>NC_051189.1:69696260-70346974 GCF_015220075.1 Falco rusticolus | reverse complement strand
GGTTGGGTTAGAAAAAATGGGGTCATTTGGGAGTACCCCATGTTTCAGGAGAAGGATGTGATCTGATCAGAAATTCCCTATATAGATGCAAAAGATCTGAACTGAGCTCAAAGGAGGGCTCTGATAGAATGGTGAAAAGGTTATTTTTGTATAGATCCATGTATTTATTGTGGCATGAAGTAAGTAGTGGTGGAATCTTAATGCACTTTGTCCATAAGTCTGATTTTTGGTTTTGATTTACTTAGCTCTACCAAGTACTTGTGGAGAGCTAAATGGTATACCAGAGAGCTTGCGCTTCCAGGGGTAAGTTCTGGGAGATAATGTATTTCAGCTTTGAGGGATCAGCCTTAAATCCTGTGTGGTCAAAACCTGATTTCATCTTTTGGATGCCAAAGAGAGGATTTAGAAGGTGAAAGCTAGACATGTCAGGTGTGTGAATCCACTGATCCTTCCCAGACGCTGGAGGTTTCAGGTTGGAGGGAGGCCACTGGCTGGATCTCTGGCACTTATTTGGCTACGCATAGCTCTGTGGCAGTAACGTCTGGCTGAGTTCAGTGTCTTCCTTTGAAAATGTAAGGTAGGCCCATTTCCACCAGGTCATAATTATTGTATGTCACTTGACACTGTTTTTTTTCAGCATGCTACAGCATCTGTTACAATATCTCTTTGACGTTAAGACACTGCATGTTTTTTCCTTATGGCTTTCTTTCCCACCTCTGACTGCGGCAAGGGCACAGGGCTCTTCCCAGCATACCTGCCTCATCTGCATCTCAGTAAGTCTACATTTACAGACCTGTGATCCAGAAGAAAAGCCATAGCTAGAGAAACGAGATATGGATGGGGGAGGCTTGAAATGCTACTGATAAAATGTCAAAGCATGGCCAGATATTGCATGCACTCATTCCTTACATTGCATAATTCCATGTGCTCTTGTGTAAATTGAAAGTGGAAATGGCGTGACATTGTCTGTTTCTTATTTGTTCAAATACTCCCTGGCTTGGAGGTTAAACTGTGAACCACAGTGCCACATCCAGTAAGATCTGCTCTGTGTGTGTGCATGCATGTGTGTGTGTAAAGTACTGGGAAAACCTGGGATAGAAGGAGTTCTCTACTAGCCATACAGGGAAGGTGAGGACAGCTTGAACTGTGATTTCACTGTCACAGAGCATCCAGAACAACATGAGGCAGCAAACACTTGTCTTGTAAATTCCTCATCCCTCACGGATAACACCCAGTGGTTTCAAGGACTGCTTCGGCTGGTGTCTGCAGATATGTCCACTTATCCCTGATATCTGAACTGCAGTTATCCAGGAACCTTCCAAGCCTTAGGGTGGCTTCCTGGGACTCCAGTGTAGTTGCGTTTCCCAGAAACAGTAGAAACTCTTCTCTGAATGAGTTCACTAGTATGGACTACTCAGGCGCATGGAAGCATAAAACTGTGAGGAAATGGCAGTTTTAATACAAAAGCAGGACACTGGTGATCACTGAGCAAAGAGGAGCTTGCTTAGGGCTGTGGGCTTGCCTTCAGTTGTGTAAGGAGTAAAGTTAATTGTCACCTGGCCTCAGTTAAATGGGTGACCGCATGAGCAACAGTGTGTTTAACCACAAAGCCGCTAGCAACAATTGACATGAGATGGAATTGCTTCATCAGGACTTGTTCTAAAGGGATCAGGGACCAAAGCAGTGAGGATATGACATGCTGCCAGTAAAGAATAAACCTTCCTGTCTCTCTCCTTCCTAAGCAGGTTTGTTCTGAACCAGTGGAACAAAAGTGCTGCCTTCTGAAAGGCACGACCTGCCTTGACAATTTAAGTCAACCCCACACCAGAGAAATGGGGGCCACCACAAGCCCTTCATTGCAGAACCTGGGTGAGATTTTTGAATATATCTGAGTTACCATGTGGTGGCTGGAACTCTGAATTAATCGAAAAACCTAGCAAATATCTCCACTAAAGAAAAAAAATGGGTAGTTCTTTCTTAGGGTTTTGAAAATATCCTTACTTTTGGTATTGCTACTACTGACCGTATCACATTTCAGTCAACTGAGCTGCCCATTTTAGGCGAAGAGAAATGAAATTGTCTTGGGGTATGCGAAGTAACTGTTCTGAATAGTTTTTTCTTTGAACAGCCTATGTACTCAGGAAATGGACAGGTTAGCTGTACATATTGCATAGAAGTGGTAGTACTTTAGTCGAACTGGCGGAAAGGAAAGGGAAGGAAAGGGGAAAGGAAGGGGGAAAGGAAAGGGAAAAGGAAAGGGAAAAGGGAAAAGGGAAGGGAAAAGGGAAGAGGGAAGGGAAGAGGGAAGGGAAGGGAAGGAAAGGGAAGGAAAGGGAAGGAAAGGAAAGGAAAGGAGGTCTTCACAAATATCTGAAACTATTGTTTTCCTTCTATTATTGTTTCCTTAGAAGAACTGCACTTGAGTGACTAAGTTAAATAACACAAGCAAAGGATGATGATTCATGCTGCTTCTCCTGATAGTTTCTAATGTTCAAAAGCCAGTATCACAGCTGCAGCTTTGAATAAATGCGTGGGGAAAGGAATAAAATTATAGTAGGTATGTTAGCGTAATGTTCCCAATGTGCAGCCTGTGTATGTGATTACCTAATATTCCTTACCAGCTGTTTCTTAACATTAGTCATAGTGATCTAAAACAACCACCCTCTCTTCATTTATCTCAGTAAACATTGTTCTTTTTTGAAGAGGTAAGCTGTTTAGGAGCAAAAGTTGTTCCCTCCTCCCCTTCAGCTCTTTCGTATGCGTGTCGTAATCATCTTGAATTGGAAACAGCTATAGCTGACTGTGTAAGTAATAAACAGTGAAGAAATATTTAAATATGGTAATAGCTATATTTGAGTATCGTTATGAACGTGTTTCCTAGTAGTGTCTGGAAAATGCAAGGCTCTGTTCTCATGCCAGTACAAAACAAAGACAAAAGGAGGAAATGTTTTAATTTTCTCGTTTAGCACTACACTTCTGTCTTTCCTAAATGGAATCAAGACATTCTCTGCCATTCAGTATTTGTCTTTTCATTTGGAGCTGCTTATACTGTGCAACCATTTTGATTTTATTTCAAATATGCATTGTCATAATTCATTACTTGTTCATGCTTAGCATCTTCATAAATGTCTGTCCTGCTTACCGATGGCGAGCTGTGCTCTGTTCCTGCCTAGCTTCCACGAAACTCAGTGGGGCGTGTGTTCCCTGGAGCAAAATGCTGCTCAGGGTGAGGAGAATCTTCTCAAGGTGTGTCTGGAGTGCTTGTGAGACTGAGGAGAGGCAGCAAGTGGATGTCGTCACCCTGTGGCTTCAAGTACCTTCTCTAGGCAGAATGCTGACCTTCCTTGACAGGATGAACTGCAAACCAAAACCTTCCTGTGGTTGAAACCACAATACTAATTCCTTTCTCCAGAAGAAGGCCAGAGTCCAGACATGAAATTATATTTAGAGTCATAAGCTGATCATAAGCAACCTGGTCTGGACCGTGTGATCTCTAAGAGGGCTTCTTTGGTTTTGTGTTACGTCTGTGTAAGCAAGAGTGTAATTTTGCCTAGCACTTAAAAGTGATCATTTCTCACTGCTTAGTCTAAGGAAAGACTAGGTTAGTCCATATTCCAGTATGTGTATGATACTGAAGTGGAAGCTAAAATTTCCTACCTGGTCTTGAGCACAGAAAAGATGGGGAGGAATGTTTTCTTGTCAGCTGTCTGCAGCAAGAAAGATTTGTGCTCCTCTGCAAAAATAAAGCATTTATGAAACAGAAATCAGTTGATAAGGATTTGGATAAGTTTATGAATAAGCATTTAGAAAATGCTGTTTAAAACCCCAAACAACAAGAAACTCAAAGGACTAGCCAGTGAGGAGAAATAATCAAAATGGGCGTATATGGAGGAAAAATACTTTATTTGCAAGTTTGAAGGCTAGTAAATGGTAGGAAAACCCAGATATCAAGGAAAAATGTAGAGAAGGGCTCAGCTGCGGTTTGATTAAAGATCAGTAGGGAGGTCTCATTAATATGTAAAGTGCAGTGTGTGTACCTCTTTGTCAACATATAGCTGGTGCAAATTCAAAGTTGATTTCTGCATCAAAACCCCCATGCTTTCTTTTGTCTTTCTACTAGGCTACTCAAACTGTGTCTTCTCTTTCTGTTGACACCATGTTCCTGATCAACCTGATGGGCAACACTGAAGAGTTTTAGAGTTTTGATCTCAGATTGTGTTTTGTTTTGGTGTTTGGTTTTTTTTTAAATTATTTTCCCAAAAGGACAACAACTAAAATAAATTCTAGTTACTTTCTCAGTACCTGTGTGCCATTTATAGACAGTAAAGAAGCCTTCAAAACTGGAGCGCATTGATCAGTACAACATTCTGCTCTTAAAGTTATTTAATATATGTAGAATACCAGCATGAAGTATGTACAGTCAATGTTTCTCCTTGTACTTCCATTTAGATGTTTGCTGCAGTACAAGGAAGGGATGTGTCAACTGAAGCATATGTAAGGATACCTGACAGACTGAAATTCAAGGCACGGTATTCAAATACTGAATTCAGGTCTTTTGTATAGGTAACCAGCTGCTATTTAACAAAAAGATACCACAAAATTATTCATAGTGAAAATATTTATAGTAAGCACATAAGCAATAAAAGCATGTGTTCTGAAATACTTTAAAAACAACTGTGTAAAAGCAATTTATTTCTGAGAAAGTTTAATCCAGTGTACTGCCATACTAGCTCACGCTCCTGCTGTTGCCTATGCATTATGTTCATGAAAAGTAACAGCTGTAACATCTGTTATCATCACAGCGTATTTTCAGCACAACATTTACACACATTTATACCATATATGCAGTCTTTCTCTTCTCCTCACCTCTTCTTCTAGGGTAACTACCCCTCCTTCAATATAACCATGCTGTGCTTATATAACCAGAGCCTCCAGAAGTTGAAAGGCATTCATGACATATCTGGATCTATTGCCAAATCCTTCTTGACTGGGAACATACAGAAGTCTCTGGTTGGGAAATTCTCAACAGTTAGAGCATTGAGCGCTCTTTAAAATGAGTACTTTCTTTTCTTTAGTTTATCTGATTCAACAAGGATGTTCCCTGTAGACAAAATGTTAATATTTCTGCGATGTCAGCAAAGAAAGTAACCTATCTCCTGGATTTCCACAATGCATGTTTCCTTCTTCTTAAACCAGTTGAATCAAACAAGGGATTTAAAAACTTGAATCTCATTCAATTCTTCATTTTCAATTTTTTTTTCTCTCTCTTTTTTTTTTTTTTCCCCTATTTACTGGGAAGGTGCAGTAATCAGTCAGCTAATAGGTAACTAATACACTCAGATTTCATGGTCCTCTCTCGCAGTCCTCCATATTTATAAAGCTACTGTGTAATTTACCTCTTATTTTAGTAGGGCTTTCGCTAGTAGAAAGATGAAATAGCAACTGTTTGTCATCAAGCTGTTACAGATAGAGAGAACCAACTCTAATGACATATCTTTGGTGTCTTTTTTCACTTTTTGTCATTCAGCTTGTGGGTGTTTGGTTATCACTCAAAGCCTGACTGAGTCTGATTCACCAAGCATTTGAGCTGGAGCTTACCAGTGCTATGGAACATCAACTTCTATGCAACACATAGGGTTGCACTTGCAAGTCTGTCTAGCTAGGTCCTGTGTTGTTCCACTCATCCTCCTTCCCTGGTCAAACGTAGCAAGAATTCATGGTCAACACTAGCATAACACAGAGTTTCAAAACCATTCCAAAATAAAAGCCCCAACATTCAATGATCTATGACTAATTGTTGATGCCGCAGGTGATTTCTTCCCTCCAAACAGTGTATTTCCATCAGTTCTGGTTACTTCCTAGAGTCTAGCTCTTGACGGTTGTTGACAATCATGACAATCATTGATAGTCAACTAAGATTGCAATCTGTATTGACCCTATCTGGGTAAAACAGCTAACTCAGAAACCCATACATTTCTCCTTTATATGATCTGAAGAGGGTGTAATGGTATGTCTGTACTGTGTGACTGTTTGAAATTACTTTCATGTTCAAGACAGCTTTTGGGTCGCTGCTGCTATCTGTGATCTGTCTTGTTGCAAATAGGCACAGTATCACTTTCATGAAATAACAGTAATACTCAGAACCTCACAATAAAATAAGTCTTGGTTTTACACTAATCTGCACTATTAATATCTGCAAATCCCCCTTGACAGCAATTTGCCGGATGAGGGAATAACAGGCTATTGATGATGTACTTCAGCCTGTATATCATCGTAAGCTGCTTACTCCTTTGTTACTAATTGGTGGCTTACTATTAAACAACGTGTCTGGTTTGGTGCATCTAGCGAAAACTGCAAGATAAAACCATTCTAATAATCATGCTTCAGGCAAATTGTAGAATAGGAGCATAAAGTTTACAGCCCCACTCCCATACAATCTGGAAGTACGCTATGCTCACCATCCTGTGATTAGACTTTTCAGTATGGTCTCATCTGCAGCAGCAGTTTCTGGAAGTCACAGTTTACATTTCATCTAATCCTGGTCTCTGGTAGGTAAAGACATGAAGCTTTGTAGACTTATTGATCAAGATGAAAACTTGTGCTTGCCCATGTTGCCATGTAGATTTCCTGACCTGATCACGCTGCTATTAGAACGGAAGTTCTTCCCTGAAAAATCCAGTAAACAGTCAAGCTTCCCTTGTTTTCAGAATGTAGGAGGACTAAGGGCAGAGGAGGCAGTCATGGGTTCAAGCAACATTTCAACTTACTTGATAATAAAAAAATCAACAGACAACAGTGGCTCCAAGTGATTTTAGCAAGTGCCAGAATTGCAGTGCTGGACACATGAATCCCAGGTAATGGAAGCAATATATCTGGCAGGAAAGGCAACACAGCTAAACTGAGGCATTTGATAACATGCCCTCCCATTCAGATAAGGAAGACGTAAAAGGCTTCCTGGAAACTATGAATTAGGTGGGGAAACGTGTTTGTGCTTCCTGTGCCACAGCTGGAAAGTGAAACCACTGTACTACTGAGCAAAGACAGTCAAAATGAAACAGGGCAAAGCTGTTCACTGTCTGGGAGGTGTGATGTGTAGGGTCAGCCCAGAGCATGTGCACAATTTCTTCCCTGTCTTGTGTCCCAGTGCACATGTGGACATCTCAGCTAGGTTCCCGCAGTGCCTCCAGTGCATGATGAACTGGTTCTAACTCATCGTGCACCCTTCTGTCTGCATTTAAGTTACAATTTAACAGCATGAATTATTGTTACATCTTCTAAAGGATTTTTTAGTGTTTTGTGGAATGGCTGCTATGTGAAATAGAGACAATAAAATATTGACAGTGTTGATACAGTAGTTGGGAGCAACATTCCTTTAACTCAAGAAGCTGCAGTGTGAAATTCTGTGTCCAGTGTTAGGCACGGTGAGCAGAGCACATGGGCCCTTTTAGCCTGAAAACCCCATGAATTACTTTGGTGAAGGTAACACCTGGCGCACTATAAAGACAAATCTCAAAACCAGACATTGAATTTTTTTATATTTGTTTAACAGCATACAGGAATAAAGAAATGAGAACAGGGATGGCAAAAGTAATGACACTTT
Source organism: Falco rusticolus (assembly GCF_015220075.1). Classification (NCBI taxonomy): domain Eukaryota; kingdom Metazoa; phylum Chordata; class Aves; order Falconiformes; family Falconidae; genus Falco; species Falco rusticolus. The sequence goes on along the minus strand of NC_051189.1, from coordinate 70,339,374 downwards.
GAAAGTAGAACATATAAGAAAAAGAGACAATAAAAAGTCATGAGGACATATTAATCACACACAGTCTCACCATCTGTTGACTCCATATATATACCCCATCCTACTGCTCCATATGGTACTTGAAGATAAATACATATAATGATGGATAACAAGTGAAAAATAGCATACAAAAGGTCTAATGTACACATAGTAAATAAGCATACGGCATAATGACCCCATTTTGGTGTATCTGGTGTGATCTCCCAGAATACATAAGCAAGGAAAAGAACTGATCAGCAACTGAGCAAATGTGGCATTAAAGAGATCTACTGACTTCAGTTACTGGAAACTCAAGAAACCTCAGCTATGGAAGGAGCCCTAACTGAATAAACAGTTTAGGAACATTGAACCCTGAAAATAATGGGACATCATACAACCACAGAGCTCTGCCCCATTGCTGTCACTCCTCTTCCATCACTCTCTCTCTTTTCTAGACACATCCAAATATCAGTGACTTTCTTCTATCACAAATCCTATTTTGCTTGGTCTGTGGGTGCCTTCAGTGATGGACTTTCACATTTAAGGAACTAGAAATCATTGAAGATACTCTTCTGCAGACTGTGGAGCAGAGAACAAAGGTGGAGAGTCTGTGCTTCCTCCTTTTCTGCAGATTGTTCCCTGTGCAAGGTAGAACATTGTACAGCTAAGAACAGGGTCTCCCTGCATCAGAGAACAGGGCTGACCTGTAGGGTAAGTGGAAATAATACTGCTCAGAAGGTGGATGGTGCTCCAGAGGAGCTGCTAATTCTCCTCAATTTTTGCTTCTCTCCTCTTGCTTCTCCTGCCTGCTGAATTCTGGGTAGGAAAGAAGCTGAACTCTGTGCGACGTGAAGGTTAAGTGCTGTGTTCTTTTCGCAGTCCCTGCCAGAAGAGTAGTTTTTATTCCAGCTGTGAACTCTGGACATCCAACAGGGGCATCTTCAGCTCTTCAGTCTGGTTAGAGAAGCTGGTTTGACAAACATTCTGTGGTCACTTTTAGATGCTGTTCTTGTGTCCTCTAGTCCCATCACAGTTTGTTTGGCCAAATATATAGTTCTACAGTCTTTCTTAATTGATTGTATGTGTAATTAATGGATAGATAGGCTGTTTAGCATTGTCTACATTCCCCCACACCCTAAAATATAGAACTAAGGATGGAATTTGCCTTGGTATAAGTGGTAGCAGTTCCTATGTAAATTTTCAGATGAGAGTCACCTGGCACATGAAGGAACCAGGCTGCGCAAAACAGATGCACTCTACCTCTGTCAGCAGCTACCAGCTCCCAGTTCACAACCGACTGATTTGTAAGGGAAGCAGACAGCCTGGTGCACAAATCCTGCTGGTTTAGAGGGGCTTCCTTTCGTTTGCACCCTCTTCCCCGCACCTTGTATTTGTGGGCTTCCATGTCGTGCCGAAGAGATGAGCCTCTGGCCATTGGTTACTGTGGTTTCCATGGCAGCTACAGAGATTATTTTGGAAAGCTGGAGTCTTTGATCTTTATTTCTTAATGAGTTGTGCTCAGTGTACAAGTATTTCTATATTTCTGCTCCCATCCAAACTCAAAGGTTTCCCTTTGCTTTTTTTATGGGTATATTTCCAACCCAGCAAGAAAGTTATGCCTGTGCCTGAAAGAAAGTCTCTGTGAATTGCTAATCTTTTGGTTTTGCTCTAGGGTTGCTGGCTTGGTGTTGCTGTAAGCGGAGGTCAGCATGTCACAGGAGCAAGTGTTCTCCATCCATTTCCCTGGTCCTATGCAAATGATAGACCTGGCGTGGGCTGAGACTCTTTCTGAAACCTGGAAGAAGCAGAGTCCTGCTCTAGTGCTCTACCTGCCTCCATGAATAGCTCCAATATTAAGAGCAAGTGACATTGCTGCCCTTCTGCTGAAGAAAAGAGGGGATTAAACCTGGTCCAGTTGCTAAGTACTTTTGTGATTAAAACCATAGAGCTCTTGTCAAGCTCTGCTTACTGTTCTTAGCTGTGTTTTGTTTTCTTGCAGCCATGTGGTCTTGATGGATCCTTATGGTTGCAGAAGCCCTGTTTATCACTTCTGTTGTCGGAGCAGTGGTATGTGTTCTGCCATGTAAAATTTAGGGGCACGTGTCTTTCTGTGGCAGAAGAGTGAGCTAAGAGGATTTTGTAAGGGGATTTTTATGAGAGTTTTCTATTTGTTGAGCACAGACAATAGATGAAAGATCCAATAAGTCTACATTTCTCTCTGAAAAAGTGACCTTTCTGGAAGTTCAGCTTTTTAATCCTTTTTCCTTAATTTCTGGCCAGAAGTAGATGTTTCTCCCTGTCGTGAGAAATGCTTTTTTTCTAGGGTCTTTCTGATCCACTGAAGCAGTTAAATGCTAGGTGTCTTTGTGAGGAATCTTATTCTCGTGAAATTAGGAGCTGTGTTCAGAGTAGTTTCCTCAGCAGCATATGCTGGCTGGGAAGAAAGACAGAGGTTGCTGAGCAGTGTAGCATTGCATCTGCCTTCTGCTGAGTGGTTTAAGTAACCTAAAACAGGGGAGGGAGTGCAAATAGCACATTACAAGAGAAATCAGTTCAGTAAAAGTTATAAGTAGGCAGTGACAAATCATGATATCTTACTATGTCATCCCTCCTGCTAGGGCAGAGGATAGTCTGTTGGCTAGGATGCTTTGATTTATTTTCCATACTTAACGGTGCCACATAGGCACTATGCATCTATATTTACAGGGCTTTCTGGTTTTGGAAGCCAAAGGCAAATTCTAACCTTATTCCCAATTCAATATAGCCAACATGAAGCTCTTTTTTTTTTTTTTTTTTTTTTTTTTTTTCTTGTAGTGTACGCCGACATACTAAGCAGGTTCAAGGATGAATTGAGCCAGCTCAAAAATCAAGACTATATAACTTACTGTAATCACTGCCTCACAAAAACTGATTTCTCCCCTGTGGCAGTGACAGTCTATGAAGGCAAGAGGTGAAAACTTTCTGTGCAGGTAATATGCTTGGCTCATAGAACTGGTACTCATCTTTTCTGGAGGAGGCTATGGGACTGGACCTGACTGAATCCATCTGGACCGGAGCTTTGTCGTTATTTGGTTTGGTTTTAAACTCGAACCCAAACGTGTATCTGGAAAACCAGGTTGTCCAGATCATTCCTGGATGAGTGCTTGGCTGCCAGCAGCCTGCCATTCCCAGACAACCAAACTCCCTGCCTTTGCCTTAGGCTGGGTCTGGCTAGGTAGGTAAATTTCTGTTTGGTATGCTAGCTGTGCAGTCTGAGTCTCATTTTCTCACTGGCCTGATTTTCAGAGGTGTCAAGCACCCACAAATCTAAAAAAGTCAAAGGACATCTGGGTGCTCTCAAAATCTTGCCATGGATGGATACATTCAATTCAGCAAGAGGAACACTTGCAGGTGGTTTATTCCATCCTTAGCTGCTTTTCCTGCCACATGTTTTACTTCTGGCTCTCTTTGTGATTAGATTTTATTAACAACTTTGTCAGCTGTCTGTCTGGGAAGCTCCTGCCCATGGATATTACAGATTAGTTCAGATTCTATACATTCCCCTTTCTATTTATTTATCCATTTTTTAAAGCAAATAGCTAGTTTTGGAGAAAAGTGTAAACATGTGCTGTTAGTGAGCATAGCATCACCATAAAAACTAGTAGACAAAGGTATAATATTTTAGAAAATCTTCATGGTTGTTCTAAAAATACCAGGAGCTTTTGGCATTTATTTCTAATTTTTAGATACTCAGATTTGATAAAGTTGTACTAATTTACATTCGCTCTTGTTTGCAGTCTGCAGTACAGCATCAGTTACCCAAACTGGGCATATACATATGTGCAAATGAATTAGTCTGTTTTTAAGAGAAACCCTGTAAAGAACGGTTGTTTTTTCTCTCCTCTTAGAATTCATCCCCTAATACAGTTTGCCATCTTTTTAGGTCTTAAAACTATGGTTATGATTTTTTTGATCTATGAACTGGATACTGCTGTTTGGCAAAATCGCTATGAAGATATTGATAGCCAGAGGAAAAGGCTGCTGACTTTTAGCTATAGCCTGGTATTTCTGAGGTTCAGTTTTAGGTAAAGCGGTAGAGAATGACAAACTGTGGAACAACTTAAGAGATTGTGGAAAAATTCTGTAACATCATTTCATTAGGCAATTTGAACATTTAGGTGACTCAGGGTTTTTTGTAATCAAACCGCCTTACTGTTTGGAAATATTGGGACCCTTTTCAAGCTGATTAAGATGTTCCTTGAATGACTTGTACATTCATTACTTTCTTCAAGCTCTGCTGCTAAAACTGCAGCAGCTACTTGGCATATGCTGAATCCTACTTCTCTAAAACAGATAAAGGGCTGTGAGTAGAGTGTGAAGTAAAGGCAACTTGTCTCTCTAAAGAGAAACTGTGTGCTCAGATGTTCTTGGATCACCACAGAAAAAATGACTGATGTAGAAATCAGAGTTCACATTTGTTGGTCCAGCAGTTTCTATCTGTTTCCCCAATAAGCCCAGACTGTTTTCAGATGTAACGAGGTGTATTTTTTTCAGTTATGATGCTGTAAGAGACTTTTCTTATGACACAAAGAGAACAGTAAGAGAGGCTGAAGGAGGAACATTTTGATGGATTTGAGAACAGCCTTATGGCAAAATAACTGATCATGAGCACTCATCTCTAATATGTGCTGGTATTTTACTTTGTATCTGTTTGGAAGCAGTTTATTGTTAGCTTCCCTCCACCCCTCCACTTCTCTTTGCTTCTCTTCTTGCATTACATGGAGGCTGTTTTCTTCTGTTACTGGAAGAAGCCCAAAGTGATTTGAAGAGTTTTTCTCCCTCTAACGTTCCACCCTGGACTTGAAACACACCAGTTTCTATGATGCCTTCTTTTTTTTTTTGACAAGTGGTGTTTGTTGACTTTTGAGGGAAGGGGGAAGTGTCAACAAATTTTCAGACAACTTTCATTGTGATTTAATCTGGGTGTCTGTGTAGGAGAACAACTAGAGACAAGTACTGTCTCATTGCTCAATGCTAGCCATCCTAAACTTGAACAAAATGTGCTGCTGTGGGGAGCAACATGTATTTTGACTCTACACTGCAAAACTACTTTTAACAAAACTAAACTGATGTAAAGTGTATTTGTGGTTGGAATGGTGAAATGTCCTCTGAGTTAACTGGATTTCTGTGAAGTCAGTACCTAGAAGAACGGCACTGGATCAAGTATATCAGTGTAGCTAACACCTATCCTGTGGATTGTGGTGCAAGATCATATCCTTAAAACACTTGATATTTTAATTTCACTTGTACTGGACGGGGTAACAGTCGCTGAGTATACCAAGGAATTACTCCTATAGCAAGGACAGCAGAATAAGGGTCTGGAGTAATTTCTAAAAATGCACCAGGTTTCATTCAACTCTCATCCATAGCAAAATCAGTGAGGAGGACCAGAACAAAATGTGATGGATACATAGGAAATATATGAAGCTGGTGTGTGCAAAGGCAGATCCACCTGTCCCTCTGTTCCCTGGCTAGGATAATGAATGTGCAGTTGCACAGTTCTGTTCTAAATGGAAGAACAGCTGGTGCTCAGAAATGTGAGTGAGCGAAAAGAGAGTTATTTGGAAATAAGATCATGCAAAGGCTTGGAAGACAGCTATTGTGTGGTGACACCTTCAAAGGAACTCCTTAATTCTGTTCAAACAATAAAGGAGAAAGAAGGCCCAGGTCCATTCATGCGAAACCATGAATAGGTTCCTGGCTTTGGGGAACATGCAGCTTATGCTTCATGAGACTGTCATCTCCTCCTCTGAGAAATCGCAGTGGAAATACCCTGGAGGGAAAAGTCACATGAGAGAAGATCAAAGCAACCTGAAAAATGTAACTGAATGGCACTAGAGAGGCAAGGGGGAGGGATGGTAAAAAATGCCTACTACCTAAAGGCTCTGACCGTGGCAGGGTGGGGGAGAGGGAGGTCAGCTGGAGAAAGAAAAGGCACCCTCAAGAAACCATTTGCCATTGTGTAACTATTCCAAAAGGCACCTATCTAGAGTAACACACATCCTTCAGAAACTAGGATAGATGTTTTCCCTGAGGTTTTTTTTTTTATTATTTTACTTTGCAGTGGTTTTTTTCTCTTCATGCTTAAATAAAGCTGCCTGACAATGTACATGTGTTTTAGGCTTTGGGATTTTAGCAAAGACCAGATAGAGATGACACACTTTTTGTCTACCATGATCAGTTATACAGAAAGAGTGTGTACCTGCCTTCTACCCAGCCCATATTGTGCTGTCACAGGGCATAGACCATGGACTGTTCTACACAGTGAGTTGCTCTCAGGCCTAGGCTGTGCAAAACTGGTTATTGTAAACTATATTCTTATCACCTCTCCTTAAAGTCCACAGTCCATGCTTTCCCCAACCAACAACCTGCCTGAATGTCTGGTTAAATCTATATTTTCTAGAAAAGAACCTACTTATGACAGTAGTACGTGCAGTGTGTAGCACAATGGCCTAGTGCCTCTGTTAGACCTTTAGATTCCAAATTAGTAACATTAACAAAAGCAATAAGTAAACATCCCATGACAGCAAGTGAAAATTTTTCAAATGGATCTAAAGTGACACTTATTAGCCAAAACCTTTGAATGGCAGAAGAAACTGGCATCACTTCCCGATTCCTTTTCAGTTAGGAAATGTCTGTGGTCAGAGCATTTTCATCTATCGTGAACCCAAGATGCTAGATTAAGAGAAGTGGCTAAAATGGATTTTTATAAATTCAGTGCAAACGCCACTATTTTGAGGAAGTGATTTTCGGCCACACGACAAACTCTTCTGAACTTGCTGCTTGCTATCCAGGTTTCATGATCTAAATGATTTACTGTTTGTTATCTCTTGAGAGCTGAGAAAATTCATTCTTATGATGAAAACTCCTGGGGAGATGCACTCATTTGTAGAGTGCTTCAGTTCAGGTGAACTATATGAGTGTGTGCATAATAATACCGACGACAGACTTCCTTGGCTGATTTTTTTCAATGTATACTTGTGTATTTTTTTATTTATTTATTTTATTTTTATTTTTGAGGCACAGTGTCTGGGGATTATAAACTTGGTTGGGACTTCCATTTCAAAAGGGGAGCTGTAATTCTTTCCTTTCCTTGACTGGGGTTTATCAGAACAGTGCTTATTTAACCTTGTGGGCGTTGTCGTGTGATACAACTTTCGGGCTTGACAGTCTTGGGAGATTTCCTTCTCTACCACCTATGACGTAGCTGTGCAAAAGAAAAGGGGAACTTAGTTTACTTCAGGGAACAACTTGAACAACTTGCTTCTACTCTGATAAGATTTGCTGCCTCTCACCTCTAAGCTTATCCAGAGTTCCCAGAGATTAAACAGTGAGGATAAATTTAATTCAGATTATCTGAACCAAATTAGGTTTTTAATCCTGCCATTTAAAAAGTAATACTGAACGCTTTAGGGTTTGTTTGCTTGTTTTTCCAGTCTTCTAGTTATTGGGAAACTTTTGATACAAAGTGGGAATGTTTCAGGCCTGGAACCAGTGCATGGGTGAGCAATTGCAGGTGTCTTTTGAACAAGTTATGTGAGGGAGCATGGCTGGCTGTCATCAAGCCAGCAGCAACCTTGTGCTGGTATGGGATGTGCTCAGACGAGTGCGCTGCTGTAGGAGGAGGCAGAACAGCAGTTGTTGCTGGGGTGGCATTGGGTGAGTTGGCCTGAGATATAGCTGCTTACCCAGGCCAGCCTCAGCCCACAACAGAATATGACTGAGACCTTGGGGGACCAGTTTCCACCTCTGATTGATCATACAGCCCCCCTTCCCATTGCTTTTCAGTCTATGCAGTGAATGTCTTGGTCACCTAAAGATTTTGGTGTGAAACACAGGAGGTTGGGAAGATCAACCATCCTGGAGTCCTACCATTTCTCATTTGTCCCATAGCTAGTGGAAGCCATGCTCTGCCTAGGTGTTAGTTGCACAGCACTGCAATGTGTTTTGGTGCTGCTTATATAAAACTGGGTGTGTGCTCTGTGCTCTGTATAGGCATGTTCACATCCTCTATATGAATCTCTGCAGAGCTTCTACTTCACCAGCGCTTTAGTTTGATTTCTTGCAGAAATTCTGGTTATACAGTTGTACAATGTGCTTGCTCCCTTTCTGCATCCCTTTTCCTCCTTCAGTAGCTTCCTAGGCAATCAAAATGTTGAGTTCTTAAAGATGTAAATTTCCTAAAGAAGCCATGAAGCTGAATAAAACAGAACAAGCTTACCTGTGCCCTTATTGAGGGGCTGGCTTTGGTGAGCTGGTTTCCTTCTGGGCACCAGAAAGTCAAAGAGAGGAACCTTATAAAATCCTCAACCATGAGAAAAGCTTCACCTGAACCTCATGTCTAACTGGATCCCTAAATCAGACAAGCATAAATCTGCAGAAAATTTGAGTCCTTAGTTCTGGGTTGATGGAATGGCATCATAGCCAATGCTCTTGCAAGGCCCAGTCTCAGCTGAAGGCCTTTACTGTCTCCAAGCCTGTCTTCTTCTCTCAGTCCAGGTGCACAGTGAGGAATTCCATTTCTACTTTTCCAGATCAAGGAGTAGAAATGAATGCAGAAAAAGTCTACAAGGGGACTGAAAAGAGAAGCCTGCTGCCTCATCTTCACCTTGGCTGCTGTCTGGTACTGTGTTCTGGATGAATACCTTTGGTTTCTGTGGAAAGCCCTGTTCTAGCATCAGTGCTGCTGGTGCTCTGCATGTTTCTGCTGTGAAACACTTACTTACGTGAGAGGTGGAAGAGCTCTGAGACAGGGGTGCCTTGGACTGCACAATGTCTCTGGGGCATGGACTACATCTATTCTAGAAGAGATCTGGCATGGGTTTTGAAGTTATGTGGAAAATGTACATAATGTTTAATAAACATTATGCAACTCTACACAGTGTTCTATGTGGGGAAGAAGCATTAAGTCTCAGCTAAGGGACGGTAATGAACTTAATTTTGAGACTATATGGGACAGACAGAATCTCCAGGCAGATGAGGAGCACATATCAGTTGTTCTGTGTAGTATGCTAGACCCATAATATAGGTGTACATAGAAAGACATTCTCATTTGTTCAGTTCAAAAGGTCTGAAGGTTAAGTCCAAATTTCTGTTAACAGAAATGATACTTTGTGTGATTTGGAGCCTTGGAAAGCTCTCTGAAATGTTTGCTGTGAACCCGAGCTCTCTCTCATTTCAACAAAGTTTCAGTGCAGGAACCTTATAGGAAAGTAAGAGTCCAGGAGTTACTGGAACTCTGCTGAAAAAACACATCACCAAAAAATTCATGGTGCACTGATTGAATTCTTGGTGGTTGGGATCATGTCTATAATTTGCAGTTTGTGTTACTGGATGTCCAGGAAGGGGTACTACACAATGATGTCTCCATATTTCGTAAACAATCTGAAAATCTAGAGCTCTCTGACTGTTCCACACTTACACTCAAAAATTGCAAAACTTCTTGCTAGTGAGTTTAGGACTGAAAGTGATGGCACACAACACTCTCTTTTGTGCAAGGACAAGGTTTCAGTTTTCTCTTGATTTGTGACATAAACAAATAGCAAGTGGCTTTGGAATGTGGATCTTGAATAGATCAGCCTAGAAGAAGAGATGGTTGCTCTTTCTGTCACATTTTCTCAGCTTTTGCAAGTTTCCTATAGTAAAGGAGGCAGGGCTTGTGCTGAGGCAAGCACTGCTAACTCCACTAATGAATGGAAAGTGATGTCTGACCATGTGACACGAGAACAGCACTTTCCATGTTCGCCTGATTATCGAAGAACTGGAATCAGCATTGACGAAGGTAATGTGATGTCACTCTTTAATCTGGCAAGCCTGCAAAACCACTTCCTCCTTGTGTAGGCTGGAGGTCTCATGATTGCCATTTCACTCTAAAGCATTCATTGAAAATGATGTAAGACAGTAGAGCTTTGACTGTCCTTTTTTTAAATGAATGAATGCTATTGTGAAACTCCTTGCAGCTATCTTAGGAAATACACTGGTTATTCAACAGAATATACTGATTATCAAACAAAAAGGAGAAAATGAAAAGATTAACTTCATCACAAAGTTTAGATTATTGGGTTGGGGTTTTTTTGAGCTTTAGCTTTGATTTAATTTAACATAGATTAATAGGCTAGCCATCAAATTAAAATTCATGACCTGAAACACCCAGAGCTGGGGCATTGGCTGGATTGAAAGAAGCTGGTTATCTTAAAAATGGCAGGAGGAGAGTGGGTATTTTACACCATGAGGTTCCTGTCTGTAACTTTATTTTAATACGGTTTTAATAGGTTCCCTGTAATAGAACATTTACATGTCTTGAGATTTCTAAATGACTAGGAAAAGCTTGCAGGAGGCTACTCCTGTCAGGGTTTGTACTGCTGTGGCTTGTGCAGTGGGGTACATGCTTTTGCAAGGAGTGGTCTGTAACTTGTTGATAGTCAGGGGTCAGCTAGGGATGACAGTGAGGTCTCTTAAGCCCTTTTGCATCGCACAGTGCCACAGCTGTTGTTGAAGTAATGCACGCTGCTACTGCAGGCAGGGGGCTGTCCAGTAAAAATACATTATAAATGTTTTCATATGCATTTCACTCTTAGCAGAATACACTCATAACAGGAGCTAGCAGAAAGTCTGCTACTATCCCTTTCATAATGTTCTCATTCTCCAGCCCTACTCTCACCTGCCTGTGAGGGCTGTGGACTCTCTAGCTAGGGTGGAAACCTCTTCCAATAGCTTTGCTATAACATACAGAAAGAGAAACTGTGATTTTCTGGGGCGGCCTTTGGAACCTTTAGAACCTGCTGCAGATAATAATCATCGTTCCCTTATTAAAACAACTCAGTTTACTAATTAGAGCTGAAGATGTAAAGGAAAACAATTAAGGTAAATCCTGAAGTTTTGTTTGGGAAATAGAAAAAAAGGATGGAAAAAAGTCCAAGCTATTTTTCTCAACATGTGTTTGAACTAGATCCTTAAAAAACTGGTAAAAGAGCAGAGCAAAGATTGGGTGCCATTAAAACCAAAAGATGAGCTGAAAGATATCGTAGTATTCAAACACTTGATTAATTCTTCTATTCATGGGTTTGGAGGAAAGCTGCTTTGAAATTGTGATTTATACTTTTGAGGATCTTCTGGAACATTGTGGAGAAAACCAAAAAATGTAGTGGTTCTTTAAAGGATGGCTGAAAAATACAAAACCTGTAGAGGTTGGTTCTTTTAGGGCATTATCATTTTGGGGAAAGAAGTGTGATAGCTTCTTTTTGTTGCTGAAGAAAGCAGGGGAATTAAGAAAAAATGTATATCCTGGTTAATAGAGGTGTAATTTCTTTCTTTTTCTTAGCCTTTCCTGAGATTGCTGAACTAAAATAACCCCATTATTTGCATAGCCCTGTTCAATACAGACTTGTGAAAGTGGGTGGCAGGAGCTTCTGTAACTTGTATGTATATGGCAACTGTTTAGGACAAGCCTTCTTAAAAATGCGTTTTATTATATGTGACACGAAACACAAGCATGCCTGCACACAGACTGGGACAAAATGTGACACTGAGTCTGATGGCAAGGTATGCTGGATGCAAACATCAAAGCCTGAGGGCACAGCCGAGCCTTTTTGTGCAGTCACATTGTATGTGCTGCTCTTATTCTGCCAGGGCTTGGCTGACTGAAGGGTGACTTGGAAGGACAAACTGGTTAGAAGAGTGAACGGTGATGAGGTGTTCTCTTGATAGCTCAGAGAGAAAAAGAAAACATGAACACATCTAGAAGGTAAGGATTTGTAGCAGTGGTCGATTCAAAGCTTCACCCTATGTCCTGTGTTCAGAGAGACTGCCTATCAATTTCATAAAGTCTTTAAAGTCACTGTTTGTCCTCTGTAACGTCAAGATGAACCTGAGGCTTTGCTTTTCTAAAGAAATCTGAGGACTCTGAGTAGTTTGTAAATTCTGTCATTCAAATTCCTGGCCAACCTTGTCAGTTATTTAAATTTGAATAATTTTCCTTTCTTTAGTGTCACCAGTGGCGTAGCTGCAAATGCCAACAGAACGAACTTTTGAACCTCATCACAAGCTGTTATTTGGCAATTCATCTTGATGAGTTAAGCAAGATTTGCGTTACTGAACACCTGCCAGCACAGTCCTGGGATACTTCTGATGATGCCATCGAGAAAAGCTTATTTCACTAAGTTGGTTCTAAAACCACAGCAGCAGAATGTGTATTCAGGACATTTCAGGGTGGAGGCATCACGGTCCAGGAGGAGTAGTGTACTGCAGCGTGCCTGGCTGGTGCAAAGAAACAGTAGTGGCTTGGACAGCTTTTTACTAAATAAAGCTTGTAAAGGCCTTCTTGGCTTCATATACAGTACTGGGATTGTAAGAAATATCTCATCACATAGGACAGCTATAATATGATGCCTTTAAACGTGTAAAAGCTTTAAGCAAAGGTAATTTAGTAAACAAGCACTTTTTTCCAAGTTTTTCTGATGACACAGCTTTCTTCTGCCATTTGTACCTTGCTTAGTCTGTGGCAAAGTGCCTTTTTTTAAAGGTACCCATGTATCATGCAGATTCCTAAAATTAGGGATTAATGTACAAGTATACTTCTTTTTCTTCCTAAATAGTTGAACAACCTCTTCTTTTTATGTCCTTCAGAGATTCTTCCTGAGTTGTTGCTTAGTCCAGGAAGCTTCTAGCTCTGGACTCACAAAGCAGACAAACCTTTCATTCCACAAAATGTGAGATGCCTGTGTATGACTGAGTGAATGCATTTGGCAAAGACCATAGGAACCAATCTGTGTGAGCACAAATGGAAGTCTATCCTCCTGGCTTTTTGAAAGAGCTGAACAATCAGTCCAGGCCATGCAGGACGTCTCAAATCAGCATGTGAGGGAGCTTCAGGTGCAACTGCCTGGCCATTAATTTATTTTCTCTCCCCTCTCCCTGCAACAACAATAGCACCACTAACTGGGCCATTGAAGGCAAGATACAGCATGTGAGGTGGTCCTCCAACTGACTGTAGTTGCAGATTTGGCAGTTTGGAAGTTTCTGCAAGAGAATCTTCCCCCACCCTCTCTGTGGAAGTCTTGAAATTCCTCATCTTGTGTTGTTGTAACTCTGCAGGGCAATTTTCCCTCAACATGCTGGAAGCACAAAGAGCTTTGCAATTACCTAGTGATCCAAATTGATTTATAAACCTGTTCCTGCCTCCCCTTATCCCTGTTCAACCTTGTGTGCGCTGTCCTTCATTACCACGGGATGCATCACAGTATGTTCTGAGTATATTTTAAATTATTGGTTTATATCTCTTTTTACTATATTAAAACCAGACTACTAGCATGTTGTAATTAAAGGTTTTGTATCACTCTGGAGCTATAGAGGAAGGAGGCTAAGAAGGATGGTTTGGGATCTGCTCTTCTAGGATGTCTGGATGACTCATTAAGGCTAATTTTAAATGCTGGTGGCATGTCTTGTCAGGTTGGCTTAGTTTGCCATTGTTCTTTATCCCTGCACCCAAGGCCAGTTACAAGGTCTATGTCCTGCTCTGATCTCATTGTAGGTGTTAAAAGTTACATCACTGTGCTCTGCAGCAGTTGTTTAGCTGCAAAGCACTGTGGTAATGGTCTTCAGACTCCAAGGTAATACCAAAGCTCAGAGAAGAGATCAGATGACCAGCTTGCACAGGCCAATATTGTGGTTGACAGAACTATGTTGATTTTTGCAAGGGAACAGACTATCCAGCAGTGCTGGAAGAGTAGATTGTTTAATTCTTGACCTTTCCATTGAGTCCACTTGTTGTGCTTCTCTTCTTATAGAGAAATTGGAAAGGTGTCTGCCCCACAACATATCCCAGTTTTGATCTGTTGTTGAGAAAACCATTGCACAGTGCTGCTTCCCTCTGTATTTATTTTCTTTATCTCTATTCTGGGTTCCTCTTATGGCTTTTATATGGTCTTACAAAATAATGGAATAATCTCAACAATTTCCTGTGAAAAGACTTCAGCAGATATTTAGGTATCTGCAATAGAAGTCTGATTCTTTGAATCATTTGGGCTAATCTGAATTCTTTCATTGATTGGGACAGCAGATTTTTTATTTTTTTTTCATGTTTAGTGTATATCCCAAAGCAGAGATTGCTGCATTGTAACAGGAACCAGAATGGAGGGAGCCTTGGTCATTGTGACACAGGAAGCCAGCAGAAGCACATAATTCGAAACCAGATCTCTGTTCTGCCCTAGGACCTTTTGCCTGGCTTTTTAATACCTTGTGCCTGAAGGCCAGATATCAGGATTTTAGAAAATGGAAAGCTGTCATAATTTGTTACTATGGAACATATTTGATGAGCTGACTGGCCAGTGTTTCCTTCAGTCCAGAAATGGTCATCATCTCCTACTGTCATCTGTCAGATGTCATTTATAGTAGGTTAACTTGCAAGACAGGAAAAGTGAGCTACAAGGCTTTCCTAAGGAGAAATGAACTATGAGGCTGCATAGCACTACTCTTCCAGACACTGCCTGTTTCTAAATTGCAGTGGGGAGCGAAGGCTGTCCTGTCTAGCATCTGTCCCGGGCTGGGGTGTGGGTCTGTGTTCTGTAGCAGGGACGTTGAGTGTAAAAGCTGTGTCTCCCTGGGAAGTATTGGGGGACACTGCCATCTACTGTCTCCTTTACCTGAAATGATAGTTTGGTTATCGACTTTGTAGAAGAGATAGAAGAGATGAGTTTCTTCTCCTGCTGTTGCTACTTTTTTTTTTTTAAATACCTATTTTCAATTTCTTGAGTTTCCTTCTTGCACATCTCTCTTAAATGTGGAGGTATCCTGGCTGAGGTGGAGAGAATACGATGCTGTGATTCAGACAGAGTCACTTCTATTTCTATCTCCACCACTTGGCACATTGGAGAACCTTGGGCAAGTTCCTCTGCCCCTATTTCCACCCTGCTAAATGAGGAGAATGGTACTGATCTGCCTCATAAACTGCAGTAGTGTTTTAGCAGCAGGTCACTGTCATCATTAATCTGCTGGACAGATACACATTTGGAATAGTCCAAAGGAGGAGTAAGTCTGGTCTGGGAAATCACTGCACAGGTGTGAGGGAAATCGTTGCCACAATATTTTCTTTCTGAGGAAACTGGTCAGTGTTGCATGTTCTCTTTCTCTCTGGTGATGAGGACTGTACCATGATATGTTGTCACACTTCTTTCTTCTTCCTTTATCCCTGCACTGGCCTCTACAGTGGTGGCGTCTTGCCTTGGACAGGGCGTAGACAGCACCACCATCCTCTCCAGTGTATGTACAGCAGCTGAGGGGAGCATGTGGTTCCACACTTGTGATGTCAGCATGCGTTTGTAAGACAGCAAGGACATCCCGATGGCTCTAGATTAGTCATGCTGCTCGTTACAAAACCAATACAAAGAATGCTGGTTTCGGTTCTAATTATCCACTCCTAAGTAATTCATAATTAACAACAACAATCAACACTGCTGGCCTACTCCTTTGATGTCTTGAATATTGAAGGCTCTGAATCAAATTTTTTTCTGTGTTTCTCTCAAAATACACTTGTGTGAGACAGCTATAACTCAGCAACATACTCATCTTGTGGAATTGATTGTTTTGGGTAGTAAATCTAGGTATTCATGACAGGGAAATAAATAAAATTGTAACTTGTTGTAAAACATTTATTAATTTTTGTGGGTTTAACTTCTGAACAATAGTTATTACTGGCCAGTGAATCACTTAGATCAAGACCCAAGCACTGAAGGGCAGCACAACTGAGAGCAAGATTCCAAGATGTACCCTTTCTATTCCTCTCTCCACAGGTGCATCCAGCTAGTGAAAGCTGGATGCGTTGCTCCTCCCAGCTGATCATGCTAGGTTTGCCTTAATGCTTCTAGGCTTGTCCTATGAAGTCTTCACACGGCTGGGAATTAAGTTATACTTCATCTGTAGCAAATAATACATACAGGACACAAGGTCACAGAACCGCAGAATCAGTAAGGTTGGGAGGGACTTCCTGAGATCTTCTTTTCCCATCCTTGCGCTCAAGCAGGCTGGCTGGAACAAATTGCCCAGGACCAAGTCCAGTTGGATTTTTACTGTCTCATGGGTGGAGGCTCTACAACCTTTCTAGGCAACCCATGCCAGTACTTGGTCACTCTCACAGTAAAAAAAAGTGTTTCCTGGTGTTCAGATGGACTTTTATGTGTCTCAGTTTGTGCCCATTGCCTCTTGTCCTGTCCCTGGGCAATAGTGAGGAGAGTCTGGCTCCCTCTTCATCCCTCTGATCATTAATACATTTGATAAGAGCCCCCCTGAACCTTCTCTTCTCTATGCTAAACAGTCCCAGTTTTCTCACCTTTTCCTCCAGTCCCTTAATCATCTTTGCTACTTTTTTCTGGACTTGCTGCAATAAGTCCATACCTTTTTTTGTACTGTGAAGCCCAGAGCTAGATGCAGTAGTCTAGGTGTGGCCTCACCAATGCTGAGCAGAGAGGAAGGATCACTTTCCTTGACCTATTGACAACATTGTTCCTAATGCAGAGGATTCTGTCATACAGTCCTGGGAGAGATCCTCCAGCTGACAGAGGCAAACAGCTGTGCTAGAGTGCCATCATGCTGGACATGCATGCTTGAACTTCTTGTGTTTGGAAAAGGCAACCATGCAATCTCTTTGGCCATTCTGGTACAACTCCTCTGTGGCTATCACTTTTGCATGGAACTGCCATTTCATAGACCAAGATTTCTTATACCTTCAAGATAAAATTCTCATTTTTCTAATTTCTCATTTTTTTCCATCTCTCTAACCCATTTGGATGCTTGAAGGTTACATTTGTGTCTTCAGATGTGTTATGGAGGAAGCAGACAAGTAGTGAGAATTGCAAAGAGTTCTAAATCTGATTAATTTTCAGTGTAGCAAGCACAAAAGATCTGCAGATCTGGAAAAAATAGTTATGTCCTGTATATATTTCTGAGCTTCCTCATCAGTTTATAACATTTTAACAAGTCCTCCAGGGCAACCAGAATCCTCTTTTTACATCTCAAGGCTTCTCCTCAAACTACAGCATCTCTTTCTCTCTCCCCCCCTTCCCTGCTTCTCTCTTTCTCTCTACCTCCTCTCCTTTGTCTTCTGTAGGTGGTTTCTTCCTTTGACCATCTAGCCTACAGATCAGTCCCATATGCTCCTTATATTTCTCTTTCTTGCTCTTTCCTTAGTTTTTAATGCCATAATTATTTCTGTGGTCTTTCTGTGGTTCTAAGAACTAAAAGGTTCAAGGGAGTAAAAAAAATAATTCCCTGAGAGTTAATTCATTCTGCCTTTCTGCCTGTGCTAGTGAACGGTTGCCTTCTTTAAAGGAAGACTTATAGGTATAATTCTCCTGTCTCCTTAACACAGACCATGAGAATCACAGTAAAAGACCATCATAAGACGTAAGAGGACAGGTAGTCCACAGAAAACAAATTGGATTTTGCAGTTTGTACAGCTGTCTTCTAACCACTAGCACCTCTTCTGCAACACCAAGATTTGCTGTCTGTCCTCACAAAACTACTACTGTGACCTTTGCTTCATGTCTAGTGCAATATAATGCATCAGAAAAGAGATTATGCAGAAGCTAATAATGATCTAATCTGATGGTCAGATAAATGAAGCCAAATTGTGGTCTTCAAAGTCGGTGAAATTATTATGGTTGGCTTTCACCTGTAGAGGGTGGAACTGGTGAAAAAGGGACGTTTTTTATCTGTGATAGATTAACATTGGGCCATGGATATCAGCAAAGTAATTTTCAACTTCTGTCAGTAAATACTGCTTTTCTGTTTACTGTGTCTTTAAAAAGAGTGGCAAATGAAGATAAAACACAGAGCAGATGTACCTATCTGAGACGAAACCTTTCATTTTCTGTTAAGTCTGCAGAATTTATAATAAATAAAATGGCAGGCTACATTTATTGCTGGGTAATACCATGTCTGGGATCAGAAATGGATGAGTAATGTGGCTGAGAATTCAGTTACTGAACTGCACAGCTGTAATAGCTGCTTGAGGGTCTTACTGTATCTTGTGGGGTTATCTGTACAGCCAGGGAAGAAATGCTCTTCGTCTCTTAAACCTGCTGCTGTAAAACAGATCTGACTCCCTGGAAGCTTCCCTGTTTTGGTGATAGAGTTAGATCTCCAAACATTGGCCAGATACTGATAGCTACTGAGAGCATCTTATAGGATCCAGACAATTTTAAGTTGGCTGTTTTTTATCCTGATTAAGTCTGTTACTACTCTTTACAAAAGTACTACAAACTATTACAAAACTCAATTGTGCTATCAACTGTGTTGCCAACTGGAAAACACTTAGTATCATTCATAACAAATCCTGTGATATTTCTATCACTGTGCAAAATTATTCAAATAAGTAGTCCTCTCATCCCTTGAAGTGGTTTGAGCCATGTACCGCTGTGATGTAGGGAGCGGTTTAACCAATGAGCTGGTTATATCCTAGGGCATTTGAGTCTGAATGTCTATTCATTCTGTGTTGAGTCCAGGCAATCCACCCAAGTAAAAGGCCTCAGCTGTGGAGCACGACTTATTTTGATCTTGAATACTTGGGCATGGCAAAGTCAAGGGAGGATGTATTTTATTCAGAGTGTAGTATCACTCAGCACCAAGTGAGAGAGTGAAGTACTACTAAGGAACTAGGAAAGGACTGTGCATAATGCAACTTGGACAGTTATCTACAAGGCAAAAGAGGAAGAGACCTTAAAGAAAAAGCCAGTTAGCATGCAAAAGATTTGTAAATAAAGCCTGAGGCATGATGGAGTTGCAATGTAGAGGACAATACTGCTCCTCACAGCAGTCAGCACAGATGAGCTTAGCAAGGCAATATCTGTGAAGAAAGCCCTAATTGTCTTCCTTTTAAAAAAAAAAGTCTTAATTTTAAATAATCAAAGAAGTACTTGAAGCAGTCTTAGTGTTGCTCAACAGCCTGTGTAACTGTTACATGAAATGCATAGCCAAACATTAGCAGTTTCTGCATAGCCTTACTCATGGTTGTCCATGCAGATGTTCTCCAGTTTGCTTTTAATGGAGGTTGTCCCACTGTTCAGTGCAGCATCACTCAGTTTAATATAGATAAATCTCCTCCCTTTCCGTCTTACTAGTAAGTTGACCTATTGATTTGAAAAGCACAGCTACTGAAGACAGTTTGTTTCCACTGCAGAGTTTGCAAGACACATGGATCATGCTGGCTATCAAGAGTTGTCACTTTTTGTCCCCTAAGTCCGAATTTTTGTCCCTCAAGTCCCAAATTGCCTGTCACTGATGATTCAGGACAAAGGAAGATGAATTATTAATGCTTTTCTAGCAGATATAAAACCTGACTAGCTGCAGTGTAACCATGATCACCTGGCTGTCAACAGTGATACTTGGTTTTGTTCCATGTTAGAACTGTTAACTTATAACTGGATCAAGTAACCCTTTATGCCAGTGATTTGCTCAGCAAATCAATATCCAATATGCTGACATTTCTATTAAGTAGCAAGTAGTCATCCAGAAATACTGACTGCTCACTACTTAGCCAAAGGTTCTATAACTGCTTCTGCTGGGGATTATATCGTCGTTTTAATACAAGGCAGCAGAGGACTCTCAAGGTTAGTCTTGGGATAGCCGTAGTAACAGCAACTATGTATTTTAAATGCAGCCTCTGAGTTGTTTATTGCCTGCTTTTCCATAAAACACAAAGTACCATAGCTAAGAAAGCAATGTGTCCTGGACGTTAAATAGCTTTGCTGTTTCCTGCCACAACTGGGCTCTTCTGGCTGAAGGTAAAGCTTAGTGTCTGTGGCTTCAGCTCAGCTGTGAACAGCAGTTAACTAGCATTGCATTTTCCTTTTGCTTTGCCTTCAGATACAAGCAGCCTGCTCCTCACATTGACACAGATCATAGAGTCTCTGTCAGAACTGATAAGCTCCGCATCCAAACTCCTCCTGAGCCATAAGGAATGACATACAAGCCTGTTGGTCCTTTGGCTGATCTCTAAGAATAGCTGCACCAGTGCCCCTCTTCCACAGCCAGGCTCTTACTACAGGCAAGCTCAATCACAGGGAATATGACTCTTTCTGGGGGATGGATGATAGTGTTTACCTTGACAGGTCTTATTCTCTGAGCATATTTTTGATTTTAAGGCTGTTCTCTACCAAAGTCTGAAATGTAGAATTCTGAGTTTGTCTGGTATTCTGAGCTGGACTGCAGAGAGGGATGAGTAGGGATGTGACTGTATTCTGCTTTGCACTGCGGGAAAAAAAGAGGAAAAGAGAGTGTAGGCTACATTGTCATCCTCGCAGCTTTTCTTCATTTAGTTATAACCCTTCTGATAAGACTTGATTGGCTACAGTATGAACTGGGTTTACATTTGAGGAGATACTAAATACCAGTTTGAGCCTCTGTCTCTGCCCCACCAACCAAAAAAACCCCCACCAAATCCCTTAGAAAATTAAACTTTCTGTTGTTCAGTGAGCTAGTTTTTCCTTGCATACATGATTCAATTGACATAAGAAACAACAATTTGTCAAAGAATAAGAGAAATAATTAGGAAGGTAGATTGACAGATAATGTGCAGTGCCAAACTACTTTTGTTGCTGAAGTCCAGTTGTTCACACTGTTCCTCTGCTTTTTTACTGAGACTGCTGCTAGGTCACCTCCTGGCTTCCCACTCCTGCTTGGACTTCATTTTCAGTTTGGGGTGCACAGGTGTCAAATGCAGCGTGTTTTCTTGTGTGAGTTGGCCAAGCTGAAGCTGCCAGTGATCTTTCAGTCAGAGCTGCTCTTCCCCTGCACTAGCTACTCACCATTTCCCTTCTCATTGTTCTGGTGCTACTCTAAGCCATCCATTGCAGCTTTGCTAGCAGTTTCTGCATTTCAGCTCTTTGGTAAGAGCAAAGGAGCAACACATGGAGCTGTTGCTCAGACTTCTCACATATGGGGGACAGGCACTTCTACCTCTGAGTTTAGAAGAGACTTAGGAGATTCTCCTACCACTTATTCCTCCCCTTTTGCCCTACATGCACAACTACTGGCTCTGAGACCAGAATCTACAAGTTGTTTACAGAGATTAGGGAGACCACTGACTCTAGACATATCTAGGCATTATTCACTGCCCTAGGTACCTATTCTGAAATCTGTAATTTTGTCTCAGGTTCATAATATTTCTCTCCTTTTCCCTTTTCTTGTGTTCTAATCACAAATGCCTCTTAAACAGCGTAAACCGACATGTGTACAATAAACATTTCAGAGTTGCCCAGTGATTTTTTTCTTAATCTCTCCTACACTCTGCATGTAGTCTCAGTATTATAGTACCAGATAGAGGGGAATGGCAGAGAGGAACAGCTGAGAACAAGGTGATTGTTAGGGTCTTTCTCATGCATAGATCAATAAATGGGAAGATACTGGACTCATAAAAATTATGAAGACATTGTATCAAATTCTAATATTGTTACACAAAGACCTGTGGGTTGGGAAGCCCAGAGGCAGAGGGAAGTTAGGTCTTTCTCCTGAAAATTCTTAGAAGACCAGGGAATGACTGGTTTATCTTTGCTATGCCTGGTTTCCTAATCAATGACTGGCATTGCCATTGGCCTGTCTTCTCCTGGATGTGGCATGTTGCAGGCAATACAGCTACTACAGAGCCACCTCCAGAAGAAACTGCCTGTGTGTTTGCCTCTCTTATTCTCTGTGCATAGACTATGTGAGTGGGTATCTGTCATAGCCCTGTTCACTAACAGAATATCAGAATTCTTTCTGTGTTCAAACTGATAACATTCTCTATAAAGCCTATAAACTAGTCTCTTCCAAAAAATTACTCTGAAAGTATTTCTGAAATCCTTCCTTTAGGATGGTGAAACCTTATGATATTAGGTGCACAAGAGTGCCCACATAAACCAGACTTGCAAAATAATTCTTCGGATTCAGTGTCAAAAGACTGAAGTAATTTGCTTAAATCTGCAGCAGGAGAGGTAAACTAGCACAGCTCAGCAGAAAGCCTGCCTAAACACTGTTTATGCTTCAGTCCTTTCTAAAGACTTAAAAATATTGTTTGTATTTCTTTATTGACCGTCAGAGCTCACTGTTATTTAGGAGTTGGAATTAAGCATAAATTATTACAACTGCAACATTGTCTCCTGCTGGCCACTGGCAGTAAAAGAGTCAATTCTTTGGCATGTCAGCTACTAGCAGATCCCACCCCATTCCTCTGCATTTCAAGAGCACACTTGGAGTGCATTGCCTTGAATTCACAATGAAATGAAATGTTTCCCAAGGAATACTTTCTCTTCCTTCCATATCTACACGTGCTTTAATGATGTAGCAGTGAAAATGTTGTAAATGTTTTTTGTTGTTGCTGTTTTGGGGGTTTTGGGCTATTCGTTTAGACCATACATTCTTCTGCCTTCATCTTAAATAGAGGACAGAAAAGAAAAAAGATTTATTTTTTGACCCACTTCTTCAAATATTGGTGGGTGTGACAAACTCCTTGGGGTGCCTTGAGTTTGAGCATCTGCTCCTCACAATCTTTTCAGAGACAGCCAGAGAGCCTCCTTGGTTACTACTGTCCACCAGAAGACATTTACCCATCTCCGGAGTCATGTGGTCTGGAGCTAAGATATCTGCTTGGTTCCTTCAAAAGAAAGCTAATAATTTCAAAATGGACCAAATTATTGTACTTTAAATACTCTAGCAGGACTGCTGGAGAATTGGGGTACCTGCATACTACAACTTAACTTATATTCCATCAACTTGAGTAATAAATGCATTGTCATTACTTACCTAGCTTGAAGGTACTCTTAACTCATCATACTGAGGTAAATATAAATTAAATGCAAATAAAAATATTTATTTGCATCTTCTAGAATAGATGTGTAATTACAAACATGAGTGGCTCTTGCTTGAGACCTCAGAAATCAAAAAATTACAACCTCAGCATGATAAAAGGCATAGGGTGTTTAATCCCTATTGCTTTTTTCTAGGCACACTTAAAGAGTGATTAAACCCCACCCCGCAATACTTCCATGGTTTTCTTTATGTCTTAGGCAAAATTGAAAAATCAGAGTAAGAGAATATGGCTTTCTCAAGAGGATTTTTGGCACTGCATTTGTTCTCTGTTTCTTTCATTTACATTTATCAATGACTGGCATTGTTCAGAGCTGGGAGATCCATGCCTTGGTCTCAGAGTGACGGGTCATATATTATCTTTTAGTGGATGGTGAAATTGCCCAATTGTTTTAGCAAGAACATAAATGTAGAGGTAGAATGAAAGGACCCAGAGGGCCAAATTCTGCACAGACTAACACCTGTTTGCCTTAGGGATTTAAATTAAGACAGAATTTCTTTCTTGAGCTAAATTAATCTCTCTTATGTGCAAGAAACTTTCACTTAGGCAATTTTGAGTTATGCAGATCTAGCAAAACAAAATATGGCTTTTTGAGAAGAAGTGCCAAGTTTTATTTAATTTGAAACCCCACTGACTTCATTTGTGGTACACACAAGTAAAGGAAGGCATTTTTAAACCCAGCAACTTATTGGTGCATGCATTATGATTTGGAATACATACACACTGTCACTAGTTCTTCTAAAGGAAGATTTTCTTAACCACTTTACCAGAAAGTAATTCAATGGGTTAAGGCTATAAATGGCTCAGCTTTAAAATCTTCCCGGCTGTTACAAAGAAGAAAAGCAAATGAGGGAACTGTATCTAAACCAGAAATGATGGTGGACTGAGTTTTACTTGGAAAACAAGAAAGGATATATTTACTTCCCTAGTTCAGAGAGGTCTCTGAACTAAAATATTTGAATGGGCCCTAAGTTAAGAAAGTAATTGCAAACAAAGACTGCAACAAAGTGCCAAAGTGGTGAAATATTTCAGAAACTGATTGGCGTCCAGTCTCTGTGAAGTCTAGTCTGTCATCATTTAACATTGGTCCTACACACTCTGGACTTTTGCAGGACAATTGGATTCCCCCATTAAGTGCATTAAAAGTTGCTGTCATCCTAAAGCTATCAAAGAAGTTGTACCTGAGGCACTGAAAATAATTAACTAGTGCTCTCCTCTTTCTAAAGGCTGATTGAACTGCCAGATACTTAAGTAATACAGGCATTCAGATAAAGTGCTGGTAACAAACAGGCATTATCTGCTGCTAAGTATATAGTCTTGTGGAATTTGGTGGGCTTGATTAAAAAGTGTTTTTAAGCATATTTGGAACAGCTATTGGAAGTCCAGAAAGTGAAGATTACTTTATAAGTAGTTTAAATGGAGCTAGGGATAAGGCTGTGAAGGCATGCCCACCTCCTGGAGACAGATAATAAGGTAAAATGGGTGTGAGAGAAGCAAACATCTTTCTTTGTATATGAAATCTTACTCCCTAACCTCCTTCTCTTACAGGAGCTATGAGCAGATGCTGAGTTCAGTACATACTTTTCGCAGCCGATGACTGGTGTCCTGTGACTGCTTTGGACAAATACAGTAGCTCCAGTAAGCCCTGCCTAATTGCACGTGCCTGGGACTTTTTCTGAAGCTGAAGTACCATGAAGGAGCATGCTATAGGAGAAATGTGGTCAGTTCAGTCTCCCAGTGGGCAACCTTTCTGCTCCTGGTCTCTGAACTGCTGCATGTATCACATCAGACTGCAATTTGTCCCATAAAGATGACTGTCTTCTTGCCCAAATCAGCACTAACAAAAAAGGAGGGAGTGAACGTGACCTTTACAGTCTTAATTGCAACATGCCTTCTAAAAAGGAAAGGTATACACACAGTTAAACTATGCTTTCACTTTTCCAAATTCTAAACTTTGCCCAAAGAATTAGTCATTGCTTGAGAGGCCAGCCAGGCTGCTAGGCAGTATGTGAATGTCAGGTAAATTGGCAAGCTCTCCAACAAAAAAGGCAACATTCACAATGCTCGTGGTAATGTGACCGTATCAAATCATCCAGTTCTTTGTTCAAGATACTTAAATTAGTTTGCAGAATTTGTACTGAAAGAGAATTAAACCCTGAGAGCTCAATGGAAGAGAAGTTGCTTTGCTGTAGTTTTTCCTTTGCAGATCAGTTCTGAGAAAAAAAAGCCTCCTAGTTGAACAACATTGCTAAAATTATTTTCTATTTTGAGCGTGTGTTTAAGCTAATCCTTTTGTTCCATTCAGAGCTCATCCGGTGATGCAGTGCTCCCTTTTTTAGTTCTCAGAATTGTTGCCCATAGCTAATCTATGCTCATATCTAAACCCCTAGAGTTTATATTCCTGTATGTGGACACCTCTGATTTCAACCGACTGAACTGGACTTTGTGAAAAGTCGAATGAACGAACAAGGCACTGATGGCAAGGCATCTTGTAGCTAGCCGGAAAGCTAGTGTTCACGAAGAGTATGCAAGGTGATCTCAGTTCTCATTTATGCTATTACCCTACAGTGGTTTGGGCCTTTGCATTAGGACAGACGGACTCAGATCCTTCTAAGTCTTCTTTACACCCCTTAAAACAACATTCTGCTCCCTTCACAATGATCAACTAGCATAATCTACAAATTGCTCTGATCTGTTCTTGACTGCTGTGCCTAAAACATAAAAAGTCATTTAAGACCAAAAAAAAAGTAGATATTTTTTGATTTGGGCACTAGATTTTTTTCTTATATGACTACACCACCTACTCTTTTTCCATCTGTTATGTAAGATCAGTGCTTAAAATTACCTCTCCAAGGGATACTTTCATTTCTCAACTGCTCCGTATGACCCCACTGTTCCAGCCTGTGTGGCCTTAGCTCCTGGCTACATCCTACAGCATTTCACCATTTATCCCTCTTACTACACTGTCACCTAAAAATAAAAGATGGAACAACCCCTGGGTTATGATTCCTTTACTGTTGTCTCCAGGTGTTGACTTGCTTCCTATCCAGCCATGTGGCAGCTCACAGCAACACAATCTCAGCTTTTAGGAATAAGCACAATAGCCCTGTGTTTCCAAGAAGCAAAATGTCTGTGTTTTGGAATCGCTGAAAGGATCGACAGAGATGAAAACAGTGGTTTTTTACCCTTATGATTTTGCTTATTATGATTAGTATGAGGGTAATACTAAAGGAATCTGCATATAATGCTGTACCAGCCATCAATTATCTCATGTATTACAAATTCTCTACAACTTTTGAGATTTCCCAGTTAATTTTTAGATTCACCTGGAGCTATTTCCAAAGTACAGAAGCCTGTCCCTTAATCAGTCCCCAGAAGTCATGAAGACTTTCACATTTTTCTAATTTCCTAGTGTTTTTCATACATCAATTGCAGTGCTTTTGTAGCACCAAGAAACACCCAGCCCCTGCTGGCCCAGGCTAGTGGCTTGGTGCTTACCCAGGGCCTGCCACAGGTAGGAAGATACACTCTGTTTTAGCAGTACTGCCAGTTTCAAATCTCTTATGTCAGACACCAGGTGCAACTCGGCTAATTGAATGCACAAACTTAGTCCACGCACAATCTGCTTTGGGTTGGGACAGGCAATGGTAACAGCGTTAGCTATTCCCATGGGTGCTCTTTTGTTAGCAAAGGGCATGCTGACATTCTTCTTGTTCTGTGAGGTCTTCTCATATTACCCTAAAATTCTCTAAAGCAGTTGAAGTTGTCCCTGGATGGACTTCCAAAGAGGTTTTATGGGAAAGCTTAACTTTGTCTTGTCATTGTATCTCTTGCCAATTGAGACCCACCTCAGTAATTTCTCTCACTGATCCTGCCAAGTGTTTACATATGGCCATCAGCTGAAATTGTGCCACAACAGGAAAACAAGAGCCAGCAATATGCACAAAGGACTACCTTCTTTTCATCTGAGGATGTCTAGTATAGAGACTGCCACCAAGACTGTGCTTGTTTAAGATCATATCAAGGACAAACACCATCTGTATCCTACCTAAGGAAGACCAGGGGGATGCTTAAACTACAGCCTTCAGAACATCATCTGTGTCAGGACAAATGACTGATATAGATAGTAACAATAATCTTAGAAAAATGTAAAACTAGCTAGGGGTAAGCCCTTTGGAAATTACACAGGTTCTTAGGGTAAGCATAAGAGTGAAAAAGAAGGGCCTTCCTGTCTAAAGGTTTTGATATTAACACTAATGTCTTTTACCAAAGGATGCCTTAGGGAACATTGCATTGAAATTGTGAAAAGCCATGTGCTAGATACAGCACTTCATGCGCTGATTATCGTACATACTTTTCTGTTACTAAAAATTGTTAAAAATAAGCAAACAAACAAATTGAGAATAGACATCTGTAATATCATGAAAGATACAGAGGAAATGCAGTACTGAAGATTCAGCTGAAGTTGAATAATTGATATCTATTTAAATTAATGCAGAAAAGATATTTTTTCTTTAATGCATAGTGACTAAATTTATTCAGATAATAAGTGCATGATTAAAAGGCTCAAAAACGGATATATTCAAAATCCCATGCTTCACGAATTTATAAACTCAGGAATTTTTAAAAACTCCCTAATAATTTTTAATAGTAATAATGTTTAGTAGGAACACTTGGAGAAACAGAAATGATAGTTAAGTGCTTGAGAAGGATCTTCACATCATATCCTGAAATAAACCCAGTATCTTAAAACTGCTATCCATTTGTATGCACGTAATTAGATGCCTCTGCATGGAAGTAAGAGAATAAGTACATGTACTGTTATAAGAAGTGACCTTTTTCTTTCCTTCATATAGGTTTT
Organism: Falco rusticolus; assembly: GCF_015220075.1. Lineage (NCBI taxonomy): Eukaryota > Metazoa > Chordata > Aves > Falconiformes > Falconidae > Falco > Falco rusticolus. The sequence continues at coordinate 70,311,625 of NC_051189.1, read as the reverse complement.
AGACTGCTATTGCATCTAATTTATTGTAAATTACTGTGAATTATTATTTAACATGCACTGACACTACCCATTCATCCACTCTAGCTGCTTTAGCTGGTGCTATCAGCTGCCATTGCTTTTATGGCTGCTATAGATACTATAAAGATCTCTCACTCTCCAAAAAATAGCTCTATTTTGGATGTCTAAGAGGTAGAAAAAGGCTTTTACAACAGTTACTGACATCTGTTTCAGCATCTACATAATATCTAGCCTCACAGAATTTCCTCCTTCACTAGTGAAGACACTGTTTAAAAATATGGATAAATTTCATGAGAACACAGCAACTTAGAATTTCCTGCCATAGAGTAAAATTCTGTTCTGCATGTTTTCATTTTTTTATAAGGTGATAGAAATTAAAGATTAGTATAATTCCTACTTTTTGCCCTAGGAAAGATTCCCTCCAGTTTTGAACAAAGCCAAATCAGAGTCTTTTAAAAATAATAATATTCAGTGCACATATGGAAAAAAACAGAGATGCATATAATACAAAAGCAGAGCTCAGAGAACTCGAAGTGATGCTAACATAGCACCATAAAATATTATAATTTGAAAAGGTATGAAATGAACCCTCCACATACTGTTCTTTTTTTTTTTTTTTTCCCCCAGAAAAGTGTAGACACCTCCACTTGCATACCCTTTTTATGCCTGGTAGAATCTGGAGACAGGAAAAACATATTCTGCATCAGGATGTTTATTTGCATGTCTTCTTCTCTCCTCTCTTCCTCCTCAACAGTACACATGATTTTTTAATCATTTTCCACTGTACTGCCCATCACTGATAATTTTATCATAATAATGAGCGGGTGCAATTTGCTCTTCTCAGGTGTGTCTGTTTCAGTCACCTGCCCCTTAGAATACATCTTAACTAACCATTTATTTTTGGGGCATATTATTATCATCTGTGGGGTCAAATATATAATCTTTTATCCATTCTCGAAGAAATTGTCCATGTATAATGGTATTTTTCTGCCTAAATATTTTTGCTAGGTTTGCAACATAAATCCTGATGAAACTGTTCTGAGTATTTAATGGGAAAAAAAAGTAACTGAATGCTACAGAACCCCAGATGAGAGAAGAAAGACAAAATTTGAAATTCAGAACTGATGAAATAACAATCACTGCCTGTTATTGGTAAAATTATGGGTACCACCACCACCACCCACCCCACCACCCCCAAACCCAAACCCAAACCTCAAAGGTCAGTTCTATTGTTATGCAATCAATAGGAAGATTCCAACTCACTTCAGCGGAAGGGAATGAAACATCACTTCAGCAAACTTTTAATATTTAAATAGTTTAGGTAGCTCTCTTTCTTCAGCTGTATCATTGCTGAGCTCACCTCTGGATACACCAGGAAGTCTTACAGGCCCAGGGGTGGCTGCTCTCTGGTCATGCTCAGGTTTTGCATGAGGCACTTCAGAAATGTGTTACTGGTACACACATGGAAAAATCTTCCAACAGCTGAATGCTAAGGGCAAAAGAAAATGGTGGTTTCACAGGAATTTAGTGTTTGAGGAAACAACTGTGTGTGATTCCCGATAGCAGGGGATGATGCTCTGTCCCTGAAGCCAATGGATCTTGTGTCCTTTACTTCAGGGGGTGCAGGACCAAAGAGGTGGGCTATGAGCTGGAGTCTGATCCTTGTCCTGATCCACCAGTTTGTAGGGGTCGTATGATGACTGATGGAGAGTACCTCATCTGGCGGGACAGTGCAGCATTGCGCATTTGTATTCTCACAGTGCCCCTTCTTTACCGTCCTTCTTTGCTCTATCTCCTGTGAGCTGTGGTGGGTGCTCACCCTGTCTTCCAAGGCTGTTTCTGTGCTCTGCGTACTGTGAGCCTGTCCACAAGCCAGCAGGTGCAGTGGAAGTGTGTGACACCAGGCAGGCCAGGAGGGCTGACCTCCACCCAGCAGGGTGCTGGTGCGATGGGCGGGTGACGCGCAGTGAGCACAGCATGCCATGCTGACTGCATCTCCAGGGTCTGCTCTTCCGCAGTTGAGTGCCACGGCTTCACTAGTTCTTGTGTACATACATTTTCTCTGCTTTTTCATTTGTGGCTGTTCTGAGCAATAGGGCTATGAAAAGGCCTGCTGATGGTATCTTTTAACAGAAGAGATCAGCACATCTTCCAAATGTGAAAGTGGTCATATTTAACCAATGCATTTTAATTTCAGGCTCATCCTTTAGATTAGAAAAAGAAGCTATTTGTAACTTCTGAATAAAATCCATATTTTTTTATCTCGGTCAGAGCATTTTGTTCTTACAGGGGATCGCTGGAGTTTTTGATGATATCCAGTACAATTTGAACTCCCATTTAGAAGAATAAGTCAATATAAACATACAGATGTGAAAAGGCATATAAATGTGGTTTGTCCTGTCCTGCAGAAGACACTACAGGTAAATGATCGTAGTGCCAAAATGGGAGTGACTGAGTCCAGCGGCCCCGCTGAATTCAGCAAGATCTGCATAGGAAGAGGTTTCAATTACTTTTTCCTCTTAGTTCGTTTAATTTTGTTTTTGTCAGATGACGAAGATCTCAGCCACATGCTCAGCTTTCTCTTGATGCTGGCGATTTCACTGCTTATTTCAGGCTCTAGCAAGATAACGTCACTTCTGCATGGTTCCAGGAGAGCTGAAGTAAATACTCCCATGCAGTGCTATGAGAGCCCACATACAGTGGCTCATGCTCGTTCTGCCAACAGAGCTGTTTCATCCCAGACACTATATTGTCTGCATAAATAAACTGTAACAGGAATTCATACACCAGCCATTCGTCAAAGATTTTATTTCTATTTTTGCAGCTTGCAGTAATTATTTCCTCATAGGGAAGCTGATTCCGCTTATATGGACTTTTCTTGAGATGGAGCATCTTTTCTGTACTTTTCTTATACTTGCTATAAAGAAAGATTATTCACCTCTAAATTTGTAGCATCTAGACATGTTCCCATTTGCAGCACCCAGACAGACAGTTATTCACTTAGCTCTTCTCAACACCTGTTTTTTTAAAAAAACCTAATATTTTCTTTTTTAAAACAGCCAGAGACTTTCTTTTTCACCATACTTAGCAACAGCTTTTTGATATTATGACATTACAAATCTATGTTTTTCTTGCCGAAATCCAGGTGCCTATTTGGACTTGTTTGTTCCTTTATGTAAAAGCTACCATTTTTGACAATATTTTGGACAAAATTTTTGACCAAAAAAAAAGACCATGTTTGTGACCAAAGTCTAATAAACTCCTATGAAATAAAATATGCATGTAATCAGTCAAATTAATGGGTAGGATGCCTATAACATGAGAAAATATAAATGCTTGTGTCTTTAATTAAGAGGACCTTGTAAAACTCATGTGATAAAACTTGTTTCTGGGCTTTGCTTTCAAACTTCATGAGATTAATCAGTACTGATAATTCCTTGAAGCTGAATTGTCCCTTGTTTTCAAGCTGCAGCTGCAGAGCTTTCAGGCTTTTTCTGCATGCTGAAGATGAAAGAGTTGAAGAGAGAATGTGCTGAATTTTCATTGTCACTGTGACCTAGTTCACTGTTCTGGTGGAAGGTGTAAAAGATTGCTGACAATACATATGGGGGTGGAAAGGCTCTACTACAGTGGGAGGAGGTAAGTGAAGGCAAGTTCTTCTTGCATCAGGTCTGACCAGGTCTAAATCTGTCCTTTGTTGTGTCTGCATCTTCAGCATGTAGTACTCACACTCATACTTGTGCCTGTCATCAGAGGAAAAGTGATGGTCCTCAGCGCTGCTGTCTGTGGCTGCCAGAGAGCCTCCTGACACATGGCCAGGCCAGGGTTAATTTCAGATTGCTCCATGATACGGCACGAGCCTTTCTGTCACACAACTGACCTGGAGTTGAGCAGCATAAAAGCAAGAACAGTGACATCACTGAGGATGGACACTGACCTCACTCAGGAGGGTCAGTGACCTCACTCAGGAGGGACAGCCAAAGCAGGGCAGCTTGGTGACTGTGGCAGGTTCTGTCAATGGCCCAGTAGTTACTGGGGAAAAGCAGGGCAACAAGTCAGGTCTAATGTCAGCCCAGGGTCAGTCAGCAGGTCCGGGTTGAGGGGGGGGCAGCTAAGGACAGGCCTGCCCAGTGACATAGCTCAGGCTGCAGCAAAGGCCTGTGGGCACATGGAGCCCCCAGCCTTGGCAGGAGGGCAAATGGAGACCAGTCAGGGCCAGTAAGTCCCGTTGGTGTGTGCAGGGCCCCAGCATCTCTGTGGGGTGCTCAGTGGGAGACATGAGCTTGAGTCCTTGACTGTGAAGGAGTAGCTTGTGAGACTGAAGAGGGAAGATAGGTCTTTAGTTTGTGATTTCAGTTGCTGTTGACTGAAGTTCAGTTCTTAAGTCATTTGATCTCAAGTCCTTGATATTAAGCCGATGGGTGAGAGAGGGGAAAACAGAGCTCTCTGAAGTCAGACATCCCCACCTTGCTCAGCCCCACCAGTTCAGTGGAGCACGTCAGGCTGTGCCTTCTGGTCAGCAAAGCCTTCTCTCCCAGGAGGCCCAGTGCTGACTTCACAGCCTAGTGCTGTCATCCATGGCTTCGTCAGACCCCTGGCCACCAGAACTGTCTGGCTGTCTGAGAGTCTCAACTCTCATCTTTCCTGCAATGACCAACCTATTGAAATGCATTTGGAAATTAAAGTGGAGAGACAGAAAAAGGAATAAGGAAAGATGAAATGAGAAAGTTAAAAATGGGGAGGGAAGAAAATGATCAGGGAAGGTAGGATCTCAGTTTCTTTCTGCTAGACACTAACAGAAAGCTTTTGAAGTGTTAGACCACATATTTTCAGACGTGCCGGGGATCACTCTCTGCTGAAGCTGCTGATCACCTGCTTTTTAGCTGTTATGACTCTTATGCTAAATGCCTGCTTTGCCAAATCCAATCACCGAGGCAAAATAATTCACCTGCTGTAGTTAAATCTCATGGTTTTTTAAGCCTGTCTCCTGATTTTTGGAGCCTGACTCATGGTTTCTGTGGAAAACTTCGGCTTGGCAAATGCTGCAAGCAGTGGGAGTATTTGCAGCTTGAAGGCACTGTTCAGCGAGAGGAAGGGTGGAGGAATCTGCCCCTCAGCAATTAGTAGACTTGCTTTCTACGAAAGGACGTGTCATTTGGTAGGTTATTTTAGCATGCTGTACAGATGCAGATTATTTTTTAGAATTTTTAATTGGTGATACCATAGCAACTTTATACAATGAAAAACAGTCCAGGCCAGATTGTGCCTGACAACCACCCGCCTGTTTGGGGGTGGCATAAAGCTGTACCGACCCAGGAGGACTTTGAAAGGCTCTTGATGCTCCGAGTCTTGGTGTGGAAGGCTGTCAAATAGGTGAAACAGGTTCCTAACACCACAGCTAGAGCAGACAGGTCCACTGTCCTTGACTCCTTACAGGCCTTCCTGCGTCCTTAGAGGCTGGTCAAGAAGTTGCAGCTAAAACCTTGAGATGCCAGAAAAATTAAATTCCAGGGTTCTGATAGATTTTTACCTTCTGTGAATCAGAGATGGAAGAATGTCTGAAATAGTAGTATGGGGCAGAAATACATGTAACGGATTGATTTGTTTCTAGGCCTACTAATGCTGCTGTGCTTGATAGTTTTCTTTCAGTGGTGACAACCAGGCTTTTCCTCTGAGCATTCATCTTAAACATTGTCTGTCCTTTTGGGGATAAAGATCTAGAAGGGATATGTTCAGTGCTGGCTCCGCTTCCCTTGGTATCAGTCTAACAGTGAGGGCCAGAGAAGGGTGTCACATCACTGTTGTCATGTAAATCCTCTGGTGTTCTCCCCTTAGCCAGGGGACTGTTTTCATACCTGATCATCACCAGGTGCAAGTAGATCTCAAGTGAGATAAAGAGGCCATGTTTGTCTCTGTGTATTATTGTGCTTTCATGCTTGAAGTTTTTGCCTTTCTGTCATGTCTAAGACATGCATTATGTATGTACATATGTACATATATGACTGTGAGGTGTTTTGAATTCATGGGTAGAAATGAAGATGGACTGTGCTTGACTGGGTGCGTAGGCTAGGGACCAGCATGAAGAGGCTAAATGTATGAAGTGGACAGAATGGATTTAAGTGTGAGGCAATGTAGGAAAGTGGAGGGACTTGGCTAAAAGTAGATGAATCATCAGAGCATTGTGGTTCCCAGCACACCTAGGGAAGATGGGGAGCAGACAATGACTTTCACTGAGAAACAGTGATGTGAAAAAAGAGAGCTGGGGAGGTGGGGGCTTTCAGAGGAAAGTAAGATGTGATCGTTACACTGAGATAGGTAGTTAGGATAAGGGAGAATCAAAGCAGTGCTGTGTATGTACTGTTTATTGTGGACACGTATTACAGCAAAGGCTGTCTTTCAGGGAATTTGAAGTCTTTACAGGGAGACAAAATTCAACATGTGATTAAATTGCTTTTAAAGAACGGTGGCTCTTGGGAAGGAATATAGTAACAAGAGATAGAGAGATTTTACAGGCTGTGCAGAAGCTTGAATGGAAAGAACCGAGATGATCATGAGGAAAGCACCTGACAAATGCAGATTTCCCCCTTTCTGCATGGAAGAAAAAAGAGAAGCACGGAAAGAAGGTCACTACCTTACCTGGATAATATCAGACTTCCTTCTGCAAGGCCTGCAAGGCAAGGTCTATGGGAAAGGAGCTTGAAGGAAGAGGAGGTTTGGGAGCTGTCTGCTTCGTTCCCAGTGTAGATTCATAGAAAAGCTAACACAGAACATCACTGTGCTAAATACTCATGCTCAAATGTTTTCCCATCCTTGTGGGTAGCCCAGGGTCATTCCCTAGAGATATTCACAAATTGGCTTAAAAAATACAGCAGAGGAGGAACGTCGCTGAGTATCCCTTCATTCAAACCACTTCCCATGGGATTTTCAATGGAAGAAAGCAATCTGACTGTGGGAAATTAAACAGTCTTGAAGCTATGAGCAGAATTTTTCATGAACTAATGCTATCACAGTAGAAAAACACCTGAGAATGTCCCTGGGAGTCTTTTAGTAACAATTTTAAAATGGATTTTTTTCTTTGAAGATGGAAGAAGATACTGTGTTGTGTATTTGTATGTTATTATTCATCTATAAGAATTTAGCATAAATTATCAGTTTAAAGAAATCTACCAAAGACTAACTGGATGTATTTTGTTAGTTTCTGCTGCCTATGAAAAAAATGAAGTTCTGCATTTTGAATAGTGGTCTATGAATCATGGAAGTGTTTCTTTTTCAATTAGGGAGATATTAAATACTTATCACTATTCTGCCAATGTGGTCAATGAATAGATCACTGCTGGAATGTTACAATTTGAAAGTATAGTGTTGGTCACCTGTTTTTCAGAACACATTCATAATAATGAGCCAATTTTTTCTCTCAACGTTATATTGTTTTTAATGAGAAGCTAAATAGGAAATAAATATAACGAAGCCAAAGCTTATGTATTTACTTCTACATAGTGCTCTGCTCTCCAAATCCTTTCTCTGCTTTATTAAACTGTAGATAACTGTTCCCCTTTCCAAGTAATCTTAGTTTGGTTGAAATCTTTATATCAGTTTATGATAACAGATTACCAGAATGTTACCATTTCTTGAAGAACGATATCACTTCATCTTTCATAAATACTAATTAAACAACTCAGGCTTACGTCAATGCCAAGATTCATGTCAGCAGTTAGTGCAACTTGTTATTGTAAGATTAGTTCTGACACATTCCTTCCAGCACAGCAAGCAGTGGGATCCTGTGCAGCACTGGGAAGAAGTCATCTCTCTAGAGACTGCCAGTAGATATCCAATAGGAAGGAAGATTGCTTTCTTTAACAAGATTAAAAACTCTCTGCTGACATACTCCCTAACTGAATCATCTCAAACTGTAAGTCTCACCACGCAGAAGGAACGAACATATCACTCATCACCCAGTCTTCTCCCTTTATGACACAGTTAGGCCATTTGTATTAGAACATCTATACACCGCACCTGATACATGGTTGTGGGGCTGGCTTAAAGAGCCTTCTCTAGTCTGATCAGGGATCATTCACAATTGCAATAATTGGCAATGACTTCTTGACTACAAGAACATCAAATGAGGTTTGCTGCTTTGAGCAATTACTTGCTGCAAAAGAGATGTAAGGGAGAGAAATGACCTCATTCTGTTCAGCTTGCATGTACGCTGCTGATTCAGGGGCATTCGCTGGGCTCTGCTTAAAGGGGTGCTGGTAGTGGTGTCAGTATCTAAATGTTACTGTTTGAGTTAGCTGATACACCATTACTTCAATGCCCAACAGAAAAGTAAGTAGAAAAGATGAGCTGAAAAGCTAAAAATATACTTTCAACTAAGCACACATAGTTTCAGCAAATACAAATAAGAATTTGGGAAGTAATGCTGTCTCACGCACCTTGCAGAACTCGTTGCATAGACTTTGTCCAATACAGAAATGCTATGCCAACGTGCAAAACACTGGTATTTTAAGAGCTGTGCAAAATGTTGTAACTCCTTAGTAAAGCTCATCCTTAAAAGAATTGCTTTAATTGTTCATATTCACAGGGGTTCTGTTACGATGCCTTTTGGGTATCATTTCATTTTACTCTGAATGCTTGTGAAGTTGTAGAGTATGGTGGCAGGAAGATAGGGATAGACAATTCTTCAACACAATACAGAGACTACTTGCCCAGCAGCGCACTGTGAACCAGTATTCTGTCTTGTTTGACAACATGTTAAGATCCAGATTTTCCAGAATGGTGTAAGCATTTCTGTGTCCAGCTGGCATATGCAGTTGCCGTTGAGTTCGTGTGCAACTGTAATAAAATGGAAATATAAGGGATGGAATACATATCTAATGGCCTATGTGCCTAAAGTGATTTAGTGAGTAGTACACTCACTCAGAATTAGATTTTAATCATATTGCTGTTCTGAAAACCAGCCTAGCCTGAAAACTTGAATCCTCACAAGAACTAAGGCATACACTAGTATTACTGTTTATGCTACATATTTTTTTCTCTCTTTTCTCTTTTTACTTTAATTTTTGCTGATAAGGTACCATTTATTTTTAAAAAGGCACTGCATATCCACAATCAGAAAGTTAAGTAGGCAAGCCTTCTTTATCCTCCTGTTTGCTGCACTGACTTGAAGCAAATATGTAAAGCTTTGCTCTCATTTTGGGGAGCTAACGACAAGATTGGACTTCAGCATTAATCTGAAGAAAAAAAATCATTATCATACAAAGTCATCTGACTGATCCAGGAATTGCATCAGATTATACCATGCTAGGAGGTGCATTTAGACCCTGTAATCTGTAATCAAGTGCTACTTGGAATCAAGTGTATCATTCAGATACTGCCTTTGGCCATGTGTCTAAATACATACTGGAAAATAAGCAGCTAAGGTCAAATGCCAAGATATGTGTCTTTCAAGTGGAAAGCGTGAGGTGATGTTCTGAGCATGCTGGTGCACGGAAAAGAGGTATAAAAATGAGAGATGACAGAACAATTTTTAATTTCTGTCTTCTTCATATACTGAACATCAAGTGGGAAACCAAAGCATCTTTACAGAAAGCAAAGCTGTGAAGTGTGATGGTACTTACTGGCTTTGTCACATGTGCTAATGACAGATTAGTCCAAGCAGTGTCTTATTTGAAGAACCTAAGCCTGCACAGCTGCTAGTAGGCTGAGCAAGATTTGGGCTCACAGATAGATGTATGAAAGTCTTGAGTTTTCTAAACATCCCAGACTGGAGGGTGCTTCTTAACAATAACTCATGAAGTAAGCAGAGATATAGTGGTCCTGGCTGTGTGCATCAGTCATCATCACTGTCATTATCCATCTGAAATGGAAGGGTGTTGTGATATTCTTTGCTGGTTTTAAATCTGCAAGTGTGGAAGAAAGCTATATCACAAAGAAGTCCTGGGTTTTTTTTCCTGAAAAATGCTGAATTCCTACTCTAAAGAGGACTTTCCATTATTAAACAGAGCAGAAATGGGCTTCTTTATGAACTTCAAGGGGACCACAGCTATTTAGTATGATATTGTTTTTAAGGCAAGATCTCAAATATTATCATAAAGGGCACCTGGACAGCGTTTTTTTAAAAAGAGAAATATTTTTTGTCTATTGTCAGTTGATACTAAGACTCAATCAAGTCAAGAACTCATACTACATTAGCACATGTGGTGCTGCAACTGGAGACAAAGGCACATTTTTAAACTCTTGAAGAATTATTCAGAGATTTTCTTTTGTTGGTTTCTTTGATTTATTTACTCTGAGGTCTGCATATTGTAGCTTAGACAGCATGTCTTTACGTGCAGAATAATATCCTAAGGATATGGGAAGAAGGGTGCTAAGAAAGGCTCTTATATCAAAGGAAAAGGGCATAAAAAAGAGAAATTAGTCTCATTAATATATAGGAAAGAGGTGCGAAAATTAATGATGACTCAGAAATTGCTGAGCAGAAGTTTGAACTTTCTTCCTTCAGGCATTTTTGAGTTGTGAATGTATAAACATTTTGTGTAGAACATATGGAAGAAACGAAGCTTTTATTTCCACTTGCATAATTCAAAAACTGTTGAGGTTTATAGGAAAGGAAAGGAAAAGGGAAAGGAAAATGGAGAAAGGAAAAAGGAAAGGGGGAAAGAAAAAGCAAATTTGGCTGAGACCAAGCATGAAACGTTCACATTCAAAAGAAAGACATTTTTTTTTGGTTTTGTTTTGGTAGAGTATTTTAGAAGGAGTTGCGAGCAACTGAGAAGGGGAATCTGAATTGGAAGCAGAATGCCACCTTCACAGTTAACCAACTACAGATACACACAGATATAAGATATTTGGTGCATGCTAGTTCTTTAACTGAAATATAAGAAGTATGATTTATCCTGTCCTCATGCTTAAATTAACAGCAGTTTCAAATGCAAAATGTATGTATACTATAATACTGGGGATGGTAATATCAGAGTGCTTTTTCAAGTGTATACCACTGTTTAGTCTGTTCACTATATTGATATATGACAGGTATTCAGGCTGTTGAGTATTACTGAAAGCTGACAAAATAACTGAACTTCCACTGGAAAAAAATAATTCTTTCCTCAAAGCAGAGATTGTTGTTAACTATTCCAGAACGGTAACTGTTAAAGCATTCAGTCTCAGAGATACTCTAATGAAGACAGAAGGTTTATATAGGCTTGGCTAGTCCCCATGGTAACAGCCTTTCTACTGGGTTACCATAGGGATCGTCAAAGCCTTTGTAAGCCTCTCTTAATAGAGCATATACGCTTTCCAGGCAGACTGGAATATCTGCTAGAGGATACACCTCCTGTTGTTAAATATAAATATAAACAGATTTTGTTTTGGAGTGGTACTCATCTCTGTTTAACTAGCTATGCTACTCCTTACGTTAGAGTTATATTAAATATTGGAGTCACCTGTGAGATAGGAAAACGTGTGAGAGCTGAATGGTTTTACGAACAAGACAACCCACATATGTTTGTACCTAACCTGCAGGGAACCACAAGCAAAAATACTGTTCTATACAGCACTTCTGCCGTAGCCCAAACACGGCAGTACACTGCCCTTTCACCTTCCTGTGGACATTGCAGAGCTTTAGTCAGTCAGAAGCTTTGCTGGACAAAAGTTATACAACAGGAAACAAACAAGCAAGGAATGGAGCCAAAGGAAACAAACAGAAACCCCAGCTGAATGAAACAAACAGAAAGCAAGCCAGGGAGTGACTTCAGCTCTGTGAGTCTTTCAAGACAGTTGTTATTTTGAACTTCTAAATAATGTTCCTTGAAACCATTACCTGGGCACAGTAGTAGTAGTTTCCTGGATAACTAGTCAGGAATTGCAGTTTCACATCCTTGATCCTGAGGCTTTGTAAGAAAGGGAAGTACGGTGGAGAACTACAGGTTGTGAGGGAACCAGCCACCTACTTGCTGGTCTTGTCATCACAGGGTTCATTTTATTCAAAAGAGCTTTAGAAATGAAAAAAAAAAAAAATAGAATTTTGGTTCTGCTTAAGCACAGTGTTTTCCATACAGAAGAATGACATTAATAAGACGACATGTTAAGGAAATCTAGCCAACATCTTCAGGGCTTGTTATTTTTCCAAACAAATGCTAGCTACAAGGCTTTCTACTGTAAAGCTGACAGCATCATAATGCTTTTATATTCTACTTTCCAGTTGGCTGAATTTCATTATACAGTTTGGGCTTATAAATCAGCAGAGCTGAATTGAAGGACGTGGTCTTACAGGATGACACTAGCAGAGAATTTGGCCCTTGAGTTCTAGTTACCAAGATACCATCTTCTACACATGTAAAGATCTCTATGAAAAGCAGTGGGATTACTTACATGCTTTGGTTAGGCGTGTGCTTGCTTGTTTTACCAGAAAAAGAATTCTGACTGGAGAAAACAAAGGTTTTGAAAATACCTGAAAATGTGTTTGTTTTAACATGGATAATTAGAACTGCAGATGTGAATTTCTATGTATTGCAGTAACTTTACACAGATGGTATGGCAAAGCATATATCATACCTTACTTCCTTTCAGAGCTGGTAAAAAGGCAATATATTTTTCCAGGAAAATACTTGAATGAAGCCAAAAAATGCCATTTGTTTCACAAGTAACAGAGGTGCCACTATTCAGGACATTTTTGGACACCCTAGCTCAAATGATCTCTCTAGTTACCCAAAAGCAGGCAGTGAAAATCTGAGGGTATCTGTCATCCAGAAGCAATCTGTGAGATAGACATCTATTTACAGGGAAAAGGGATGAGAAAAAAAGAGATTTGTAGTAAAGTCAATAAAGGATTCTCCTGTGCATTGATAATTTAAAGGCTGCTTTGATTGTCCTCTGTCAGTTACGTTGACATCATATTTTTTGTTCCATTTTAGGAGCTAACAGAAGTCACAAAGATAGTATCTGGAGCAGCAAGAGAGGCAGGATTATGTAGGGTATGAAAATATGAGCACTCCCTAATGTGCTCCCCCACTAAAAATGTAGAATGCTTACTATTCTAGGTCTGCCTTCCCTAGTCATGTATTGTCTTGCCACAGCAGATAGTTGCAGGACTACCTGGAATGAAAGTCTAAAAATAAATCCATGACTAATTCATTGTATGGTTCAACTACTTATGTGTCCACCAAATGGAACAATGCAGCTTTAATTTCTTTGACCATGAGAACAAAGAGGATGATGTGGCCCACATAACATTCCTTAACTCATGATTATTAGACAGCCTTTAAAAGGCCTTGTAAAAATGGCTTTACCTCTAGGCTTTCTGTAAGAGTGCACTCAGTACGTAAACTGCCCATTTGCTCCAGTCTTTGCCAATGAAAAGTCCTTACTGGCTGCTTCATGTTTAAGAAACTGTCACTGAAGCCTTTTGGAAGTGAGAAATACACCTGGTTTGTGACCCATGTTTTGAGACTGCATGGCTGCATTTTTTCCCAAGTGTGTCAGGTTGTGTAGAAACCACTGCACTCACTGCAGTCTCCCAGAACTAGCCAATATGTTGTGTATGGCTTTATGTTTGCTTAAGAAATCACTGACGATCAAATTGTATTCTTGTGTAAAACACGGCATGTGAACAATTTGCCTGGCCTGCAGGGCATGCACTACATCTGCTTCATTACTGAAGGTGCTAAAATGGGTGGGGGTAGGGTGTACATATTTGGCGATTTTATGGCAACAGGAGCTCATTCTGAACTCTGCTTGTAGTCTCTCTGCCTGCAGATGTGTTGTCTTTCTTTGGTGGGCAAAAAACTGGGCACAGCATTTCTGTTCTGGTGTCTCTCAACCTGCCCTTGGTTCCACTGGTATCGCCACTCTTTTGTCTCCTCCTCACCTTGTGTTTCCCGCTTTGTCCTACGGAGCCAGGGGTCTGGATCAGACCTTACAAAGGGCTGGAATGCATCGCTCTGCAGTTCTCTCTCTGGTGGTTTTTTGCAGCAGATGTTTAAATCTATATACTTTGCTTTCCTTTCCTCATGAATATGAGTATACATACGCAGCATCCTTCATTATCTTTGTCTTTCCCATCTGGAGGACCACTTCTCCCCCTGGCCGTACTCAGGCACATATAACCACACTTCCTTACACAGAGATGTTTGCTGTAAAGACAGACCAGTGGGGGCATCTATCCCACGCGCCAGAGCTAAAGGGAAGACAAATGTACTGGAGTCTCTGACTCCTGTTGCTGTCTGTTCTGCTCAGGCTAAGGGCTGAGGTAACAGAGTGGTGCCATGGCTGGATACAGGCTGTTTGGAAGGAAGGACAGGCAGGGAAGGTGAAGATGGGAAGTTGCTCTTCATGTGGGGGAGCAGTGGGAATGCATGGGCTCTGCCTTGGGATGGATCATGAGCCAGTCAAGAGCTTAGGGGATAGAATTAGAGGGCAGAGATATGTGGGCAGTGTTGTAGTAGGTGTACAGACTGCCTGTCAGGAAGAAGTAGCTGAAGTCTTTTTCAGACAACAGGAAGAAGCCTCATGTTCACAGCCCTTGGTGCTCACAGGGGAACTGTAGCCACTACAGTATCTGCTGTAGGGGCAACAGAGAAAGGCTCAAATGATCCAAGAAGTTTCTGGAGCACATCAATGACAGTTTGTTAACACAGGTGATTGAGGACATGACAAGGGGAGGCATTCCACTCTACCTTGTACTTACAAACAAGAAAGAACTGCTTGAGGGTGTAAAGCTCAGGAACAGCTTCTTCTCAGTGGTTCCCAGTGAAAGCGCAAGAGGCAATGGGCACAAGAAATTCAGAAATTCCATTCAAACACATGAAAATGTTTTGGGTTTTTTTCTTTTTCTTTTTTTCTTCGCTGTGAGCATGGTCAAACACTGGAACAGGTTTCCCAGAAAGGTTGTGAAGTCTCCATCTCTGTTTACAAAATCTAACTGGACACAGCTGTGAGCAACCTGCTGTAATTGGCTCTGCTTTGAGCAAGGGGATAGACTAGATGATCTGAAGAGGTCCTTTCTGGCCTCAACCGTTCTGTGATTCTATTTTTGTAATTTAGAGGCAGTAGAAAGACTTAGATGAGGATGCAGGAGGAAAGGAAAAATGGAGATTGTATTGGATACAGTACAGGAGTAGAAGGAAGCCTCTATCGTTTTGCAAGTAGAAGCAGAAAGTCAGCAAAATAGGGAAAAAACAAGAATGTTCTAGCCTGCTGCCCACCCTTTCTAAGCAATGAAGCATTAGCTAGCAGCTCTTTTTCAAAGGGACAGGTGGTGTACCTGGGTTAGAAGAAGGTAATGAACAGGTGCCAGTCCAGGGACAGTGCTGTTCTGCTCTGTGTTGTGTGGTGTCATCAGTAGACAATTCCTACCTGCTCACCATGTGGCTCATCACATGCAATGTGTGCTGTATAGACTGATACAACCTCATTTTTCTTCCCTGTTCCCCACCACCTCTCTCTTGCTTTGGAACTGCTGTCAATTTATGGCTCTCTACTGGCACCTCCTCTTCACATCATAACCTGACAGCATTGTCCAGCTGACCCCAGCATCTGCTGGTCTGCAGAGGCACTAAGTAGCCACACATGGTACAGCACTAAAGGAACTTGCTCCTTTTGCTTCTCTGCCTGCACACATTTCTTTGGGTCAGTATGACAGTGCCTATTTGCCGTCTTAAAGACTTTGTATTCTGTTGATGTCGGCTGGACATGTCAGGGCTGAACTGGTTTAATGTTCATGGATACTTTTTAACTTGAGGGAGAACATGTCTTAAACAAAGAAGAACTAAAACCAGCTGAACATGATTATATCCCTGTTTGGAATAGCCCGGGCAACCATCCCTAGGGTAACAAGGAAAAGAAGTCACTGAAGAAATACTGCAACCTACAGCATGAATGGGAGAAGGGTTGAGGTAACTGAAGCACAGGAGCTGTTGACAAGGAAAACTGAAGGCTTTTTAAAGGAAAGAGAAATTGTGTCAAGGTATTTTGCCTGCTCCATCACAGGTACCTTTCAGAAAAAGCTAAAGCACTGCCACAGGAGAGGGCTCGGGGACACAAGCAGCTGCAGCTTGCACACCTAGAGGAAGTGATTAACATTAGATGCCGTTAAAGAAACTACATAGTGTTTTTCTTGTTGGAAGTGAAACACTGATGGCAAGAATCAAGTAGAAAGGCAGGCAAGTAGCTTGTTTATAGGTTTAAAGACTCAAAAGATTTAACACATGGAGGGTAAGGGGAAGACTCTAACCATCAAGACAGCAACACAGATCTGAGAGCCAAAGGGAAGGGAAGACTAATGGATTTTTAGTTCATTTGGTTTTAAGATATTTCAGCAGCTGAACAGCCTGTAGAGCAGCCTTGAGTGCAAATGTACTTAAGTGTTTTTTGATTATTGTGGAAGTGTTCATGTGAATATGCTCACTCATACACTTGATTTGGATTCATGCTTGAAATCATAATTTCTTCATTCAGGTAATGCCTATTTCTTAAAGCATTAAGAAATTACATATAGAAAATAACAAGAAGGTAAAATGGGTATATGTGGTATGAGAGAAAGGGCCGTTAAGCTGTAGGCCAAACTCTAGTGCAAAGATGCAGAGTATTGTGGGTGCCAAAGGAGCTGTTGAGTGGAACTGCACCAGCAAAGGCAGCGGAGAATTTACGCTGTACATACAAAGATGATCTTTCTGCTCACAGTTAGTCTGTTAACAGCTTTCAAGATCAGAGTAGACATGAGGAAAAAATAATTTCAAAAGATCCCAGAAATTCTGAGTTGAAAGCAAGGAAGTGAATGTTTATGAGAAACATTTATGAAAATATTAACTTTTGGCAATGTAGGCAGCCCTTTTAAGCTGAATGGGAGGGGTAGGATTTAAAATCATAAGGAAACTCTTAAAAATTCATGCCAAGATACAGCCTAATGGGAGCAACAGAGTACTGAAAATTATTACTGAGAGTATTCCTTGTGTCCTTGTTTCACATGTGTAGGGTAAAATTAAAAAGATATTTGGTAAGAATGATAAAGAAGACATCATCTGAAAAATATACCCACCCAAATCTGTGAGCAGTTATTTATTTTATTATTAGTTGGTCAAATAATGAAACCCTAGTGAAATATTTTCCTGTTTTTTTCTTTGTGCTGGAAGTAGTGACTGAGCAAGTAAAACTAAAATCAGAAATAATGAATTAAGGAAAAGAGTCTTCAGTCCCTGTCTGTAACAGGGACTAATACTGTATGTATTTACTGTGTATGATGGTTGAAAAAATTCTTTTTCAGAGGATGAAAATATTACTAAGAGCTGTAGAAGATTCTGACATTGTAATTTCAACTTCTGTCTTTTTCTTACCCCTTCCAAGTTGATAAATGTTGCTTTTCTTCATTTTTCTATCCTAATACTGATGTGGTGGCATTGCAGAGTAGAGATTTAAGAGAGTCAAAATTTTAGATAGAGATTTAAGAGTCAAAATAAGAACACTATAGGTTATTGATTGTAAAGACAATGTAAAGAAGTTGAGACTATTTAGGACTTATACACTGGAAGAGAAAAAAACCAGCCACGCTCTTTTGAAGGACTTTGTAACTTTTCGTATACATATGCATATAATTTTCCAGATGCATGCTTTTTTGCCCTCAGCAGAATTGCCACTTCTGACGCTGTGAGCCTGAGGATAGGCTGCAAAAACCCTACCCAAGGCTACACCTTGTAGCAATCACTTTGTGTTGTAAGTTGTTACATGTTGTAAAAGACATTCTGTAAATACTCATTTTTCTAACATATTTAAGTTAAGCTTTTAACATTAACATTTTAGAGTTCTTATGCATTCAGATATATCTTAATATCTTCATACTTCATAACCTGTACTATTCATGTTTTGTATGACATTGCTCTGCTGAATCTCATTTGTGCTATGCTCCCCATAGCCCTGCTGCAAAGGATTCTGCTGAGATCCCCACAAGCTAGGAAACATTTAAAAATACTTTTTAGTTTTAATAGATGGGTTCATTATATGTTGTATTTCTTGAACATTTTGAATGATTCACCCAAAAACTGAGTTAGAAGAATGGGAAATCAGAGATCATTTTGACATCTAAAATAAATTACTTCTGAGTTTTGTGAGTGCAAATTATGCTTATGTGCTTTGAGACTGAAATTATTACCTTCTACCTTCTGATCAAAGATCAATAAAATTCATTTTAGGTGGTGATTTTGGTGAACATCTATGTACAAGAATGTGAGAAAATGAAGTGAAAACATCTAGAACTGAATTTTCTAAATTAGACTGGTACATTGATCGTGCTGTCACCAATCACTGCTAAACATAAACATTCACTTCTTCAGTTTTTAGTTTGCCAGCATTAAAGAAATTCATTAAAAAGTCACGTGCACTTCAGCATCTGGTAGCCTGTGTTTTTATGTTTCAGAACAGTATTCCTGACATACAATCATAACAGAGTTACATCTCATGTAACTGGTAGACGTGTTGTGTCTTTACTAGTCTCAGATATGCAATAACCAATCTTATTATTTAGCACTAAAATATTATGGGCTGAGTCTCCTTTATATTTTTGTTCTTTTCTAAAATTCTTATTGTTAAAAGGAGCCTTGAAAGTGGCTGCGGATTTGGCAGGGGCTTTCATAGACGTGGAAATCTTGATGAGTTTGTAATGACTTATAATGCCCAATATATGAATGATGCAAACCAGAAGACAGTGGTTCATTGACTGTCATTTCCTACACTTGCCTCTGCTCATGGAATGTGTCTGTGAATATTTTTGTATTGACAATATTGTGGTTTTGCTTGCAGTCATCTTCCACATGTGTAAATGGAGCAACAGGTGCAAAATTCCTGTGTTTTCAAACTTTAATCCTTTCCATGGATGAAATTGTAAAATATAATAGGATCATAAAGGAAGTAGGAAAATGTCATGAAAGTAAGGGTACACATGTAGACAAGAAAAAGGTGTGTGCTTGTGTTTTTTGTGATATTACACATGACGTATGCAGACATTTTTTGTCAGCAAGTCCAGTCCTTTTGAGGTGAAGAGGACTTTAGACAGATAGTTGTAGAATTAGAAATGACTAGAGCATTCACTCAAATGCAGGCTTGGCATAGCACCATGTAATAAGTTCATGAATACTGTTCATAATGTTGCAATTAGAGATTGGATTTAACTGCTGTGAGTGACATAACCAGATGACATCAAAGGAAAATAAAAGCTGTTTTGTCAATACTCTTGTTTTCTGTTTTGCTCCTTGCCATTATAAAGTCAATAATAAGTCAGAACTTTCCATCTAATAGAACACAAGATTGTATGCCTATTACCTATGCATTCTCTGAAACCTGTATCTCAGATACAACCCTGTGTTTGCTGTATTCAGAATATTTATGTGTAGTGGTCACCACTGTATATTCAGTTCTTCCTGTACTATCTGTTGAGATCTATGGATCTGTAGAGGCTCTTCTGCTTGAATAAACTGATGTACTTCATGCAAAATTATACATAACTGAGCTACAACAACACATGTTTTACTTTAATTTCTTGTTTGGGTTCGGTTGTGACTAAAGTTTTCTGCTTGTGCCAGTTACAGTTCACTATATCTAAATGGTATATACCTTGTATATGTACAGAATCATAAAGTCATAGAATCATTTATGTTGGAAAAGACCTTTGAGATCACCAAGTCCAACCATTACCTCAGGACTGGCAAAACCATCACTAAACCACGTCCCTAAGCACCACATCTATGCATTTTTTAAACACTTCCAGGGATGGTGATTCTACCACCTCTCTGGGCAGCCTCTTGCAATGCCTGACAATCCTTTCAGTGAAGGAATTTTTCCTAATATCCAATGTAAACCTAATCCTCACATAACTTGAGGCCATTTCTTCTTGTCCTATCTCTTGTTATCTGGGAGAAGAGACCAACCGCCACCTGCCTACACCCTCCTTTCAGGCAGCTGTAGAGAGCAATAAGGTCCCCCCTGAGTGTCCCTTTCTCCAGGCTGAACAACCCCGGTTCCCCCAGCCGCTCCTCATGAGACCTGTGCTCCAGACCCTTCACCAGCTTCGCTGCCCTTCTCTGGACACGCTCCAGCACCTCCATGTCCCTCCTGCAGTGAGGGGCCCAGAACTGAACATGGGATTTGAGGTGGGGCCTCACCAGTGCCCAGTACAGGAGGACAATCACTTCCCTTGTCCTGCTGGCCACACTGTTTCAGATACAAGCCAGGATGCTGTTGGCCTTCTTGGCCCCCTGGGCACACTGCTGGCTCGTGTTCAGCCGGCTGCCCACCTCTGTCCCCCACCCCCCCACCCCCCAGGTCCTTTCCCCCCAGGCAGTTTTCCAGCCACCCTTCCCCAAGCCCATAGCACTGTGTGGGGTTGCTGTGACCCAAGGGCAGGACCCGGCACTTCTCCTTGTTGAACCTCACACAACTGGCCTTGGCCCATCCGTCCAGCCTGTCCAGCTGCCTCTGCAGAGCCACCTGCCCTCAAACAGATCAGCACTCCTGCCCAGCTCGGTGTCATCTGCAAACGTACTGAGGGTGCGCTTGATCCCCTCGTCCAGATTGTTGTTAAAGATATTAAAACAGGACTGGCCCCAATACTAAGCCCTGGGGAACACCACCTGTGACCAGCTGCCAGCTGGATGTAACTCGTCTTCTGTATATCTTCTATATACCTTTCTGGTATGGTCATATAATAATCTAAACTTACTAGCAACAAAGCATTTAGGACCTCAGACAAGTGTGAAGTGAATCTGCTAAAGAGCTTCCCTGTGAACATTTAGCATTTAGTTTTTGTAGTGTTCTGAAGGAACCTCTGTGTCTAGGGGTAAGGGCACAGATCTTTATAGCAAGTCATCCTACAAAAGGATGAGGGGAGGAAAAATGAAATTTTCTGGCCTTATGAATTCTCTGATAAGCTGGATCAATAGGAATGGAGGGCAATACTTCCTTGTCTATTTTTTAAACTTTATTAATCTAAAATTATTAAAATAAAAACAATGCAATAGGTTTCAAAAGCAGATCACCTTTCCAATACTAATGTGAAAATCAATAGCATTAAATTGTGTAAATCATAGTAAAACATACATGATGCTTTAATGTGGTTAACTGTTTATGATGCTGTGCATCAGCAGCCTTTCACAATTAATTCATATCACTCTGGTAGCACACTTTGAGACCGTTTTTGCACATTTTTAAAGATAATGTTTTTTTCTAAAAAAAACCATTAACTCCATTATGTTTTTTCCCCACAGGTTAGTTTTATTAGGCGATGAATATCCAAAACCTTCCATGAAACATGCGATAGTATTACATGAGCTATAGAAAGACTAGATGCTACTTCTAGGTATGGTCTGGAGCAAAAACTATGGCTAAGAATGTTGTCTCAGGGGATGCACAGGGAGAAACAATCTATTTGAGACACCCATCTGGGAGCAGTTTTTCTGCTTTTCCTTCTTATTCTACCTTTGTGATAGGAAAGTAGTAATGTGATGCTACCTTAAAAAGGTCAGCATTCTTAGTAGGTATCTTGTCAGCTCATCAGGATGGGTGCATGTATGGTGGGTTTCCTGGGACAGAGCAATGATTCTATGCACTTGTCAGTGGAGGGGCTCAGAGATGTTGAGCAGAATGTTTCTCATAAAAAGCCAATTACTTCAGTTGTAAATGATCTGTGGGAATGTGTCAGGACTAACTATACTTTGTTTTGCTTTCAATCAAAAGAAAGCTTTTCGATAACTTTTTTATAATCTTGTCATGGCAGAATATTTGAATGTTTCATTTGGAGCAACATTTCATTTAGGATTGTGTTTGATATTATAAATTATGCAAAAAAAAAGTCAGAAATAAACTTTTCATATAAGTGAATTTAAAAAAATTTCATAGGCGAACATCTACTTTGCTTCAGTTTAGAAGGGGCAAAATGTTTAGGTGCTAGAGTTTTCCAGGAAATAAAAATTATACTTTCAGGAAAAGTGTCTGACAGAAGTCCATCACTCGTTTTTTAAAAATGAAAGTTTTAAAGTTTTCCAACAATGGAACATATAGCTAAATGAATGAAAATGGCTTAAAAAATAATATTTTTCAGTCTTCTTAATTTTGAAAGATTCAAAAAATAATTAGACCTTTTATTTCTTCAGTTCCTGAAAAATGTTTTCCAAATGTCCAAATTGATATTTGAATATTTAAGTCCTGTCCTGGGCACTACTGAGAACAGTCTGAGAACTTCATTCCCTCCCATCAGGTATCTACACACATTGATGAGGTTTCCCCTTGAGCCTTCTCTTCTCCAGGCAGAAGAGTCTTGGTTCTCCTCATATGAGATACTCCAGTCCCTTGATCATCTCCACAGCCCTTCACTGGGCTTATTTCAGTAAGTTCATCTCTCCTTTGTACTGGGGAGCCCTGAACTGGAGAGCGTATTTCAGATATGGCCTCATCAGTGTTTCTGTAGAAAGGAAGGGTCACCTCCTTCAACCTGCTGACGCAGCCCTAAATGCTGTTGGCGGCCTTGGATGCTATGGTGTATTGCTGGCTTGCATTCAGCTTGTTGTCCACCAGGACCCCAAGGGCTTTCTCTACAGAGCTGTTTTCCAGAAAGTCAGGCCCCAGTATGTACTGGTGCATGGGGTTATTGCTCCCCATAGGCCGGACTTTGCATTTCCCTTTGTTGCACTTCATTAGATTCCTCTCTGCTCAGTTCCTCACCTTGTTGAAGTCCACTTGTTCCAATTTTGTTTTGTCTCTGAACTTGCTGAGGGCTCGCTCTACCCAGTTGTCTAGCTCCTTAACGAAGAGGTTAAACGATATTGGTCCCAGTATTGACCCCTGGGGTACACCACTAGTGACTTGCCTCCAACAGGACTTCGTGCCATTGATCACAATCCTCTGGGCTTGGCTGTTCAGCCACTTTCAGTCTACCTCACTGTCCATATCTCACCCATACTAGATCAACTTGCCTATAAGGTTGTTATAGGAAACTGTGTCAAAGGCCTTAATAAAGTTGAGGTAAATAATCATTACACTTCCCATCATCTGGCAAGGTAGTAATTTTGTTGCAGGAGGCTATCTGGTCGGTTAAGCGTGACTTCCACTGGGTAAATCCACACTGACCACTTCCAATCTCCTTGTCCTCCATGTGTTTGGAAATGGCTTCCAGAATTAATGATGTCAGGCTGACTGGCCTGGAGTTCCCCACATCTTCCTTCTTGTCCGTCTTGAAATTACATTTGGTTTCTTTGAAAACAGAAGTAATGATTGCTCTCTTTCGTACTTCTCTGCTTTCACATATTCCCTTTTGCCATGAGCAGACCTGGATTGTCTTCCTGGTTGGTCTTTAAGAACTACATTAATAAAACTGACATTAACTATATCCTATAGTGTAACTGTTCTGTCAGGAGTTCAGTGACATATGTAGCCCCCCAAAAAACAAGGGTATTTTATTTCTGATAGAGACAAGTAATAGAAAGTTTGTTGCTTTATTTAGTACTTTCACCTACATTTTGGCTCTGAACTACTGTCAGCAATGTAGCAGAGGCTGAAGTCTTAGTGATAGGAAACAATATATTTGAAGCTGTAGAAAACTCATGCTCATGTGGAAACTTGTAAACATGCAGAACCAGAACACCAAAGAAATATTGCGATACAACTGTAGAGATAAAAGAAGGACATCAAAACCCAGAAATGCGTCCAGTAACAGTGAGACATAATTTGATGTGAATTTTTATTTGAATGCTGTGGGAAGATTAAGAAAGAAGAAAATAAGCTGAAAATAGAATTGTCTTCTTCTGGAGACCACCAGGCTAGTTCACAATAGTAAAATATCCTGGATCAACCCATCTGGTGCTCAAAACCACATAGTTCTTTTACCCATGGGGAATATTTAAATACGCGGAAATCTGCTGGGTAACAAAAATTCGAACTTGGTTCGTTAAAATGCAGTTCTACTCTTTAAAGTGGATATGTGAGAATGACATCTAAGACCTCCAAGTTTGTGGTCTCTCAAAGATCACTCTGTTAGATTTTTTATGCTTATCAGTTAAAAGATGCTTCTTTAACATCAGTCCACAAACTTAACCTTACTTTCTCAAAGGCAGTCTGAGTTTTCTGCTTATTAGGCATTGCCATGAGACTTTTCTCCCATGATACTTTTGCAGCCTGAACTGTAGACATTTCCAAGTAATCAGAAAGCAGAAAACGTAAATGTTGGTGAGGGAGAAGGAGAAAAAGAAGCAATTTTTCACTTGGATCTTTGATCCTCTGGGGCTCATTTTCTCCCATACCCTTAGCAGCTCTGATCAACATGAGCAATGGAGGGAGCATGGCTGAAGTAACTGCTTTGCCTGTTGCCTTGGAAAGAAGATCATTTCTTCTCTCCTTCTAGAACTCACAGCCTGAGTTCACAACCCTAATAGTATGGAAAGCTGCTGTGAACAATAGTTTTGTGGAGACCAGTTAACACAGTTTGAGGAACGGAGATGGTGAATAATGAAGAAATCTTAATTCTAAACTACAGAGCTGAATTGGATCTTAAGAAGGTGGTGTTCAGGAGTGAACCATGAAGAAACCACAATGATGACATATGATGAGGGAAACAAATTATAATCGAGGGGCTTACTCCTGATTCTGCTGTGCATTCTGCTTGTTAATGTAATCAGCTAGTTGGCCCCTCTGTCTGTCAAAGAGGGTGAAAAATGCAGGTGGGAAATCACAAGAGGAGATGCAGCATGGAGAAGCTCACAACAAAATTGGAGCGAATATGTTTACTTGGAGGGAACAGGGAGGGACAGAAAAAGAAACCATTGAAAACAGACTAGCCCTGGTTTAGGGTTGAGCAAGGTCACTTTCTGGAAGTCCTGTCACTCTACTAAGCCTGCAGTTGCTACTAATGTATGTAAAACTAACAAGTAAAAAAGTGCTCAAACTTGGATTGAACAAAGTAGCTATAATGTCCAGGTAAATAACTTCCCTTGCTAGTTGTTAGATTGGTACGCTCAGCCCCAACAGCATACGTGTATCTGACTTCTTGCCCTCTTAAAGTGTGGTTTCTGTAGCCCTGTTCCCACAGAGGACCGTGCTTTCTGCTGGAATTAGTGTTACACGTGGCTACAGGAAGCATCTGTTCCCAAAGCCCTGTTACATAGCTACCATGGGTGCATAATTCTATATATGTTATGAATACATACCTTGGCCTGTATTTATTATATTCAGAAGAGCAGCCAGCTAATCTGAATTATAAAGATTTTATGAACTTGTTTAATTTTTGGCCCCCAATATGTATGCCAAGTTATTGCTTCCATCAGTCAAAATAAGTATGAAAGACACATATGGAAAGAAAAGAAAAGAAAAGAAAAGAAAAGAAAAGAAAAGAAAAGAAAAGAAAAGAAAAGAAAAGAAAAGAAAAGTAAAGTAAAGAAAAGAAAAGAAAAGAAAAGAAAAGAAAAGAAAAGAAAAGAAAAGAAAAGAAAAGAAAAGAAAAGGAAAGAGAAAAGAAAAGGAGATGTTCATGAAATCCTCACTTGTCATCCCATACCACATTTTTGATATATGAAGTTGTATGATTTTTTTACAACCCAAGAATGGCTCCTTAATGTTTTAAAATATGATTAGATTGTATTGCAGTATAAAAGAGAAACCTTTCTGATAGGATATATTCTAGTAGCCTCCTTTATTCCAGAAGGCAGCAGCCACACCCTGGGTCATTATTGGAAGAGTTACAAGGACCTAGATTTTCCATTTAGGAATTTAAGAGTAAATAGAAGAAAGTAAACTAGTCCTTATTCTCCTGCACGGTATCAGAGGTGCTCTGCATCATTTATTTTACAGGTGATGACAAGGTCATATCTTATATCTGCCGATACATTTCTGATATGTGTTTAATACCATTTATTGTATTAACAAATCACTATCACTAAAATGTAATTTAACAGCATAATCTTGTCCTACAAAGGTAAGTAAACGTTATATTGTTCCAAGTCTCAAAGCTCTACAACAGCAGAATTCTAGGCCCAATTACCCTACTAAAAAAGAAAAGACAACACCACCAATGTGCTTTTCTCTATCATTGTGAATTATGGAAGAATCTCCAATTATGTGGTTTGCCCATTCTTTGCTCCCCTCCCTGTTTTTACACATGACGGACTGTGCTCCCATAGTGGAGAAGGCTTGCACAGCCAAGGAGTCTGCTCTCTGTAGGCTTCCTTCATTAGCTACAGAAACTGGAAGATGTGCAAGGCAACTGTGAGAGGGTAAAAAACATGTTCCTTTAAGACGGTTGGATGCCATTCAGTTAATTGAATTCTAGACATGTGATAATTCCCTAAACCAAGTGTTTTATTCATAATCACTTAAAAGTTGTTCTGCTGCCACTTTACACTTTTGTCTGTGGATGGGATGCAATCAACAGGATCCTAATATTGGATACATACAATGCTACATATATATCACTAAGTGCTCTTAAAAATTCAAGCACGAGGCATCTGAAAATGGACATCCATGTTTAATGAACATTTTTGTCTTTAATTGCTCTTCGTTTCTGCTGTCCTACTGTAAACTGGGGATAGTCCACCCTGTCTCTTCATAGGAATGATGCAAAGATAAATTAGTTGGCATTTTCAAACATTAACTTCCACTCAGAAGCTGCATTGATGAACACCATTAGTAAGCTTACAGGAAATTAATTTCAGAATGTAGTAGGTTTCCTCACTAACTGACTGACTGACTGAATACCTGCTGGTTGACTTCCAAACTGAAGTAGACATCCTGAAGAAAAGCTGGTACAAAATTAATTAGTTCACTTATTTAGTGAAAACACAATAGAACTTGGCTAAAGTTACACAGGGATTTTAATTCTGACATTACTTCTAAAAATTTTAATTTTCAAATTTATTATTCTCTTAATGCAGGTTTTTTGTGTTTTATAGCACAACAAACATTTTCATAAAGCTCTATATGCAGGAATTTATACTGTATTATGTGTAGCAATTGGCTTTTTTTTCTCACCTCAATTACACTCATTAACAATGACAACAAATACTGTCATGTTCTTTAGGTCACATGCTGAAATGCCATGTGCCCATTCCTCTCCTAGAAACGTGTTTATTGTGGATCACCACCAACTTCTGCAATGCACATGTAAAATACTGTTGGCATGAAGTTTTGACAATATGTATGCAAAATGTTGTTTCCATAAACTTCAGCACAAATAGAACTTTGTAAGCATTTTTTCTTTGAAGAAAAAAATATAAAACAATTTACAATTTAAAGATCTAATGTGTTAGAGCAAGCAAATAGAAAAGTGAGCTAAAATGATTTAATCAAAAAACCCCAGAAACTTTACCTTCTGTTTTCTTTTGCTCACCTGACATACAGAATCATATATTCCACAGAGAGTGAGAATACTACCTACATCTTGTGCCATTTTTGTTCAAGTACAGCCCTCTTTATGACTCTAGTTCAACAGGGTACTTGGGATACAGTAACTTTTAATAAGCAAGGAAACCAGTAATTTTAATGATGTCACTCATGGATGTAAAATCAAGTATGTGTGTAAACACTGTGCTCTTGCTCATTTAGTTAACACATACACACAGTGCTTCATTAATATAAAAAATGTCACTTAAATATAAAGTGGAACAGATATTGCACATGTGCACTCTGATAAGAAGAGGTAAAATGAAAACAAAATCTCATATGTAAAGTACACAATATAAGAAGAAACTAAATGAATATTCTGTTTGTAACAGATCCCATCCCTCAGGGTGACTAAGCATTGGACCTTTGCATCTGAAAATGAGAGTTTACACTGAGCTAAAACTGAATTTGCTTTTTAAGAATCGTGTTGATTCCACTCCCACCCATTCTCAAGAGCTTGATTTCAGCCTCTAGGACCACACCACACTTCAAAACCAATACGGTAGTCTTTTCAATGATGTATTTTTAGTGTCATTATCTTAAACACTGCAAAACAGATGTGGAAGACAGGAAGGTTCATTCTTTCCAGAGAAATGCTATCATGACACAAAAAATCAAACATATTTCATTTACACACCAGGTGAAAGCTCTAGCAGGCAGAACGCGGAACTGATTTTTTCCTGCTGCCATTATGTTGCCAGGGCACAAAGATAGCTCTGTTACACCTGTGTGTCCTGTGTTGCTCTGGCATGTCCCTTGATGTAAAGCCCATAAACTCCCCTTAAGTTCTGTTTCAGGGAGATACACTTTAGGCTTGGTTTTGTGTTCTACCACCGGCTTCTTCTTCACCATTTTCTTTGAAATTGCACCACCACCACCCCCCCCCCTTTTTTTTTTTTAATGGATAATGTTAAAGGCAACAAATAGCTGTACTCTGGCAAATCTTAGCCCTTACTAGAAATACATTCTATTCAATATCAACATTTTTCTAAAGCATTTTCTTTGAAGGAATGTGTACCTGTGGTAGATTTCCACTTTTTTTCCAGTATCCCAGCACTGCAGCTTCTGATGTATCACTAGTGCCTTGGTGTTCTGTTACAACTTTCTTCAGATGTAAGGTTTCTATCTAGTCTTTTTTACTCTTTTGCTACTTTGAGATGTGATGTGTTACATTGGTCTTCCTGAGAAAGTATTTTTTAATAATTTTTGTATAGTGCGAGTTTGTTTAGCAGCTCTTGATACTGTTTATCTATTGCTTGCTTTATTTCTTGGCTATTTAGAGAAGTCCTTCCTTGCTTATCTTAGGATGCACCTAAACTTGACTGCTGGGATCATATTAAGCTGAGGAAGTTTTACTATTTCTCTATCAGTAACCACTTCAATATGCTTGAAAGTACTATATACATTCTTCCTTTTGTCTCTTCTCATGCTGCTTTTCACTGCTCCCTGTCTTCTGTTACATACAGAATTTTTGCCTGCTCTTGTCCTTTCTGCAGGTATTTTGGAGAAAGTGTTTTCTCTTTGTTTTGTTTTCTTTCACTTAATTCTACTTATTCTTACTTTTCCAGATTTTTATGTGGCCTGTATTGAAACCAAATACTATTATGGCAAGTTTTGTGCTGCTGCCACATGAAGACAAGTTCATGATATAGAGACAGTATCTTTTGGTGGACCTAAATTTTGGCACCTTAACACTGTTCTTGAGGCCAGTTTGACTTTGCCACTCAGATGTCTGGCCTGTTAGCTGCCTTCTGGCCTTCAAGGATTTTTTCTTGAGCTAGATATCTGTTATTGTCAGAGTCTGCAGGCCTGAACAAGAGGTAAGCGAGTGGACACACAAGCAACCATGAACTCAGAATCTGTAATAGCATACGAAATACATGACTGAATGTCCAAATTCTAGTGGAGGCTGATCATCCAGTAACATAATCTTGGCAGGTAACTGAGTAATTGCAGATACAGTTTTGCATCTGAATTCAAACATGTATTTATGAAGTGTGCTTTCATTTTTAATACTTTCTGAGGGCTGTGATTTAAAGGTACTGCTGCTTCACTCTTTGATCCTGTCAGTTGTTTTCTTGGTGAATTGATATTTTCTTGTCATGTATTTAATTGCCGTTTAATTCCCAAGTTCTTTTCTAACCACTTTATGATTTCCCCTTTCTTTTGTTAATTGTTTGGTAATGAGGAGCATGTAGAAGAAAATGTAAAAGTCATGATGTAATTAGAAAAATATTCCTGACACATCTTGGCCCTTTTTATGACTGTTGGACTGTTGCCATTTACTTTGAGGATGGTGTGGACAGTGTCCTGAGGTTAGTGTTCTTCTCTTATTACTGCAGCATGAGTAAACTTTCAATTCAAAAGACTAATATCTGATAAATGTGTTTTCTTATTGTCTCAAATAGCTATAATAATAATAATAATAAAAGGCTTTTATTGTATGCATTCCTTGGCACTGCATGTTCTACAAATTCTGTTGTGAACTAAGAGCGAGTTTTTAGTGTTTGGCTGGCTGTCAGTAAATCGCCATTTATTTGAGCTCATGAGTTGATAGTTTTGTTGGTGCTAAGCAGCAAAGCCACCCAGGGGCAGCTGGGGCCTGGGGGGTGGCGGAAATTCTTGTAGATCACACAGGATGAGATCAGTCAAAGCCTAGAAGAGATTCACAGAAGACTCGGTTTTCAAAACAGACATCAGTTTTCAGAAAGAACTTGGTATATATTACCTTGCATGACTGAACATATCAGTATCTTAGGGGAATCTAATCCTTTAAGTGCAGAGTAAAACTTGGTAGTTGGCTGTATACCGCGCTGCTTAATTTATTTTAAATTTTATTTTCTAATACACATTCTGGAGTTGATTCTCATGTTTAAAATTATTAAATTGAGACATAATAGCAGATACAATATTCAGAGGCTGTGAACATCCATAGCCCCCACAAATTCAGGAAGGCCACAGGATTTCTGTGAGCATAGTCGAGAACAAAATGTGAGAAGTTTTAATTGTACATCAAATTCTAACAGTGTGACCACACAACTAAAAATGTTTCTCTGTTATTTCTCAGTAATTTATGATTTTTTTAAATTAGTGTAAATATAGAAGATACTGAGTAGGTTTTTCCACAGCCGAAGTAAACTAAATAAAGGAAGTAAACTAAATCACTCATTTGCTACTTGCAACACGTCATTGGCCACTTAAAACTTAAGCTTTCATTTAGTTGTATTCAATTTCTCTTTTTAGCTTAAGTTATATGTTTATCAGGCTTTCTGAGCTATTTTTACTAGCTTCCATAAATATTCAGTTCTAATATTACAACTTGTTATTTTAAAAAAATAATTTTCAGCACATCTAGCGAAGTATTATGCTTGGTTTTGGAATAATGACTGGGCTTAAGAGTAATTTAGAGGACATAAATAAAAATTTGTAAATCAATATAGTTCTGCTTTTCAAACAAGTCAAGTGTCCATTTTACTGTCTCCTACAGGAAGTTATCATTGATAGATACCTTACATTTGTTTTGAAGTTCATTTTATTATTGAAAAATAAACCAGAAAATTATATTAAGAATTATTTTATGCATGTTGTGACTTAGGAAAAAAATCTAGTTTATAATACATTTTTATGAAAATTGGAAAGGATCTTCTGTGCCCTCTTTTGGAGAAGCTTTCATCTGGGATTTAATTATTCAAACAAACAAACAAGCTTTATTTTGGGGGAGTTAGCATGTTGCTCCATGATACAGTCATAAAAATGTACTCAAACAATCACTGCTGAAAAATATAATTATGCTCACAGAGTTGTTAGCGATGAATGAGCAAAGAGTGGACAGAATGTGTTGCTTGATAAATTTAGCTCTGCCTCTGACTGCCACTTGTTTGTGAGCTACTTTGGTCTTCCTTGAATCTATTTGTTACTCTAAATTAGTCTCCAGTTGTGGTGGCAGCTCTAGTGTGTTCCTACGGCTCTGGGAGCTATGCCAAATATGTTCTGCTGTGAGCAGAGCCTCCTGAACAGGGCAGGCTGGAGGGGATGGGCCAGAGTTGGGATCTGGTCTTCTAGCTTGGTCTTTGGGAAAAGGCTGAACACTCTTCTCCTTTTGATGTAAACCCAAATAAATACTACAGATAAACAATAATGCAGATAAATTGCCCAGGTATGGAAAACAGACTTTAAGAGCTGAGAAAGTGAAACATCTGGATCTCATCAGAGGCAGAAATCCCACCCAAATATGGTGGAGTAACTATCTTAAAAGCCCATCAGACTGTCAGCGGAATGGAAAAGAAATGGAACCTTTGAGCACCAAAATCTGCTAGTTACTGTCTTTGAAACAAGCTGAGAGCAAACTAGGTATCAGCATGTGTGCTCTCACTGAATAAACAGTAAGTCAAGTCTAGAGAGAGCTAGAAGGAACCTGTACTAGCTCACCATGTTGACATTGAAATGATCCTTACACTAAAGTATTGAGGTAAGAAAAGCAGAAGGAACTGTACCTGTGACACAACTGCTTACAGTGGGATCAGATTAATCAGCTTTGCAATTCTGAAGACCGCCTCATTGTATTCACAATGACATTTGCAAGAATACATTAATATTCAGAGATGGAGTTCTTATCTACTAGATCAACCACAAACTGACTTAAGACAGCAGACTAACATTCAGCCTAAGGGGAGCTACTTGTGGTTCAGGCTAGTATCGTACAAGAGAGACAAATGCTTCTTTAAAGAAATGAAAATGAGGTGCGATGCAGCTAAAGCAGAGAATCCCAAGAATAGGCAAGAATCACACAATTATGTTGGTCACCAAGAACTGGCTTTAGAAAATGATTGATTAAATTGTACAAATACTGTTGATACTGTAGCTCTAAGACATGCAGTCATATTAGGAATGATGGACTGTTTTAGTGAGTATCATGATGGTGAAGTGGATAAAGACAAAGATTCAGAGACATTTTCTAGGCAGCTGAACCACTTGTGAAAGCATTATTTTTTTAAGAGCGTAAGAAAGCAACCAGAGCATAAAGGAACAACAACATTTCTGGTGAAGTGTTAAAACATAGGAAGGTATAAGTTAAGTCAAAGATCTACAGATTGATTTCTTATCTCAGGAAGTCTGAAAAAACCCACAACAAAGTAAATGCAAAGCAGGAGTGAAATCCCTACTTTTTCAGATGGATAATGTAAAAGACTACTATAGGAACTTCTCATCTTATAAGATCCCATCTAACTTTTACAGTTTTATATATGCTTAACAGTTGCTCAAAGGATTTACTACAACAATATGAAGGAATTACAGAAAAATAGGTCTGTTGTGGCTCAAGTATTTTCAGTTTGTCAGCTGCATGAGAAAAGATGGGAATATAATAAAAATATATTATTTTACAAGAAGGTATGTGATGGTATAGCTCAAGACAGTAGTATGGTCACAATGACAAATTTGGACTCCCAGGAAAAGCATTAAACTTTGTTTTTGCAGACTTTTAGTGAGAGAATGAAGTCTCGGCCTAATTTGATATGAAGCAATACTACTCAGTCTTTAAGAACTACTTGAAAGGAGGTTGTAGAGAGGTGGGTGTCTGTCTCTTCTCCCAAGTAACAAGAGATAAGATAAGAGGAAACCATCTCAAGTTGCACCAGGGGAAGTTTAGATTGGATATTAGGAAAAATTTCTTTACAGAGAGGGTTGTTAGTCATTCAAAGAGGCTGCCCAGGAAAGTGGTTGAGTCACCATCCCTGGAGGTATTTAGAAGTTTTATGTGTAGATGTGGTGCTTAGGGAAATTGTTTAGTGTGGACTTGGCAGTGTTATGTTAATGGTTGGACTTGATGATCTTAAGGGTCTTTCCCAATCTAAATGAGTCTATGATTGTTTTCTATGGTCAGGAAGGGAATAATTTTTAAAATGGGAATAGAAAAAGTGCCATGATACTTGCAACATTCTTTCAGTGGTGTAGATGGCTTTTATTGACTTATAATTTGTGCTGATACCTGCTGATGACCAATTAACCATGAAATAGACAGAAAACATGCTACAAAAGAATGGTTGAAAACTGTCCTTGAAGTGGCAAGAAACTCCAAATATATGTAAAATTAGGAGAAGATGCTGAGTAAGCTTGCTTAGTAATAACCTGATATCATCATCAAGTCAGATAGTGTAATATTTGGAAACATTTCTTGCTAATAATGCCTTGTGGATAATTGAACTCAAGATGTACTGCAGGAGCATGATTTTCTATTTCTCTAACGGATATATTTAGCCACTGACAGCCACTGAGGAGAAGCAATACTGCATCTGTAGCTTGGTCTATGGACTTTTTAATGTGGATGTATGTTAAGAACATC
Organism: Falco rusticolus; assembly: GCF_015220075.1. Lineage (NCBI taxonomy): Eukaryota > Metazoa > Chordata > Aves > Falconiformes > Falconidae > Falco > Falco rusticolus. The sequence goes on along the minus strand of NC_051189.1, from coordinate 70,277,865 downwards.
TGTTAAGGATGAGGAATGCCTGATGTTGAGACACGCTTTATAGTGAGGAGGGGCAGCTAGATATATACAAAGAAAACTTGGGTAAAGACTTCAGCGAAGATTAGTAACTTCTGTAAAAATAGTGATTCCCGAGCATTCAGCTGAAGTGCTTTGGTGTTAGAATAAAGCCTATCTGAGCATCTCTTGGTAGGCCCTTTGCATGGTTTTTAAACGTCTGGCTGACCACAGTAAGGAAGATTAACACAGAGTGAAATAAACCTGAAAAGTCTTATGTAAAATGCCAGCAATAGGACTGATATGGCTGTGGTAAGTTAGAGCAGTCCAGGACCTCTAGCACCTTTCCTACTCTAGTGTCAGCCCTGATTATTATTCTTTATATGTATGTGATATGAAAAATTTAGTAACATTTCCTTTCATATATGTAGGCCCAGTTAATGGAAGAACATGACAGCGATTACATCCAGCTAAGGAAAAATTTGGGAACCATGCTTCCACTGTGAATTACTGTGGATTTGACTAGTACCTGCACACTAAAACTGCTCTTCAGTTTTCACTGAATTTGCTGTTTTGCAAAGCGATTCCTACAGCACACTTGTCATGAATAGGTGTGAAAAACAGACTCGAAAAGGTCATAGAAACTAAGTGAATGGAGTTTTCTGTCTTGAATATTTGCACTATTGCACTTTCTGTTGCTCTAATTTATTTGTTATTTCATTTCCTCTCTCATTCTGGGCCTTGAACCTCACTTACTCTGTATGGAGGTCAGAGCTTGTTAATAAACCAGATTACTTTGTGAATGGTTGGCATCTAGAGAACATACACTATTTTTACATAAAGCCTTTTTTGAACTAGCTGTGGTTGTTGCATATATATCAAGTCAGTTTTTGAATGTGAGTTTTTTGATTAGGCCATTGTGCACAAAAAGAAATAAGACCTATTAGAATTATGTTTCCGTGAATTGCTTCTAACTGACAGTAAACTTCACAGTGCTTTTTGTGTGATATGGGTTTACAGATTAATCTGAGGGAGGAGAGTCCGGGAAAAAGGGACTCATATGGCTTGGAACAAGGGATGACAACTGGTCAAGAATGTTTGCTGTAGACTACAAGGTCACCTACTTGTGGAGGATAGTGGAACACGGATCCAGTTCTGCTTAGATTTAAACTACATGAAAGCAACTGAAATCAATGAGTTTGTACATGAAACAAAGAAGGAATTGGTATGGTCCATAGACCACAGGATGAGAGAATGATTCACATCCTCTCTGCTTTACCTGGTTTAATGCAGTAAAAAGCAATATATGTATTTATATATTTTTAAAAAAGCTATTTTCCAGGCAATTATTTCTGGCTTTATTTTGATATCAGATGTCACCTGAAATTAATAATCCATTTATTTTTCACTGAAAAGACAAAAAAAATACTAAATTCTTAAAAGTACATTTAACTGGTAATGTATACTGCTATATTTGCAATGTATATGCTATTACATTAAAATAATATTTTTAATTTGTATTCTCCCTGGTGGTATATTTTTATACGCATGGTACTAGTACACTTGTGTGAGCCTTTTCTTAAAGATTCTTCAAGTTCTTTTCCCTGTGGTTAATCCCTATATTGTGGATAAAATAAGCAATGCCTCATTTACCAGACATGTTGAGTACCTGAAATTCACGAGACTTGGAATGCAACTTATTATTTGGACACTGCTGTCTAGCACTAGGCCTGCTATTGTTTCCTCAGTACTCAGTAAAAAAATAGGAAAAGAAATTCTATTCTGTTCCACTCTTTATAGCACACCAATGTCCTTGGTATTTGAAGTCCTATGAAGTCATCCATTAGACAAACAGGAGGGGGAAACAGGAAAGTCATGATTATAAAGTCAGGATTTAGGGTAGACCTAGGATCATGTTTTCACAAGCAAAAATGGGACCTATAATTCAAAGGAATTACATCAGAAGAATTAAGATGGGAAAACGACCTTTCAGGACACATCCTGCTCACTCTTTCTCTGACCTTTTGTACAGCTCTGTAGCAAAAATGGGACAGGGAGTTGTTCCTAATAGGTTACACAGAGATCCTCATGACATAAAAGTTATGTGGGTGCCGTTAAACATGTATCAGTTTTGTCTCTGTATTTCCACCCAAGGGATGCCTGAGCTTGGCTGGAATCAATGGCAAGTGCTGGGTAACATGAAAAATCACCTGTAAAATAATAAATAAATTATGGGTTTAACCTAGTAAAGTAAAATCCTCCCAGAAACGTATGGGACTGGGAGGTTTGTATAACTTTCTGTAACCTCTGGCTGGAAATGGAACAGCTTTTTCCATCAGAGGCAAAATTTGGCCCTTTCTGAGATAAGGAATGAGCATTATCCTACAGATTTTCTTTTCTAGTCTATGGCCCGATATGACTTCCAGTGTTTGCCCAAAGCTTCAGGCAGCAGTGCTACTTCAGCTCAGCCCTTTTGGTGGAAAGATGGGAAAAGGAAGGAAATCAACAATATGGTTGCTCAATGGTACAGTTACTTCAAACGCTGAATTACATGCAATTCAAAATTACAAATTACAAATTCAAATTACAAATTTTTGAATTACTTCAAAAGCCTTTACTGACTTTAGAATCAGTTAACTCAGCTGTTCATTGACTATTTTCTGAGGAAACAGAAACAGGAAAACAGGGCTTTCATGAGAATAATTTAGGGGAGAGTTATGGGTGTCAGGTAGTATGGTAGTTTCACAAATGCTCTGGTTCTGCAATGAAATAGCCGTGGAAGCTGGTGGTCAATTTATTGGAGCAGGGATTTGTTTTCTGAGCATGCATAGCAAAAAGCAGACTACACCCTTTTCTTTTCACAAAATTTTGATAATAACAATTTTGGTCTTATTTTGATAATAACAGTAATAAAAAAGGCCACAGAAGAGCAGAGTTGTAGAGAAAAAGCTACATTAACACAATGATTTCTCAGCAATGACCATATTGATGCCACTACTCGAAGAGAAGGTTTTGAACCTCAAAAGGTCCCATCAGAACACTTCATAGGTCAAGATGGAGGATGCTGACTATCCACCATAGCAGTGGATGAGAACTGCTCAGTTACCTCTTCTTGCTCCTGAAGAGGTAACATATCTGGGTAGACTGTGGTCTTCCCTTTAGCTTACGGTCTTTACAAGATAGTGGCCAGTTAAGTGCACTGAAAACCATGTAGCTGCAGTGACCTGAAAGTGCTATTTGACACCAAATTCTTAATCAGCGTTGTGTCTGAACCTTAACAGCCTTGCAAAGTCAGTCTAGGTTATTGCTAGCCCAGGTATATCCTGAAATTCAAAAAGCCTCAGTCACTTTGAAATTATATTATCAGCCTCATGAAGAGTATGGTCAGACTTCCTTTGATTTCAAACCGCTGTAATTTTGCCATAAATACTTACATTGATGGTTTGAAGCAAATCTCATGAGCTTTCAGAGGCTGAAAAATCTTTTCTGTGCTGGTAACATAAACCAAGAGATGTCTAGTGCTGCCAAGTGGAGTTAAGTGAAATATTTTTGATTGCTTGCTTTGTACACAGAGTAAATAAAAACATTTGTGAACACAGGTTGTTTTAACTGAAAAGTTATGCACTTAATATGATGTTTTCAAAACAGAAATTTTAATTTCTTATTAAAAAAACTTAATGACAGAAGTTAGTTACATTTAATAGTAAAATAGGTAAAAAATAAAAAGCAAAAACTCACCAAAGCTTAACAGTTTCATTTGATCTGAACTGGAACACCTTTGCTCTTTTATTTCACTGTAGAAAAAAATAGCCAATGGCTGATGGTCAGCCAACATTAAGTCATCATTAAAACAGTGGAAGTGAGCAAACTAAGCAAACAGTTTGTGCTGCCCTAGTCATCATTGCCTTTCAGTCCTGTGGCAATTCAAAACATTTGCATGTTTGATGTTCCTTTTCTCATGGCCAATTTTTACCTAAAAGACAAACATTGTCCATGGCCTCAAACTGTGCTTTTTTTATTATGAAAAAAGATGCTTAATTACAAGCTTGGTAACCTGAAGAAAAGTGGTGTGTTTACCTGTGACACAACATTGTTGGTTTGCTGTGTGCACCTATGAAAGCGGTTACTCTGAAGTCATGGCTGCAAAGGATAGCTATGCGCTTTGACAGAAGTGACACAATTTCTGTCTTACATCATGCTGTGGTCTCCTGGTTTCACAAGCAAATCTTTGCAGAAGAGAAAAGTACCTGTACCTGCTTCCCCCTTCCAGAGCTTCATGTGAAAAAAACAATTTTCAATGCCAGTAGTTAGAAGGCTAGCAGCAGAACGTGCTCTTACTGTCATGATTCTCAATGCTAACTTGTTTAGCTTATTTTCGTAAAATAGCCAAAGTACTAACTAAATTTTTAAATACTTGTAATTACAATATACTTATAGTATTGAATTTTTTTCTGTATTTTTCAGTGTTCAAAAGGCACAGCAAATATTTTTGTTAATTGAATCTTAAATAAAAGAAGGTTAGAACTTTTCCTCTTCCTTTTCTAAAGAGCCCTTAAGGAAATGTGTTTAGAAATGCTGTGCTGAAAGTTTTTCACCCTTTTAATTGCACACTGTCCACTCCTGCTCCCTGTATTTCCTGGAGCTTCCAGTTGAGATCTGGGTCTTGTTCCTGCAAATAACCATATATAATAATATATGCAAATAACCTAACCATATATAATCAGGGACAATCCTGTTTCCAAAGGCCTTCAAGGCTAATGAAGCAAGACAGGAAAAATAAGCACCAGTGTTCCTGCTTTCTCCAGCTGGGCACTAAGGGACTGAGTCATTAAGATACTTGCCCAGTGTCAGAGAATTTTGTTGCGGTAGCAGGAACTGAATATGTATCTTCATTTTCCCAGGCTCCTGCTTTAGAGACCCCTCTTTCCTTCTGTGAAACCTCATTCTTTCTGAAATGCTGCATTCAAGATTCAGAATGGTCAAACCTGAATATTTGAACATATAGTTTTCAAATTGGTTATATTTTGACAAACTTAAAAAAAAAATTGCCTGCTAACATTCTGTTTTTAAAGGCCATTACATAGTTCATGCCTAGATGTTAGGCCACACTTTCAAAAACTTTTGCCAGCAAAAATATCTTCCTTATGCAAACAAATCAATATTTATGTGTCCTGGCTGGACATTTACATGAACAAATATGAGTTTTGCCTGGGCAAACACTGATACATGAAGATTCCACTGGCATGTCTCAGGATAGAGCTCTAACTAAAGACATTTTCTAGCAATGAGTAAACTATCCGTTTTGAAAGTGTAGTCTTCTATCATTTAAGAAGAACGATGTTTTTCATATTAGTAAATTCTGGAGAAATAATAAGCTAATGGAACAGAGCAGAAATGTTTGATTCTACATTTTTTACTAACTTTTTAAGTTTAATAAATCTTCCTCTTAGAAAGTTATTATTTTCTCCTTTTGCAGTGTACTCTGCATTTTTGCCATAATTTCTAGATGCAAGTTCTCCTACAGAAGCCATTAATTCAATGTCCATTTAACTTCTCAGTTTTGAATGAAATGCTTTGATTGGAAATTCAGGGCAATAAATGAACAACATTTGAGGAGGCAGGGAATAGAGAAAAATCCTGTGATTTTGATTTGGCATAGAAGGACTGTTTGTGTTGTTTTGCTTAGGATTTGCCTTAAGTTATCCTTGTTGGCTGTAGCTGCTCACTGCCATAAAATGGACTGGAGACTATCCAAAATGTATGGAAGTTAAATAAATAAAACTGAATATCCTCTCACCTGCACTGCAGATCTTCTATTCAGACTGGGAGGTCTTGAAGGAGTCTGTCTCCTTGATCCCTTTTAGTGCCTTGGAATTCATTCCAGAAAAAGAAGTGCCTAAATTTTAAAATGCAACCCAAAAGCCGCTGTTTACTTGCTACCAACTCATAGAAGTGTCTAAACTCTACAGGATAACTTATTTTTGTTTCCAGACATTCTTTAGGTATCTGAAATGTGGTGCTTCGCTCCTTACAGACCATCTTATGAAATTCTTTTTCACCTTCAGAAAAGGGCCATAAGAGACAGAGGGCTGATCTGCCCCACTAACTACATTTCTGTAAGGCCGCAAAAATCTGGGTCAATTTCTTCCTTGACCCATTCCTTTCCTTTGTAAATTCAGTTAAACCAAACCTCCCATGTCTGCTAGTCAATAATAGAGGAGAAGCTCCACACTTTTGATTTGCTATTGCAGACAGAATCAGGGTTCTTTTCTAACTTTTAGCCAACTGCAGAGATGTGCCACCAAGTTCACTGAGGACGTGATTATATCGACACTGCGGTGCTGTGGTGTCGCACAGTACAGTTGTCCTCTTGAGATCACAGCACCCCTGCTCTCATGTTCAGCCTGAACACCAGGTACTATGAGTTCCCTTTGTGGTAGCTGGCAACAGGGACCTTCAACATAGTGCCTTGTTTCTCGTGGCCCATCAGAGCAAGGACGGATGTGGTAAAACAAAGCCAGATTGGTCCACTTTTGGGAATCTTCTTGAAACCAATCACACCAGAGCTTTTTTTCCAAGAATATTAAGTAGCATACACTAGCCTGGCTTTGAGAGAACCCTTGCACATAAGTAGTGCAGATGGGGTTAATATGCTACTGAAGTTACTAAGCAGTGGAGGTGTGGCCTCTTCTATCAAAGGGTTAAGATCAGCCCTGTGCAATGGTCTGACTTTAAGAAATCATATCCCACATTGGAGCCGTAAATTGTCATCAATGAAAAAACAAGATTTCTCTCCACACAATAATTTAACCTTTGCTGAGAGAATCTGTTCCCTTTTATGTCATTTGTTATTAGATGATTTATTTGTGCTTTCTGCTTCACATCCTTTTCACCATGCACTACAGTAATGCTAGCTGTTACCTGTCACCACGGGTGTCCTGGGCCACATACAGGGTGGATTCATTGTCCCTGCATAAAAGGGGCAATCCCCGGGTGCCTCAAAACCAAAGATTGATAGTTAATCCCTTTACTTTCAACACAGTAAAAGTAAAATGTGTCAAAGATTTTATGATCCTCCAGAGTTAAACTTCTTAGAATGGAAGTTGTGACAAGAGCTACTGCTTCTAGTCTAACAAAACCAGACATTATAAAGTATTCCAAATGCCCTCTTCCTCCTACCTCCTTGACTTAGGTGAAATGCAGTGGCCCATAATTCTGCTTAATTGATCTCAGATAATCAGCAAAGAAAACGGAGGAACTGTTTCTACACTAAATTCAAAGAACAGGCAAACCACATACATAGTTCTGGCTTGGACTGTTTGCCTGTTAATGCAAGGGCTTAATTACTTTCAGCTTTTTACAGAATCTATAGATGGTTTATTGCTCAGATTCAGTAGTTTTAATCAGGTATGATAGAAGGATATTCCTAAAGGCTATCTCTGGCCTAGTGAAGATAACATTCTTTAGCTCCTTCTGTAGTCAGTGGAGAAAGGCAGGGCCCAAGTTTGGCTGAAGATTAAACCTGAATTTGATTAATCTATAAAGGATTATATGTTTAGATTCCTGCTGTAAATCACTTTCTAGAGGACCCATATTTCAGCTCTAACTTCAGAGGGAAGAGAGAAATTATCTGTTGTGGATGTTTCCACTGTTTTAATAATGATTAATCATTAAAAATTCTAAGTGTAAAATATTAACAATTACATGACAGCCTGAGTAACATTTGTACTTAGAACTACTTAGAAGCTAACTGCAATACATTAAACCCCCAGGAAACAGAAATGAAAGTCTAGAGAACAGATACAGCCCCGTTAACATTTTGGGTAAGTCCAGTTACTTGTCATATCTGCTTTTTCTTCTGTCTGATGTAGCTTGCTGGCAAAACACAAAAGGCTGGAATAGTCAAATCTGTTTTAAGTATTTAGACACCTTATTTCAGATAAGAGGGAAGTGGTTGTTTACAAGCATTTGCCTATATAACTTTTAAATCTTACCTTTAAAATCAGATAATTTAATAAAAATCTGGTTTTGATGTTTGTCACAGTAGACTGAAGGTAATTGCAACTTGGGAGTTACAAAATAAAAAATCAACCTATCTGATTTTTCTTTGTAATTCTCTACGTGTTAAAGTGCCTGAATGAGTCAAACTTGTGGAGAATGCACATGGAAAATAGTCTGGAAAGTCAGAAAGCAGAACAAAAAGTGATTCATACCTTCTCATTCATTCACCTTCAAACAGGAAAGCTTTCAGAAGTTACAATCCAAAGAATCCTAGAAACTACTAGCTAAGTAGAAACCACGCTATGGTATGCTGAATGCACCTTACCCAGCATTAGTGCCCAGGGAATTAGGAGATGTGATACACCTGTTAATGTTGACAGGGACTGGGAGTTTGTAAGGGGTTTTTTTTTTGTTTACTACATAAAAAGAGGTAACACCAACTTGCATATTTGTTCAGAGAAAATGTAATTATAGGAATACTATAAACCTATAGCTGTTGACATATCTGCATTCTCATCTGGTCAGCCACTTCACACAGAGAGGAAAATCCACATTGGAGCCCTCAATTTTCCTTCAAACACCCTCCCTTTCACTGATAGTTTCCATTCTGTGTAGCATTAGGAGAGCTCCCTGGGTTGGTGATTTCCAGACCACAGCTGGGAAATCGACAATGTAAACAAGTGGCAATTTACAGTACATACGGAACTTATTAATCAAAAAAGTGTTATCTTTTTCCAAAATTGCAGTCTTTCTACTGTGCATTGGAGGGGCTTGTTGGAGAAGTGAACCTTAAGGAGAAATTGTGAGGTACTCACCTACAGTCATATCTTTCATAATTCTGTGTTACATTAAATATAGCTTCTGAAAAAGAGACCATTTAAAATTGAGTTCATGCTCATCTGAAGTTGATATCTGAAAACCTGATCTTTTCATACAAAAATTACCCTGTTTCTACCAGACTTGCTGTTTTCATATTAACAATATGCTTTATTGTACATGTTCTCCGTACACTAATTGCTAACCATGAGCATTTCCTCCTGCTTCTCTGAGTCTGCCCATAGATGTGGTGATTTTAAACACTGTAGCTAACAAAATGCAGTGTCACAGGTTTCAGCAGGAAGGGGAGCCAGGAGCCAAGACTGGTAAAGATGGAGATGGTGGCCTCACCAACAAGGGTGCCATCCTGAGCAGGTTCTCTGATAACAGCTTCAGCCAAGAGTCCAGCCTGCCAGACAAGCCCATAGTGACACTGCAGGTCCGAGATCAGGCGAGCAGGTCAGGTCAGCAGCAGGTCAGCACATCAGTGGTAGGATCAGTCTGTGCTTGGGTGCAGTAGCCAGGGCCAGACACAGTCTGGTGGTCACAGTGGTGAGGCAGGTCCAGGGTCAAGCTGGGGAGTCAACTCAGGGGTTGAGGTGCAAATTGCCAGGGCACAGCAGCCAGGATTGGGCACGGCTATAGCACATTGCTCTGAGCAAGGGTGAGACCCTCAGACTAAAACCTGCTCAGGGGAGAAAAAGGCAGAGTGGCTGCTGACACTTCCTAGCCATCTCCAAGAGCTTTCCTTAATGCTCAACACCTGCTTAAACTGGCCCTGCTCCCAGACTGCTAAAGCCTTGGGCAAAGGGCGGTTGATTCAGTGAGCAGTGGGCACTGAAGCTCGTGCTGCTGTGGCTAGATTGCCCCTGGTCCACAGAGACCTGTACCGGTGCAGCAGTGTGCCTCTAAATGCACTGAGGCCAGGATTGCTCAGCGTGTGGTCTGTGGGCCAGCGCAGGTTTGGGAGGCATGAAAAGGGGATCCCAAAAGTGGTTGCTGGACTCTGAACAGTCTTAGTGTCTGGGGATCTGCTGCATTTTGTTTGCAATATTAATTATAGTTTGCGTGTCTGCAATTATAATGCAGATTTGAAAAATGGTAACATTAGGTGGAATTAATCTGCTCTAACTTACGGATCTAAAGATTACATAGCTAAATCGGACACTTCAAAAAGCTGAAGTGTGTCTTTTAAGTAAGACACAATGAGAAATTTTGGCATTTTGGTGATAAGCATGACCCAATTTAACAAGATATAGTAATGCTGAATTCAATACTTTGCACTCAGGAATTTTGCCTTACAATTCCTCATATTTTGTCAATTAAAGCCTGCAATGCTCTTGGTTTATCTGAATTAGTTCTTTTTAAGACCTATTACATTACCAAAGCTGTCTGCTAGTGCATGAAGGAAGAAAAGTATGTTTATTATGTACAAAGAGGTTGACATGGTTTGTATAAGAGTTCATTCACAGCTGATGCTAAAAAATGCTTGAATTCTATGTTATTTCTCAGGAAAACTCAAAAATCACAGAAGAAGCTCCCATTTAAAAAGAAAGCAACTGACTTTTAAAAACAATCTTTTTTGCACTTTGTTTATTATGAACAGAGCTTATGAATCTGTACTGCCACATTAGAACTAAAATTTTTATGCTAGATATTAATGAATGCCATTTCACCTGCATTTTTATAGTTAATAGCTCTGCTTTAGACACGTACAGAATTTTGTGTATCAATACTTCACACATTTTATTGCCCCAACAAGCCCTTAAATAGATTATTTTAGACAAAGACTAACCAAAATAAATGGCATCAGATCTTCTGAAAGCTCTGTGCTTTTATCCCTCGCCAAAACTGGCAGACTTCTGAACATTGTTTTCCCACCCCTCTTGAAGGTACCATCTTTTTGTTAATGTACCTTTTGTTACTGTGTTTTCGTACCTAGCCCTTCATAAACATTTTGTGCCTCATTCACACGAAGTAAGATTAATTGAGCAGGATTTGCTTTGCCTGTTAAAAACCGAAGTTTGGAGTTCAGAAAGATGGGGATATCTTGCTTGAGTGAGAGATAAAAGCACGATAGATATCTATGGTGAATACGCAGGCTATTTTAATCCATTAAAGATAACACCACACTCATGCTTGCTAATCTGTAGGTGTACACAGCCACAATGTGCAACACAGGAATACAAGTTACGGTTACGAGCTTTCTTTATCTACACTAATCTACAAAGTTCATTTAATTTTTACAAGAGTGCTGCCTGTACTCCAGTCTGGGTCTTCCCCCTGCGTCTGTGGTGTCTACGCTGGGCCAAAACGCTCAGAAGTCTTCTGGCATACAGTAGAAGGTTGGCATGGGAAAGGTGTTAAAGGTTTCCCCTGTTACTTCATAGTGAAGTGACAGAGAGCTAGATCATGGATAGATATTGGATGGGAGTTTATGATGGGGGTTGAGACTGACAGGAGCATCTCCTGGTAAAGAGAATTGGAAGTCTACTTAAAAAGAAAATATTTCACTGTCCCTTTCATAGAAAGTTTGAATCAGGATGCCAGGCTGTGCAAAGAAGTCTGGACTGTCTCTAGGATGGATCCAACCTGAAGGACTTGTAGAGTGGGGAAGAAAATGGGGCATACATAAGACTTTTTGGTGGGCATGGTATAGATTCCTCTTTTGATGTCTAAAATAATAAGTTGTAATTCAAGAAATCCTTTGTAGAGTTTCTGTTATTTGCTTCAGGTCATGAAGTATCCCCCAGAAAAGCATAGCCTAGGAAAAGGCAAGATTTAGGAATGGTGTTGGGGGTTCTTGGATGCTAAAGCTTAAATTTCCTTAAGGAGAAATGCTGCCAACTGTCATATACATAGGGAGTAAGATTAGAGAAGAAAAGAGACAATACATTGAGACAGGCATTACTATGGGTCCTACCACAGCAGGCTGATGAGTGTCAGGCAGGAGGGAAGTTGACCAGTGCTGTGACAAGTGAGGTGATTTCCCCACTGGCCCTCTTGGGATGGTTAGTAGCTTTTCAGAAATAATGTGCTTAAGGTAATAATGCAATCAGCAGTTATTATGGTTACTGGTTTGTGTGGGTCAGTTTTGCTACTTTTGTTTTGCCTTGTTGCTACTGCTAACGTTTGTTAGGCATTTTAAAAATACCTACTTATCACAATGGAAACAGAGGATGGTGTGTATGGAGACATGCATGGGTGGGGAATGGGCATTTCTGTTCCGGACCTGGTGTACCCAGGATTCCATCTGCAGCCTTGCCAGCTTCACCTGCTCTTACACTCTATTCCTACCTATACAGATCCTGACATGACACTTACCTGTTTCCCACAAAGTGACTTTTTTTTTTTTTTTTTAAATAATGTTCAGGCTGTGATAAAGTTGGTCAATAATTTTCTCCAGAACTAGTACTAAGCCAGTAGCTCCATGTCCTGTATTTCTGTAGATAATGGTTTCACTTAGGTTCCCTTTATGAATTTTAGGCTACTTTTTCAGATCAATTCTCCCATTTGTGGACACCCAGCATACTCGTAGACTTCTCCTCTTTTGTGTCATTGGCTAATTAAAGTAAGCATCTTCTCTGTTTCTTCATATAAGCTGTTAATGAATATATCAAACAGCATTAAAGCCAGAACAGCCTTTCATGGATCTCTATTCAATAAAGTCTTCAGGCTGATAATGAACTATTATGAACTACTCAGAATGCAAACATTTTGAGCCATTTTTTTGCATACTCTACAGTAATTCCATCTAGTCTCTGGCTGTGTTTACATTCATGATCTGATTTGGAGAAGCACTGTATCTTTGGCCTGCTTATGTGTGTTGGTTTGGTTTTATGGAGATTTTGGAGTGTGTGACCTAGACTCTTTTGAGATGAAACTAAATCTGAATTTTGGCTCCAGGTATATACTGAAAGCTCTGCAAATCCCTCCAGAGACTGGTGGGACGCAAACTAGTGATTGGTTTTTTATGTGTCTTTGAACACAGGGATCTAGTTCTGCCTGCTCCTGTTGTGCCATCATATTCTCCAAGCTTGCTTATGAGACTATCTATCACATAAGACAACTTTCAGAGTCCTATTAAAGTCAAACCTGCTTTGGCTTTATTGTGATGCCACAAGTGTGCTACAGTGGCATAACTCCATTGCTTTAATGTTTTGTTTAATGTATGAAAGCTCCTGTGTGATTTGTAACTGACTAAAGGAGTATATATCTACAAACGCCTAAACAGCCTCTTGATATGTCATGGGAATTACAAATTGTCACATCAGTCAGAATTTTGTGAAGTAGTTTTATAGTCTTTCTCTCTGAAAACTGCCAATTTGAGCATAGTACTTGTCAAAACTGGTTGTGGGTTTTTTTTTTTCTAGTTTACTTTTCTTTGTCCATTTAACCATCAGGCAAAGAATATGTCTAGTAAGACATATCTTTTATCTGTATTGCTCCCTGAGAAAGACTGTTGCTGGGATGTCTGTTGCCAGCTTCTTGTAGGACATTGTCTAGTTGCTGCTAATAAAATTAATTGTGTGATCTTCTAAGCAGTAGGAGTCTGTAAATTTCATCATAAAATTCGTGCAAAATACCAAAGTGTGCAACTAGGGGAGACAAATTATGGAAAAGACAAATTTCTTCTCCCTCTCCCTCCCCTCAATGAAAGCTTCATGTTGGGAAGTATCAGGTTTCTAAAAAAGGGACATTCTTCAACCATCAGAACTGGGATTGTGAACGTTTGTAAGGGGAAGCTTGAGCTGAACACAGACCCAAATACCGGGTCCAGCCCTCTTCTAGTGTAAATAGGTAGAGCCCCATTTCTGGAGACTGTCAATTTACACTAGTGCACTTCCCAGTATCTTTCCTGGCTGCAAATTTTGCTTTATTCTTTGAGTCTTTGACTTTCCAAGAGCTTTATATTTGCTTAGTAGTATTTACAAAAAGATTAAGTGCCAAAAATTTTTTGATGCATTTATCACACTCTCTGCTTTTGGGTCTAATTGTCCTCTTAAGCTTTTTGTCAGTCTGAAATAATGCATGACAGTAACTGCAGTGCCTTTGGTGAAAGCCACAGGAGAATCAGGTCCCAAATATTTTTGTTATTTATATACCCAGAAGTTCCTGTACCCAATAGCAGCTGCAGGAGTGTCAGCGCCAGTAGCAACTATGGCAACAGGACTGCTTTGCAGACAGAGTTATCATGCCTTGTCATCACTTAGGTAAATCAAGAAGCCCTCCTGAAATATGCCCAAGCCTCTTTGCTTCTAGTCAGTTGCCAGGCATGGAGGCACATCCTATAGCTCAGCCTCACGCTTGCTGTGACTGGACTAAGACAAAGAGAAGGTCCATCCAGGTGGTTTGTATTCAAGATGCTGTGACAAGAGGACTCTGTGCATGCCCAGATCAGGCTGTCGCTTCACATGGTAGCCACCGTGGCAAAGCGCATGTCAGTTATTTAGTAAGAATTGTAATCATCGTGGGGAGCAAAGGAGAGCCTGTGAGGCTGGAGACTGCCCTGCAGCAACTAATGAGCTGTCTGTGGTGCCTTTCAGAATAACTTTGATATAGGGAACAGCTCAGGCTGTTGAAACTGGTCTTCCTAGATTTCTTCAAGGGGGAATTGCTGATTTAACCACTTGACTGGCCTCTGCATCAGATCATTGATTCATATGACAAAAGCCTTAATTAAGGCTAAGGCCTATCAGTGCATGCAGCAGTCGCTTTCTCTGTCTCTTTTCTGGAGATCTTTCAGCTTCAAGAAGCGAAGTGGCAAGCAATAAAAAGCTCATTTTATACAGTTTCTGATGAGTTGTGTGGGCCAGTCAAAAGGGAACAAATACTTCTGAGAAAGCTTTGAATGAATATGAGTGGATCTCTGGTTATCATCCAATTGGGAAACAAGTCATCTCCTTTGTAACATTTTATTTTTTTCAATTCCTCATTGTTGTTTGTGGTTCTGGTTCCCAGGACTTGGTGACCATAAATCTTCATTTGAAAGTAATGAGTTCTATTTCGATTTATGTAAGATGCATTAAGATATAACAAAAAAAAAATAAATCACAGATTAGACCAGTTTGCGATAGACACCTTAAAGCAATCGGGACTGAATATTTGCAGGTCTAGCTACAGTTCAAATTTTGCTGACTCAGATTACTTTCCATGTATCAGCCCACAAGGTTTTTTGCTGGTTTTATCTGCAGGCAGCTATAGGCTGGCTGGTCTGTAATTTCTTAAAACCAAATCTCTCAATCAACACTTTAAATACCTCCAGAAATGTCAGCATTTAACATAGAAGAATCTTCATGTCAAAGTTCTTGTCATTCCTGGTTTTGCCTACAATTCCTTATATGTTCACAGTGTTGCAGCATGAAGTCATTTGTCCTGATTGCTTACTTAGCCTTCAACATGAAATAACAGGTTATGAAATGATACAGCAAACCTGCCTACAGCTGGAATCTTGCCATTGCTTTCAGTTCAGCAGTAAGGACAGTGCCACACACTTCCATGCATTTCATTGCCTGTATAATATGGTTGACTGGTGATCATTGGGTTCTCATCATCGTTTGACTAGTTTAACTAAAGAATGTAATTTTAACCAAGAGATTTGTGTCCTTTTGTATACCACCAATTCAATACACAGTAAGACACCATATCAAGTAATCATGCACTATGACATATCTTTATTGTCGTAATCATTCAGTGTGATTTATTATGAGAAAGATAAGAGACTGTGCTTATCAAGGCTTGTGGTTGACTGAGGAAGCTGTGATTATTCTCCTCAAGCTACAGCTCGCTTGTGAAATACTCAGGTAAAATCTGCTGCTTGAAATCTGATGGGGAATCTAGTCTGCTCTGTCTGGAGTTCAAAGTATGATACTGACCCATGCTCTTTATACAGAAGTGGGCAGGAATATGGTGATAAATTCTCCATGAAACTGAGTATCGTCTATTTACAGCTGAGTCACACATACCCTGCTGCTGGTTCAGGGCAATTTGCTGATCCTGAGCCATGCTGCTTCTGCTAGGTATCATAATTAGTTATGTTAAGGTACTAAAAGATATAAATACATATCTGAAAGGCTTCACAGTGAGTGCTATATATCCTTTTATCCATCCTTGGGTGTTCAAATATGTTGGAAAATCTGGACTAGCAAGCTGTATTGTCTACAAACATTGGTAAAACGAAATGAAACAAACAAAAAACCAAAATAAAAACTAGCACTGAGCTGAGAATGGTGGCACATTGCCCATGCTCCACCTCCACCTTCAATTTAAAAATGACCTCACATGGAGCAGCATTCATGCCTTCTTGGCTTTTGACATTGGGAGTAGTTGTTTGCATTGACTTCTGCAAAGGATAGTGAGAAACATTGCTTTACTACCAATCCTTTCAGCAGACCCTTTGTATCCCTAAATCTCCACAGCCGTTCTCTGGACTTAGGCTGCTTCACCATGGACTCATCCTCATCTTGTCCAGGCACTGTAGCAGTCCTAATTAGACCTCTCATAAGTTATGTATACACTATGCAATAAAGTGGGCTGGTATCACCACACTGTACGATGTCCTTTAATATACACCAACTCAGCTCTTGTAGCAGTAAAACTATGGGAAAACAGCAGCATGTTGGAGTAAATAACTTTCTGTAGTGTTTGGGTCTTTGCATTATGCTCTACTGCACAATGTATACATAAGGTCTCTGCATCTTCTTTTCCTTCCTGACTGTCACTGTCTCTCCCAAGAGGCTGTTCATCTCCTTAAGAGGTCTTGGGTTGAGATAGCAGAAATTCTTCTTAACTGAAGAAAGGGTAAATAATCCACTTATACTTTCCCAGGATTTTATCTTCATGCAAAACAATATCCCCCCTTCCTCCAAAGGTAAAAAATACATAAATGTGACTGGTTCCATTTGTGGAATTATTTTTTGTGCAAGAAATCATGTCCCCTGTAGTAGTTTTCATCTTCGGTTCTCTCATCTCCACAAGGGTCAGAAATTTAACTCAGCTTCTGTATGCAATTCTTGCTGTCCTCAGGAAAGTAACCTCACAGGTAATCAGGGATATCTTTTTCATTACTAAAATCTATCCTCACAACAATGGCAAAAAGAAAAAGAGATAGCATGGAGAGGAAGAAGAGAATAACCTAAATATTGTCTGGAATGAAGTACATCAAGTAAAATGAGCAACCTGATCTAGTTGAACATGTCCCTGCTTATTGCAGGGGGGTTGGACTAGATAACCTTTAAAGGTCCCTTCCAACACAAACCATTCTATGATTCTATGAAAATACTATACAGGGTCAAGTCTGCAATTCTTACAGCAAATCTTGGAAACAATGAGACCGTAGGTAAAATCAGCCTGCCCTGCATTATGCTTATCAAAATCAGACATCCATTTTTGTGCTGGATATCTAGTGCCCGTACTGTTGATGTAGAGAAAAAAACACCCTGGAAAGTGAGTCGTCGAATCCTGAGATAGGTTGTGTGTAAGATAGGTCAAGTGGAGCATCATTTGGAGAGGCCCATTTCTCTTCGGTGGCTGCAAGGCAGCTGAAGGTGACTGACATTACAGACATTATACATGATACTAAATTGTCCAAAGTCAGGTGATGCAAAGTCTAATATCTTATGCTGTAGCTGAAATAATTGAGTTAGTATGTGAAAGTTTCACAGCCTAATAAAGAGGCTGCTAGCTCTTCTAAGTCCCACTAGTAACAAAGCAAACAGAAGTGAGTTGATTTCTTACCTGGTATAAAACAGTAAGATCCCATTGGCAAGGTTGCAGGCACCCAAGACTTCACTTCTCAAGGAAAAGTTGAAGATCTGTCGGTTACATTTTACATTTTATTACCTGGAATCTGGTTCCTCTCACCTTACTACAGCTGATTTTGTCATCTACGCTGCCTTCATTGGTGGTGGAAAGCAACAAGCACTGTTAGCATGGGAATCACTTGACTTATCTTAAAAATCTGCTTAAAGCAGATGTAAGTAACTCCATAGATTGTGTTAATTATATATAGTGTTTAACACAAAATAATTAACAAAATAGTGTTAGACTGACTAGGTGCCCATTGACTCTAAGAAGAATTTATGGTGATTAACTCCTGTGGAAATGTCCACACTGTACCTTTCAACCATCAGAAAAATGGTGTTCCTGATACACGGAGTAGCTGATTCCACCTGAATTTATCAAGGTCATAAAGAAAACTTAAAGAATCCAAAGATTTATGTAAAGTAGCTCTTATTTTCTCTGGTGCTCCTACTTCTAAACTTGTTTTACTTCTCATACAGCTGCCATTACTACTCTTCATTGGAGCGACACAGGAGATATGTTAAGGTATCGGGACCTACAGAATAGCACGGGGCACATTACTTCTCCCAGTAAAAAATACCTCAGTTCTGGTTGCCCAAGATTCTGCTCTCCTTAGGCAGCAGTAGCACATCATTTGCAGAAAGCATTCAGTATGCCTGAAGAGCAAACTATTTCAACTTATGTGCCCTCTGTGCATTTTGAATGCTCTTATCTCAGGCTTTAGCCATGAAACAAGGGTGGTTGTGCTACTGGGCTTTGTGTTGGAACATAAAGTGAAGAAAACATTCATTTTTTACTAATCCAGAAAAAAGAGAAAAAGGATTCTCTTCTCTCCCTCCTAGCTGCTACTCAGATTTTAGAGGAAGAAAAGGCTAGCACATTTTTTGGCACAGAAATACTTCCAGATTGTGTCTTATTTCTTTGAACTATGCAGGCTAGGATAATGATATAAGGATAATTATATTTCATGCCTCAAACTGAAGTTGATAGGAGAGAAATATCCTTCTGTGTGGAGCTTTTACATCATGTTTAAAACATCTGTTATTAGCTGAAGCCAGAAAGACCTATGCATGTATTTAAAGAATACATTTAAAGAATGAAGAATGCAACCAGGATTAAAAAACCCCAACCTTTTATTCTCCTTATATTAGCTAATCTGATATTTCAGTTGCATCAACAGTGAAGTTGCCAGTAACATATCTCATACTGATCATCAGTGTACCAGAAAGATAATTCACTAGAAGCTTAAAATCATGCAGTTTCCAGAAAAAGCAAGGTTATCTTTTTTCCAAAAAAGTCACCAGTACTCACCCAAAAGTCTTTAGGGGGGGGAGATGGGGGAAAGCTTCAAGATAAATAGATAAAGTTTTTTAGAAACAACTTCACCTGAAAGTAAAGAAAACACAATGATTTAGTCTGCTACTCTAATAGTTCAGTTCTGTGTGAAGGAAAGAGGTTAGGATTAGAAATTTAGTTTCCTGAGGGCTGCTAAGCTTTGCCACCAAGGGAGGCCATGGTAGGGCTGCCTATAGCTAGACAATGCCTCTCTGCAACCCCTGTCACTGTTCAGGAAGCTCAGTAACGATGGGTGGAGGCTACTTCAGACAGACAGTTGCAGAGGGCCTGGATTATCCCTGTTTTAGGTTTTGTACAATTTTAAATCGTACTGAGCAAACATAGAGCATGTAATTGAAAAAATATGGATAAGGAAACTTTTTGGAACATTGGAAGAAGACTTCTTCTGCAGGCCTTTGTTGCTGGGAGTGCAGCTGGAGCAAGAGCACTCCAATAATGCAATAGTGAGCAGTAAGACTTGGTTGGCGTTTGGCCTTCTGCTAGGACTTGGAACAGCAGGGTTTCTGTGTGACAGCTGGCAGGACAAGACCAGCACAATGCCTAGTGAAATAAATGAAAGCCATCTCCTGAAAATGAAGAGAGGTGGTGTATGGAGATCTATAGTGCTGCACCTGAAATATCTGAGATATGTATGCTTCCTTTTTTATCTTGTTTCACCTATGATATTCTTGGCACTGATGCTTTCATGAGAGGGAACTGAAATGGTATTGAAAACCTGATGTTACCAAGCAAATCCCTCCAGAAGGAATTCCTTTGTTGCTTTCCTTCACCCTTCCTTCATCCTCCAGAATAAATTCTGTAAAATTCTGGAGACTTTGTTTTGCATCTTGTCCATTAAACTTGAAGAATTGTTGGATAACTTATTATCTTTTTCTTTCCTGTCACTGAATATTTTTGGTACTTACATTTGAATCACTGTAAGGTCTTGAAGCTGTGGTAAGTAAGTAAGTAAATAAATAAATAGCTATGATTTTGGGATTAATACCAGATTCTTGATTTGTAAAAAGGGATGGAATATCAAGATCACCAGACACTGGTAGGGATAATTCTTTCATGCTATTAGAGTAAGAAAGTGCTGCAGAACATAAAGCTGTGCCATTTGGAAGGGAGCTGGGGCATCACCCGACAGGATATCTGACAAAGCAGTTTGCTTCTGTCTCTTGCTGTACACAACACGAAGCTGAGCACTGGCTGAAACTCTTTGAGTAAAAGGATGTTATTAGGTCCCCCTTTCCTCTGTGACTGGCAAAGTGACTGTAGCTGATTGATTAGCAAAATTACTGATCATAATTTTTAGTCCTGAAATTGCCGGGCTGTGGTTTTGGTTTTGTTTTCTTCGTTGTTAGAGAATGGGAAAATAATTTACGATGAAACTATATAGACTACAATAAAAAAACCCACAAAACAAAAACCTTTACTAAGCAGTTAGTATTCAGTTCTCTGACAGGCAGAATTTAGAATAAAAGGTTACTAACATTTTGGCAGTGTTTTCCTCAGGCTTTCTCTTGTATTTCTGCCAAATATCTCACAAGGCTCAGATTTGATTAAAATGGCAATACTCTCTGCTACTTGAATGTAATTAGAGCCATTCATTACAGCCTTAGTTGACAGTTTGGCAACCTGTACATTTTTCTGAATATGGACAGCATTCCATGGAAACAGTTCAAGGGAAGAGTGCAAGAAGAGGGTTCTCTCTTGAACTGCAGCAAATGGAAGGCTGTCTATGTTTAGAGAAGTTTACAGGTTTCCAAACTGTCAATCGAAGCTGCAAGGAAGAGCTCTAACTAGCTTAACGTATCAGAGCACTGCATTTTTTGTCAGCCAGCTCCTGAAAGCTCCTGCTGCATAGTTATCACATACCCTATAGGACCATTAAGTATATCTATTGCAAGTCAATCTATTTTGCTGCTATTAACCCCAGTCTGAGAACACTGTTGGATGGAAAGTAAATCAAGAAAATGTGTTTGCCTATGTAAACCTTTTCTGCAGGCCAGCTTTTTGCAGAACTTAGAAGATTTTTAATCTGCTTGAATTTCCCACCCTTTCCAGTGTATGTAAAATAAAACACGTCTCCAATAAAGTCAGAGAAGTCCTGGGATTCTTTCAGGTTCCTGACAAATTATACTTTTCATTTCAAAATATTAAGTCAACTTATGTTACTTTCATCTTGCCTTCCTCTATGTCATGCACAGGGATTGCTAAAATACAGCAAGACGTCATTTTACGCATCTACCAAATCACCTGAAAAACACAAATCTTGTTGATTTCAATCAAGTTTTTCTTGCGATTAAAGAAGAAAAGGCTTAGTTCAAAATCTGATGAGAACAGCTCTTTGTTTTCCCTGTGGCTCATCATTGTTAGAAAGGAAAAGGAAGAGTGCAGATTAATGGATGGGGCAATCTGCAGTTTTGCTTTGCTTGTTGCTGGGCTACTTCGCTATGCAAACTAGGGGATGATAGCCTCATTGCCCTTTTGGTTTCATGGCAAACCGAATACTGAGGCTTTCCAGGAGAGTGGGTGCATCTGGATGAAAAATGGGTTCAAAGTTGGGATAGTCTTGAGGTCATTTATTTGTTTACAGAATTGTACACAAAGCCCAGTTCCTCTCAACAGCAATAGGAACACGCAGACCACGAGCTTTCGCCAAAGTTTCCCACCAGACAGTTTAGCCATGTGCCAGAGAAACATCTGTCTCTTTCTGCCTCAGTTCCTTTATCCTCTGTGACATTTAACTGCTTTCCTCATTCCCAGCCTTGTTAGGTGTCCCGGAGTCCAGAAAACCTCTTAACTCTGGGTGGAACCATGGCTTTGGGTTGGCCAGTTAGAAATGCTTTTATTCTGCTTTGCAGTAGTGTGTGTTGCAGAGCAGCCACAACTCAGGACATGGAAGGCACCAGGAAGCTGTCTTATTCCTGATCTTGAATGACTGCCGAGTCACTCCCCTTTCCTCTCGGGCCAGCTGAACCTCCCTGAGTGAGCTCAGTGTCCTTACTTTTACAACACTTATGATGATGACCTTTGGAGTAGTTGCTTGCTATGCCTATTCTATTTGTTTTCTCTTAAGCCCTGTGTATTTCTATACTGTTACATTTGTTAGATAATAAATCAAGGGAAGTTAAGTCAAACAACATTCTTATTGTCAGTGCAGGTATTCTGTTGGGATGCAGCTGATGCCACATAGAACTGTTATAATCTTATGACTGATGTTACTGGGATAGTACTGTTTTTACCATGTTTGAGTAAATTCACACCTTGAAGTAAAACAGCTACATTAGTAAAAGACCAGCAGACATTTGTTGCCTCTAATGGTGTCCAGCAGACATACTTATTAAATCCAGCCTACCACTATGGAGCCTGGGGCCACGACGTGATTCCCGAGATAATCAGTGCCAAATATACATGAAGTCAGAGACGCAAATTAACAGAGTAATCAGAAATGTTTAACTATTTAAGTAGTGTTCACAACTTTTCAGCTCATCACTGCAATTCCATTTTATTGCCTTCCCATTCTTCTTGGAACCTCCCTCTGTGTGATCATCTCTCTTTCCCACACAGAATAGAAAGAACAGCTTTCAGATGTTGTTGTTTGGCTTAGCAGAGGACCTCATAGGCGATACCTGCTCAAGTGATTCTAACTCATAAATTGGAATTTTAATGGTGGCCCCACTGTATTTGGTGCCCATGTCTATACAATTGCATCACGGTTACGTTATCTTCTCCCATGGGTTAGACTGTTTTAAAGTCTTGCTTCTCATGGGAGTGTAGTAAACACATTACAGTTCTGCAAGTTTTCCTATGCTTCAGAAACATTTTTATGCAGTTCTCTCTCAAATTTTCTCTAAAATGTGTATGCATTTAGATGTAAGAAGCCACTCAATTCACCTTAAGAAGCATCCTTAGCTCCATGTATTCTTTTCCAAGCCACAAACATTAGTATCTGTGTTGAAAGGGAATTTGAAACATAGGTAGGTTAAGGTACCAAATTTCATTCTGAGACTACATAAAATCTATCAAAAGCAAAGTAAAATATTCTGAGGAGAGCTCTGTGGTTAGCTTTGTTTCTAACAAAAAAAGCTAGTAACTCACCTGGAGTTCCCTCCTTTACAGTGTAGTCTGCACTGAACATGTAAATTAGACAGATACAGTCACAAATGTCTTTCAAAGGAATTCCCTGCCTGGCTAGGATACTCAGCGTCATTTCATTCTCCTGATGCATGGGAACTTTTGTGGCCAAAAGTGACTCACAAGACTCCAGGTTTCACGCTTGAATGTGTGTCTCTCTTTTCTTCAAAGGCTACTATAGTGTATGACTGATATCACAGTCAGTATTACATGGTCGGTCCCTACCATTAGGACAGCTGCTTACTGCACTCCATTTCTTCTGTAGGATCTACACATTTCAAGGGGGTTTCAATAGACTAGCCACACAGAAAGTACTTCCTACCATTCATATCTTTTTAAGATCTAAAGTGATCACTGAAAACTTATATTTTCACTTGTCCAGATCCTATGCGAAGTCTAGAAGTCCAGATTTAAAGGTAAGTTTTTTGTATGTGGACACATTTTGATACACTGCCTTCATCTGAAGTCAATTAGATAATTTAGTTACAGATCCCCTTATTCCTTCGTGTTTTAAGTAAGTGCTTTAACAAAACCTTATCGATAAAGTCAGAGTCCTTATGTATTAAAAAATCCAATACTGAAATGATATTGATATGAAACTGAAATAACTGGCCAGAGTGAAACACATCTGCATTTCACCCGTATGTACTTTGTGTACTGGTGATGTCCATAGAAAATGAAAACTCATGAATCTCAAGTCAGGTTAGGGTTACATGAGGCGTATATTTATACATGCAATGTACATAATTCACTTATAATAGCTTTTAAAAGACATTAGGAAGAAAACTCAGGCTTAATCTGTTAAAAATTACATCAGAAATGTTGTTCTTTGTCCCTCTTTCTTCTCCTTGCCCATTTAACTTTCTGTTCCTGGTGATAGGGTTGTCCCATTCAGTGTTTCATATAGTTTCTAACTTATTGGAGCATGATTGCTTTTAAAGCAAATTTCTTGAAGAGGTTCTTGATAAATTCTTTCTTTCACCCCAAAACTAATTTCAGATTTTGTCCTGGCCGTTCTTCTTAGTTAAATTAAATATTACTTCTCTTTCACGGGATCTGCAAATAACTCTCTGTTAAGCTGAGGGTGATTTCCCGCACAACTCTGCTGAATGAGAGAGAAAATTTGTTCCCATCCTCTGACTTTGGTGATTTTTAGGCATGTTTCCATGTGAAGTGTTGCTATATGGACTTTGCATCTTATAGAAATCGATACGTGAAGGTACTAGATACAAATGTGTAAGGGAGTGAAGCGCAGGTAGATAATTTCTCGCTGAAACCAGACACTGTCACTTGACCTCTGCAGCAATCTGAGCCTCAGCCTCAGCCTTTCTCACTTCAGCTCCCTGTAACACAGCTGTCCATCTCCGCTCTCCCTCCCCTCTCAGCCCTGTGACTGAGGCTGTGCCCACGCTCTGAATGCCAGAGCCAGCTCCAGACCCACTGCATAGTGTTAATGTGCTGCCCGTTTCCCAGAAAGGAGTTAATCCCATCATACAGCAGACTGCTGCCATTGCTCAGGTAGCTCTTGCACTCAGAGCACCCACCCTCCTCCTCTGAATCTGAAGGGTGCCTAGATGAGGGGTATATGCATGGGCATCTACACTGCAGACAGCGTTTCAGTGCTGTGTGTGTAAAACATGAGGATTGTAGTGGCTTGTAGCCTAACAGGGAAAATATGAAGATAAATAGCATGTTACTATAATTAGACTATTGGCTAGATAGTACTTCCAAGATTTTTGACACCCTGCTCTGTAAATCCTCTCTCCAGTTCATGTTTGCTCAACTGTTTCAAGCTGTCTAGATCCTAATCCCTTGAAGATCTTCCTCCCCCACTCCAGCAAGATGGCCAAGCAGAAAGAGGTACAAATAATGACTTTGTATGCATATTCATATGATGACACGGTTGCATTTGAAGCAGATGGAGCTCATAACTGAACTACCTTTAAACAAACTATGGCAGCTATGGCAGCAAAACCACTGTTTGGACTGTATGCCAATGCAGCTACCCAATACACTAGGTAGGTTTCCAACTGTGCTGAAGTTCCCAGCACTGGGCAAGACGCTTCTGTGGGTACTAATACCTTTAGCTTGCAGTCCAAGCTGAACAGTGCCTTACAGAGTGTGCCAGGATGAATCCTGGCAGAGAAACACAGATCTGAAGCCATACTCCTGCACGTGCTGTGGGTGAGTGAGTGTTTGTTGCAGAACCCCAGTGACACTGGATTTTAGGTAATTATGGGTATCTACCTCTGTTTTGGCAATTCTGAGGGCTCATTGCTTAGGTGGCTTTGGCAGTGTTGGCATCTGTTTTATCTTGTACTGCTGTGTACTTCCAGAGGCTGGAATCCACACACCTCTCCCAAAACAGAAGCAGGTTTTCTGCACATCATTTCTGACTCCCCAGCTTTGTTACAGGAGTTTTACCTGACGGGCTGGGTGAGCGGCAGCCCGTGGTGTGGCAGGGGCAGAACCACACGAGGTACTGGTTGCCCTGCCAATACACGGTTGCTGCCTGGCCACCTGGCTGCTGCCTCTGGCCACACAATGTGGGTGGATCCCTTTGCCAGCACCTGCTAAACACAGAACTTATAGAAATGTTTTATCTTTGACGTCTCCATCAATATGCCAACCGTGAATAAAATTACTCTGTCATTTCAGAAGAGAGGAGGAAAGAGAAATGTAGGGGTGGACAGACTATGTGAGCATCTAAACCTCCTTTCCTTAGAAACCCAAAGTAATCATGGATCTCCAGAAT
Source organism: Falco rusticolus (assembly GCF_015220075.1). NCBI lineage: Eukaryota > Metazoa > Chordata > Aves > Falconiformes > Falconidae > Falco > Falco rusticolus. The sequence goes on along the minus strand of NC_051189.1, from coordinate 70,252,019 downwards.
CCTGGAAAACAAGAAAAACTCTCTGGAATGTTACAAGGGGGGTATGTAGTATAAAGGGTGAAATATGTCCTAGGTCTATTATTTCAGTTCAGAGCAGTAGCAGGGCTGTGAACCTAAAGCTGGAATACATATGGGGAGGGGATTTGATTTTGGTAAGTGGAAGCCAAAACATGGACGTCTCAAACCCAATTTCTTTCCTCCTGTACAGTTTTCTGAGGTAGGATTTAATGTTTTCCCTGGAGAGAAATTTATTTATAAAACTAAAGAAGCCTACATGCTTGTGACATCAAATCACAAATGTAGTGCTATATTGCCCTGTGGGCATGGAAATTTCAAGCTCTTTAGTACACTATTATAATAATTTTAAAATACATTTCTTACACACAGTGAGAGTTCTGGAGACACATTAGTTGTACATTGGCTTACAGATTGTTATCACAGTTGTGGAAAGAAAAGAAGAAAATATTTCTATTTCCAAACATCAAAATCAGACTGGCAGGCCTGCACTCCCTCTGAGGGATGAGTGGTGACCTTTGTTTTCCTTCCACTGTACAACTGCTTTCTTACCATTATGCAAAAGCATTGATCTTTCCTAGAAACAAAGCACATCTATTAATAAAAACCTCTTTGTGGATTTATCTCAGTATGTTTTCAAGAAACAGGTTTAAAATGTTTTCTCCAAAGTAGGATAAATTAAAAAGAAAGATCTGACCTGGAAAAAAAGCAATGACTTTTAGTCAGATACCCCAGTGTATCCATCTGACCTTGCTGTCACATTCAGGTTGTGAGGCCATTGTCAGCGTACTTCTTAGTCTGTTCCGTGCAGTTCAAGAAAATGGGGTTCTAATAAATGGGGACAACTTGTGACAATGTAACATTCAGCTAACCGAAGCCATTTCTGATCATTTTTGTTAGAAGGTAGTGAGTGGATTCCCCAGCTCATGCCTTTGCATCTTGAAAGCTCTGATTTTATTATGCTGAAGTGATTCCCCACAGACTTCTCAGTGAAGTTAATTTCGTAGCATTTCCTGGCACCTTGTTTCTGCGTTCACAGCTGGCTTTATTCTGCCTTTACATAGTTATGAAAATTTCCCTAATTTTTAATCTGCATCTTTTTCATGTTAATGCTTTATTTTATTGCTTCCTGGTCTTCCCAATTGATTAATGAGACTGATTTATCTCTTATTCATATCCATTCATATGTCCATGAATGATCCTGCTTTGCCTTGGTCTTTTCTTTCCATGAAAGCTTCTCCATAGTACAATAGGTTCTCTCTTAAACTCTCAAATTCTACACCATTTTAAAAATTTGCCCCTATATTTAAAAAAATAAAATGCAAGATTAGAGCTATCTTAGTGACAGTTGTATTTTCAACATGCTGTTTTTATTAATACTGCCCAACATAGTTTTTGCCTTTCCCCTGACAGTCACACCAACTTGAATACAGTGCATTGGCAGCTTTAATCTTCCTCTGACATGACTGGCTGGTGTCTTTACAATGGTGCTTTGGATTAAGTCTGGATCAATGTGAATAATTTTTCCCCAGCTGATTTAAGTCATATTTATCTCTTTAAAGCCCTGGACTGCTATACAAAAACTTAATAGTGAGTTTTAATTGTCTCTTTTGGCCCATGAACAGACTTTAAATGCAGTTTTTGATGCTTAACTAAAGCTATATAATACATTTTGAATGCCTCAATCCTTGAAAAGTGTTAGAAAGCACAAGATGTGCATGCCTGGCTCTGCTGACCTAAGGAGAGCTAACTACACTGCTATGACGTGGTAGAAACATAAGCAAAGGTAGGGGAAAGTGCTGGGGTAGTGGGAAGAAGCTGGTAGCTGTTACGAGGAAGAAAAACACATGCAAGACAGAAAAACAGATCTCAGCTGGAACCGGCAGCTAGAGAAGTCGTTTTGTTGGAGCTGTGACTGAAGACTGAAACATTATAGACTCATAAGAACCTTTGAGAGCAGTGTGTGGTTTCATCGTAACCTGCAGAAGAAAACTGGATAACAGTTTGGACTGCATAACAACAATTTCTAGCCTGAGTAACTTACTCATGCTAATGAAGATGGAAATGGGCTTTCACATCTAACTCTTACAGGGTTTTCCTGTATGTTGACTAAAATGGATTTTCATTTTATCACTGATGCCAGGAACTTACCCAGCTCATATGTAGGACGGAATAAAACCACCTGATCCAGGTATGCAATGCTATTCTTTGAAAATAATGTTTCCTCCTTGCCCCAAGGTTTTTTTTTTTTTTTTATCTGATTTGTAGTACAAATTTCCTGTATGACTTTGATTAGCATGAAACAGATTGCTTAGTAAATCTTCTAATTTGGGCTTCTGCTAGACTAAAACCATCCACTTCAATGATTGTCCATATCATGTCAGTGAAAAAGATCTCATTACTTGTTTTAAACATCTGAATTGGGCGAGTATTTTAGTCATTCCCAAAATTTATTCTGGTTCCTAAAAGCCAGGCTTTTAAATGCTTGTGTTCAGTTCCTTGTCCTAGTATGATACTTCAGTGAAATTGGACTGCAATATAATTACCCATCAGCAAGATTGCTACAGAATTTCCTTGAGGAGATTTAAGGTTTCTTGCAAACCCTTCTGTTACAGACAGTATCTTTTCCATTCTTGCTCCAGTTCTGCTATTACAGAACCAGGGGCTGATTTTCTGTGGCGAACTGGTCCCCTGAAAACCACGGCAATGCTGTACCTTTGCTTCAGCTTCACAGATCCCTACCCCTTGCTAAAACAAGTAATTTATTTTGCGTTGCTATGCAAGTGTTCCTGCTCAAACTGTATATTCACATTGATGATCTTCTGTGATAAGATACTGTACAACTTTACAGTGTCATACACTAACCACAGCAGCATGCAGGAGCTCACATGATGGTCATTTAATATCCATGACTCACAGTCCACAGGACTAGGATTCCAGCCAGCTGGGATTTGTTCTAAGTGGCATGAAATGACAAACAGTGCATGAGATACAACTCAGATACCAAACATGGTGGCCAAGCATTTAAATAAACATGGTACCTTGCCCTCTCCAGTAAAGAAAATAACAAATCATGCAATAGATTCACCCAATGACTACTGAATATAATTTTTCAAAAACTTAAGAAAAATTAAGTGTCAAAATAAAGAGCATGGTAACTTGGCCTTTCCAGGTGGTTTCTGCATCCTCCTTGGTCTCTGGTTGTTTTCTTTTCTTAACTTTGCTTTGTTTAATTTTTCAGTTTGAGTTTTATGGTGGGAACTGGTAACTGCTCTAACTGTGCTTGTTATCTTTTTGCCTGATTTTTTGTATTTAAAACTGCAACTTATTTTCTGAGGCTTGATATTCAGCTGGGATGTTATACAGTTGCAGAGTGCAAGAGGGATTAGATGTTACTCTGTGATTCACCCAGTCCCCGAGGAGAGCTATATAAAGATCATCCTCTTCTCCTTGGCCCCAGGGAAGCTAGGGGGCAGATTATTGAGCTAGCAGAAAAAGATGAAGGCATAAAGAAAAAAACCTCACCATCTGCAAAGGGGTTCCAGGAGCACACATCCCCCTGCTCTTGCATTGTACAGAACTGGGAAAAAGTGTGCTCCACTGCTTGGCTACTGTTAGTATAGCCATCGAGGGGCAGTTTAAAGAAAACCAAAACCCCTGAAAGTTCTCTTTCCCACATTGTGACTGCTTCTTTCACAGAAATTTTTCAAGGTTTCCTTTTCCAGGGAGGAGAAGATGATCTGGAAAGGCAGGACTTAGAGACTCTGCTGTTTACAGAGGCTTTTTTCTCTATAAACTGGGAATCCTGGAATATGATTACCTTGTAAAGGCAGATTATTTTCAACTACTCCCTTCATTTAGGTTCCTGTTAAACCCACGGCTTAAGTGGGGCTTCTGTGCTGGAGAGATTTTGCACTGGCTGTCTGCCCAGGGATGGATTGCAGCAAGAGTAGACTGACAGAAATAGGTGGTTATGTGTATAGACCTCTAAGTCTTGAAACATGAATATTGCTGCCAGAGGTCAAGGTTTACACTTGCCAATATTTCCCTCATTTACTGAAGTCAGTTGACTCTCCTTTGCCAGTGCTGGCTATTTTTGTAACACTGTCACAATGGTGGGGATTTTCTCACTTCAGTCCTTATAGAAATAATACAACTTGGGATACTTTTGCCTCAGACTTCATTAAGAAGTTCAAACTCTGTGTTTGCATGATAAATTTTTTTCTAGATTACTTATTTACAAGTGAGAAGTATTTTAAATTAATTTCTATAAAATATTTAATTTTATTTTTGTGTTTTATCTGAGGCTTTAATATTTTAAGACTATTATTTTGTCCTCTAGAATCTCTTGTCTTTCCTAATCTCTCACAAGCTCTGAAATTTAGAAAAGAAAATCAAGTCTTTTTTTTTTTTTTTTACCATTATGCAGCAGTTTTAGACTGCTTTTCGAAACACTTGAAATTATGGACTGAAAACCATAATGGTTTCTGCAAGGAACCCAATACAAAGGTACAAGGAGAGGATGCCTGGTAAGCCTTTGAATTCTAAATGAGCTTATGGCCATCTATAATGCTTGCAGTAATTTAGAGAACCAGTCAGGACAAAATAAGGTTATATGTTTGCTTTCTGAAGTTCTGGTTATTCCTAGTAATAACTTCTTCTTTTACTGCAATTTTGTTCGCTTCTGACAGTTTATGTCTCGCAAACTCTCATACTGTATTTTAACCTTTCAGTTTATAATTTGGTGCATTTTTTTTTTTCAAATATGCATGTCCTTACGCATTGACAGAGCTTGCACATGACTAAATCAAACCAAAAAAACCCCAACATCTGGAGATGTTGAAATGTGGATGAATGAAAGTCTCAGTCAGTTCCATACCATTTTGGGCACCATACTTGGAAAATATGTGGGCCAAATGGATGCAATTTGCAGAGATTAAAAAGAATAACTGGAAACTGTAATCAGCAAGGATGGCCAAAGCAGAATTAGGATTATTTTGCCCAAAAAAGAGAACTCCAAAGGAAGACGGTAGAAATATTCCTTAGGTGTGCAAGTGGCTGTTGGGAAGGAATAGTTCTCAGAGCATTCACAATGCATAAGATAACAGATAATGGGTCTAAACTGCAGTAAAAAAGATTTGTGGCCAAATCAAAGGAAAAAATGTAAAAGAGTATCCTAGTACTGTATTATATGGTCTGGGAAAACTGTTAAATCTCCGTCATTAAGGGAGATATTTGTCATTGTTTTAGGCAAGTACTTCCCAGGTATGGCTGGATATGGGTTAAAAGAAGGAACTAGGTTGGTTTTTGAGAACACTTCCAGCCATATTTTCTATGCTTCAGAACAAGTATGGAAAGAGAGGACTATTCCAGTTTGGAAGTGAAGCATAAAGAAATACCCAAAGATCATGATATTTCACATGTTTCTTTTATTGGAAAATACTACATATAAAAAAGTAAACAAGTTACTTGTATCTTCCCTAATACACTAAGATGTTAAAAAATATCTGGCCACTCTTCTGTTTTGTCAGATGTGATTAAGTGGTACCCCTGTTACTATCGCTCTCCTTGCTCTGTTATTGAAAGAGCAAGAGAATAAAGATATAATTTTTACCCTGTAGTAGTTTTAGTTGTTAAAGCTCAAGTATTGTTGTGACCCTGCAATGGACTCTCTCTCTTGCTGTCTGATCTTGCACAAGACTCAAAACCTTTGTAATACTCCATGTTACAAATGTCATTACTCTTTTGCCTTGCAGACAAGGCATAAGTTATTCAGTGTCTACAGACAGTTTGATCTATGTATTTGAAGGAAATGTAAGATGTTAGTACTTTATTTATTATTATTTTTATATATCCCCTCAAACCCCCCCCCCCTTTTCTCTTTTTTACAGAGCTTATACAACCTGTCTGTGAAAATGAATTGAAGAGTGATTATCATGTGTTTAATATTTTTTCCTTTTAGCTTGCTTTCCTAAGGAATGACACTCATACAATCCCACTTTCTTTTTCTTTGTGTATCCGTATGTCTTTTTTATCCACTGGCCAGTTCCAGTCAGATCTGATAGAGAGCCAGAGATCTTGAACATACTCTGTTCCTAGATGTTTCATGAAATTAGGCACAGAGTAGAAAAGGGCAATATGCTTAATCCTCATAAGGGGAAAATAGCTGCCTATGTTATCAGTCAGAGATGTTCTTGGAAAAGAGTTTTTATGAATGCCCAGCCACAGGAAATGCTTCCTTCAGAGTCTATGGCTTTAGACAGCAGGGGATCTACTCCACAGCAAAGTTTTTGTTCTTGCGTAGACTCTCATTCTCTGATTGTTATGAATAATGGAATTAAGAAGTTTAAAAGTCAGTTATCACAAGCTCAAAAGCTGTTCAGAATTAGGCTGCATTAGTTCATGTGGTCACCCAGCTACTTGCTTTCTTGTAGAAAAATTCAATTAAAAAAAAGTCATTATCAGAATTTTAAGGATGAATTTGAAAACAACAAAAGCTGAGAAATCCAAAGGTAAGGCTCTGTGCTCTTGCATATAAACCATGCATTATGAAAATACTCTATTAACGTAGTACTTTGTGCTAAAATTTACAATGATTGTTTTAAAATCCATTGCAACCCAAAGCCTTTAACATTCCTCCTAGCCCCTGCTTAAGAATTTGCTGCTGGCTTTTCTGGCTGTGAGGAAAGCAAATGTCACATTGGCTGGCTGCCTCTTCTCTTGGGCATGGCCACTGCAGATTGGCTCTAACCATTATTTGTTTGTTTTTCAAATGTTCTGGGGCAAAACGATGGGACAGGAAACGTCTGAGCCTGTCTGTCAGTCCCACAGTGTCATAAGCCCTGCTGGAACAGCTGGGGCTCGTTATTTTGCTGGGTATTCCTTGGCTCAGGCCAAAGTTTCTTGGCACTTTTTCACCTCTGCTGTTGCACAGCTCCTAGGAAAACTCTGTCAGGGTCCTGAGTGCAGAAATGGGCCTCAGTTGCTCTGATCAACCTCACCTGGGCCTCCACCCATACCTTCTACTCAGGGGCTCCTCTGCAGCTCAGTCCCTGCCCATGTTATGCTGTGAGTGTGCCTGTCCCTAGCTCCATCTGTGTTGCCATCGTGCCTGGCCATAGACCCTGTTGACCTAGCTGCATCCTGATCTGTGGACTCTGCTCCTAGCTGGACGTTGAATCTGCCTTGCCACTATGGGCTTGCCTCTTCATCATGAGAATGTGTATGAGTCTGTCTACCACTGTCAGACCTAGCTTGACCCTGACCTGATAGTTTGAATGTCAGGCTTGACCTGAACCCACCTTGTCACCACAAACTGCTCAGGACTACAGGAGACCTCATGCCTCAGAGGTGCAAGAATGTAGTTTCTCTTAAAAGGCTAGAGGTATTTCTACTATCTGACCTTCCCTCTGTCCCTTCTGTGAGGAAAATTAGCCAGATGGAACAAAACATTGTAATTTTGACCAGCCTGTGTAAATGAATTTGCTCTTATCCCTCATTCTTGCACATCCTTAAAGCCCTGGCTAAAAACAGGTGCTTACATGCACATATTGGTGTTTACACACGTGGCGTGGGCACACTGCTGGGTGGGGGGCCACTAAGGCATGTCTTGCCCTTGCTAACCCCTTCCCCAAGGAATGGAAATACCCTTCTGACAAGAAATAGTGGGACTTAGATTCCTTGAATTTCAATTACAGGTGGAGGAAGGGAGAGAGGGAAGGAGAGCTGGGTATTGCTGCTGTCTGCTTCCCTGTGCACAGCACATATTTCTGCATGGATTTCCAGCAGCAGTCATTGATGATCGAATCAGCAGTAATGTCCCTCAATGCTTGCAATCCCTCTTAAGGAGGCCAGGGACTGGCGCACTGCATGGAAATGGGGCTGAAAGCCAGAGGGAATACCAGTGATAGGTGAGTAGAGAGCAGAAGAGCTGCTCTCTGTGTGGAGAAGTTCCAGCCCAGCATCTTTTCTCTGATAGGAGCCAGCAGCACATTATGGAAAAATGGAGGAGCTGGCCATTTCTGGAGTGACACCTCCTTTGTTACATCCTTCCTCCGTATCTCCAGCAGTCTCCGGGTTAGAGACTTCTTGGTCAAGAATCTGAGCTCTATCTGAAGACATATAACATATCTGCTATATATTTATTCTTCTTAATATTTATATATATAAAAATAATTCTACCTGAAGACTCCCAATGGACATAACCATGCATATGTTTATTGTCTTTCAGAGAAGTTTGTTAGGCCTACCTAGCAGTGGGTGACACTGAGATGCATAACTTCAATGTGTGTTGTGCAAACTTACCCTCTCTATTTTTTTTTTGTTTTGTGCAAGGACTACCCTTCTAGAGATCTACCTAGGCCTGCCAGGGCAAGTTTAGAAAAATATGGATGTATCACATCTCCAGTAAAAGTCCTCTCGCCATCTGAAGGTCCTTCAGTTCTGTGAGTATTTGTTGGTAGATTTCAGGTTGTCTGCTTTGACGTCCTCTGTGTTCTTCCATGGGATGGTAGTGTAGAACCTTTTCAGGTGATATATGTTGTTTCAGTTGAGGATGATTTCTTTTGCAGAATGGAAAAGAAACAACACATTACTTTGTGCCCCAATTTATTTGTTCCTGGGACAACTAGTCTTCCACGGCTGATGGAGGGTAACCCAACTGCACTTCTGAATTGTCAGCTGCATCTTGTACATCTATATGCAGTAGGCAGAAGCCCAGCTGCCTTGTTTTACATTGCTGTAAACTTCACAGTTTAAGAACTCTTATTTCTGTAGTTTTCCCATCCAAATACCACTGAAGATTTTCTGACTAGCCATGCTTCTGTAGACAAAACCAGATACAGACCAATTGCTCTTCTTTTGAGCTGAGCTAGCTCACTTATTAAAAGCTACCAGATGTGTGGCTAGATGGGCTGATTAGGTTGTTTGGCTGTATGAATGAATTTATATTTATTATTTTTATTGGTTACTATTTTTAATTAATGTATTATGTCTGGAGGTTTTCAACAACAACCATTATCTTGACCTTGAACTCTCCCTCTCTTTCAGTAAAATCCTACCAGACAACAGTGGAGAAAGTATGAATTTTATGAGGTTTATTTCTGCTGCAGAGATAGGCAAGAGTTTCCATTGTCCTGTTTCTGTAAGAGCTGCAATGACAAAGTCATGGGAATTGCTTGCATGAAAATTAAGCTCTTTGTGGATTCAGAGAAGGAGAATGGTGGTTCTCTGGAATTCATGTGTTGTTTTAAAATGACATAACAAGAGCTAACATCATTCTCAGTGTGTGGCTGAACAACTTTTACGTATCATCCTTCCTCCCATCCACAGAGATAAGGATGAGGTTTACTATTTAACAGCTATTGGTGACTTTCTTTGCTCACCAATTTAGAGTCAATCATTTACTAATACCCTGGAAGTTGACATCCTAGAGGCAAAACAAAGATTGCTAAGTCCCCTGGGCTAGCTTATAGTAGCTTAATAAAATGTTCTTTCATTGGCATATATTATGTTCTGGTCACTAAAGCACCACTGACTTTGCTTATCTGTGACCTACTCACTCATTTCTCTCCTAATAATTTCCAGGCTAATTGTTTAACTGGTACATAATTTGGTTCCAAACCTTTCTGGCAAAAATAGAATTAATGAAGATCTCAGGTGTGCTTCAGACAAAGAAAATCTGCCTCAGACCTCAGCTTCATTTCAAAGTCTTGAAAGTAAATATTTTAAAAAATGACAGAAGTACAAGGAAAATTTTGGTAACAGCAAATAATGCTTTTAATTGAATTTTTTCCCTTTGTATAACACTCTACGTTAGGCTTGGGAAATGGTTGAACTGAAGGTATGTCCTGTCAATTAAAAGATGTTTTTGAGTTGAAATAAATTGGCGCTTAGAATTCCACCTTAAATTCTCCAAAGATGGCACTTGCTTAAGGTTCTGAAGATGGGAATATGATCCACTAAAAATCAGACAAGTGAGCAGAAACAAACTATGACTTCTGCCCCAGGGGTAATGGGAGACGGAGATGAATCCTGACAAGCACACACATGACAAGACCTAGGCAGAGCAAGAACGGGTGACTCACAAATTGTAGTGGCACGTTCTCTCCAAGGGCCTCAGTGTGCAGTAATGCCTGAAAGATCTCAACCAGGATCACATGATGCATACAGTGGTTGGCTGACTGTTGAGCCATATAATAAAACCCCAGCAAATTAAGTATAAAACAGCCTCTGGTGAGCTATAGCCCTAATTAGAAAGAAAATTAACAGGTATTATATTAGCAGAATCCCCGCCAGTAAAGTATGTAGGGGATATCATTAAAGAGACAGACTTTTGATGTGTGTTTTATGTTCCTCTGAAGTTGATCCCCTTTTTTAATTACTTCTGTTATTATGAGAAAGCAGCTAGCTGGGTTCTTTCACTGAAAAGACCAGGACAGAGCTGCAGAGAGGTTCATAAATCATCATGGGTGACAGAGGCAGAATGGGGGAGTTTTCTACAGACCACTTTCTCTTCTCTTGGAAGCATTCTGGTGAGGCTGTTCACATCCCCCTATGCTGTCCCATTTCCCAAAAGCTCAGTAAATGTACTGCCATCACTAACAGTGCTGTTGCCAGAATTCCCTGTACACATGGACACACAGTTTTCCCTGCTGTTAAGAGTTTATTGTGAAATGAGCTCACACCCAGTCTCAGCCCAGGTCTTTGGAGCTGGGTATTTCTTTGTTCTTTTCCCTCCCTGGCAAATTCAGTTATGAAAATCAATCTGATCCTTTATACCAGTTGATTTACAAAACTAATGTTTGATGGCTTCCAGGCTTCCAAGGTGCTTTTGTCTGTCTTTCCTTCCTTTTTTAGCTGTTCCTGTTTGTCCACTCTAGACCTTCTTTTCTCTGCTCAGTCTCTTCTTACGCTTTTCTTTCTGCTCCCTCTGCATCTTCCCCCGACCCCCCCCCCCTTGTTTTCTTATATCCCTTCCAGTTTGTCTCACTGAAGCCATTTTGCCTAGAATGCAGTGCTCCATTGCTTCTTCCTCATCCTGCCAAATCAGAGCACTGCCACTTTATGCCATCTCAGTAAGGGTAACCCTGGACACACAGATATTGCCATCTCAGTAAGGGCAACCCTGGACACACAGATATTGCATGCAAATCTCCATGCAAGCTCAGATATGGCAAATACTCAGAGCAGAACAACCATCAGTGGCAGCGGGGGCAGAGTTCGTCTCATTTTTGTAGTTCATCTAGCCCGTCCTCCTGTGATTCTGAGTCCATGAGGGACAGAAGAACCATATCCCCCAAGTCCACCAGAGTGGACTCTAGGCAAGCCATCTCTCATGCTGTTTGCTGGACCTGTAAGCATACTGTTGGTCTGTATTCCTGACAGCTCTATTAGGTAAAATCAAGGCCACCAAACCCCAGACCTAAAAGTAGGAGGGTTCTTGTCTCCCGCACGCTTACTGCAAGCCTGCTGTGCCTGTGCAGTACAGATCACCTGTCTCAGATGTAGTGGGCTTGCTGCACTTACAGTATAGAGCTTTCCTGTACACATGTAGTGGTTATCTGATCACGATTATGATGAAATTATGGTCAGGCCTTTGCCTTTCAAACTCTTGTAGTTCTTGCCCATGTCCCTGCCCAGTACAGCAAAGTTTTGGTGAAAGATGGACTGTACATGATTAAAAAACCTCTGAGGAGAGGCCTTCTGCTGAGCAGTCCTGTTGGGGGAACAGATTGTCTGGACAGTGGTGTTCAGAGAGGGGGCAGTTTTTACAGTGTTTATAAATGTGCTTTGTGAAAATCAGATATGGGTTTCAGTTAACTGTTTCAGCCCCCAGAAACAGTAGCTGACTCCCAGATTCTCAGACAAGTGCAATTCATAGAAGGTGTTTTAAAAAGTGTTGTTTCAGGATGCAATTACACGTCAGCCTGGGTAGATCCATCTACCAACACAAGGTGCTCATGCAGGGTCTAAAAACATTCTTTATCCTGGGTGTGCTCTGTGCTGATGGCTATTGTCTATTTCCTTCCTGACAGATGTGACTACATTTCATGAGTGATGGAGAGATTTCTAGCTGAAAAGATGGATAGATTTTGGCAAATTTATTGTCCTTTCAAAGCCATGACCCTACAAGGCACACATGGTATGAGTTGGCCAACAGTATTCTGGCAGACTCTGCAGACAGCTATTGAAGTCAATTTTTGGCAAGGGTTTAGCTAGCTGGGTTGTTACCACACGTTTTTTATAGCTGCTCTGGTTTACTTTGACATGGAGGGAGTGAAGTAGCACACACACAAAAGCTTAGGTTGTTACCACTTTAATACTAAGAGTACAGACATCACAGGGTAGCAAATGTGTTACTGTAGCTTAATGAGTTACTGTTTGTCACTGCAAATAATCTGAGGAGTGTTAGCTTGTTAAGCTCTGATAACCTGATTGCGCATAATCTTCTTTTTAGAAGATTACAAAATTAGCTTGTCATTGATCAGCTTTGAGCATATCTAGGTGTGGTTCAGCCATCCTGAAGTGGAAGCTGCATACCTCTGAAATACCTGTCTTCTTCCCTAGCCCAATATCATTTTCTTTTTCAAACCTGTGCAATGATGACTCCAGTTATCTGTTTACTGCCCTATTTATTAACTATGCCTCAGCCAGGAAATACATTAGAGAATTCCTTGTTCTGCATATGCTCCCTATATGCTTATATGAAAGATCCAGGAAATAATCTTTAGTTAGAAGGTGAGGCTGCTTTTGTTTTTTTACTGAATTAAAATGCTAGTTGGGTCATAAATGTGAAAATGAATTTGCTGTCATTGGATATGATAGTTTCTGTTTATCTCTTTTGTTCCACATGTGCGCACACACACACACACAGACACACACACTGTCACAATTCAGTACAGCTGGTAATTTTCAGTTCACCAGAAGCTCAGAATAGCAGAGAAATTGTTCAGTCAGGCTTGATGTGGAGAACAAGTGTTTGCACACACTCCTCACTCTCTTTCTGGGAGGAAACTATCAAAAGAGGTTTGAAAAAGGGATGCCAAAGAGAAGACAGTCAACACATTTACCTGTTCTTTTTAATATGCTTATTGCTAATATACAGGTACAGGTCTGCCATGGTTTATCTGAGATGTAAACCAGGAGCTTAGATGCAGTATTGCTTTAACTGGAAGGGTGGACAGGAGCAAAGCAGGTAGCATTTCACTGTTAGGAATCTTCTGCTGAGTGTGTCATATCAACAGAAAAAGCTTAAGAAATCTTTCTTCAGAAATAACTTATTTATCTCTTTCCTACCCTACAAGACTGGAAAACTTAACATCCCTAGGCACCACATACATGACCAGAAAAAGTTTGTTAGCTTAGGAAATACAGCAAAATAAGATAAACACAAACTGATGATAAAGTGGCTCTCTTCGACCCTTCCACTACCATGTCCCACAAAGCAAAGTCTTTTGATTCCATCACTTCAGTCATCCACCAAGCACCAAACAGCAGACTCTTTGGGGCTGTGTATCCGTGTGAGAAAAGCTAGTTTCTACTAAAAGTCACCGGTAGATTCAGCTGTACTAAGAAAATAAGATGGAGTTATGCAGACACTCAAACCCAAATGCTCCTGTTTCCATTCCTACTTCCCTCAAGGCCAAATTATTTCCTAAGATACACATATATGTCTCCATTGAAGATAATGGGAACTAAGCAAGTCTCAAGGCAACTGCATAGAAGCCAACTGTTGTTTCCTGCAGTAAAATACAGTTCTTTACAAAGTTAAATATGTCCCTTTTAAAAATGCAAACTCCACATATAAAGTCCTCTTGACATCATACCAATGTTTCTAAAGAATCCCCCTCTCTGCTATATTAACTAAGCAAGAACGACCGATTTATTAACTGGTCTTTTATGACTTAGGAGAAAAAATGAATCCATTTTGACTACAACATTAACATCAAGATTTAAAACTGAAATGTATTTTGTCTTTGTGAAACAAATCTGAAATTTCTTTTTCAGTTACATATATTACATCTACATCCAGGAGCAGCAGACAGTTTATTGAAATTCATCTTTCTCTGACATTGGCAATATCACAGAAAGAAGAGCTAAATGTTACATGAAATATGGAAGTATTTAACACATTACAAATATAGATAAGTATATATTTAATACATTGAAGAGGCATGGCAACCAGTTAAGTTCCTCTGAAAATGCCAAACCAATTGTTTAACTGTTGCACAGAGCTGCAGGCAAGTATCCTAGTGATTTGCTCACAATGTATGAGCTTTTGTTCTTATTATACAGTGAAGACAGACTAAATCTGCAACCTTCTCAGGATTGTTTACAGTATGATCCAATTAATTCACATCTGATATTGAATAACCAGTTCTACTGTTTTCAGTTGCTGACAATTTTTGACACCAAGCGTTTCTCCTGGTGGTACTAGTATTCATGGTCGGGGTCGGGGTGGTGGGGTAGTGGGGAATGAAATGCTGATGAGATGAGAAAGAAATGACAAGATGGGGGAGGTCCAGCCACACCTATGTGACTCCCCCATGTTCATCTTCTGTGCTCTTTGGCTCTGGAAGGTGCACTACTCTTTCTGGTGCCTCCAGTTACCAGGGTATATAATTTTATACTTCCTGTTCTTATACTTCGCAATAATAGACAGTGGAAAGTCAAAAACCCAGTAGCATTTCTCACACCCTCTCACGGGCAGGCAGACTTCTATACACAGTTTTAAGCTGGAATTTCCTTTATGTTGTGGAAAATTAAAAAATGTACCATAAAAACTATGCTGTATTTCAACTGCAAGAATGACTTCACAATTACTTTGCTTTCACTGTAACTTGTGTGCATTCTCAGCTCTTCCAAAAGCTTTCTAGAGATTCCACCAGGAGGTAATTGGCATTGCTTCTCTGTGGTATACACACTGGCCAATTCAAGCAGAAGACAATTTTGGCTGAGCAAACTATGCAGCATGATGTGTATTCCATTAAGTACTGTCATTCCAGCTGAATGTGGTTGGTTTAAATTTACTTTGTACTGAAGATAGCAAAGCTGGTTCAATTATTCATTTGCGCAAAACTCACTCCCGTTCTATTACTTGAGAATCAATCACAAACATTCATCTGCAACATGTAAATGAATATTGTTCATGATATGTTGAACTGTTTGTTTGCTGCAGGTTGCTGTCTGACGGGTAGTTGGTAGGAACACATGGGAGCTGCTCATGATACATTTGTTCTGACTGTTGGAGAATCATTTGTAGCCTGCTTTTTTTATGTGACTGTTTTACAAATGACTTAAACCGGGATAAAGATTTTAATGGAAGGAAATATTAAATAATGAATGAAAACGACTCAGGAAATAAGAAATTATCCTGCTTGTGAACAAATACCTTCGCTGCCCTAAGAAACTGTGTGAACTGTGTGATTGCCACTTAGCAGCCATCAGAAGAATAAATGGACACAAGTGGTCCTGTAAAGGACCCTCTGGACTATGGCAAGTATAGTTTGTTTCTGAGTGGAGTAACAGCCTGCCAACACCTGCACAGACATGCATCACTGGTGTTCTGTTTTCATCCTAGTACTGCCAATGGGTAATCAAAATCATCAGGGGGCATTCACAACAGTGAACCATTGGGAGCTGTCTTGAGTAGTTTCAGTGCATTCATCTGGACAAAAACGTGAGTGTGCTGTTAGTCCATTTTGCAGATACAGGTTGGAAATTAATAATAGGAGCAAGGACTGATCAGTTATTATAACAAGTGCGGATGTCTGGGCTGGGTCTGCTCAAATGATACATGCAGAAATAGAGTAACCTCATATTTTCATAAAGGATAATCTGAAAAGTGGTGACTCTGAAAGAGACTCAAATGTAAACTGAATAAACAGCTGAACGTGAACTTCTGTGGTCTGGCTAAGGGTGCTTGAGCATGCTCTGTAAAAAGACAGGCTGTCAAGTCGCAATAGAAGGTGGTACTGCCTTAAAGAAATTGCCATTAAAATCCTATTCAGTCACTACACACCAAACTATCTGTCATGAGGAAAGAGTTCAGAAAAGAGTTGCAAATCTGTAAAACCTGTGTGTGACTGATGCAATATGCTATTTAGTTTCTATTAAAAAAAGCTTAAAAGAAGACTCATTTATGGCACACGAGCTGTTGAACACTAAAGAAAATGGCAGAAATGAGATTTCTGGAAAGTAAATGTAGGTAAATCAAGCTAGAAATGATGTGCCTACTTCTGAGTGTGGTTAGTTGACCCCTGGAAACTACTTACCTAGACATGAACCTTGCTCCTGTCACTTGAAATCTGTATGCCAATACTGGATATCTTACAAAAGTTGTATTCCTTCTCAGTCAGGAATTAGGCATTTGAGAGTGTTTTCAGCTGTTGGACCAAATAGGTCAGCAACCAAGTAAGCTCAAAGACCCAGTTACAGAAGCAAAAAGTGTTTCAAATAACTTGAAAAGTACTGAAGTTAAAATAGTAGTCAAAGCAAACAGATTTATACAAAGCTATATATAAAAGTAGAATAATTTTATGAACTTAACTGAAAGGAGGTTATCAATACTGATTTTCTGAGCATTTTCCTACAATAAGAAACAACAACTGGCAGTTTGCCTGTAACAGAGCAATCTTGTCTAAGGCTTTGTGAGGAAGCAAGGGTCTCATAGCACTTGCAGAGGAGTTGCAATACATCTCTGGCATAAGCATCATCTGAGAACCGTTATGCTTTCTAATCACATTCTAATTAAGCTGCATTATTACAAATATGATGTGCAGCTGTACTTTATATGTCATATTCTTCCTTGGACTTACTGGCTCCAACCTGTAGCCTAATTTTCATACTATGGGGCTACCTGAAAGAGTTCATCTTGTGAGTTCTGGCTGCTGACTTGAAAACTTCATTCCTTCTACAGGCTATTACCTATGCTCATGTCCTTTGATATCTCCCTTTCTTTTCTTTACTTCCTTCATTTGCCTTCCTTTCTTTTCCCTTCCTCCTTCAATTCCTGTCTTCCTCCCTTACTTCCTTTCCTTCTTCCTTCCCCTCTGTCCTTTCCTTCTCCCTTTCCTCCCTTCCCTTCCTTCTTCCTTTCTTTCTTCCCTCCTTATCCCTCTTGTCTTCACCCCTATTCACTCCCTTCCTCTCTGGTGTCCGTGGCCTTTTGTCATTAACAGAAATTAAAGCAAAAGTGTAGGTATCTTTACTTTTTTTTCTAACCCTAAGGAAAACTAGATAATGAAAAGCAAAAGACAGTTATTATTTAGCTTGAATTTGTAAGAAAGCCAGAAGAGAAGAGACATGCAGAAAGCACAGTCAACAGGTTTATGTGTTTTGGAAGTAAAAATGAATGATACTTACATTACAGGGCAGCAGTTATGGGTTTGAGGTCTAGCAAGGTAGAAAAGCTACATTCAAATGTAGGTGGCCCAACTAGCCAATGTAATTATGGCAGGACTTTTTATGTAGCTGATGGCATTCCAGGCTGACTCTTCCTTCCGCTTAAATGACCAGGTCAGTTGGAAGCAACCTTTAGTACAAGGTCGTGAATTCACATCTCTGGACCACTGTGTCTGTTAAGCTGCTTACATCATGTGTACAGAGTTCCTTAAAGTGCAGTCTGCTGTCGAACCGGTATAGTCCTCTTTCAGCAGACTACATACTTGAGCTTCACTCTTTCAGCAAGTGCTTGGTATACCTACTGCCCTCCTTCCCACCAGCTTAATTTTACGGCCTCCAGCTTTCCTCACTGCAAAGGCAGAATCTGTTTCAGTCACCAGCAGCAGGACCAGGACTAGCTTTCACAGCCTCTACGCCACAAAGGGAAGCAGAAGGGGGAACCAAGCCATGGAATTCAGAGAGATAATTTGGTGTACTGGGATAAGCACATACTTCCTCACACACTCAGATGTATTAATGTATTTTTATGGCATATAAGCTATAAATATGGTGCACAAACTTTTGGCAACAGGAGCTTCTATAGCTTCCATCTGGACTTCTGACTCCATTGCTGCTGAAATAAAGCAAAATATGTACAGTGAACCAGTATAAAAGTGACTTAACTGCTGCTTCACAGATCTCATGACTGAGGAATAAAAGGTAAAAGGAGCTTATGACAAAACCAAATAGTAACAGCTTCTGGACAGAATATTGTATTCAATCATCTTACATCTGTTTGAATGACAATTGTATTTGACGATCCTTTGTTCAGCTTCTCACCTGAAAATACAGTGCATTCACATCATTGATTTTAATTGCGTTTGTAAAAGAGCTAATTGACATCTTTGATGTTTTACACTGCTTGCTTGTTTCATTTAGTACAAAAGGAAATGTACTAAAGTGGACGCCAGCATTACTAAGGCATAGAGTTTAACAACAAGGGGCTTGGGTATCATAAAACACCTCCTAAAGCCCAAATGGGTATTATAAGTGAGATGGGGGAAGCACTACTATGTTGTAAATGAAGTTAATAAAATTCTACTGACTTCACTATCAATGTCACAAGACTTCAGTACAAAATATCCTTCCAAGACTTTGGAGATTTAGTAAAATTTTCTGAGTTCAGGTTTCAAAAGAGTAATTGCATGTATGATCATTTTCTGCATCATCCATTAACCGAAAGGAAGGAAAAAAAGAGAAAGCCTAGTTAGTTTTGTTCATTACTACTCTTGGTTGCTACTGTTGTATTTCTGGGTTTATGTAACTAATGTTACATAACGTGTGTGACAATTATTGTAATATTTCCATTGTATGTTTCTAAAGAAGTGAAGACATTTAAGATGTCTGTTAACTAACAATGCAATGTTTTATCATCCCCTTATTTGGTTATAAGCAAATACAGAAATGAAAAGATGAATCTCCATATTCTCACGCTGTAGAAACAACATTCATTAATTCAACATGACAAGCTTTGTGAAGTATCTGGGTAAGTCAATCTAGTATCATTTTGTTCACGAAGCCCAAAATATAGACTGACAAAGCACAAGTATGAAATGCATTTCAATCAGTTTAATCAAATAGAGTCGATGTAAAGAAAAGGGGCATTGTCAAGATGTGTCAGTGAACATTTGACCTGCCTTGCAGTTAATATTGTTTTGTGCAGCTTTCTCTTGGGGGGATACCCTCTCTGTTCTGCATTTCAATTCTAAAAAATGAAAATTCTTTTTTTTATCTAGTGAGTGGCAAATTATAGCAGTAATGATATAGAAAAGATATCCCTTGCAAGTCATTATCCACACAGAATCTGAACATGTGAAATCAGACCCTTTAAGGAAATTAGACCATTTGGTTTAACTTTTGACTGGATTGCAGGAGATTCTGCTTTCTCTGAACGAGATTTTGCCTGGTCCTTGCATAGATGCCAAAAATGAGATTGCAGAGTAGCAAATCCAGAATTTGCTGGAAAATTTAGCTTGTTCTCTAAGGCACAAGGAAGCTTGGGCAGGAAAAAGATGTGGACACACATGAACATACAGCAGAGCCAAGTGGCCACAGAGCTTGGTGAACTGTGTCTTTTTAAGGGCAGCTGCCACAGACAGCTTCAGTAAGACTTCAAGAGGGATTCCCTGGTAAGGTAATTCAGGATTTTTCCCAGGAGATCCCAAAGCTGCATTACTTCTCTGCTTCCCAAGTCTCCCTTTATCGCTTTCCATGTTCCCAGTGATAATCAAAGCAGAAAGCAGGTCTAATTTCTGAAAATCTCTTCCCAGACCTCTTTTCACAGTGCTTAATCTAATGCTGTAGTTTCTGATCCCACTCAATATACAGGACAACATTAACGGTCAAATCATGGCACAAAATCATTCTGTTTTGCCTTTAAATATACTCCTGTGCCAGGGAATAATATGTTTTAAGTGCTTTAAAAGCCTGTTTGTTACTTTTTCTGAAAACTATAAATTGGGCAGAATTTAAATTCAAGGAGTGTGAATACACACATGCATGTACACCAGAAGCTAGAAAAATAGTTGTTAACTTTTTTTTCTCAAGTGAAGGCAAAGCTGTGGGGGTGACCAAGGTTTGAAAACAGTTTCAAAAGCCCATTTGTCATAACAGTATTTATTTGAAGGTCTTGTTCCATTTCCTAGACTAAGCTTTTGCTTTGTAAAAAAATCATCACTGTCTAGCTGCTGTGGTGACTTCAGACACATGAACCAAGTTTACCAAGATATGGGCAGATCTGCAAGGAGAATCCTCTAATGAATGCCTGAGCACGCTGCTCCATCCACCTCTGTGCAGTGTTGAATGTTACGCCCAGGAACGAAGACTGAATTGTCAGTGTTAAGTTTCACGTCTCTTCTGAGAGATGACAAGAAGAAACCCACAAATTATCTGCATTTCAGCCCCACTGATGGTTGCTATTTGTGCTGCCTCCCCTGATTCCTGGTCCCTTCCCCTCCCCAAAGCTAGACGGAGTCATGCCTGGAGCTCAGCAGAGCCCATGGACATAGTGAGAGCGTACCCAGAAGATAGTCAAGCTCTAGAATCACAGTGTATGACCAAGTCATACTTTGAATACGTGCTACTCTTTGATCTGAGCAGGGTCCATTTTAGCGACTTGTCTGCTGGGCATGTTTTTTGGACAATGCTCCACAGATTATGACTGTACATTTTACCGAGCTGTTGATGGGTGAACCACAGAAGTTCACAGATCTGGAGAGCTCTCCATACAGTTCAGTGTTTCTGCTGGGTCTCTTGGAACCACAATACTATGTTGAAGTGTTGCAAGTTCTCTTATGTGAGTTTTGAATGCTTCCTTCTTCAAACTTTGCTTGAAAGAGTTTGGAGCTACATGGAAAGAATGATTAATTGCTGTTTAATGAATCACAGGAAAAATTGGTGCCTGGTTCCAGCTCTGGAGATGCACCTGCATCAGTCTTGTTTATTTGAACTGGTTTACCCTTTAGTTTTCCAGTCAACGAACTAGAATAACAGAATGGTCTGAAGTGTCTTATTTTGATATTTGCAGCATTTTCTCCCCAGTATTTTATTTAAACCTTTCTGGTTTTCGTGAATATATGCTGCTTGATCCTTGACTAAAACATTTAACAACGTGAGAGTGGAGTATTTTGCTGCTACAGACTTAGACCTTCTGAAGAGCCTAATCAAAACCAGATTTTTTTTTCTTTAATTGGAAAAGAAATGAGTGTTTTGCACTATACACTAGCTAGTTAGCGCTATCATAAGCAACCCCCTATTAATCACGTACCATTTTTTGCAGCTGTGTACAGTAACTGACCTGCCTAGATACACTATAACTGAAGCAATTAAGGATCTTTTGTATTTTTTATGTAATTACCACTTCTGAGCCAGGTTGCTAAATACTTGGGACATTTAGGGGTATAATTTCAAGGTCATTATATTTTTGTTCATCTCATTTCCTAGGAATCCTATTTGCAGACTTGCCTAAAGCATTGCAGATACTGTACATTAAACTATGGCAAATTAATTTAATTCTACCTCCTTCCACTCAGTAGGCGCATGTCCATTTTTCCAATGTATAATACACAGTATATTTGTAAATTGTAAACTATTCCTGTTTTTAATGATGCAAACAATGGAGAGACCAAATAAGCTAAAGGAGCTAACACATTTATCTCTACGTTCTGCCATCTGTTTGAAACTGCTGATGTAATTCCAGTTTAAATTACATTAGATCCTGCCTTCTGGACCCCTTTCCCTATTTACTTCTTTTTATTTAAGGCTTTAGAGAAAGCAGTGCCTTCAGGTTGTTGACTACTTAATAAGAAACTGTGTCTTTGACTGTTTTCAATCTGGACTTAAATGTAGGTTTCCTGGACAAAGAGGTATAAATGGAAGTAACAGCTTTATTTCCAGAAGATGAAACTTATTTTCTGTGTACAATTTGATGAGATCTGTTTTCAGCAATAATGCTAGCAACCAGCAGATTTGTTTATACTGAAGAAATGGCAGAGATTAAGGGTTGTGTTCTTGCATACTCTATTGTCTAATGACGGAATTTCCAGTTTTATCTGTGCATTTATGCTTCAGAATTGGTTTAATTCCTTCTGTGTAACCTCTCCCCCCTATTTTACTAGCTTAATTACGAATCTTATATTTGTTTCTCTTAGCACTTCCTGTGCCTTTTGAGTCCACAGTGGTAATTCTCCATTCTCTTTTCTTCTGGTATCTTGTGGCTGGAATCACTTCTTTTTCTGGATCTGATACTATTGTTGATCTTTTAAGGATTTGCTTTAAGGGATATTGGCCAGACTTTGTCTTCAGCAAATCTATCAAACAGCCTGATTTTTGCACAGTTACATTAAAGTGTTGAAATCACAATTCCAATTCAAAAACATTTCATTTGCATCACAGAAATTAAATCAATGTATTCTGGTTTCCATTTATATTTTTAAATTTTATTTTTGTTTTACTTTGGTTACATTCATCATGTACCCACAGAACAGTCAGAAGTATAAGGACTTTGGAAGAAAGATGAAGTCCTGTACTGAAAGTTTGCAGAGTTCTCATTTGTATTGATTTGAAAAAGAGAGAACACATAATTAAAAAAATAAGGAAAATGCATTTCAAGCTACATTTTTCTCATCATGGTACAGAAATTTTTCATGAGCATAATTTCAGAAGTCATGATAACATTTTAAAAAATTGTACATATTTTAAGATGATTGAACAACTTACCCATTTAGAATTTCTAAACCATACCAGGCGAAAGTCTGAAGAAAATGTGGAAGTAGAGTGGATTGATTCTGATCCTTTTCTAGAAAAGTTAGGTTTTTAATGAAAAGTAATTTAATCACAATAGTTGCCTAGACAGAATTTTAAATTAATTTTAGAAGTAAAATGAAAACCCACAAAATGGGTGTTTGCTTTGGAAGAAAAACAGACATTGGGTTCATTTGTAATTTAAACATGAATTTATCTTTCACTGCCTGAAAAAATATAGAAAACTTGTATTTAATAATAAATATAGCAATTGTAAATCATATGCAGCTCTAGTCCTCTTACTGTATGGTAACTAGGAGCTATGTCTATTGTCAAATTTGCATCTTAAATTTTCTAGTTGAACCAGCTTCCAGTATGGTAGGAATTTTGGTAGATCGATTGCTGGTCCATGTAAGTTTCTGGAGAAAAACCTGGATCCAAGTGTCAAAGTTTAACCTTCCTAAATCAATCCCACCAATAAAAACATATAGAAGCAGTCACTGTGGCTTTAACTATCATAATGTTTAATCACAACAGAAGTCTGGCGATTAGAATGTGACAGACTTAGTGTAGGATTTCTTTGTTTCCTCTCCAGCCGCTGAAATCAATGGCTAATCTAAAGCAGTGGCCAACTGTTGGGAATGTGGATGAATCTTTGTTGTTTGTTTACGCCTAGCCTGCACACCACCAGTGGTGAAAATCTGAAGCATGGAGGTGTTATGTTCCTTCTACACTCCAGCATTGCCAGCCCTGGCTGACTGGATATGGAAAAAGTCAGCAGCTTCCCGTGAACTGTTGAAGACTAAGCCAAACAGTACAATGCTCAATCCTGACCTGTATCTTCAGAAGTTGGTAAAGAACCATGTAAACCATTTATTCCATGTTTTCTTATAGGACTATAGTCTATGGGGATCTATCTTGCTATGAAAAGATATTTGCAGCAAAGTTAAACCAGAGATGCCCAGGTAAAACAAAGCACATACGTATTTTAAATAGATCTGAAGCTGATGGATGTGCCAAAATACTGTCAGCTGAAACTTGTTATGGGAGCTCATATCAGCTTTTCATGGATACAGACAGTGATGCAGAGCAGAGCAAGGAGTGTTGATTTTCTGCTCACAAAAATACCATTAACTTACAGAGTCTGAGCAGTGTTTCCCAAACAAAGAATTTATGACTCCACCCCAGCAGTAGGAAAAAATAATTTAAGTCACATTTTTTCTTCATATACTCAGATTCCAAATGTTTGGTAACCAGCCGCATGTTGTGGTAATGCTTCTACTTCTGCACAGAATTTGTATTCTAGAACTACATGAAATTAGTATACAAAATGAACTAAGTGAATGATTTGTTAGAAGAACTTTTTGTTGTGAAAATGTAATGAATATTTCATGATCCAAATTCAAAGCAACTATAAATTTAAAATATCAAGTTTTGCTGTGATGCATAAAAACTATTCATCAGAACTGTTAAATACAAACCATATTCACTTCTAGTAAGAACCATAAATATGACAAGAAGTCCCAGACTGTTGTAGTTATGGTTAAGAAGGAGTCTACATAATGAATACAGTAAAATCCACCCCCCCAAATGTTCCAAATAATGCTGTCTTTCCTGAGGATAGATTGCATTTCATCGTCATCAAAATTTGCAAATCAGTCAAGGTCACCAAAACACAAACATTGTCATTGCATCCCTAGGACAATGTAATAGTAAAGTATATTTAAAATTTGATTTAAAAAAAAAAAAAAGTCAAAGAATATGTCTTACCAAGTCCTGTGTCAGTTTATTTGCAAGAGGCTCCAAACTTTTTCTCCAGTGTGCACACCAGGCCTTTCAACATGGTTCCTGGTCTTAAGGACACATGTTTGAAATGACAGATCTCTTGGCAGCCAAAGGAGCCTTTAGTAAATTGAAATGTAATGCTAATACCATGGACTGTTTTTCCTCTGGAGTAAAATATATGTTGTAGTTTTGAGGTCTGTCCTGCTGAAAATATCTAATACTTAAGCACAGTAGTGCATGAGTTCATGTGACGGCAAGACTGATACTTAAACTGATTGGGTAAATTTGATTTGATTGGTTATTTTATTTAGTGATGCAGAGATCTTATAATTTCCTCCAATTCTTTTCTAACTATCGATTTATAGAACTTTATTTCTTGAAATGAGGCCTCTGCAGCAGCATTTGGTGCTCATTTGAGGTCTTCTAAGACACACGTTTCAAGAGAAATTCACTCCAGTTGAATTGCCCTACAATCAAACCCATGAGAAAAGACTGTGCCTAAAATAAATTAAATCACATACATAACAGAAGTCACTATCCTTGATTCACTGTGATGCTGAGGCCCATCCCATCTGAAAGAGAAGCTCTGCAAGGCAGACGGATGGCAGCTTGCTCTGGTCTCTGCAGAAGAGTGCCACACTCTGGGTTCTTTTACAGAAAAGGCTCTGACCGTGGCATCCTTCTATTGTAGAGATTGGGGCTGCCTGATCTGACCATACAAACTGTAAAATTTTGGACAAAGAGTGGATGTGATTGCTGTAGTGGTTCAGAGATACAATAGAAGTAAGGCTTGTAGGTAGGAATAGTCTTTCACATAGCCAGGACCCCAGCCTACCATGCCAATTAGAAACATCCAAAAAAAATCAGCAGAGACTATGAAGCATGAGTGTGAAACATTGTTCATATTACTGAATGGATATACTAACTTTCAAAATGCATGTGTCCGAATGTGTTTGCTTTATATGCTTTCAAAGACAGTCTACGTATCCCGCTTGAATCCAGTCTTAATACAATCTGCAATGAGCTAGCTAATAAGCTTCTGGTTTTGAACAACTTGAGTCCATCTTTAAAAGATTAGCCCCTCTGATAATCACATTATTCTTATTTTTTTAAAGTATTTGAATCTAGCTCCTGTAACATTGCAAAATACTGCAGAACAGTCAGATCCAGAGATTATTTGATCAGTAGTAAGATGTTATTGTAGGGAGCAAGGCAGTACTTCCTAAATCCCTCATTGCATGCTCGGTTTATTTAATTAGAATCTGTGCTGGGCATTCTCCAAAGATGCAGAACTAATGCTATCTGCAATTATTGGGTTTTGTTAAGCACAGAGAATTTGACAGGTATCGTGTTAATGATTGAAGAATAGCTAAGCAAGCCCCTAATCTATTGTTTATTGTTTAAAAGAAAGACTAGAGCCCAGCCCTATCATGCTTAGTTATAATATGACTCAGATCAGTGGAATAAATAGCTCTGCACCTTTTCTCTCTGTGTGGTAAATGTAATGCATGCTTCTATTTTGCTTTTTACTGAAAAATCCTTTGCTGAGAAGTAAGATGTAAACTGATTTCTAACAAGGAGGGGTATGATATCTACTTAATGTGGTCATATTCCTGCCTGCTGGGAAAATAATCTGTTGACATGAAAAAGAGAACATAATTTGGTCTAACCATCACTAGAAATACCAGTGCCTTCAATTTAGCCCTCAGCCATCATAAGTTCTCATGGTGTGTGTTGTACTGTATTGATAAAGCTGTGAGGGGAAAAGACTGCAGCTAATAACTAGCTCTAAGTTCAGAATTACAGCATGTTCGGTGAAGCTCCTGGATGTTGACACTCTCCTAGAGCAACGGAGATGTGAGTCCCCTGGCAGAAGGAAAGAGATGAGTTTGGAGGTAACTGAATCTTGGCAAAGGGTTTAAACTTTGCATTTTTAATTGTGTTCTTTATTGTAAATGTATACATTACATAATATCAAATTACAAATAAAAATATTGGTAATACTAATACTTTCCTAAAGAAAAAGACCTATATAATATAAAGCTAGTTGATGAATTTCAAATATTTTTGGAAAGCCAAAACTCCCACAGGGCATTTTTTTCTTACAAGGCATCTCTTAACTGAACATTCAATACTACAATCGATCAATCAAATTTAAAATCTTTTATGTTTCAAGTTGCATCATCATCATTAATTCTGATAGTGACAGCTAAGTTTGGCTTTCTATTGAAGCAGACTGGTAATAAAATGCAGTAGACAAACAACTGACATATCCTGAAAATGTCCTTTTCCTGTATCTGCAGTCCATCAGTGCAAATTACGCTGCTCTTTCTCCACTGTCTGATTAACAAGAGCTGCAGAGAACAGTATCAAAAGCGAACAGTTTGCTTACTTTTCCTCTTCAGTGTCTTGATCACCATCCTACTGTTATCTCCTAACAGAGAACATTTTAGTGGAAAATGGAAAAATGGTTGGAGGAACCTACAAGGCAGGACACAGGTGTGGCCATTAAGAACTGTTACTGGTGCCCATGGCTGAGAAAAAAAAAAGTCCTGTCTTGTCACATTTCCAGCTGCAGCAGACTTTGGGCAGCTGAAATTGTCTTGCATAGCCACCAAAACGCTTGTTGTGGAGGCACATGTTGCCAGGGCCATTGGTGCACCAAAGGAGACCAGCATGCTAGGCAGCAAGCTTGGGTCTCTTCTGGCACTGGTTACCAGCAGGGCAGGCCCCAGGCCAGGCCAAAGTCATTCTGTGGTTTGGGGTCTGAATCAGCAAAGTCCATTGTCAGGCACAGGGGTGGCTGCGGCAGGCTAGGAGATGGACACTCCAGCCTTTGGCGCTGGTTACTCTTCTTATGCCACTTGTGGATGTGGCAGATTGTCACTGAGGGGCCAAGCTAAGTACGAATGAGTGCCTGTAGGATCAGGCCCCGCACCACACAGGCAATGGATGACATTTTTATTGGCAGGCATAATACAAACAGGCTGGGGACTGACCACCTGGGGGGCATGGCCTCTGAAAACAGCCTGGAGGTCCTGGTGGTCAGCAAACTGACCATGAGCCAGCAGCATACCCTGGCAGCAAAGAAGGCTAGAAGAAACCTGGGCTGCATTAGTAACAGTACAGCCAGTAAAATGATGGAAGTGATTATGCCTTCATTCAGCACCCAGTAGAGCATGCAATATTGCAACCATTTTGGGGACCTCCAGCACAAGAAAGACGTGGATTAACTGGAGTAAGTTCAGTGGAGGACCACAGAG
Source organism: Falco rusticolus (assembly GCF_015220075.1). Lineage (NCBI taxonomy): Eukaryota > Metazoa > Chordata > Aves > Falconiformes > Falconidae > Falco > Falco rusticolus. Next base: position 70,224,273 of record NC_051189.1, on the reverse strand, counting down.
GTGGCTGGGGGCTAGAGTGCTTGCTGTGGTGAGGCTAAGGGAACCAAGGGATGCTCAGAAGAAAAGAGGACTTCAGGAGCACCTAATAGCAGTCTTTGAAACTGAGAAGGATGTTACTGAGGAGGTGGTTCTAGGCTCTTCAGTGGTGCATGGCAGGAAGAAAAGGAGCAATGTGCATAAATTGGAATGGGAGGTGCTCAGACTGAATGTAGGGACAAATGTTTTCACCATGAAGATAGTCGAGCATTGCAATGGGTGTCCAGAGAGGTTGTTCAGTCATGTTGGACTTTTTTGACACCTGACTGAACAAAGCACTGAGCCACCCAGTCTGACCTCATGACTGACCATTTTCTGAGCAGGGGATCACTTCCAATCTGAATTATCCTCTGATTCAGGGTATAATTTGCCCTTTCCTGCACAGTGGGTACACTGGGACAAGGGAAACTATAGTCCTCCATGGCTGATGATTCTAGTGTAAGGGTTGCAGAGCTGAATGCTTTGGAAGGTTAATTCTAAGAGTTTGGTTTTAGTTGGGTGACCCATTCTTCCAAGAAGAAAATGAACAGGTCAGGCCATCCCCTTGGTCTTGACTTGGGAATAACTGAGCTTTGCTCTAGGGAGAGAGACCTACAGAGACATTCAGAGCCTACAGCACAGCGGGAACAGATAAGAAGAAAAAGAAACAGAAATGTAGATATCAGAGGCAATGGAAATAAAAAACCTCCTAGGGGTCAGGAAAGACAGTACTGTGTTTGCTGTAATTCTCAGTGTCATGGAGTTTGTCTACAACCCACTGTAGAAGCAAAGACCCATCTGCAAGGACTTCTTATATCTATCTGTCTGTCTTATCTAGTGACTTTGAAATCTTAAATAGAAATCCTGACTGTTATAGTTCATATTCATAGTCAACTTCTCAGGTTTTTTTCACAACATTATACAAGGAAAAAGCTCCAGGTGCACCTCAAAACTCTGAAACTCACAAAGCTCTTTAGGATAAAGAAGGAAATGACCCTGGACATCTCATATACTGAGGGTAACAGTCATTAGATTCTGCAGTAAGACAGGCCTATCATTAGAATTGCTTCTGTTTTGCAAAGGAAATCACTTCGATGTCTGAGTCTGGAAGAGATTTGGGGGCCAAAACTTGTAAGAAGGAGGATAGATAACATACATATTTTGGTTGGATTACCTGTCAGTTTGTCTAGGAGAATATTTGTCTTCCTATTCCCCCCAAATACTGATTGTAGATTTTTTCCTAAATTGTCCTTGTTCTCCCTGGGCATTACTCAGGAAGCCAATTCAAGGCTATGAACACTGCTGAAAAGAAGAGAGGAATTATGGAGCTTGCCATTAAAATCTGTCTACTTTTATCTACTGCCTCTTGGATCTAAAGCCTGGAAGAATGAGGTTGAGGACCTCATCAAATTTTCTTTAAATTCCTCATGTCTTAGAAGGAGAAGGGACATGTTTTGAGAATGAAGTGTTTGAAAAGTATGTAATTTTTACTGTTTTCTTTCAGGCTCAATGCAAAGAATGTTTCTTTAAATTGCCTTAAGATTTTGGGAAATATTTATATTCCACAGTGAATCTCATGACATATTTTAGAATTTGGATTCTCTTTAGTGAAAGAGTGTTTTAAATAGTTGTTTTTTTGAAGACTATTCATGTCAGGGAGCAACCAGAGCAAGGCTGCACCACATGGGAGGACAAGATGGAAGCCAAGGGTGATTCCAGTCACCCTTACTGACCAGGGTGCAGTCCCACGGCACCTGATCTGGGTGAGCAGAGTGCTTATAACAGGTCTGTAGGCAATCTCAGAGAAAGCAAAACCATGAACGAGGCCCATTCAGGAGACACAACCAGAGACAAAGCTGAAGCATGGTCCAGGGTCTATCCAGGAGCCGGAGCCATCTGTACCTGAGCACAGTTACAGTACATCTCAGGTAAGGAATGAAGAACAAGGCTTGAGTTTAGCTGAAGCTCTTTCGCCTGTGGGCAGAGGATGTGGGTGGAGGTCCCAGGCCAGGCTGGACAGGGCTATTGAGGCCTACTGGTGCACTCAGAGCCCTGAGAGATGAGCTGCTCTACATATTAGAAAAATCTCTATGATTTGTTTTGAATAATTGCTATTTGATAATGATTATAATAGTATGTATATATTTTCACTTTTAATAAATTTAAATACTTAAACATCAAGAAGTTATTAAAACAGTTGTTTTGAGGAATTTTGCTTTCTGGAGTCTTTTAAATGGTACTTATAAAGTTGAATCATTTCCCTAAATGGACACCGAACAAAGTGTGAATTTTAATATGTGGGATTTTGTTCTAAAATCCTATATTCAAGGCAGAAAGTAAGAAAGCTTCAAGCTTCTTGTGCTTCAGGCAAGAGGGATGAAATCTATGTTGGAAATTCAGACAAGACCACTGAATTGAGCCAAAATGAAATTAAATGAGCCAAAGCCATTTTTTTACCATTAACAGCAAAGGCAACAAGAAACTGATGGTCTTGTGGGAATGGTAATTAGGAATACAATCTGGTCCCAGAATAATGTTTTTGCTGCTTTTTCTCTCTCTCTTCCTTGTGCCTGTCCACTGAAGGAAAATCGTGGAATTGATAGAGTTGAACTGCTGAAAATGATAGAAGATACAAAACAGTTTAACACAAAGCCTCCATTGCTATAGGAATAAACTGACGGTCTCTTTCTTGAAAAATTAGATATTAAAACATATATATCATTACCTGCTTATCAGTACTCAGAACATTTTCTCCTATGGTGAAAGAGCAAGAACAGTGGTCTAGTTTTCCTGAGTATTTAATGGTAAGTTTTTCTGAAGTTTCAGATGGTGATCAGACCTTTGTTACTGCCAAACTCACACTAGACTGACAGCTAAGTTTTAGTTTGAGTTACTTTTTAAGGAGACATCTTTAGTCTATTGATCTTGACTTTCTTTTTTTCAAAGCAAGGTAAGTTTTCCCTGTACCTAGAAAGAAAAATCAGCCAAATATTGTTGAGAAGCTTTGGGTGGCCCAAGATGCATGGACAGCCCCACGTAGAATGGATAGGATGCAATGAGTAGGAGGACTCTACAAGGAATTTAAAATTAATGTGTTTTTGTAGAATTTCACAGAAATTGATAGTGTCACAGAGAAGTCTAGTAGATCTGTGATCATGGCCTAGCTTTGGGGTTCAAATATGCTTCTGTTGGTTTCTTTTGCACTTCACCCATGCAGATTACCCTCATTCAGGCTGTAGCTTGGGACAGTTGGCACTGAAGACAATGAACATAAAAAGAACTTCAGACCATCCTTGGCCAAACATAACATGCGGATTTCTGTAGGATGAGAGCCACTCTTTATAAATATAGTGCCAAATGAGAACTTCAGATGTTATGTTGTGACATTAGGGGTATGTGAGGAAATATGTACTTCAAAAAGTCATTGCCTTTCCTCCATTAACTAGTTCATAAAAACAGAGACCTGATGATGTCTGTCTTGCAATAGCAGTTTTAGTTAGTACAATTCAGATACAATTAGAAATGTACTTCTACCTGTTTAAAAGGACCAAGCGTAAAGGAGGTCTCTTTTAATTTCCTCAAAACTCTAGGAATTGGGAAGAGCAAACCTTTGTTAAAGAGAAGCCACCTGGTGAAATGACATTTTTGACACTGATCTGATTTAGTGTTCTTGGTGCTCTTGCACACTTTCGGAATTGGACATCTAGGTCTCTGATATGGTGATAGTTTGCTCTTTTTTCCCCATGTGAGACTTTGTACAGAGGTCAGTGAGAATTTAGAATTCACCTATGATGTGTGACACAGCCTGAACCATCTAAATTTAAATTTGCTTTAACCAAAGAATTTACTTTGACTTTTCACTCCCCCGCTAACCCTTCCTTAATTTAGTAGTTCACTACTGAGTATTTTTGTATATTAAAATAACCATAATAAAATAAAATACCACCTTGAGCTGGTATTAAGGTTTAGGAAAAGTCCTGTTGAATTTTCTAGCTATTAATGCCCTAGCAATTTTTCTTTGTGAACTACCATAAAGCAGCAGAACTGGACAGTCAGTCACACTCTGGAAGTTATCAGATGTGTTGGGACTTGTAGCAAAATGGAACCATGGTGATGTATGCCATCTGCTGGGACCCCACACGCTAGCATATTCTGAGGTAATGCTTGGTGGCCATAGAATCTATCTGAAACTGTGACTTATTAAATCAAAGGTAACTTTTATCAAGTTGTAGCAATAAATTCCAGCCAGCTAAGCTGGTTTTAGCAGGGCACTTGCAAAAGCTTGTAGACAGCTGGTGGTTCAAAGGCTGAGGCCTGGAAACTGCATTTCTCTGCAGGCTTAAGACATCTTTTTTTACACAGCTTTTCACATTTTCAACCAGATAAGTATTAGAAATGACATGTTCTTCCTGTCTAAAATGTTAAGACAGGTTTTCCTAATACCGCACAAATATAACAGTCATGTTTTTTCAGCCTTCATATATGTGATTGAATTTGTTGAATAATCAAAATATTTCCATGAATGTTACGCAGATTGGTGTTCGTGTTGTTTTGTTTTCACTAGGCAATTCACTGGATGAAGTATTCATAAATGTTACAGAAATATTAAATAATATTTATGGAAATACTTCATAGGAATTCTATAAAGTAATTTTACCCTGAAAAGATTATTTGAAAATATATGTTAAATCAGCTATCACAGAGAAACATTTAACAATTATTTCCAGAAATAATCATAGAAGTCAGTACCTTTGGAAAAACCTTAAACTTTCTGAGATGTCTAAGGTATTGATTAAATTTTTAAATTCTGGTTCTTAACCACTTATGGAGACCGTTCTAAATTGTACATGCTATAAATGATTTGCCTATATTCTTTTCCCAAGTTACTGATGCCTAACCCCCCCCCCCCCCCCCCATCTAAAACATAGTTTTCACCAGTTGAATTCAAAGCCTATAAATGCGTTTTCTTGATTTTTTTTTAAGAGTTTTCATTCTACATGATGGTACTGCAGTTGCAGTTTTTGATATAAAGTTTTCGTGAAACAGCATGAATTATTTTGCTGATACCAGTCACTTTTTGCTACATTCCTGCTCCCTGCAAGTTTCCTGTTTCTTGCCACAATATCAGCCAGTTTTGCATTTAGGAGGTTTATCGTTTATAAATCTAGTAATGCTTTTCACTGATGATTCCTCTGCTGACGTGAGGACTTGAAAAAGATTCTCTAGGAGGCTGCTGTAAACTGTGTCCAGCTTCCTACATCTTCCTGAGAGCCTATTTGCATAGATGGGGTTAGATGAAGTTCAGAAACTCATTAGGAAGGTCTACATGAAACATGGCTCCAAAAGCAATTCTTTCCAACATAGGAAATACTTTCCTTTGAAAGGTATTTTATTCTTTTACTTCTGGTAGTGGGTATTTTGGCATGTGCAAAAAGCAGTAATCTTCTTTGTGCAACACAGATCATCAACTGAGAGAGGAATTTACAGCAGCCTGTTGAGAAAGTTTTCTGTCAGTGATACCTTACTCAAAAGGCAAAGCAGCTGGACAGAAAGACCATGTTAAGAACATTTTTTAAGTTCTAGCTTAGCACTGTCTCCATGACAGCTTGCAGCAAATGTTTAGGTCATACTACTCAAACAGAAGTAAGCAAAGGCAGACTGCAGCAGTGCAGTAAAAGCTCCAGTGTTAGAGCTCTGCGTTGGGCTTCCTATGAAAATGTGTAGACACCTTATTACAAATTCTGTGCTTGATAAAGGTGGGACAGCTTGCATCTGAAGCAATTGCTGCTCCATCTACAAAATAAATGGATCAAATAGGAGGAAGGAGATCATTAAATAGGAAAGATTTTGCCAGAGTGAAAACTAGACTTACATTTTAGAGGCTGAAGAATCTAAGTAATTCAAAATGCTGTATTTATTCCAGCTTCGCAACAGAACTAATCTAACTGCTGACTTCCATGTGTGGTTGTGCAACTAAAGGCACTGGATTTCCACATTAATAAAGAGACCTGACTTTCACAGAAGCATGTAAAAATAAGTTTACTCAGAATACACAGACTACTGAGGGAATGATGCCAAATGTGAGGTATAACATCATTAACAATGATGACACAAATACAGGAAAATTTGTATTGGATGGATGATCAATGAAGAATGATTAAGAATCTATGTTGGAATTTTAATGGGCCCTAATTGGCCCTAATATGTAGCAAACTTATTAAGGAAACAAGTTCCTCTTAATTTACCCCAGTTTAGAAAAAAGTTCAGGGAAAGTTCTGGTGAAGGGAAAATCAGAACGAGCATTCATTACATGGCAGATAAACCATCTCAGAGTAGAGATTTTCCTTATTATCACCAATATAGAATTACATTGATCCCATTAAAGTATTTCAAATAATGCCTACAACTTCATACAAAGTACTGGTATTCCATCCGCTGGGTTTGCAGGCAACCTTATTTTCCAGCTGCTTGTGATAGATACTTCTGCTGCCTCTGAACCCCCTCCAGTGACCTTATTGCTAAGGCTAAACTAAATACATAGCATCTACTAATTTAACCTCTGTTTAGCTGAGCCATTAAACATACTATTACATTATACTCTTGCAGACTTCATAGACTGAGAGATTTAAGATTAAATGATAGGCCTAGAAGCCTGAGAAAATTCCCGTAGACATATTGAAAACACTTCTTTTCAACAGTCAACTAAGTATCAAGGCTACTTAATGATCAAATCAAGATCTGTAGACACCACAGCCTGCACACTCTTTTCTTAGAAGATTTTAATCTTTGTCCTTGTCCTTCAGTGGAGTTTCTTTCCAGAGCATCTTGGCTTAATAAATGCCTTTCAAGAAGGCTTCAGTACAAGTGAGAGAGTACTTGTGTAGCAATCTTGAGTTCTTATCAGCTGCATAGTGATCAGGTGAAGGAATAATTGATTTCAATCAGCAACACCTGTTTTTATAATTGCTCAAGTGATTATAATTCAATAATAAAAAGCCAATTTAACTATCTTTACTCAGATATTAACCTCTGATATACAGCAGAAGAGTGAAATTGCAATTGGTTAGATTCCCTTAAGAGAACAATTGATATACATTTATCTTATTTGGTCTGGCTTCATTCTTATTTTTCCTTGTTATTTTACTTTTTTTCAGAATAAAATATGTTTGCACATTCTCAGTTGAAAGACCTTTATTTTCTGTACATTTTCTACCATCTTCAAATATGCCCATTCTCTCAAAAGATTCAATGCTTTTCATTTTTCCTCATGGCTATCCTTTTGTGATTTACCATTTTTTGTGATGGCGTTAGGTTATGAACACATAGTTCAGCTTGTGATTTCCTATAATACCTAGACCCATTTCCACAAAGCTGCTGCTCAGCCAATTGTCCTCCCTCCATTTTTGTGCACTTTCTCTTTCCTACCCAAGTATAAACATTTGCAGTTGTTCTGGCTGAACTGCACCCAGTCTTTTTTCTAGGCATTCCTCCATTTTGTCAAGATCCTTTGCATTCTAAGCTTGTATTTCTCCATTCTTGCAGTCATCCCCAGCTTTGTATTGTGTACTTGTTACATTTGCAGGCTCTCCAGTCCATCTTCCAAGTCTCTAATAAAAATATTGAATACTGAGAAGTCCAAGAGATATTACTGCAGATCTCAGCACATCTCATCATTTTACCAACTATATTAGCTACTAAGATACTGCATTGACTTCTTTTTTTTTTTTTAATGAGATTTTGTTCTGAAAACAGAAGTAAAGATGTTTGTGAATGTTCACCTCCCCCCTTCTTCTCCCTTCACAAACTAAAGCAGGAGATTTTATTTTGCGTATCTTCTGGCATCTCCCTCTCTTTTGTGCGTTCTCAAAAATAATAGCAAATCTCCTTGTGACAAATGTGTGACCCAGAGTACTCCATGGTGAATCTTTCTTGGCATAGCTGATCTGAAAGCATCCAAATATATTCTGTAACCTGCTCTAGTAACCTGTTTTAGTCTTTATCTCTGATCTGTTAGTCATTGGCTTGCAGCTGTGAAGAGTGAAGAAAAAGAAGAAATTAAACATGCTGATGTTTTCAGTTTCATTTGTCCATACATTTAATTGTTCTTGAACAACCAGACTAAAACTTTTCTGACCTTCTGCTTAGCTCTGACACAGTTACAGAAAATGTCAAGACTTTATTCATGTCCTTCATTAGGTACCACACATAGGCATTTCTAATTTTATGTGTATGCACTTAAACTACTTTTTATGGTTGTTCTTCCTAACTTGATCTGGTTTCTACCTTCCATATGCTTTTTTCCTACCTTGAGTATGGATCTCTAAAAATTCTCTTCTCAACAAGATGGAGTATAATGTCACTTATCTTGGTCGCCCAGTACTGGAAGTCAGTGATAGCAATTTTTTTTTTTTCTTCCTTTTGTTTTGTTACGAGAGACGTAGTTATGATTTATCCAGTCAGCAGCCATGACTAGTGTTTTATGATCCTACTGGAAAAATAGCATAGAACTCTTGTTTTTACTCGGCACCAACCATGAGCAAGAGGAGCACAGCCGCCTGGGGACATCACTGTCGCTCTACCGGCAGGGTGGCACTGCGTGGAGGGAGCCTGGCGGCCGGATGGGCCCCGTGAGGACACATCTGCCTGGGACAGGAGAGGTGGGGGTGAGAGGATCGAAAAGGTGAAACTTCAGCAGCACAACCTGGCACCAAACTTGTTTTCCGTATTTGCAGAGCAACCCTGTGTTCCCTGCAGCTACTACTTAGTGGCCCTACTAGCCACTAAGGCTCAACATTGTGTGAACGCTGGTGGTCAGGTTTAGGTCACGTTAGAACAATTAGAAATGAAAGAACTCCTGGAAAAGCAAATATTTTAAAATTTATTCTAGGGGGGGCCGGGATAAAGAAAGCATTAGTCCTTGTGCAACTCTGTTCATATCAGTTCAGGGTTAATTTACCATATGGTGATGAACAGACATATTTTCAATGGAGGGAGAACTGGTGGAGTTGCTATTGAAGGTTTTCCCAGTGACGTGCCACAGCCCCCCCCCAGCTTAAACAGAGATGAGAGCCAACACAAGTCACTCTGTCATCAGCATGAAAAGTATGTCTTGCACTCTTGACTTAATTTCTTGGTCCCTACTTTTCTTTCTAATTCCCTGTTTCTTATTTAAACTCACATGTAAGACAACAGGAGAATGCAGACCTGGGACGAATGTTACATGCTGACTCAAATCCTTGTTTCAGTATTTGAGTCCTGTGAAGGGAAATACCATGCATACCTACTGATACAGGTATCATAAACTAGGAGAATGTATTTATTTTTCCTATGCATTGAAGTGCTCCTGTATGTACCTGGTTAAAGAGGACTCAGAAACAGGTCCCTGCCCATTAATGGGCTATCTTGCTTATTGTTAACTCAGATCTGCAAGCAATATTGCTGAAGAAGCATGAGGAAAATATAACCCATCTCAGTTTATCTTGACCTCTAATACTTCTCAAAGCAATAGAGTTACTGGAGTAACTTTAGTAAAAGTATTAGAGTATTAGACCTCTAAGACTTCTAAACATTCTGCTGAGAAGTTTAAAAATAAATTTAAGCAGAAAAAATAACAGATATGTCTATGAGGTGGTGTAGGGAAAAGAATCTGATGGGAGAGTTACTCTTGAGATACTGTTCCTCTTCATAGTACAGCTCTTAACTCTTCTGAAATGATGTGAAGCCCCCATATAAAACTGAATGAGTTAAACAAAATTCCCGTCATTGTAAGTTTTAAAAGATAATTTTTCTCTGACCTTTCTGTTGTAAGAGTTAGTTGCAAATGTTTGCTATGAGAAGCTGACACCTGATACTCAAAATGTGAATTGGTTTGTTTTGTTCTGACGTTTCAAATAATTGTGTATTGTTGCCCATTCTATGGGCATAATGCTTACAAGGCAGAAGGCTTGAAGAAACCAGGGGCCTTGGACTCTCTGGCCAAGAAAACAGTGCTGCAGGGAGAGTAGCCTAGCAGTAAGCAGCCATGGCAAATTCTAGAAAATTAAAACTATTCAAGAGGCTTTTCTTTTTGTTTGTTTGCCTAGTTTTAAAATGATATTCTTACTGGAGATATCTGGAAAACTGCCTATTTGCATCAACATGAGGCAAAAATTCTGTCATATTATGTAAACAGAGCTGAATCTGATTGAACAGCAAAGGTATTCCTTGGTACACGACTTGATCAAATTTTTATTTTATTTTTTTGTGTGGCTATGGCCATGCTCTGTCTTCCCCTCTTCAGAAAGTCTGTCTGTCCAAAGAGGCAGCCACCATTTTGGAAATATTGCAACATATTTTAATGGAGCTTATAAACAAGGTGTTTTCTATCATAGGGAACTCTTTTTTTTTTTTTTTTTTCTTTTTTCTCTAGGTCAGTTGCTACCCTTACTCAATACTGGATCGCTGAAAGTATATGACCATGATGCACGGCAAAATATTACCATGCAGGTCTACTTATACAAGGTTTCTTCACTGTCTTACAGACAATCTGTAAAGAAAGAGAAAATGTCTCATTATGAAACTATCTAGAGAAGATTTTGCAGATCTCAAAAATATACTTTCTGCATTATGTTTGGGTTTGTTGGGTTTGTTTTTGCTTTTGCTTTTTTTTTTTTTTTTATGGGAGGACCAAGGTCTTAGGCCAAAATACATTTGTAGGTTTTTAGGTTTTTCTTAAAGAAAAAAATTTTACAAATCAACCCAGAAATGTGGATATATTTGTTCAGAAACTTGCTGAGTTTTCCAGGTCACAGAAGACCATTTCCTATCAGTACAAGACAAGAGCTAAACCGTTGATTTGTTTATGGATGAATAAAAATCTTATGGCTTCAGAGTGCTTTGTGTGGGAAGGAGGGAGAACAGGGGAAGGCAGGGAGTTGTTGGGCTTTTTTAACTTGTAAAATAAGATCATGCTATTTATGTGCTTGCTTCACCAGCAAGTGACTGCACTTGGTACACCTTCAGGTTTTGGAATAAAATCTGTCTTTAACAAGCCTTACCTGAACAGAGTAACAAATAAAAAATAAAAACCTGGGTCAAATATAAGTGGGGGTCAGTTCCAGAAGTAAACATCTATCTGTTCTACAACCAGGTCTACTCTTCATTTGCCAAGGCCTGAGCTGACTCTTCTATTTCCCCAAGTAGGGAAAACATCAAATCTTGAGCTTCAGTTTCCTCCATATGCAGATTATGGGGAAAATATCACTTTTGGGATTTGTGGAGAGCTGGTAGGAAAGACCTGAATACAACTCAGTGCTTTCTGGTTTTAGGAAGCTTCCCGGTTTTCTGAGTCTTGAAGGAGGAAGAATAGGAATAAACTGGAACTGTTCCTTTTCCCAGTATCCCATATAGCATCCTGGTTTAGTTGTGTGTGGGGACTATATTTTGGAAGGACTAAATTTACTTATACTATGTCCCTATAAACACCAAAGTAAAATATACTGGTCCTAAATAGGACATTGATATAGCAGTTGTAATCCGAAACAGGAAATCAGCCTGAATGAGTTTGTGAGGTTTTGTGTGTTTATTCTTTCAAAATAAAGTGCTGGCATCCAGGAATGATTAATGGCAGTTAATCCAGAAATGCTGCCACGCAGCATTCCAAGTAAGAAGAGAGGACTGATTCAGCCTGTGCAGTTTGTATGCAAATTGATCTTCACAGGGAGAGAGATTGTTTTTGACAACTTGACTCTAGCAACGCTTCAAGGCACCTAGAACGGTCCTGCTTTCTATTTTCTCCAGTTCCTCATATTCCTTGAGGTGTTGATAATGAAAGACTCCTGCCCAAACTGAACATAGCTCATGTCGACAGAGACAGCAAATACACATGGTAGCTTTCATATTTCTCTGTGAAGTCTTTTGACTTTTTTCATGCCTTTTCCATAGGGCAAGCTAAGAAACAACATATAATTTCTGTCACCTGTGTTGAGTTTTCAGCAGTAGAATTACAAAAGATGTGCAGGTCTCTACAAAAACATTCAGAAAATGGTGTTTGAATGATCTTTGGAGTCCCTTTAAGCTTCAAAGGAACCACAAAACTTTCTCTTTAACCTCAGTAATTACTGCTTAAAAAAAAAAAAAAAAAAAAAAAGAAAGAAAAAAGCTGATTTTAAAAAGAAATCATGCAATCTAGAAACACACTTTCCATCTGTGTATTGCGGCTGAAATCCAAAATAGACCAGCTGGTCATAGCACAGCTCACATATTCACAGTATCTGTCCTCTGAATAAGTTATTTCATAAACAGTGGAAAGCAAAAAGCAAAGCCTTAGCTCCTCTGATTTTTTCCCTGTATTTGACACTCAAAGGACTGGCAGGTACTAGAAGATTCCTCTCTGATGTTAAATTTGATATTGTCATTGCATTTTATTTGCTGCTCAAATATGTCTTTTTAAAACTGTGTGATCCAGGATGTGGAGTGGAATGTTTGTTGTGGCAAATGCCTCTCTTCATTGGAGCAGTTTGGTCTGGCAGTGTTCCCAGTTTGCTGTAGATTTAGCAAGTAAGTTGCGCACAATCCCTTGATTTTTGTTCTTGCTTTTTGTGGCACTCTATATCTTGAGAGCTCCTGGAGTTTTACAGTAGTGTCTTTCAGTATCTACATTTTATATCTAATCAACAGGGACTGATCCCAGAGACTAGAAATTCCTCTTGAAGTAATGGGAAATCTCTCCTTTCTTCCCCTCCATATTTACTTTGCTCTGGGGAAGAGACACTGTGCATAGACACTGCAACCTTCCCCTCTCCTTCCCCAGGCTGGAATTTTTTGAACCAGTGATTGTCACACTGTGCTGAATCTTTTTAGACAAAAGAGAGATGATGTGTCAGGTAAGGGAGGAGGGATGAAAGGTAAAAACATACGGTAATAACACCCAAGGATCATTTTATAATGACTAAAATAGACATTTTAGTTTTTCGAGGTGATCTAAACCACTTTTGGTCAGATACAATAGATATGCAGCCAATGACCAAGCTCCATCTGAAACATAACCAGTGAAGGAAATCTGAACATGGCTGAGCAGTTACAAAAGGTACTCAGGCTTTGAATAGCTGTCTGTCAGTGTAGGGGCACCAGACTACGTGAAACTGGAAGGGGGTTCTGGCACTACTTAAGCTCTTCCCATTTTCCTCATCTGTAGTCTGGGGAGCCCTCCCCACCTGTCTTGGTGGCCCTCTACTGAACTTGCTGCAGTTTGTCAAAATCTTTCTTGCGTGGGGAGGGAATTATGTTCAATGTTCATAAACACTAGAACAAATGACAGTTGAGCTTACAGTTTGGTGCTTTGCTAATTTATCTGTTCACATTCTTAAAGTATGAATCTGGACAGACTGTGTTTAAAGTGCTTTGTCTACCTAATGGCCATACTTTTGGATAATTCAGTGATGGAAAGCATGAGGCTACAGTCTACATCTTTAGCAATGGGATATTAGGTTTGGAGTGAGAACATATGCAAAAGAATGGCTACTTTCACGAAAGTAACCAAAATCCTTGCTGCATGTACAGTGCGCTTTGCATGCACAGTCAGTTGTGCACAACTGTATTATACCTCTGTGGCTAAATAACTACAAGCGCAGACTTACTCTGGGCTCTCAGAAGAATACTACTATGCTGCGTAACTGCAGCTCTGTGTTAATATGATGCCTCCTCCTCATTAACAATGGTATTCACTCTAACTGTATGGCCTTTTCTGTATTCTTTAAAGGTCATCAACTTGTTCCATTTCCTTTTCTTTTTTTTTTTTTTTTTAATAACAAAATGTCTCCTTTAGCAATTAGTTACAAAAGTTTGGTTATTTGATACAGGTTTACTAGCATTAAAGAATTATTTAGGGAAAAGGGAACCTCTGGTTGCCTTTAGTCCAACACCCAGTTGAGAGCAGGATCATCGCCAAATTTACAGCAGGTTGTTTAGAGCCTTGTCCAGTGGGTATTTGAGTATCTCCAAGGACTGAGGTTCAACATCCCCTCTGGGCTACCTGATCCAGTGTTTGACCACCCTTGTCATGCAGATTTTTTCCTTAGATCTAGTTGGAATTTCCGTTGTTGCAACTGGTGTCCATTGCCTTTTGCCTTATTAATATGCATCTCCAAAACCAGTCTGCCTTGTCTTCTCTATAACCACGCATTATTTATTTATGCAGCAGTTGTTTACAGAGCTGTATGAATGGCTGGTGAAGAAAGACAGGTACTGTGAATAGCTTCTCAAGTTGAAGTAATGAAAATCAGAACCTGCTGGGCAGAGGCTTCTGCAGCTCAGGAAAGAGGTACAGCTGGTCTGTGTAGCTGGATTAATGGTCTTCTCTGGAAATACAAAAAGAAAGGCGATCTAGCTACCAAATGCCTCTTTATGGCTGTGCTGGCTCACAACTAGAGAACATTTCTCCTTTTGCTAGTTGTGCAAGAATTATCCCAGTTGTGCCACATAATAGTTTTTCCAAACGGTAGTAGATGGTAGCTTGGAAAAACTTGGTCTTTAATGAACCCTGTAGGTCATACTGGGAGTCTGAAAGGATTCCTTCTCCTCCTGTGTGGTTCTGTGGTGGGTTTTTCTCAGTGAAGATTATCACAGTTTTTTCATCCTGTGAGCTATGCCTGTCCACTGCATTCATTCTCCACCCATGGTGGACATACTGGAGTGTGCCCTGGTCACTCCACCTGTGCAGTTATGCCCTGTGCTAGTTGTAATACAAAAACTAGAGAGGAATTGGAGTCCCTCCTTGCTGGGGTTTTGTGATACAGAGTTTCACACAAGGTTGGTGCTGATAAGGGACAATGGATCCCTGAGATAAGATTTGAGGTTTCAGTCTCTCTGGGATGCAGGTGGAATAGAGGTGTCTGTGCATTTTGCCAGTTCTCGGGTCTCTCTCTGTGGCCTGGCTTACATTGTGTGTTCATTCCTCTCTTACCCTCGTGGCAAGATACGTGCACCTCCTAGGTTAACACCAGGATGAACAGCTCTGTACAAATGGATTTCACTGCTTTTGAACTTCAGATGAGATCAGGTGGACTGTTCAAGAAAAGCTGGCAGTCTCTTCATATTTACTTGGACAGTATTATATACAATAGCTTCTGTTTCCTATCCCAGATATTGTTTGTTCAAATCTGGTTGTGTGTGAGTGGCTCAGGCACAAACAATTGTTGCCATTCAAGCAGGATTAGGTGTGGTTTGTATCCTTCCAGATTTGTTTATTTGTGGTGTGGTTCCATCCTTAGAGATGCCTGATTGTTGAGGCCTGTGCTTAATTCTTTACCTATTCACTCATATACTCAGTTCTACTCAGTTAAGCAATACTGCTGAAGTTTAGCATGAATCTGTTAGATTGAGGTCTGCCTCTGTATTAACTTACTGTAATGAAATGTAAAATAGCCAGAGAAAACCCCAATTCTAACTACATATACAATCAAATATGCCCTCAAGTAACTGGATCTGTAGGATAGAAAGCAAAACATTGCAAATGGTACTGGTTTGCAATAATTCATAATCCTTTAAGCATATAAATCCACCAGACAGCTTAGAAGTGCAATTTCTGCCACCAGCTATGTTGAAAATATAAGTAAGCACTTGCATACTTAGTGCTAAACTATGGCATCAAGCAACAAGCTATGCTCTAGGGCCAGTGTAAAGCCCCTATCACTCCTGTGCCAGTTCTGGGAGTTGTCATGTCTTAGGGTGGCACAGTGCCTCCAGAGCTGCTCTTGCATCACTATTAATTAGGATGCAGTTTGCACTCCTTTCTGCATCTTGTCAGCTTCAGTGGCTGGTGTGCAGGGTGAGATAGTCTCGTCCCCTTAGTGTATGCCATAAGAACTGCTGCAGTGGGTCAGATCGAAAGTCCAGCCAGCCCGACACGCATTTTTTGACAGTGGCCTGCAGCAGATGTTTAGAGAAAGAGAAGCAGAACAAGGCAATTACAGACAGATACTTTTCAGTGTTTTGCCGGGAAACCAGGAATGTGGAAGCTTCTTGAGCCAGATAATGTCTCTACACTAGCATACAATAGCTGTACAGGCTGCCAGTGAACTTGTTTTAATCTCCCTTTGAATTATTTTTACCCTTCCTGCCTCCCCAATATCCGATGGCAATACATTCCATAATGATTCTCTGATGTGTGAAAAAGTGATTTCTTTTGCTACCTTTAAACCTGCCACCTGCTAACTTCACCGGACATTTACCCTCCCTGTTCACCCTCCTATTCTTGCGCTATGAGAAAAATATACTCAACCCCAGTGGGCAGCAACATCCTTAGAAACCGTCCTTTCCTATCTGCTGTTTGCACAAGGGGTACAAGTGGGGGAAAGGGTATTTTGTGCCCAGGTTTTGCAGAAACACATGAAAAAGAAAGGGATACAATCTGGCAGCCACCCTCAACAAGTACCTTGTATTTAGGAGTGAAGAAGACTTAGCTGTGTAGCTTCTTGCCACAGATGATGGCAAGGATCAGGGCAGAGATCCCTTTCTGTACCAAGAACAGCAAACACCTTTTAGTGAAAGCAAAACGTGTTTCTGACAGGCTAGTTCTAAAGAAGAATGTGGAGGGGATGCTTTTCTTTTAAGAAATATCTGTTCAAGTTAACTGAAACAGCTGTGTAAAATTCATTACATTGTTTTCTTTCAAAAAGAAATGACAGTTCAGTTACAAGCTTTTGAATTATACTTAGATTTTTCTTTAGAGGAATGTTTTGTTTCATGTCAGAATTAAGTTTACTGGAGTTTAATTTTAAAGAAAGCAAAGAAAATGAAGAAAAATGCAGTGAAAGCAAGAAAGCCTGCCTTCCTTTCCATTGTGAGCTGCTTCTGATAAAAAATGCTCCTCATCTAAATAATAAGTCCCTCCCCCTTATCTAATGTAATTAGACCTGTTAGAAAAGTGCTAGAGACTTTGTATTTAAAATGGTCTTTGGCAGGATGTGTGTGCTACACAGCCCAGATCTGGGCTGATAATTGTGAGCAAAGTTGCATTTTACTATATTTACCTATTTAAAATTAATTCTATGTAGCTAATTGTGAAAGAACCAGACAAAGATATATACAAAACTGCATTTCATTCTTTCTTCCTTTTTATGTTTTATTTGGTCAGTTTTCTACAAAAGAATCAGGATTTTTAACCTATCAGATCTAATGGTTGAAAACTGAATGAAAAGTGGAATTTAACATATTAACTTTCATGGTTTTTTAGTATCTCAGCTATAGGTAATCTCCCATTGGCCCAGCTGACATAGAAATCAAAATAGATTTCCCTAGTATTCTTAGAAGAGACCAAAATGTGAGCTGATAATGAAAGAGCAACTGAACAACAATCCCTATCTCCCCACCATTTGAAAAAAGATAGTACAAAAATTTATGTCTTCAAAGGCCTTATTTGACATTTCTTCCTTTTATTTATTTGGTTCCAGGACAGGCACAGGCACAGTGAAGTAAATTAGGTGTTAGTACTGCTAGCAGACTAATGGAGACTTTGCAGGTGCAGGAAATAGGTTCTGAGAAGCAATGACTGAATATTCTTGATAATAATCTTTCTAGCAATTGATCAGTATTTATTTTAGGAAATGTCTGAAATATATGTAATATCAATAAACTGCAAAGAAGTGTTCCTCCGTAAGTCAATGTGATTGCCAAAAGACTATTGCTACGTAAATTAAAATCTGCTAATTGTTTAGTGTTGCCAAATGTTTAACTGGCCTCTGAAACTTGGCATACACAATGAAAATTAGTTACCCAAATGAATAAAACAATAGCAATTATCAAGGAAATATGGTCTTGTTCTCTCAAGTCGTGTGCTGAGATGGAGTGCTGTGCTGCCTTTATCTCGTGCTGGATGAGTTGGGTGAGCAGCGCGGTGCCCAGTACAACCGTAGCTGGGAGAGGCACAGGGAGCTGGGCAGCTTTCAACAGCAGGCGCAGCTTGGCTCGGTGGCTCTGGGCTTGGTGAAGGAGCACTCAGCAGAAGGTGTAGCAGCAGTAACAGCACCATACTTTTCATGATGGGAGGCCTCTGTATGCTGTTCTACAAATCTCAGCTGAAGGGTAGGGTGTGATTGGGGGAAATTTCTAGGGTTGCCTGTGTCCATCATAATGTCTTGGTCTTTGAAGGTATCAGTCTTTGATAGCTTCTGAAGGATGGTTGATTCTGAACACAGGTGCTCTGGTTAACTGCCTGGAGTTAGACAGGATAATTCTGGGTCAAAGAGATGAGACTGGGTCTACGTGTTGGTTCTCTGCCTCCAGCCAATCCCACCTGGCCTGAGATAACTACAGTGAGATTCCCTTTGGGCTTTCCCAGCATTTTAGCTCATAATTCATTTCATCCCGAAAAAATGGTGCAATAGCAACGCCCATTTCTTTCCACTGGCTAAAACAGAGAACCTAGATGACAAGTTCAAGTGTATGTATCTGCAATGTAAAAATATCTGCAAGTTAGACGAGATCAGGGGCCCATTTACGATCTCTATGGATTGTGACCATTATGAACTTCTGAATACACACTCACACCATTCTGGCTGTGTGCCAAAGGTTTGGCATGATGTTGCTCTGAGGGGAAAAATATTCATGCTTGGTTTCTTTGATTCAGCAGTGGAAAGCTCAGTGCAGGAACCAAGCCTGGCAGCTGCAGAAGGATGGTTAGGCTTACAGCAATACTTCCACTTGGCTACATTTGACCTTCCAGAGGTCACTCTTTCCATATACCTACATATAATAGAGGTACTACATGTAATACCTATATTATGTTGCTAAAAGTATTACAATGCCAGGGTCCCTTCCACAGAAATGGAACAGAAACAGAGATGATGGAAAGCAGCACCAGTCTGCATTGTTTGCACAGGTTTTCTTCTCAAAGGCCAGAAAAGAAGTGTGAGGCTTGAGGGCCTTGCTAGGACTCATTTCCTATGTCATCCACTGTGACACCTTTCTGTGCAGGATTACCCCATAATGTGCTGAATAGCCACAGAGTCACAGTTGTTTTCTGACAAGTGACCATTGGTGTGACCACTGAATATGTAATTTCCAACTTGCTGTCCAATGTGTAGTTAAAATCTATGAATAAAATCCCTTCTTATCTTCAGCACAGACTTCTGTACAACCCTCTGCAGGTTGAAGTAGTCTTGCCATGCTGTTGACATACTTTAAAGAAGAAAAATACGCTATTGCTTCCCATGGCAAAAAATGTTTATTACCATCTCTGAAGTATGAATGAAATCACTTAATCTTCCAATCCTTAAGCTGCTCCCTAACTTTTCTAATCACTGATTTTAATGCAATTAAAAACAGATACCATGCATCTGATCACAAATGTTTGCATGGGACACGTAGAACCGTGTTTCAATTGGAACTTGCTGCCGCCAAGGGTACCATGCTGCTTGTTGGTATGTAGCAGTGTTCAGCTGAGAGACATTTCAAGCTGATCTCATGCAGCAACTTCCTCAAGAACAGTGGAATTCCAAGTGGATGATTTTAAATGCAATTTATCTGCTCACAGAGTATGCCCAAAAGTACCCCCAAGGTCTTTCCAAACTGCCCAGTAGTTATGCCCCAAAATATATTGCATGCACCATGTGTAATTCAAATGTGCCCAACAGGACTCGGAGACCCAGGAGTGAGTTCTGATTGAAATAATTCCTCAGGGGAATGTATGTTGCTAAGAAGTGGCTGAATACCATAGAGATTAATAATCCCAGTACAAAATATTTTTCCATGCTCTTTCATTCTGCTCCTTTATTTAGAACATATGCCAAGGAGCATTAATGTTTAAAAAAGCCTCCACCCACATTCATGTACAATGTTCTAGTAAGAAAGGCTCAAGGTCATGGTAAGTATAGTCTTCTGACTGTGCAGTTAGGTACGTTTACACCACTGACCTTCTTCCCTTCTTTCTTCCCTCAAGTGTCCTCTCTACCAAGAGAACAAGCTTTTTCCCACATGCCCTTAACAGAACTAAGGTGGACCTTACAACATGTAAGCTTTTATCCTTGACTTTATAGTCTGAGAAGTGGGAGAAGGGGGTTTCTGTGGTATAATTTACCTGGATTATTTTACATAGCTGTATGTAAAATGAGATGAATCCACCCTAGAAATGCCTTTTTTTGCTTTAAAGTTTAGGTGAGTATCACAGGTATGGATGTGTGACTCTAGGAAGGGTGAATCCTGACGTATTGTTCAGGTGGCTCAGGACTGCTGGTTTGGGGGGGTGGGAACCTGCACATCTACTGTGTTACTCTGTTGTTTTTCTACTCATGCAAAACGATACCGGGATACAGGGACAGTATCCTGTGTTGTGGGTGTCTCAGCTGACACTGGTAGGGAAAGGCACTGCGTTTCAAGAGCTGGTCTGTCCTAGAGGCCAATGTGGTGCCCCTCTTCCACTGCTATTCCTACACAGCTCCCCCTGGCCCTTCCTTGGCTCAGTGAAAGGCAAACAGCACTGCAGTTCTGCCTGCACATTAAGAAAGAGAAAACACATTGTAGATGACACCAATCCTGCAACAAAATAAAGCAAACTTTTCTGGCTCCTTGCTGTTTCTATTGCTCCTTTGAGTATACATAACTACAGCAAGAGAAACTGTATAATTTGACCCTTTTTGAAAGTGAAAGGAAGGAAAACTGAAACTTGGTTTCATTGCAACATGAAGATTACAAATAAAATGAGATGATTTGTACAACTGTGCAGAGAAAGCAGCTCTTAAAATTACAATGACAATTCCTGAGTCAGATCCAGTACTTTGATTGTTTTAATTAGGACTTACATATTTGTTTCTAGATGTTTCGGAGAGTAGGGAAGCAGGGTGATCTTGGCAGAAAGTGTATCTACCAGGAGGCACCTGATGCTATTGAGCCTGAAGCAAACCTCCCCCAAACTCTTCAGGATGTCATTGAAATACACAGATGTAATTATTTGAAGTTCCTTAAGGAATTGATGTCGCAGTAATTAGACAACTCATTACATGAAGAAATAAGGAAATAAGACTGACAGAGATAAAAAAGAACACACTGATAATTTAGCAATATGTGAACAAACAGGATTGTAAGAACTGTCTTTCTGAGCGGAGAAGCACCTAGGAGAGAAATAGCAGACCCAGACTCACTTTTGTCAGCTCATCCAAGTTGTAGATATAATAAAGAAAAGAGAGGTCAAACCAGCAAACACTGATGCTGTCTGGCCTAGCCTTTCTCTCAACAGCTTGCTCCCCAGGCCTCCATCCCCTCCAGCCTCTTGTTAAACCTCATTCAATGGTACCTCATCCCAAATAAAGGGTAACATGTGTAAGACCTCTAGAAAGAGACTTTGTCATGTCCTTCCAGCCAAGTCGACAGTATTTCTTGTGATTTCAGATAACTTTGAACCAAGGCTTTAAATCACTTATACTGACACCCCGCCTTAAATGAAGATGTCCCTGGAGCATGCTTATTCTACTGTGGAACTGATGCCCCCTCTCTTCTGTTACTTTTTTGAGTTCTGCATATACTACTTGCTGGAACTTCTAGTGCACTGTTTCAGACTTTCCATTCAAAAATTGCCCTGGTTTATATTCTATCATTCATTCTAACACCTGCTATAAGTCAATTATTAAACAATCATTTTCCTCAGGGAAATCTTGGTGGTGGTAATAACAGAAGAGGTAGAGAGGTATTGTTTCCATGTCAATAAATATTTTGAGATGTATGGTGAAACTAAACTTTAAGACACAGCATTCTTATTATAACAGGAAACTTTAACCGTGTACATAGTGCCTAAATATTTTCTTTACAGATGATGTGGTGCTGAACAAAAGTTTTGAACAACAGAAATAAATTATCAGCATGTGCTACCTCTTTGCAATTTCTCTGCCCATTAAGAGAAGAAACTGGCTGAGTAAAATAATTTCAATGTTCCTCTCAGGACTATATCTTTGCCTGAGTTCTTGAGCTTCCTACTAACTGTGCAATTTATTTGAATTATCTTCAGATGCACTCTTATAACACAGTCCTCAGCTGCCCTTTCAAGTTTCCTATTGCACAGCAATGCTTTTCATTTCTGCCCTTTCTGATCACAGCTCTTCACTTTTTCTATCCTTTGCCTGTGAAAAGTTGTCACCAGTGTCGCTGAGGAGTGTTGGGTCACTCTTCAGCTCTGCAGGGAAAGAAGAGGCTAACAGGACCTAGACAGTTCAGAGGCTTATGGAGCAGAAAGGTCTTATGACCAGTCACTAACCTGAAGCCAAACTTGGTCAAAAGTGACCAGAAGTAATTCTGGAAATCTTGGCCATGCATAAATGGAAACTAAAATTAGCAAAGCTGGTTTTGGTTATGTTGTTTAGGAGTTTGTTTGGTGGTGTTCTGGTTTTTTTACTTTTTTTTTTTTTTTTTCTCCTTTCTTAATAAAGCATGTCCTGTGAAAGATTTTTTGGAAATTCTTCAACAAGTCACTCCCTCGCACCCCAAAACCACCTTAATTAGAAGGAGGGGTGAGAATCTGTCATACTGATGCTCTTTTTTCTGCCTTTTGCTTTCCCACACACAAATCAGGTTCCAGTTTTTGGCAGTAAAAAATGCAATACACACACACACACCCCCCCCCGATTATAAAGATGGAAAAGCATTTGGGAAAACACAAATAATCCCAAAGGACAGTAGCGACCAACTGTCCTGAGCAGCAGCTGAACGCGGTTCATCTCAAGGTGAGATGAAGTGCTGATCTTCTTCCGTTCTCCTTGCTGGCATTGAACTGGCAGAGGGCAGTGCTGGGGAGCACACACCAGAGGTGTCAGAGGCAGCAAAAACTCCATTATCGCCAGGCCCTGAACACTGCCTCTTTGGAAAAAGAAACTAGGTGAAGACCTGTTGCTGTTCAGCAGCTGCAGTTTCTGAGTGGGATTTGGGGCTGAACCGCCCCCAGTGCTCAGACCTGAGCTCCCCCTCAGAGGTGCACTGGGGAGGGAGTTTGCACAGCTGCTGCCTGTCCTGTGAAGGTCTGACCCAGGAGCCAGAAAACTGGTCAATTAGAGGCTTGTCATTGACTCCAATGGGCTGCAAATGAGCTCCAGAGTGAATAAAGAGTTTCAGTTCCTGGAGCTGCTCATCTGGCACCTTTCACCAGAAAGGGGCCAATTTTACAGTCTTAAGTAAATAAAGTTTAAAGTAAACAAAGCTGTTTTTCACCAAAACTCTGGATTCTTTGTATGTGAAGAAGTGGAAGCTGCTATTGCCTCGGAGGAAAACTGACAGCTAAAAGGAGCAAAAGAAGAGGCTTGTGAATGAAGAAAGCTGTATGACACATTGCAACTCTCCTAAATCATGCACGGCAGCCTCCTGAAGTAATACCTGAGCTAACTCCAAATCTGAGAAGCATTATAGCCCTGTCAGCATGGCACTCTGCCCGAGCTACATATCTCGTACCTAATGTAGTTACTCTGCTTCTCGGACACAAGCTAGTATCTGTACAGTACTGTACTGTGCTGGCATGACCAGCCATTGCTCCTTAATGCTCTACAGATGCTTAACATCATGTCTTAGTGCATGGTAGCACACATACCCATCCCAACTTGTTACCACACTTTAAAATTTAAATCTGTATAAAATCCATGTGCAGGCACTAGATTGACTGGAGAATTCAGCAAATAGGGATTTGAGCAGCTAAGTTCAAAGTTTTTTTCTCTTTTCTTTCTGTACTGAAGTGAAATGGTGAACTAATTTGGCTAAATCAGCCTAAATTCACGGTCTGGGTTACGGTCACACCAAATATACAGCCCAGTTTGAAAAGCCCCATTCCTGCACTTGTGCTGTGCAGAGTAGAAGGACTGATACCTGGTTTTCTTTGGGACATTTCTCATACTCCCGTTATAATTCCATCACAAGAAAGGTGCAAAAGGGAGCTTTAATCAACCATTGGGAAGTCTGTGATGTTTTCACAAGGAGATAACGATTTCCCCTTCTTTGTGTTACAGCATGTTAATTATTTAGTAAATAGCATGGAAAGAGACGCTTTCAAATATTTTCATTACTTAATACCTACTGTTATAAGAACCATTTCTAAACTGTTGTAATAGTGTAAGGTAAAGGGAGTTGACACACACACACACATATATATATATATATATATATATATATATATGTGTGTGTCAAATATACAGAATTGCTTTTTTTCCATTCCCTTCCTCTCATCCCATTCATTCTCCCTTTTCTGGCCAGAAAACCTCAAAACCCACAATTCCTTCAAACCACAACTCTGGTAATAATCAGAATGTTGAATTTCTGACAAATGCCATCTGCTGATTTCATTTTTTTTTTCTCCCCAAGAAGACAAGATTTTGGATATGGCTAGTAAGTACTTTAGCTTCCTCTACTTTGTGATATCAAAATAATCGCCATGGCAACTCTTTAAGGGCAGTCTTCCAAACAGATTTATTGTGAATGCAAGAACTCAACAGCACTCTCTAGCAAGAAACAAGACGGAATCTATTGCTGGTTATTTTGGTACAATGCATGAATGATGACTAATAGACATAGGCATGTCTGTCTGAACTTTTTCAGTTATCCCTAATAGTTCAACTTGCCATATTTATAGGTGGTGGAGGATGCAAGGGGGGGAGGGAAGGAGAGAGGGAGAAGCAATCAGTATTAAGCTTACACAGCTTATGTTGTAATTGCTTTTCCTGAATACATTTTGTGCAGCTCCTGATGGCTCTAAGACAAGAATACCAGAGAAACAGCACAAATACTAGAACAATGATGCACAAGACTAGGAGGAGGTTGACTTTCTTTTGAGATAACTAATGAAGCTTTTGGCATAGTGGTTTTCTCTTTTCCTTCTTTTCTGATTTCTTCTTTCTTAGCAAAACAATGAAAGTAAAGGAAATTGCCAAACCTATTCTTTGTCATACTGGAAATTAGGGGTGGGGGTGAAAGGGTTTCTTTTACACAGCTGTGAAGACAGACCAGGACAAATGCTAAATTATTAATCCTAAGAAGTCATGCTGCCATGCTAGTATTTTCCAGGTAGCTCCTTTTTGGCTCAGGTGTTGGTTGCAGTTAACAGAAATAATTTGTACATAAACCAAAATTTTGGAAACTAGCCAGCATTGCTGTGTTATGTAGTTGTGTAAGAGGTTATATATGGTTCTAGCTTTGCACTGGGAAATGGTTCTCACTTAAACATTCATTTAGCGTGATTACTTAAGGGAACCATATAAGGCTATTCCTTGGAGCTGCAAAATTAACTTCTTACAGCGATGCACTATGCCAAAAGCTAATTTAGGCTCAACTTAGGAATTTATAGCATTTATTTACCATGCCATTTGAATAAGACAACTTTGCTGACAACTCTTAGCTGGCCACTACTTCTATATCACGGTGCATCGCATCTAACACTCCCGCACATTTTTCTGTTATGCATGGTCACCCCATTCTTCTCAATGCAAAGTAAGAAGAAAAGAAACCCTGTACAGAAGCAGAAGCATGCTGAACCCCATGAAAAGTGTCCTTTTCTGTGCGAACAGGGGAGGATTTGGAGCTTTGGGGGAGTTTTCCTTCAAATGAATTGAGCATTGAAAGAAATAAGAAGGCTCTTTCCCACCCTCACCTCTGACTGAGATCAGAGACACAAAACATGGACTGTTTCTCTCAAGGATCCCCTGACTGCAGTGTCACGTTTAGAAATAACCTCCTGAGGATGTTACTTAATGTATACCTGCGTTCTGCAGTATATACCCTTCCTCAGGTGTAAGTTACCCCACAGGTTTTGTTTGTTCCCAGCCTGAACTACATTGCAAGTTGCTTATGAAGTGAAATCTGAGGTAAAGCAGATATACTGATTCAGTGAAGCAAGTTCTGCAATCACCGGAAACTCGTGAGATTTCCTTGAAAGTAGGGAGTGAATAGAGGCAGGGGAAAGCATTGATGTCACTTTCTTTTCAGTCACCTCAAAAGTTGGCTCACTGGCTTATGTTCAAATGAGTGCATGCAAATCCAGGAGAGCTCCCTCCAGCCAGGTTACTGTACTCCTTATTTGTCTCAGAGAGTCGGAGATCAAAATCTGTCCTGTCCTCTCTTTTTACATCTCATTTTCTGTGCAACCAGCCTTTGTGCAGAAAGCTCCCTGTGTTGCTCTTTGGTGCTAGTTTCAGCTTTTTCCTCAATCCCAGCTCGTTTTCTCTTCAGCACTGTAACAATTCACAAGTGCTTCTTCCTTTGTCCACTTTTCAAACAAGAAAAATAACAAGGGGAAAAGTTAATTTACGTCTCATTGTAGATACTAATTGCAGAATGCGTCGCCTTTCTTTTCTCCCTTTTCTCCTCTTCGCTGACGCACATGCTCTATAATAAGCTCTGTTACTTGGAGCCTGTAAGCCTCCATAGTAAGCTGAAACTGCTACTATATTTACTCACTTTCCACATTTAGACAAAGGCTATTTTTAACCGGAGTTCTATTTGCGGGGGCTGCCAACGTCACTTAATGTTCACATGCATCTTGGGCATCATATGCTTGTTATTTTTATTTACTGTGCCTGTGCCAGGTCTGCTTTTTTATGGGAAGAAAGAATGAGAATGCTTCTTCAGACCAGTTCTTGAAAGCTCTTTTGTACAACAGCAGATACACAGATAAGCAAAGAAAAAGCAACTCAGCGGTAGATTTGGCAAACCTGCTTTTTAATGGCTGGCATCTTTTATCTTGTGGTCTAATCGCAAAGCTGTGTTCTTAGCCCCACTGCATTTGTTAAAGGTGAAGATGTTTCAAAGGTATGTTAATTATTCTGGTGTCTCCTGGAGGAGCCATGAGTTCTTGTTGTGTGATGAGGGACGCAGGGAGATCAGGAAATTATTACGATTCCAGTACTGCTACCAGGTAGTTAAAATAGACGATGTGTAAATAATCAGTGCTTTTCTGATCCTTCTTGTTAATAGGTGCATGCTTTGGAACTTGAATGCAACAGATGTTATTTTCAGATAATTAGTTCAGATTTTCAGCGTAAGAGTCCCCTGTAAATGCTGGAAAATACTGTGCTGCAGCCATAAATCAAGTCGGTAACTTGGGACTCGTACACAGTTTACAGGTTTCCCTGCATTGCTCTAGTGACCTCAACTTGACCTAAGGGAATTGCCCTTTACAGAGGTTAGAAACACTGCTGACTCAGGACGCCTGATTAATTTGGTATTGCCATCATCATATGCCCAGGATTTTGAGATACCCACATGCTTTTGTAGGGAATAGGTTATCCTCTGCACACATAGCAGCATCTTTATTTGCACCAAAGAGTGCATTCCTTGGAAGGAGTGAAGTTAGGGAGCAATCCTTCAGTGATTTGCTGTCAGCATGTTGAACTGGAAAGTTTTAGCAGGAAGCTAAGTTAAGGAAGTAAGCTGAAATGGAACCTCCTAGAAGCGGATTTTGTTTAACTTTAAAATGTTTTGGAAAGCTTACAGTATTTTTTTAAAGCTCTCTCTGTACTTCCTACTCTTAACGCTAGTTCCCTTTTCAGACTGATTTCAACATGAGACTGAATATACTTCACACAAGTAAAGATTTCTGTATGCTGATCACAACAGAATCAAGTCTTTTACATTTTCCTGTTACTAATTTTTCCATTGCTGTTTCTTTCCCTACTACAGTGAATGTTTTTCTTTTCTCTTCTTTTCTTTTTTTTTTAAAAAAAAACAACACCAAAACCCAACAAACAAAAAACTTTCTGGTTGATTGTAAAGCCAGGTCTGGGTTTTAAAATCAAAACTGCTGTGCTTCCAAAGCTGGGCAGCAAAACCTTCGCTAAGTCCTGGGCAGGTGTTGAGAGAGTCAGCGAGAACTGCAGATGCTTAATGCTGTGTAGGTTAATCCATTTAGATAGATGACTAAACATGAATGAACCTACATACCTGCCTGTAGATGCTTTTATTTAAAAACTTGTCATCCTGATGATATTATCTTATGTGGGATTCTTTCCATGTGAAATCATATTTCTACCACTAGCTGATGCATTTTTTTTTGATGGCTTAGAAACTGCAAAGTGAAACTAAAAGCTAGGGAAAGGGAAGCACGTCTGAAAAAACCCCATAGCTGTGCACCTTTGAATAAGCATCTTGTAAAAACCTTTTCTTTTCTAGTCCCCTTCAGTTCCTGCTAGGCCTCAGATGTACCATTAGAGAATAAAATGCATTCAGGACCCAAGGGTCACCCCAGGCCAGCACAGTGTGTAGTATGTGTGTGACTGTCTTGCTCTGGGCATGATTCATGCTGGTCAGGCACAGCAGCAAGGCTAGCTACTGATGTCACTTTTCGAGCTGAGGAATCACAATTTTTTTGTTATAACTTCTGGTCCTTTGATAGGAGCATAACTGCAAACATTCTGTCCCGTGTGTAACGTCTCTGATATCCACTGCCATGTGACAGCTAAAATTGTACAAGAAAGAGCATACATGCACATCCTTTTGGAGGCAGAGCCCGTCTTCCCTTTGTCATGCCACAAGCACGTGATACACACATGGCTCGCCAATGACACACAGCCAATAGCTGTACAGATCAGGAGCAGAGGTGAGCTCATCTATGTTTTCAAGGTAAATCCGTCAGTTACCTTATACTGATAAGGAATGAGTATATCAAAATCATGGCTCATTAACAGAGCCATTTTTGTTTGCTGTCACAAGTTACAAGTAGCAACAACTGCGCTTCAGCTGCACTGGCATAATTTTCAGCCATCTCCTACAAAGGTACTTTCTCCAACATTTTTACTGCAGTGTCCAGGCAAGGGTTTGCATTGTATGCAAAGATATATGTTTATGCATATATGAATGGTTCTTTTCCTGTTGGCTCTCCACAAGGGGAAGGACGGGTGTGATGGAGTCTGTAGGTTCGGGAAGCTTTGGTAACATCCTCTCACTTCTCTGTCTGATACAGTTTTCTATCTCTCCCCAGCAAACAACAGCAAACTTTGTAATTTATAGTCATACTAGACTAAGTCTGTGTCCACAAATGGTGAGCAGGTTACTAGAAATTAAAATATACTCATAAGAGAGCCTGTGCAGCCTGCTGCCAATATATCTGATTTTCCACAGTATCAAATACTTGCACTAGACTGTTGGGAGGTGACATCAAAAGCAAAGAGAACCTTTTTCATCTGAAGAGCTACTGTGGAAGGAGGAAGAGGGTTAAGTAGTACAAAAGTTGAAGCTGACAGCTGGCCCTTGCGCTCTGCTGCTTCACAGAGGTTTCCCTTTGATGGAAAGTATTTCAGTGACACAGGCCACTAGCAGCTGAGGTAATATGCTTCTGCTGCAGAAACCTTGTGCTTGCCAGTGCAAGTGAACACGTGAGACAGTTCTGAGAACAGCAGTGGCCAGCTTTTGTCTATCCTCATGCACTGCTTGTGTGTGAGAACGTGCTGCAGCAGTAGTGGAGGGGATTGCACTGGAATATGCACCAGGAAAATTGGAATTATTTGCTTGTTGCTATGATGAAGAGCCTTTCTGAGGCATGACAAGCAGTCCCAGACATTGCTATGTTACTCGTTATGGAGAGGAGCACCAGGACAATGCTTATGGATCACTGCAATCAAATGTGAGCCTTCAGAGTAGATGTACTGTCTTTCCCATTGATTCTTGAACGCACTAAATCTATATATGAGTATATTGTGGCTTAATGCATGAGCTGTCAGGAGACGATACTTAAAACCTGTAGCACCAGTTCCATTTCATGTGACCGATCAAACTCGTCACCTTGTCAACAACATCCTTTGTTGTAAAAAGAGCCTTTCATGTTAACTCTTCATATGAAATGATTTCTACAATATTTTTTACTGTTCAAAACCAGAGCACACTGAGGCCCAGAGCCCCAAAACTGAGACACAGACCTGAAAGCAGAAAGGTGCTGACTACCTTTTGTAGGCTGTAAGACTGTGCTGTTTGAGCAGCCTAAGGAGTGGTGCTGGCAGTACAGGAATATGCAGACACAATTTGCCCTTGGTGTCCTGGATGCACAGAGGATTTGGGGTGGCGTGTGGGAGATGTAAGGCTTCCACCTCAGCTTCCCCCCGCCACCCCCCACCCCAATCTCTTATTAACTAAAATGAAAGCAGTAAATTAACCTTGTTTGATCCAAAAAGAGGAGATGAAATTTTCAGTAGACACACCAACAGTCTGGAAAATCTTGGTAGATACATCTACATTCACTAAGATTCCTAGAATTTTTGGAAGTAGTAGAACCAGATTTCCTTTTTGTATTGAATTCCAGTGTTTGGTGCCTTTGAGGAAGCACTACAGTCCAGGCGTGTGAGTTTAGAAGCCATTTTACTCAGAGGGAATAAGCAGTGCCTTTTCAGTTGCTGCTGCACCATATTCCTCGTGGCAACACTTGCAGGATACACAACAGGGAAAAAACATTTTTAAAAAGAGATCCTCAGATTATTCTGCATACTCTGTTTCAGATGTTTTACAGATGGGTTTTAGGTAGAGGTGGCCTTATTTAAAACAGATCCAGATTTCACATATGACAGAAATGAAAGCGTTTTGGACCTGAGGTTAGCATGTTCTAAAGAAAGAGACTATTTGTACTATTTAGATTTGGACCTAGTTTGGAATACGCATGAATTTTTGGATCTAGGCTTACAGACAGGGTAAGGCAGCACTGAGCTGCCTGGAAGGAAGTTGTGAATCAGGCCCTTCGTTTCCAGGCATTTCCAAGCATCGCTTTTCTTCAGAGAAATAGAGTGAGCAAGTTGGCATTCAGCCCTCAGTCTTCATTCAAACCAAATTCCAGTTGCAATATTGCCAACTCTAAGTGTTAAAAATCAGGAGATTAAAAAAAAATAATAAATAAATGTTGTGTATTTCTGTTTGCCGTCTGGTGTTTGAGACTTAATATGGGTTATGTTTTCAGGCTTTTCTCTGCAACCAGAGGACAAAAAAGCCATGGGGGTAAGAGGCTGAGGGCAGAAAAAGATTCTCACAAAGCATTTGACTCCAAATGCAGTGCTTGAATTGCAATCCCAAGCACTGGGAGATCCACACTATAAAATCCCATGAGTCAGAACACATTACCATATAAGCTTGTGGGATTTTTTTTGAATAAGAATTGTGTAAAGACTTCAAGAACAATTTTGTTATCTTCATTATTATTGAACATGCTCTCGATTAGAGTTAAAAAATTCATTTTTGAGAGTTAGAAGCTTCACAAAGGGCTTTTTTTTCCGTAAGATGGCTTTTAGAGAGACCTGCTAGTATATTTGCTAGTGTATATATATATACTAGATGTCAGTGTCGCTGCTGTATGGGGTTCTCTGTATGCCATGTGTCTGTCCCCTGGAACAGGCTATAGCATAGGAACAAGCAAGGATAAATGAGGACATTTGTTATAGCCTGTGAATCCATCCAGCCCAAATCTCCTGATACATAAACACCACCAGATCCAAACATCTTGTCACATCTGCTTCGTACACCAAACAGCTGGGTGCACAGATGCGTTGGTCTACTAGAGCATCTTAGGCTGAGTGCATTCTTCTGTATGCTTAGTTATTTGTTTTAATTGGTTTTGATGATTTGACTTAAACCACTTCTGATGTTGCTGGAATACAGGTACTTTTGTGGCTGATTGTGACAGCTGCCACAAGCGCATGAGAGGCGACATCAGTAACCTAAAACTTCTGGGTGAGAGATCACCACAAGCAGGCTCTGAATTTCAGGACACTGACTTCAGATGCAGGAATGTTGCTCTCTGAGTGAAGAAGACACTTCTTCACATGTAATGTGGCCCTGTCACCAGAAAACACTGGAAAACCACACTCACAAACACACAAATAACTTCTGGGAAAGGAAGTGAAAGCTAAATAACATATCTTTTTGTATCAGTTACGTATAGAACATACACATACATAGACACACACAATTACATGCATATATATTTATCATGTATGACAGAGCATCTTGTCGATTTCTCCCTGCCTTTCCACCCTAAACCCATTCTGTCTTGCTATCATATCATATCATATCATATCATCATCTCATCTCATCTCATCTCATATCATATCATATCATATCTTATCTACCATAATTTACTCTTGAAGCTGTTCAAAGACAGGATCAGGTCTCTCTCATCCACACAGTTAAATAGCCAGCATGCCTCTGAGGATGGTAAATAACAGAGAGCATTTCTTCTGAAAAGGGATATACCCAGCAGGTCAGCGATTCACATGACTCAGTCTTTTAATCATCACTTTTGGATTCATGGGGAAGAGCCCTCTTGCAAACGACACCTCCCTGTGTACCTGGCACGTGTGTTGGTGCTCTCACTGGAAGTATTGAACCAGTCCAATGTTCCTTAGCTAACAAAAGCAGAAACAACCAGAGACCAAGATGGTCTGGTTTTTGGCCAACTTTAATTAATTAAGTTCTACCAAGCATCGCACATTTACCTCTAAAAAAAATGTTCTGTTCGTATTAAATGAAAATCTTCTGGGAAAATGAATCACCAAATCCCCGCCAAAACTTAATCTCAGATTCTCACAGAACTGCCATTTATTTCAACCTCAGGCTGCTTCCACACGGTGCTGAGCTGTGCAGTCTGCACCATCTGCACTGATGTCCCTCGCAGAGTGCTTCTCGACAGCCTTCCCTTTGGACCATCTGTATGCAGACTGCCTGTTGTACACAGCTCAGGAGTCCAGGGGTTTCCCTGCCCCTGCCCACCCTCTCCATCCCATCTTTGTTCCCTCCATCCCTTTGGGAAGCTTCATCCTTGAGGACATACCACACAAGTCGTCTGTGCCATAAGCATCTATATAGAAATGACCCAGCTGGCACAGACCCTTGCAAGCTTTCTTGTAAGCTCTGGAAATGTGTGAACACTTCTTTGCTCATTTGACATCTTTATTTTAAAATCTATAGAACAAAGAGGAAGGGAGTAAATGCTGGTAGGGGAGGAATTTTCCCTGACTGGTGGAGCAGTGAAAGTATTTTGTGTCCATTGCTAGTAAACAGGCAGGAGGGAATCCTGTCCTTGGTGTCACCAGCAGGACGTTGGCTCACCTCTAGTCATTCTATATGCACCATGACATTTGCTAAGTCAGTCTTCTCTCTTATGTCTCTAAGCGCTTTCCATGAGGCACCAAATTACTCACTTCTTTCTCCTGGGAACACCTCCCTGTCATCCATCCTGTGCTACAGTGATACTACATCACGAGTCACTTAAGATTAATTACAGTTGCTCCACATTTACTGAACCTTGGAGAATCAGATACTGCTCCTCTTCCCTGCGCCTTGCTGTGATAGGGAATTTATGCCTTCTGAGTCCAGCACAGCTATCCAATAATCTTTGACGTTAAATGCAGTTCTTTATAAACTTTGAGATCTTTGTAACATACAACTGAATTTTACTTTGACTAAATTTTTTGTTAAAGTTCTTTTTCCTGATCTCTGACCCAAACCATTAAAAAACCCCAGTCTTGTTTCATTCAGTGCCAGAACTTGCAAAGTAAAATGAGCGCAATGTTGTCCCTTGATGTAAATGGCTGAAAAGTACTTTCTCGTTCAGCAATGCTTATATATATTTTTTTTTAAACATTAAACTGGGAAACCACTTAATTGTTGAGCTCACCGTGTTACAGGAGCTTGTGCTATGCAACCAAATTAGAAAGGTTGATAAACATTTTTGCCTCAGGTAAATAATTTGCAACAAGAAATGTATTCCACGAATGTAGTTTCTTTTCTGCTCAAGGAGTATCTCTGGGAATGTTGCTGTTTCCTGGAGATGGTTATAATAAAAGCTAACATTAACAAAATAGGCATTACTATAGGCATTGCCAATAATCTTCCAGGAAATGAATAAAAGCCCCTCAATCTATGCATATTTGTGTATGCAAAATCATAGTTTGGTTTCCTCCCATTGCTCAGGGTAAGTAACCTCCATCACCTGAATAATCATGCAAATCAAACAGGAGACTTGCAAGAATGCTAGTAAAGTGTCTTGAATCTGTTCAGACATTGTAGGCTTTTCTTTACCCTTCAAAACGTGGTATATTGTAAGGCTGGTATTGTGTTAAATGGCAAAATTTCTGCTTCACGGGGGTTTGAGTGCCAAATAAAGGTAATGCACAAGTATGAATGTTTGCTGTTTCCCGCTGTGGAAAGAAGATGACTACATTTGCAGTGCTGGAGGTTCAGATGGGAATGGCAGAGAACGTATGGTTGATATTATATATTATCATTTTCTGTCAAGGATTTGGAATGCCATTTCATGGGTGATGGGGTGGGCAGGAGGGTGAAGATAGAAGAGTGTTAATAAACAACCTTATTGCTTCCTACTCCTCGTAATTTGTTTGCTTTTTTTTACAGAAGAAATCCTCTTCGTACCTTATGTCAATCATAGCTGAGAATATGAACTATTTTTCATGTGAATAAATGAATGTGAATGTATGTGAATAAAGTAACATGCCATTTCCTATCTGGAAATTATGCATACAGTTCATATGGTGAAAATCCATTTTCTCCTTAAGCCCACACTGGTGTTTCAACTGCTGATGTTCTTGTAGAAACGAGGAAAAAAATTGCTAGTTGGAGTTGGCTTAAAGGAAAACAGTCAAGATTTGCAGGACCGTCATTTGGATTGAGCGAAGTCCTTTTCCTTTTCTCTCCTTAGTTGTATTCAAACAGCCTGTCAGTTTTAGCCTTCTTTTGAAAGTAACAGTCAACAGTCGTAGCTCTGCCATGCCCAGGGACCAACAGCTCCGAGCCGTCTGTTGGCCGGGACAGAAACAAACCTGGGGCTGGTATAAGTGTGAAAATTCTCAGTAGGGAAGCAGCTGTGTTTTGATCCTCCCAGAGCATGTTGGAAACTAGCAAGGGGAATGATAATTATGAAGACGATATTATAATATTCACATTTAAATATATAGGTTTTATAGTTGCTCCCTTTTCAATATGCATCTGCTTAGGCACAAAAGTTCGCATGTATACCAGCTGCATACACTTTGACCTGTGCCACAACATACACGTGAACCACATGGACTGTACAAAAACATAGCTGTGACAAAGTAAGTGTCCAGAATAAGGTTTGGGGAGAAGTTTCTTTCCCCATTCCTTGGTAAGTGCCACAGTCGTATCAAAAATCAGTTAGTACCTATCATTTCTGATGCTGTGGAGCACCTTGAAGCCTGCTTACCGCATGGAGGATGGTTCTGAGCATAGCTGCAACACCCAACATATCTGCAAATGTTAGAAACCTACCCTATTCTCCACAGGCAACGTTGCATTGGGATAATTGGGCTATATCTAGTAAGAAGAAGGGAAATTGCACAGATTGCCAGCAAGGGAGAGAGGACGTTCTGTAGGCACCATAGACTACTGAATCAGATTTTAGATCTCCACTTTACTTTATAAAATTTCAGGGCCCAGACAACCTGTTTAGAAAGAAGTGAGGTTCACAGTTGCCTGTTGAAATACATGAACTAAAAGCATGCATACAAGTTGCAATTCATATGTCTATAAACAACACATATTATATGGACAATATTTTCACAGGCCACGAGTAAATGTGTGGTAGGGTCTACCTTTAGAGGGGATAGGGAAGAAGGGTGAAGAAAAAAGGGCTGTTGCACAGTGGATCTATGACTACTTACAGAAGTAGATCTGCCCAGTATTTCTCTCAGTTTGATTCTCCTTTCTTTCCCCTCTTGATTTTTCAGTATGTTAGTTTTTGGTGCTTGAATTTTTACACCTGTTGTTTGTATGCGGAGTATTAACACAATGCTCCTAGATGTGTCTGACTTTAAAAGTTTGTGTTGCCATTAAGCTATTTTCCTTTCTTTTTGTGAGAGACGGACAATTAAAAACATTCCCACTATTTGTAAATTCTCCTTGTGAGGAACACAGCAGATTGCCTGGATCTTCTGCTTGTTGTTCTGGCTTCAGTTTCAGAACTGAATGCACTCCTTCTGCTCCGTCTGTTTGAGTTTTGACAATGCAAAGGATGAAGCTGGAGAAAGTCCCATATATAAGTGAGGTTTATGCTTCTGCTTTATCTCATTTTTAATTGAATTTCAATTGGATTCTGCTTGCTTTTATGTAATTTTGTACAGGAGGATACAGTTTTTGTAGTACACTTTCTGCAACTACAAGTTCTCTCTAGTCACGAAATGGTAACATGTAATGGGGATTATATTTAAGCACAGCTGATGTTTTCAACTAGTACCCTTTTCCTGGAAAATAAGTTATTTTGCACACATTCAATTGTTAAAACATAT
Source organism: Falco rusticolus (assembly GCF_015220075.1). Lineage (NCBI taxonomy): Eukaryota > Metazoa > Chordata > Aves > Falconiformes > Falconidae > Falco > Falco rusticolus. The sequence continues at coordinate 70,188,034 of NC_051189.1, read as the reverse complement.
ATTGGAGTAGCTAAAAACTTCCCTATTGAATGCATTAGCATATATTTTTCCTCTTAATTAACTGCATGCTAATTATTCATCAAGAAGAAAACAAACTAGTGTGTTTCCTTCAGCTGATTATGCAGGGTGGCTTTGTAATATGCCCTCTTTTTATTGGACAAAGGAGCAAAGCCTCACTTGGTTGATGTATGTAGGTGTTTCCCTTCACTGCAATGTCTCACTAAAAGCCTTTTCTTTCAATTGGATTTCCTTTAGAAACTTCTCACTTGACACTGTCTTCTCAGCCTGCCTTTGCCTTGTAGGTTAAAATTCAGTATTCTTGAGATCAGTTTTATTTTGCATGAGTACCACACTGGTAACGCCAGTGCTGCAGCAAGTGCTTTTATTGTAAAAAATCATTCCTGTAAGGAAGCCTATTAACACAGACACGCTAACTTGTCTATGTGGTATCTTTATGACATTTTATACAGATAAATTTACAAAATCTGGGACTGTGTAATGAGTCTTCTAGTCATTAATTAAATATTAAGATAATTCCTTTGTAGCTTCATATATGCAAAGGATTTTTTGTAAAATATTCTGCAACATATTACAGATGAAGTGATGAACAAAAATGATCAGTCTGAAGTATGAGTTTAAGTTTGCTTGTACAGCCCAGTTACATATTTCTGTCTGTATTATGAAACCAACAAACTTTTATTAGCAAACAACTTTAATTGCTTTAAGAGTTGGTTCAAAGAACGTATGTCATTTTACACTCTTTTTATAAACAAAACAGACAAATGTAGAAAACTATAAACTCATTTTGCAGCTTCTTTAAGTGTATAGCTTAGCTGTTTGCAGGATTGAATACTACCAAAAAAAATTAAAAATTCAATTTGGGAAAAGCACTACGAAATCATTAGAAATGAAGTTGTATTATGTTAACAGAAAAATTCTGCTGCTTTGGGGCATTGTAACAGAGGGCATACCATGCCTGCTGCCAGGGCTGGGTGGACTACATGGGTGGACCTGTGAGTGAAAAGACAGCTGGCTGCCTGGAAAATGCAGAATGTTTGCCCTGCTGGAAACACAGAAGCCTAAAATTTATGACATGCAGTGTAAATTCATACCATAATTAATTAATACCATTTATGAGAACTACTAATAAAAAGCCCTGCAAAAATCTTGCTGCCAAGCCATGTGAGCTTATCAGATTGAGACCGCAAATGCTGATTTGGTCAAAAACTAGCAGTGAAAGAAAAGAAAGTTCACTGTAGAAGCTTGTATTCAAGCAGAAGAAGGGGAAGGACCCATCTACCCTGGTCCAAGCCATGGAAAATCAGACATCTGATCTGAACCAGAGTGTGAACCAGTCAATGGCAAGTGTGAGAAGGTCGCCTCTAGAAGGGTGACCCACTCAGCCCTTGGAGAAACGGCCCACATGAGATGGGTCACCCCACAGTGCTGCTGCTCAGTCCTCGGCAGCTGCAGAAGCCAACGCTGCTGACTTTGCTGAAACACTGAGCTTTCCCATGGCTAACCTGCAGGGAGATTCACCTGCCCTGGAGCCCGAGACTGCCATGCTGACTCTCTCTTCTGCGGTAGTTTTATTAGGTTGTACAACTTTGATTTCAGGTCTTAGACATCGTCAGGAAGGATGTAAATTGTCAGTGAGGCTTTTTTCTGTGTTTGTGTACTGATGTTTTAGTCTGTTATCATCCGTGTTCCAGGTGAAGGAGTTTGTACACAGGACGTGCTGTCTATGCCAGCCATAGCTCTGGACACTTTTCTGCCGGGCCCGGCGTATGTCCCTGCACCGGTTTCTAAAGTTACATTACACAACCAAAAGGGAGAGTGTGCCAAGCCCTTTGGCATAGTCCTGCTGACAAAGTCCTCCTTGCCCAGGACAGGGAAGGGCAGGGCCGGACTACAGTGTCCCATCCAGCCTTATTGCTGTACAAGGCTTCACAGTGATGCTGTCTGCACGAGGAGGAACAGTGAGAATGGCTCATCTCCCCGCAGATCTCAGCCCACCACGCATTTTAGGGTGGACAGATGGAAGCCCCATTTGATCTAGCTGTGGAGGGAGTGCAGATTAATTGCTATCCGACTTTCACAGAATGGTAGCAATTTCACTTTCCTGGGAAGCAGTGCGTGTTCCAAGGCAAAGGAAGAATAACATTTCCCTGATGCTACTACTTCTCTTGCTCTCCTGCCTGCAAGAGGAAGAAAGAGGCATGGTGCTGCACCTAAGTCTGTTTCCCTGCTGAGGAGAAATGAAAACACGTCGTCCTGCAGGCACGTAATTTTGTTAGTCTGCTTTGCCAATTACCTGTTTTTAAAGCACTTTAAATTAGATTCAACTTAATACTGTTTCACTTTCAGGTCATAATATTGTTTAGAAACATTATGGAAACACAGACACAATAAAAGTTCTCTGTGGTTAAAAAAAGAGGGCTGATGTTTCCATCTTTGCTTCTCACTTCTAGCCCCTTTGCTTGGCTTCAAAGGAAACCCAGTATTCTTAGCACCTCTGCCCCTCGTGCCTGCTCTGTGACTCCATGAGGTGGATGCAGTTGTCGGCATGTTATGGGACCCGCTTAGGTGGCAGCAAAGGAGACCTGCAAGTCATAGCTTGAAGTGGTGATGATATTTTAGTAAACAAGAAGAAAAAGAGTGTGTGAGGCAAGAAGGGAGGTCTGTGCCTCTTGTTGCTGCAGTGCTCACTGAGTGGTGATAACAGCAGGTCTCGGCTGGGATGTGCTAGGGGAAGGTACGTGTTGTCCTCACTGTCTCTGAGGGATAGCTGCTGGTATGGCAGTGACCAGTTACGTCTGGCAGATGGGGTCCTGGAGTGAGAGCAAAGCTGGTCTGCTGTGCAGAAAATATATGAGGCATAGTGCTAGCAGCAGAGCAGAGAGAGAAAAGACCCAGTTGTGTGAATTTCCCTGTCTCTGAGACCTCTCAGGTCAGCATCTATTGTAAACTGTGTCGCTTATTAATCTGGCTCCCAGGCTCCTTTACTGACCATCTTGAAGACATTGCTTTGCAATAGTAAAATAATAATTGTACAGTACAGGACAAAATTTTGAACTTTTGGTTCTTAAGAAAAGCCCTAGTATTTTTTCAGAGCTGAAACAAAAGCTTGGGAGCATCTCTGTCTGTTTAAATTGATGGATGTGTGCAATTACTCCATTGAAACTTATCCCAATATAAATGCAGTTATGCCAACACAGAACTGGTATAAAACTAGAATCAGATCCCAAATAATTGCCTGAATCTTGAAATTGTTACACATGGGTATGTAAGCCACACCAGTTTATTTTTACCATTATCTAATGCAATAAAGTATTTCTTTGAATTTTTCTCCTTGTAGAGGCACGTAATGTGCTTTAGTGAAGTTAATCATGTGCAGCCTCAGGTGACTACTGCTTGTATTTCTAGTTTATTTTCTAGCCTTCTTTTCATTCTCCCTTATTAATAGATGTGCTGAGGTTTCATAGGAAGCTTAACTTTCTAGAAGCCATTTCTCTTCAACTAGCTGTGACACATGCCCGCCTGATGGATGTACGGTACTCGCTTTCTCTGCAGACGAGTATCTGATTTCACTGGGAGTCCTCACTGACTCCAATATTGCTGAGACAGCTGCTCATCTTTCTTTTTTTTTTTTTTTTCCAGTGAGGAAGCACCATGTACTCACTCTAATTACAAATCCTGTGATCTGGCCATTCTTCAGCTTTTGCAGCCTGCCTGTAACTCTCCCTATTGAGGTTTTAAAGATGATCTGGACACAGAACACCTGATCCCCCCAAATATTCCATTTCATTTATTGCTTAGTTTTGCACTGAGCCCACTTTGGTGTATTTACTGGGGACAGAGGGCTAAGAAAGGAAAAGGTTATTTGTTTATTTCTATTTTGATTTTAGGGAGAGGGGATTGAGAAAGCATAATTGTAATTCCCTGGCTGCCATTTTGTGAGGATGCATTACCCAATGTATGCATTGTGGGTGGTCCTAACAGCTTTGCAGAGCCTCCTCATTTTTGATGGCAGTAGGAATTCAGTGATTTTGATTCATAGAATATGCGTTTGATAGCTGCTGGTGGCTGTGGCGCACAATGGCTGCTGTAAATAGTGTCCATAGGCACCATGTTAAGGATGAACATACAGAAACAGTGACTTTTCTAAGCAGTTACTGTTTGATGACTACTTAATTAAAATTCTTAAATAAATTGGTGGCAAACACCATAGGAAAGTTCATCTCAGCTAGATTTAGATTATTAAAATGGTTATAAAGATTGATACAGGTCTGCAGAGAGGCTTCACTGAGCCAGGAATGTGTTCAACCAGCAGTCTCCTGCTATGTGGGGCTGGGTGGACCAGCTTACACCACTGCACAGGGCACCTGCCTCCTTGGCTCAACCTTTGTGACACCCTAAACTGATATTATAAAATACTTCAATACTTCTAGCCTGAGCTTCAAGAGGCATTGTCTTTGTGAGTTACCTTGTTCAAATCAAAATATTTGATTTGAAGGGAAAAAGGGATAAAATCAGGCTCATTAGAGATAAGCCTGGGGGCAGCACGCCAATGTTTGCCTCATGCTAGCGAGGTCCTTTGGTCCACTGTCTCAGTGGAGGTAGGGAAGGGAGACCCATGCAGCAACAAAGATACAAGGGTTATTGGTGTTAGAAACCATGGAAGCAGCTGAGAATGGCCACACAGGAATCAAGGCTTCTTTCCCCAGAAAGGTGGCAGGATCAACAACCAGTGCACACTGCATGGGCAACAAACTGGAGGAGCCGGAAGCCATTGTGCAGCAGGAAAACTATGACATAGTTGCCATCATGGAAATGTGGTGGGGTGACTCGCACAACTGGAGTGCTGCAACGGATGGCTATAAACTCTTCAGAAGGGACAGGCAAGGAAGGAGAGGTGGTGGGGTAGCCCTGTATGTGAGGGAGTGTTTTGACTGTCTAGAGCTTAATGATGGTGATGATAGGGTTGAGTGTTTATGAGTAAGAATCAGGGGGAAGGCAAAAAATATTATCTGTGATTCTGTGATATCATAGTGGCAGTGATATAGACCACTCAACCAGGCTGAAGAAGCAGATGAAATATTCTGTAAGCAACTGGGAGAACTCTCACAATCATTAGCTCTTGTTCTTGTGGGGGACTTCAACCTACCAGATGTCTGCTGGAAATACAAAATACCAGAGATGAAACAGCCTAAGAGGTTCCTGGAGCGTGTGGAAGATAACTTCCTGACACAGCTGGTCAGTGAGCCAGCTAGGGAAGGCACCCTGCTGGACCTGCTGTTTGTGAGCAGAGAGGGACTGGAGGGTGATGTGATGGTGGGAGGCTATCTTGGGCATAGTAATCATGAAATGATAGAGTTTTCGATTCTTGGAGTAGTAAGGAGGGGGTCAGCAGAACTGCTACCTTGGACTTCTGGAGGGCAGACTTAGGCTTCTTTAGGAGACTTGTTGACAGAATCCCTTGGGAGACAGTCCTGCAGGGCAAAGGAGCCCAGGAAGGTTGGCCATTCTTCAAGAAGGAAGCCTTAAAGGCACAGGAGCAGGCTGTACCCATGTGCTGAAAGACAAGCTGGCAGGCAATAAGACCATCCTGGCTGAATAGAGAGCTTTGGCTGTAACGCGGGGAAAAAAAAAAATTATGACCTCTGGAAGAAGGGGAAGGGAACTCAGGAGACTACAAAGATGTTGTGAGGTTATTCAGGGAGATAATTAGAAGGGCCAAACCCCAGCAAAGACTTAATCTGGCTACTGCAATAAAAAATTATAAAAATGGTTCTAGAAATGTGTTCATACATAATAAAAAAATACGCTAGCAAAAAAAAAAAAAAAAAAAAAAAAGGAGGGCTAAGGAGATTCTCTGTCCTTTATTGGATGCAGAGGAAAACATAGTGACAAAGGATGAGGAAAAAGCTGATGTACTTAATGTCACCTTTGTTGCAGTCTAATCAAAAGACCGACTGTTCTCTGGGTACCCAGCCCCCTGAGCTGGAAGACAGGGACGGGGAGCAGAATGAAACCCCCATAATCCACGGGGAAATGGTCAGTGACCTGCTACACCACTTAGAGACACACAGGTCTATGGGGCCAGATACCTGAGGGTACTGAGGGAGCTGGTGGAAGTAAGTGGTCATAAAGACACTTACAGTCATTTATCAGCAGTCTGGCTAACCACGGAGGTCCCAGCTGACTGGAGGTTATCAAATGTGATGCCCATCTACAAGAAGGGCTGGAAGGAGGATCTGGGGAACTACAGCCTTGTCAGTCTGACCTCAGTGCCAGAGAAGGTTATGGAGCAGATCATCTTTAGTGCCACATAGAGGACAACCAGGTGACCAGGCCCAGTCAGCGTGGGTTTATGAAAGGCAGGTCCTGCTTGGCTAACCTGATATCCTATGACAAGGTGACCCACTTAGCAGATGCAGCAAAGGCTGTGGATGTTGTCTATCTAGGCTTTAGTAAAGTCATCAACACTTTTTCACACATCATTCTCCTGGAGAAATGGACTGCTCATGGCCTGGATGGGCACACTTTTTGCTGGGTGAAAAAATGGCTGGCTGGCCAGGCTCAAAGAGTGGTAGTCACTAGTGGTGTTCCCCAGGCCTCAATACTGGGGCCAGTTCTGATTAATATCTTTATCAGTGATCTGGACAAGGGTATCAAGCACAATCTCAATAAGTTTACAGGCGACACCAGATTGGAGGGGAGTGTTGATCTGCTTGAGGGCAGGAGGGTCTGCAGAGGGATCTGGACAGGCTGGACCGATGGGCCAAGGCCAGTTGTGTGAGGTTCAACGAGGAGAAGTGCTGGGTCCTGCACGTGAATCACAGCAACCCCACACAGTGCTATGGGCTTGGGGAAGGGTGGCTGGAAAGCTGCCTGGGGGGAAAGGACCTGGGGGTGGGGGTGGACAGCCGGCTGAACACGAGCCAGCAGTGTGCCCAGGGGGCCAAGAAGGCCAACAGCATCCTGGCTTGTATCTGAAACAGTGTGGCCAGCAGGACAAGGGCAGTGATTGTCCTCCTGTACTGGGCACTGGTGAGGCCCCACCTCAAATCCCGTGTTCAGTTCTGGACCCCTCACTGCAGGAGGGACATGGAGGTGCCGGAGCATGTCCAGAGAAGGGCAGCGAAGCTGGTGAAGGGTCTGGAGCACACGTCTCATGAGGAGCAGCTGAGGGAACTGAGGCTGTTTTGTCTGGAGAAAGGGCAGCTCAGGGGGGACCTTATTGCTCTCTACAGCTGCCTGAAAGGAGGGTGTAGGCAGGTGGCGGCTGGTCACTTCCCCCAAGTAACAAGTGTCAGGACAAGAAGAAATGGGCTCACGTTGCACCCAGGGAGGTTTAGTTTGGATGTCAGGAAAAATTTCTTCACTGAAAGCTTTGTCAGGCATTGGAAGAGGCTGCCCAGGGAAGTGGTTGAGTCACCATCCCTGGAGGTATTTAAAAGACTTGTAGATGTGGCCTTAGGGAGATGGTTTAATGGTGGACTTGGCAGTGTTGGGTTAATGGTTGAACTCAATGATCTTAAAGGTCTTTTCCAACCTAAATGATTCTATGATTCTTTCCAATATTTCTCTAAGTAATAGCTCACATGGTCTGTGGAAATTTCCCTCTGACTGATTAGTGTATATAAACATATGCACATGCATTCTCTTCTAATACAAAATCTGCCTTGTTGCATGGACGTGGGTATTTGTATCTCTTTGTCTCCCCTAGCTTTTTCTCTCAGTGACTGTGCAAGCAGGCCAGCCTGCAAAAGCAGAACATCCATCACAGGAGAAGGATGGCTGTTTTTTTACATAATCTGTATGCATGTGGAAGATGTTGGTGTGGAATGAATATATCTTTTGTTATACATTTAGTATATGATTTCTATGTAACTCAGGGATTTCTCTGCAAGTCAGTGAAGCTCTTGTCAAGTCAGTTTATATGATCAGTATTCACTGATATGTTTTTTTTCACCTTACAAGATGGTGGAGGAGTTTGTTACAATACCTTTTGGCCATGTGGAAGCCAAAGCCCTTGGTAAACAGGATCCTCTTTCATGCTTTTAGCTTGTCTTCATCCCCCTGAAATTTGAAGGCAATTCTTTGTTGAAACAAGTATATGGCAGAGACTATTCAGAAGTTCCTCGTTTGGCCTTCTCCCTACTGTTTACTTACAGCCCAGCACAGTGTGAACTTGGGGGTGTTGTGCTGACCTGTCCTCTGAGTATTATTTCCCTAAGTGTTTATTTTCCAGGAGATAGTGCTGACTGCCCACCTGAGGATGTGCAGAAAAGCACTGCCCAAAGAAAAGATCCACTCAGCTGACAGCATCCATGCTTTTCTTTTTTGAATTGCATTGCTTACCACAGAACCTGTATTGATATATTTTTTAAAAATCTCAACCATGTGGCTAAACAGTTTGAAGGATGTATTAAAAAAATAACAACAACAAAAAAATGTGTTTTCCCCCTTAATTTTGGATGACCTCCAGGCCACCTAAATCAGATTCTGGCCTTGGCTGCTGTCATTTCACACTTTTTGTCCCCTGTTGAGTTCGGTTCTGGCAAAATCCTATTCCTTTCTAACTGATAGAAGCTTCTAACATGCATATACCTTTGGAAGTTACTGTTTGATCCAGAAGATTCCAAGATTATGCTATTTGTCTAAGACTTGAAAACAGCCTATTGCAGATGCTATATTCTTTGACCCTATCTGTCAAGCATGCATGACAGCCAGAGACATACAGTTGTAGTTACTCTCTTAAGTAGTCTTATTAGATAAGATTGTGTAATATGAATCAATGAGCAAAAGTCAAATGACTGATTGAAATCCTCTTGTGGCTGAAGTCTATAGCAATAATCCTTCTCTAGAATAGCAGAACTGCTTTATTTATTTTGGACCTGGATCTTTATTTTGCCACTTTTCAGTTACAGGGAAGCTTTTTGCATTGACATCACTGTATTAAAAGTAAGCACTGTATCAACCGAAGTAATGTCTTTGAATGGTAGGTGACATGATTGCTATTTCTACCTCATTATGTGAAGTTCATTTTGAGTTTGCAAAGTGTTCCACAAGTCTCCGTTAAATTACACCATAAGGGAAATATTGATGTACACACTTGAAATGTGCATATACTTCCACAATGACCAGAATAGTTCATCCAGAACACTAGAGAGAGATGTAGCGTAGGAAACATAAGTGTCCTCTAAGACTAGAATAAGTGGGGGGGCTGTAAACTAGCATATATTAATTTTCCCCATTATTGTTTTTAATGTCTTTGTATCTGAACATAGAAGCACTACAAAAATCTGCTAAGTTTTCATTTGCACTTTGCTACTCTCTGGTAGCAAAACGAGCAACACAAAAGGGGAGGTTTGAGAATACTCCCAGATGTTCAGCTTGCTAAAGCACTGCACATGTGCCAGCTGTATTTGGTATTTTTAGATTTCTCTGAGATCCAAAACACTATCAAACCCCAACAGCTTTTTCTCTCTGAATCTTCAATCCATGCTGTGTGGCACTCGTTCGTATTGCATGATGCCAAAGCAGGGGCTGAATAATCAGATACCCTGGCACTTTGATACATTTTCTGAAACTACAGAAAGAAAATTTGAGTTTAGGAATGCATTCTTCAGCTCCTCTGCTAAAATCTTTAGCCAGTAATATTCTTCTAATCTGCTATGGTGTTTAAAAGAGGAGAAAACCCTCTTAACCACGTTCTTCTTCCTTCTAAGCCGCACACATATTGTTGTACTTCTCCTGCCCTGGTTCCTCAACACTCCTCCCCCCGGTGTCCTCTCATGTAAGATAAAAAAAAGTTATAGTGTTTCTCCTGGGCACCACAAGGCTGAACTAGAAAGCCCGTGTACAGCACATTCAAAGATGACACCTGTTTCCTATTTAGAGCAGGTTCTGAATTTCAGCAGATACTGCTGTTTCTCAATAAATGCACTAATATGAAGTGTTCAGGACTCCACATCTCATTTATATTAATCTTGCCCATGCTCTCATCCTGCCCCTGCCTCCCTCCCAGAACTTCTCCATCAGGCTTTTCTTTTCGTCTGACTGCAACACAACATCTAACCATCTCCTTCCATCTCAACAGCTTATCTCTGGTATTAAGCACACGGTGATGCTTGTTTCCTGCGCTGCTCACTGCGAGCATTAAATGGCTGATCTTATCACCCTGTTATATTGCTAGTAAATGTACAGTGCCTCTGAGAGAACAGTTACATCTTCAGGGAGCCTGCAGTAACGTAGTTGAAATGCAAACTGACAACCGGGAGCTTTAGCAAGAAGAGGTCCCTCCCTGCCACACAGGCCCCTCTGAACCAGCATGGGAGGTGTTCTCTCTGCTATTTCCAGCTTTGGTGTGAGGAGTCTCCCGAGTTATTTTTATGAGAGATATTTTTTCTTTTTTAAAACCTCTGCGTGTCCCTCATGTATGCTCTGTGCTGGCTGCCCCAGGGCTGTTGAGTGATGGACAGAAGGAGGGACTGTGGCCAGGGCAGTGGCACAAGCCAGCAGGACATGTGACCCACATGGAGTCTGTGTCACCAAGCGAAGCATGCCTTGGCAGGCCCGCCTGGTCAATGACCCCATGCTGGCTCAAACCACTTCTTGGGTAAGGGTTCCTTTCTGGGAAAGGGTTGTTAAGATCCGGGCTTTCTGGGTCTTCACTTTGATACCTTGTCAAGTTGCTGCTGCCACTACAGCAAATGCTGTGTGCAAAGCAGGTATCCGTGTACTTTCCAATGTTTCAGTTAAATGCCAATAGGTGACTCTTCTATGCATGCACTGAGAACGTGATTGCTGGTCCGAGCAATGCGGCATATGTAGCATGTCTCGTTACATCAGAGTTTATGAGTTGAAATGGCTTTAATGGAAAATGTCTAGCACAACGAAGAACCTTCGTCCCCAAAGTAAGAGAGCTGTAGGGTCATAAACCATAGAAACATTTACATTAGAAGGAACCTTGGGAGGTTACTAATCTAGTCTCCTGCTCAGACCAGGGCTAGCTTCAGTTTTAGAGCAGGTTGCTCAGGGCTTCATCCAGTCAAGTTCTGAAAACCTCCAAAGACAGAGATTACACAGCTTTTCTGGATGCATTTTCTCAAAATCAATGTGCGATTTTTAAATATATGTCAGATCTTCAGGTAAGAGTAGGATATACTTTGCTCCTCTGGAGAATCATGTTGTGCCTTGGCTGCAAGTGTTCAGGCCAGAATTCACTCCTGTGACTACAGCAAATGTACATGGCTAAATTCCAGAGGGTTTTCCTGGAGCATTTACCACCAAGGTCAGAGGATTATAAACCTACCAGTTTTGAGTATAGTGTGAAAATATGCCCACACAACAGAATCAGACCTAGCTTTCTTTACCTCTTGGATGCCCACCAGTCTGCTGTGTGAGGAACCAGGCAATGGATCTTTCACTTGAATTTTTATGGAGTATGGACAGGGTCCAGGCAAATGCCCCTGTTTGTTTCCTCTACCTACTCCCTAACACCTGCTTTTGAGACCTCACGCTTTGACTCCTTCGCCTAGGTCCAGTGCTGACTCTTCTGTCTTTTCTTGCATTGGTATTTCCACTGTAAAGGTTGACATTCAGTTTCCACCTAATTCTTCAAGAATTAGGCACTTGTTAGTGGAAAATATGCACATGTGGGTGCATAGAGCCTTTGTGTAGAGTTTCTGAATATAGCAAAGTCAGTTACTTAATAGAAAATTACTGAAGAACTTCCTAGTTCTTGCTGACTCAAAAAGCTCCAAAAATGTGGTGAGCACTGCCTTGCCTTGGGAACTGGGCAAGGAGTTTAAGCATCAGGAAGGCAGGACCTCCCATTGCCCCAGGAGGTTCCCACACAAGCCTCCTGATTGGGAAGTACTGAACCAAGCCCTGAACGGAGACCTCAATTTGGAGCCTATGGAAAAATTAATAAAAAATTCTTCTACTTGTCACAGTTAAGGGTCTGGCTTGCAAAACTATCACTTTTAAGTAGCAGTGGGAACGTACAACTATGTTACATTTTTAAGAAGATACATTAATTTAGCAAAGTTTAGCAAGTCTATGAAGCGTTTGGTAAGAAAGGAATGGGAGTGCCACTTTAATGCAGCAAATAAATGTTCAGCAGCGTTAGAGTGCTAATGGTTCACACCTTGATTTGGAAGTGAGATGTTTGTGCATCCATAGAATTGTGAACGAATGAACAAACGAAGACACGTCTCAACACCAGGGAGAGCAGAGCAGTGCTGACCAGTGCCATGGCCAGAACAGTGAAGGCAGAGCTAGCTGCCAAGTGTGTGTTGTTACTCTAGTGAAAGGAGGCCAGATGCACTGTGGCTGGTGAATGTGCCAGCCGCAGTGTGTGCCCAGTATTGGGAAGTGCAGTGATGTTCCTTAGCCTGCGGTCCATTTCCTACCACGCAGAGGTGCTCAGCTCTAAGGCACAGAACCCAGTCTCTTGGCTTTGTGTTCTTTAAATCTGAGTTAACATAAAGGGTCGATCATTTATATCCATTGACCAGGAATTAGTATGTGGGGAAAGCTCCGTGTTTCCAATGGGAGTAGGATGAGTAACCGACTGGATCTGCTGCAGTCATTTGATCTGTGGTTCCTAAGACAAAATTACCGAGAGTCTTATATGGTCAAAAGATTTTAGTTGTCTTTATTTTTTTTAACAGAAAGGCAGAGGAGATAAAACCTTCAACCTCTCACTACTTGCCAAATACACAAAACAATAGCAACATGGAATGTGTGTTCTGGTTTTGCAGGTGGCCTGTGACATCTGCAAACACACAGAACCTGAGCCAGAACTCAGACTCTCTTTAAACACAGCTCAGAGCTAATCAGCAGAACCTAGGGCATGACCCCTCTCATCCTAGGGTAAAATATCTGTGCTTGCCCAGATGACTAGTCCACTAAACTCCAGTTTCTCTATTAACTCTATCTCCACTGATGATAAAGGAAGAACCTCAGGAACCCTACTTCTAGTTTCAGAATATTAAAAATCACCTTGTCCCAGTAAGACTTCTGCGAATTAGGGCAATGCCCACTGTGGCAAACTGTGGAGTGCAGATTCATAAAGAAATCAGAAGAGAAGGAGAGTTTCCTCGGTAATTCTCCAGGTAAGAGTAACCACCAGAGGGAGAGAACATTGAACTCCATGATGGAATACTTCTGTCCTTCTTACCAAAACAATGATAATAAAATAAAAAGAATTAGAAATGAGCAATATTGCAGAAATATTCTTTAGATGAGCTTCATATATGCAGAATTGTGGGGTTTTTTTCTGTTTTTGTTGGAGAATATAATAGAAGCAGTATCTTAGAAAGCTTTGAGAAAAGCACAAACAACTCCCAGTGTGTAGGGTGTTTTTTTTCTTGGTAGGTGATCAATTTAAATGTCAAAGGAGACCAACTGAAAAATTCCTTTAAAAAGTTAAATTTAACATATTCAAGTGGAACTTTTTCCTTTTATATATTTATGTGGTTTATATTCTGGCATAATTATTTTAAAACATGACTAAAATACAATGAGTTTGATTAAGATGGTTTTAATAAGGAGCACAGAAAATGTTCCTGTATGTAATAATAACAATGAACCTCATATTTTACAGTTTAATTTGCTGGGTCAACATCTAATGCTTTTCCCATTAGCATTGGTGTGATTTGATGTGGAAAATAATCCCGTTTCCCAACAAACTTTAGGAGATAACAAATATTTAATGACACCCTACATAGAAACAATAAATAAATTTGAGTCGCTCTTGGACTCCTGTGGAAAGAGGTTGTGAAAATTTTATAAGTTGGGAATTAATAAATTATAACCTGGCTGTTAAAATGTGAATCACTAAAGACTCTTGACACCCTTTTCCTTTCTCTAATTAGAATTTAAAAATAAATAAATGAACAAATAAACTTGTCATGTTTAGAAGCTAACTTACTTCTCTGCACAAGTTGTGAAAGTAAGAAAAGTTGATCATATATAGTCTCCATATTTTCATTTACAAATCAGAATTTCTGGAAAGAACAGGGGTGAGACAAAGGACCAGTAGGATAAAACATAACCCATTTCTAAAAACACGTAACATACAAAACAATTACCCATAAATCTTCTTGGAGCCTCCAGATTCTTTACAGTGCTCTATATATTAACCAGACATAATATCTGACAGTGCAGTTTCCATTTAGTAATCACAGTTACCTCAAAACACTTCTGTATGTGCCTTTATTTATGAATGTTTTGCATTCAGATTCAGAATGAGCAGAAATGAACACCATAATGATGATACAGGGACATGGGTCGAAACATTGTATGTACTGAATATTCTGAAAGATGGGTAATCTGAAAAATGTATACTGAAAGATGGGAGTTACGTAAGTGGCTGGCTGGCTCTGGCAGCCCCCCGGTTCTTACAGCCTTTCCCCTCTGCTGAGCTCTCCCTGTGCCTGTGTGGAAGGGGCAGTTGGTCCTTTCAGGGCCATGAGGATTCAGGGACGAACAGAGGGAAAAGGAGCGAAAGCAGACCATTATTCCCCAGAGCAGAATGAAGGTAGGCTTCAAATATAACTGAGTCTACTCTCTCTGTCTTGTGAACAACCTGGCTTTCTCTGTTGGCCTTGGAGAGTCAATGGGCAATGGGTAGCAGGCAGAGCCAGTGTGCTGGGAGGACACAGAAGAACTGTGATGCTCACCAGTCTTAGTGTTCTCTGCAGATGCCTCTGCTTGCTTGTTAACCTCCCTGAGATCTCTGGGCATATAGGACTTAAATCCCTGGTCTTCTCCCTTCCTGTGGCATCTCGACAAGATGATATGGGAATTGCATGAAGGAAGATTTAAGCTTTGGGTCTCCAAAGCACGTATTCATCTCAAACATGGGGATCTTCTGTTCAGAACAGAGTACATGCTCTTATTCATCAAAATGTCCCTACTAAATCAAAGTCCGTAATCTTGTCTGCTTGCTTCCACTTCCTTAGTGTTCACTGTACAGGGTGAGATATGAAGAAATGTGCTGGTAGGTAATACTAAAGGATTATTGGGCAGACCTTGTATCTTCCACTTAAAATTATTCCTGTTATTTTTCATGATCTGGCTAATGCTTATGGCCATTTTATTATCTCTTCTTTCTCTTCTCCTCAGTATTTATGAATCATGATGCCATCATGTGTAAAATTGGCCAAGATTAGATTGGCTGCCTCTGCTGAGCTGGAATTAAGTTTAACCTTTTGTTGATCCCTTGTAGAGAAAATGATTGCATAATTTGATTCAATGAAGGACTCCTAGTACTGGCTTTTGCTGAAACATCTCTTTTATTCATCTTAGCAAATATCTCCTTCTCCAGATTTCGGCAATTCATCATTAATTCCTGTTTCAGATTTCTCCGTTTACAAACCAAAGCTCTCCTCTGTTTGGTAATGGTCATTCTCTAACACGGTTAGCAGGTGGAGCCAGACAAAGCCCACCTGGAACAGCAGTATCAAAATCAGAGTGTGTCATTCTTTTACCCAAATAATTACTGTAGATTTTGCAGTCTCATTTTTCAAATAGGTCTGATAACAGTCTTGGAAGCCTTCTGGAAACCAGGACTTTCATGAAAAACAGATGTTACTGCCTGCACTCTTTTTAGTAGATGCTATGCAGATGCTACAGCTGAAGTTTTACTACCCATTTCATCGAGTACTCATTTGTTTCTGAAGTGATTCTTTGCCTGAAAAATGTCTAATTGCCTCCCTTCATTGCTGTGTCATTTTCCTTCTCAACAGCATGAACACCAAGCATTCATACGGATGTATGCACAGGAGAGGTCCCCCGGAATTCCCCTCCAGTCCACCATTCCCAGGCCCTGGTCTGTCTCAGGAACAGCAGATTTCCCCCTAGGATGGCTCTTCATGAGGCAAAACACATCCATGGAACCAGGATGGAAGCTGTAGGCTATCCAGGAGCTCCTTTCACTGCCATGGTCTTCTATGGTCAGCTGAGCATGGACTGTGCTCATGGAAACCTTCTCTACAGCTGAGCAGAATCAGGCTTTAATTACACCATCCTGTGTCACTTTCTTTGCATGTCACAGTACTTGAAATGGTGGGTACAAGTCCTCTGGCATGAGGCTCCAGTCACCCTCCACAAAAGTGATGCTGTGGGCTCAGCTCAGGCTTGAGGAGTGGATCCTGTTCTGATCTTACCTGGTCCACTCTCTGTGTGGCAGCCCTTAGGTCAATGAGACCATCTGGGGCCATGGCAGAAAAAGGGACAGCTGAATGCAAATAACATACCCAAACCTTCCCAAAACGTAAAGTTTTTTGATGTTGTGCTTGACCTGGTCCACCCTTTTTGGAGATACGCAATCTATTTTAGGTATATATTTTCAAATGAAACTAAAAGAGGAGAAAATATTTCCCCATGAACTTATTCTGCTGTTGTTACTGTCTTGTTATGGTTCTAGGGGTTCCCTGTGATTTCGGTGGTGATCTGTACCTGACTGTTGTGCAGGTCTGGACAAGAGAAGTACTTTGCTGTATGTAACAGGAACATGGAAAAAAAAAATTGAGAACCTGTCATAGCTGAACTGATTACCTAAGTAGTGGTTGTTTCTTTGTCATATGTTTAGTATACTTTTGTAACATACTGGGGCATTTCCTACTCTTGCATGCATGAGTACTAGCTTGGAGCAAGTCAGATAAATTAATGTTATTTTCTTTAGAAAACAGATTAGAGACTTCAAAGACTTCTTGGTTGACTCAAAATGTTTTCGTAGGAGAAAGTAAATGAAAATAGATACTTGTTTATTCTAACCAGACTGTAAATAGTTTAGGAACTTCGCACCTGTATTTGTTTCTCCTACCAGAAAATGCAGAAATTCGGAAAAAGAAATGAAATTAACACCTTAAAAAATCCAATATTAATTAATTTCACATTTGGGGGAAAAATGATGTTTATTCTTTATTAACCTGCTGTGATTCACTTGCCTTTTTGTTAAAAATGAAAGCATCATATTAACTTTTGCATTTGACTATAAACCCGCTCTTCATTGTGTCCCAGCTGGCCACCCATTCTTTGTAAGGGAACTGGGCATACTTGAATTTCCCAGGACATGTCTATTGGAAGGCTGGTAGAAAGTCATGTTGCTCTGGCTCGGTTCTCACCATTTTTTCTGCCATTAAATGTTTGCACACAATGACCTTCCCAGCAGCTAGCCACTTGTTTGGGAATGGGCATCACCAGTCTGGAAAGCTGTTTATGTTGGTGACAATTTTGACCCACAGCATCTCACAAGGCAGGCCTAAGACTGAATGAGCCACTAGTCTCCGGCTTGTAGCTCACACTGTTTGCTATGCTCGAGACCCTTTACTGTGCTTATGATGTTAGCATCCACTGTTACAGATACGCATTTCTTGAGGTGAGCAGGAAGCTTAAAGCACGTAATGGCTCTTGGTAGCTTAATTTCTCAGTAACAGCCCAAGGGAAGGTGAAGGTAAAGACCACTGGAGTGGTCCTTAGCACCCAAGAATCCCCATACACTTCTCTTTTGTCACTGTATTCCTTGCCAGTGGGGTGACAAGCAGAGTTGATAGTGTGGGGAAGATTTAATTTCTGATGTCTATGCTATTGTCTGTAATGCATAAGTAGATGCTCTCCAGAAGTGTTAGCAGCCTTTTTCCCAAAACTCAAGGACTGATAAAAGAAAAAGATTTGCATTTCCTAGACTGATTTAGGAATTAACGGTGCTGACCAGAAAATAATTTTTAAAATATGATTTAAGCCTTACTAGTGCATTTCAATTCAAGGATTAAATTTGCTTCTCACTAGAGATTTGGTACCACCCTCTTTGCAAAGAGTAATTAAAACAATTCATTAGTGGTGTTGGTAACCTCTTCTGCCATTTCAGTCAGTGTTGTAAGGTAATGTAGCCTGGAGCTTTGAACAGTTGGCACTTGTTATAAAAGAGGGTATTCTAATAAGATTTACATTTATTAAAACTATTGTGGCTGCTCCAATCTTGATCTTCTTGAAGTTAAAGGGAGAATTCTCACTGACTTGATGTGGGATCTGACTCAAAGAGCAGGACATCTTGAAATAAAAAGCAGCCTTATAACATCTCTCATTTTACTAGGGTAAGAAATTACTTCAAATTGGCCTTTCTCACAACATTTTGTTCTTAGTTGGATATACAATGCAAATTCTTATTCACTCATGGAAACACTTGGCATGGATATTTTAAAGTTACCTTAAAATAACTTACCTCCGTACAAAGCACATGTGATACAAGACACAAGTGAAGGTACTTGATTTAGGACATGTATAAGCTTCTCAGTAAGTTACTGTTTTCTTTTAGCATCTGGGCAAGGCTCTGTAACTTTGGATCTCTAATACAAAAATTTTCCCTGATAAGCATAAACGTGTAGATAGAGACAAACTGAATTACATTTGTGCCTATGTAACGATGTGCATTTGCTGCATTCCTTTCCCTGATCAACTAAAATTATCAGAGGAAGATCTGACCATATGAGGTATCCTTTATGCCATGGCCTCTTACCTCAATATGAAGCATGAATTTGAGGGTAAATTACTCTAAATGTACAGCCATCTGAGTTAAATAAGGATATCCCACCTAATCAGAAAAGTATAGCTACTAGCAGACATTGTGAAAGGGAACAGCCACTAAGGTGTCCTCTGCCTTACAAAGGTCCTTGGTGTGGTCATCATGCACATCCTTGTTGTCATCATTAATGTCGTTTCTTTTTTCTTTTCATGAACCTATGGTTTCCATGATACCAACTGACAACAAACTGAATGTCTTAATAAAGACTTGGATTGGAAAGAACTTACTTTGTGATGTTCTTTTGAAGGATTTTCTTTTTTTCAGCCAACAGACTCCACACAAAGCTGCCCAGCATTCTTACAACCAAAGACTTTGCATACTGAATTTACTCACATACTTATGTATTTAGAGAAGATAATAAGTAAAGACAGCAGTGGACTTTTTGTACCAAGTCAGAGTATTTCTCCTGATGGTGTAAGTTGATAACAGCTGTCTTTTTTCTTAGGGTATTGTCTTGTGAGAAGTAGAAGCACCTGGTGTGTCACTGTCACTCCCCTTTATCTCTTTGAGAAAGATCATCAGGTAGTTTCAGGGACACTTATTGTTTTTATGAAGTTGAAGGGAGCAAGCAAAATGACACAGTTCATCTGTATCATTTATTATTTTCTTGGCTTCCAGCATTTCCTCCCTTGTTCATTTTTTTCTGAATAATTTTAGACTTTTTCATCTCAGTTCGTATGGGAACATTTCTGTAGTAATTTTGATTGTGTCTGTCTGAAGTGCTTTCTAGTTTTGGTGGGGTTTTTTGGTGTGGTTTTTTTTAGTTGCTTCTGCCAGAGATGTATGCAATATCCAACATATAGAATATCACAGAGTTTTCCACCTGCAATAAAGGAAAAGAGTAATCAGTAGCTTCATTAGAGCTAAACTCTGGATTTTATAGAGGCACATATGTATCAATAATTGTTTTAGGTATCATAAGTCTTTCTGTTATAAAGGCTTGTTTTTCACTCTTAGTAAAATAGCCAGACTAGTATCTGCTCATGAGCCAAGTCACACACTTTTATTTCTATTGTGAACAAGAAAGAGCTTACAAACAAAGATTTAATTCTTTAGCTGAATAAATAGTTTCTTGGCAGTGATTATAAGGGGCTCAAAATGCCTATTATGCTGTGATTATAATTGTAATTCTCACTGAATCATCAACTGCTATAGCAAGGACTGGTATTTTTTAATAATAAAGAACTGAATTTTCAGCCTTCAACAGTCATCTGCCCTGGACCACAGAAATGTATCAAGTATACGGCTAGTGCAAATGAGTGTTTTTCTGCATTGCCCCTATTATTGTATAGTTTTGGTAAAGGAAATATGTCTGTAAATGAGAAAGCTGCTTATAGCAAATACATAATTCAATACATTCCAGTGTTCACTTTGTTTCCAAATTTTCTAGGGATGACATCTTGGGATGTTTTTTGAAAAATTACCCGTTTTAGAAAATCTGTTGCATGATATGAGGATGAATAACTTTCGTTATGCAAGTAACTCATTGATATCCAATTTATTAGTCTAATAAGTTACACACTGTTCCTCCTATTTCCTGACTGGATGCAAATATCTCTTGGAATCAGAGCTGTCTGTACTAGAAATTCACTTTTTGCCTGGTTTAAAATGTACTGGTTTCAGTAATGTTTGTCAGTGACTGTCTTGAAAGAATATTCAAGGAAAATAACCGTGACAGGAGCAATGAGACAGCAAAACTGTTCTGACCAAACACTTGCAAACAATGTTTTAAGGTATTCCCTTAGCTCTTTTCTACCCATCCCTCTACCAATTGAGCTCTTTCAAACCCAGCTGTCCAGTCACCCAGCTGAATGCAAGTAAGATCAACCTGGTGGATCCATTCCTGTGGGCACAGCAGCTTTCAATAACCCAAACAGCTGGGCAAACTCACAAGAGAATGGTCAAGACTGATACCCAGCTATCATCATAGCAAATGTTAGTGGATGTCTTTTGAGGCAACCTTTCAAGTTAGCTGGCATTTTTCAGCACATTTCTGCCAACTAGCTCCATAGCTGCTGCATCTGAGATGCTGCAGTGTTGTCACAACCTTACTGACAGCTTTTAGCAAATATTGAGTTCTGAAACAGCTTGAAAAGTATCCAGGAAAGCTGCGGACCCCAGGAAATGCATTAATTCTTTGTCTCTTTTTTAAAACAACATTGAATTGACATTAAAAACAACACTCTTCCTGGAGACACAGTGTTAAGCTGTGGCCTCAGGCCATGACCATCATTGGCTATGGAGCAGAGAAGCAGCAGCACGTGTAGACCTGGAAGCTGTGTTATTAAAGGAATCTGATCAGCTGAGCCAATATGTCTGTTGGAGGTTCAAAGCAGAACATAGAAGAATTCTCTGTGCCAAATCACTCGTTACCTCACACCTACTGCATCTCACCAGATCTCTTTTAGGAAACAACAGCAACAGCAGTGCCACTACCCTCATGTTTTTATACTTGACCACTGCACAAAGGCATGAAAGTCCCTGCCCCAATGCTTGTTGGAGCTAACATGGGGTTTGCAACAAGTCCCAGGAGATCAAGGGACTCTTTGAATCTCCTTTCTCTCCATCCCCCCTCTCATGCATACATACATATGTATGCACAATTAGGTCTTTATTTAGTGGGACTTGAATTTACAGCATATTAGAATAGTGTGTAGTTTGTACAGAAAGTGATACTACGGATTTAATTAGTTTGATCTTGCTTTCTGTGCTAAAACTGAATATGTTTAAATTATTACTGTTATATTTCTTCTCTATTTGCTTTGTATGTATCATAAATAACAATATACAATAAGTTTTCAAATGTCTGTTCTGATGGCTATTAGACTATAAAGCAAAATAGGAGTGCTCAGAAAAAGACTAACAATAACTTCATTGTTACAGTACATTCAATTCCAAACAAATCTGTAATCTAGATGATTTTATAAATTTTAATCCTTTCATGCATACTGGAAATGCCAAACCTTTTTGTGTATCGCTGTTTAACAGTTCAGAAAAACACAAGACAACTAACTAGGACAGAAATCCATTTAACCTTACCTAGTCAGCCAAAAGTTAAGTGTGTAGTCTAGGCTAGCTGTGCCAGCTCTTCTTAGTGAAAAGCTAATCTAATTCACCATCCACCTCTGTGATCAGCTGGGCTAACCCAAAGGGAAGGGCAGGTACACACAGTCAGGATCAGAGAAATGTGGGAAGGCTCTTTTTCAGGACAATATGGTTTTGAATCAGGTTAAGCCAACTCTAAAAATCTCTAACTGTAATATTTTAATAATAACTAAAAATGTTGTTACAGCTAGAGAAGCTCCTTGTTTCACTTTCCGCTGTGTTTCTTCCTTGTATTTAACCCTGCAAATTATGGCAAGAAAATGTCAGGCAGGTCACCTGAGGAGCATGATATTTATAAAAATAACATTTGATTCCCTATTTCTTTGCAGTTATGAAGAAACAAATATGTATTATCAATGTTACGTCACTCAACATAACAGAGATGATGTTGGCCAGCTAAGGAGATTTCAGTATGCCCAACAGAATCAAGCAGAAAACAGGCAAATTGTGAAAAAGTGAAAGAAAAGGTGAGATATTCTGCGAAGATTTGAAATCAGCAGAGCTGAAATTACATTAATCCCTTTGAACCAAAGAGCTTTCTGCTCTCCACATTTGCTTGAACATCTCTCTGCTTCCGCATTGTGACAATGGGGAATTTCAGTGGCCTGTGTGGCACCTAAAGGATAAGCAGTTCTGAAAAAGTATGTGTGGACTCATTAAGTCTCAGCAGTGTGTTTTCTTTGCCTGCAGAAAGCCAGCCCAGAGCTTCTGCAGGGTTATAGGGAATGAAGAAAGGGTTATTGTTAGGGATCCCACTACAATTCACTATGTCCTTCTTAGGGAAGATGTTGTGCTTTCATAATAGATTGGTGACTGCAAACTGAAAATGTTGATTAAAAATTCCCTAAAATTTTGACACAAAGTTTGACACAAAATAAAAATCCTGAAACTTACAACAAAGACTATTCAAAGATACCAAAGGAGAAATCTCAGAAAGTACAAGATTTTAAAAAAGTATGAAGGTAACCTGGGGGATTGACTATGATTCAGAATACCAAGGGAATCAGTCTTTGTTTAAAAAATAGATATCCAACCTGGAAGAATTCTGTAGGAATGAACTCAATGAAAGGGCAATAAAAATGGAGCTGAGGAAGAAAAAAGAACTTATGTGCTAAACTGAAACACATAAATACAATTTGTTTAGATATCCAATGCAAGGCTTATGTCAGTGTTTACCTAAAAGCACTGTGTAAAGAAACTATGAGAAAAAAACACTCTTGTTTTCTTTATCCTCATGAAAATTTCTGGAGACATGTATTAAACATATTCCATTCAGTTATTTGAGGAGGCAGACTGCTGGGATATTAAGCTAAAATCTAAACTTAAGAAAAAAATAAATTTTTTGCAGGGTTTTTTTAATCTGAAACCAGGAAATTTGAGTCTTGTTAAGTCAGGGCAATAAGCATTAACATAGTACTTCACCAGAAATTCACTATCTCCTAGTTAATCAAACCAGGTTGACATAGCTGGTGTTCAGTTCACAGGACCCTCCATCAGATGTTGATGTTCTTTCCACCTGCACACTGGATGTAGTGCAGTTCCAGGGATGTTAGCCAGCAGGGTAGTGTCTCACAGCCCTGCCACAACCCACAGCCTGAGTTCGGGGCATGACCCTGCAACCATGAGCAGATGTGCCTGAAAATACCATGGGGAACAGCTGCCTGCAGGGTGCTTTGGTGAGTAACTGCCCACAGGGCAACTCTTCTTCTGGAGTCACTTGTTTGTAGAAATGAACCAGAGAAAACTGGCTCTTTAACTGCTATCAAAGAGATTTCCTTCAGCATAACTCAAGCCCTTTTAGCATTTTTTGACTGTCCTTTTGTATTTATGGCAGGGGAGCACCCTCTGGACAGTTGTTCTACAGAGTGGGCTTGTTCTACAGAGTGGGATGAATGAGATAGGAAACATGTATTTGGAACAATGTGTATACATTGATCTTCGGACTTTGATCTACACCCCATAGTCCTACACAAAATAAGTTTCCCAAGGGGCAAACTGTTGTGTCCTGTGGCAAAGGAGAAAAAAAAAAAAAAAAAAGCATTCATATATTGGGACTGTAGGATTTGTTTTATGAGGATTTCTTCATCTCTTTTTGTCTTTCTGCGTCAGGACTATTAAGCCTCTAGAAGATATTTTCAAGACATTGTATGCAGACTAATGCAATGGAAGTTTACAAATTTAGGTGTCCAATTAATACTGCCAGAGGCTCAGTCTTTAGAGGACTGACTAAGTACAGTTCAGAACATGGGATTTTCATACTGTATATAGTTTTGATTAACTTTGTATCTCAATTTTCAGGTTAGTGTGGTGTCTCTAGTGCATTGTGGGAGAAACACTTCATATTGTATTGCAGATAAATGTGTGGAGATATATTTATTCTCAAAAATTTCAATATTGGCTTAAAATCATGACTGCAATAGTTTGAAGTTTCTGTTCATTTGCCCAGGCACTGAATTCAGGTGTCATTGATGAAGCTTTTCTAACTTGCCTCTAATGCTGCTGGCGGTTCTGCCTTTAACTGTGTTTCTTTCTGCCTCCTTGCCTGGACAACTATTTATCCTTTGCTTCATGAGTCTCTACTCTGCACCTTGTTCTTTTTCTCCCTAGTACTTGGCTTTGAAGCTACCTCCCTGGGGATGTTCATCTGATATTCTTAACAAATAAAGTCTAGCATTCTGTGAAACTCACATGCCTTTGGGTTTCTCCAAAGACTCAGATCATGGTCAAAGTTTTTCTTATATTCATTAAACTTTTTAGAGAGACTTGGTCCTTTCATAAAAACCCAAATCACTGCTTTACTTTCATTATCAAGGACCACAGGAACCCAATGGCTTCATGGCATTTTCATCAAAAAAAAGTTTGTAGCAATAGTTTCTAAATTTCAGTAATCTACAAGCCTTGTAGGAAATTCTAGGGATGTGCATACATGCAGATCACATACAGAAAAACTTTCTGGCTACATGTAATACTCTTGTTTGTCTTGTTTTAGCCTTAGGTCTTGTATTATCTGTAGTATTGTACAAGTTTTAACTTACTTTTAGCAATTTTGCTTAAGCTCTCTCTCCTACAGTACAAATGTTGTCACACAGTTTCATTTTATCTGCTGTGTGCACACATTTTGCCATTTTTGGTGTATCTTTCACAATCAGCTATTCCACTAAGTACAGTATCATTTATGTCTGACTCATTAACCATGCAGTAATTTCGGTTTGACTTGGGTTTGCTCTTAGTAGAAAAATGTTTTATCAAAATGGTGAAGCTGAGCAAATAATTTACATCAACACTTTATCTTCGTTTTCCTCCTGGGAAATCTATGACCAGATTGCACTTATTTCTAAATTATTAATTATTTATACTTTTCCAACACTGACTAATTCATTTCTTATTTTATGGATTAATTACAGATATCCTAAGCAGAAATTAATTTTCTTCACTCTATAATTAGTCAGCAAGGTCAGGTCGCTTTGCCTTAGATCCCTAGGCCATGTCATGCAAAAGCATTCTTTACTTAGAAAAATGAAAATACTAGTGCCAGGAAAGTGGACAGCCCTTGAGTGTTTACAAAAACCCCACACATCTGTGTCTTTCCAGGTAAATGGATTGTGGTTTTGTTTACATTTTCATTCACATTTATTTTGTCAGGTAGTGCACATGCTGACAGTGCAGTAGGGAAGTGAGTCCTTGTTTTGTGCATCAGTGTATGAGGTTCTTCTGAGCATCTGCAGAAGTCATAGTGACACAAAATTTAAGATCCAGCATCTGAGTTCAGATGACCACCCTCCCTCAAAAAAGTGCAGTGAAATCAATGTCAATCTATGGGTGCTTGTTCAGGCAACACCAGGCTGAAACCAGAGCTTATTTGTCTTCAGAAAAGATTGACATCTGCCTCTGCTGTCCTTGAGCAAGACCACCAGTGGCATTAATTCACCTCACCCTCCTCTACTGACTTCCCAGGAGAAGGGCAGTGATGCCTCCTCAGCAGTTCTCCTGAAGGCAGCACCCCAGGAAAACTGCTCTGGTCTACTTGTGAGCAAGTCAGGAATGAGCCTGGATGCTTGTAAACTCAGCCAGATCACTCTCCTGCCATCGGCAGAGAGGAGTTTGAGGTTCCTCGCTGCAAGCACCATTCCAAATATCCCTTTGGTGGGGGACAGTCCGTCAATCCCCGATGAAGTGCTGGGCTTCTCTCAGCTTTCTGTTTCGTGAAGACCAAGCAAGCTGTACCTTTCAAAAAGAAAAAAATTCTGTGTAGGTACTGTGAGGGGTAGTTTAGTTAGTTTTAAGATAGTTGTTTAAAAGGGAAAAAAAAATATATATGGTCATAGCACAAACATCTACAAGGTGCTGGAGCTTATCTCACAAGTGGCTGAATCTCTATTTGTCTGAAATCTGCAGACAAATATGTAACCAACACAATGATTTTAAAGGTGTTTAACAGCACCAAGCTTTTCAGAACTGAACTTCTTCACCCAGGCCCGTTCTCTGAGCCTGGTATCCTCTCAACTCACTCTTCAGGCAGCAGTCCTCTCTGCTAGGAGTTAGGGTGATATTAGATCTGTAGCTGGCACAGAAACAATTTGAAGACTCTTGACAGGGCACTCTTCTGCCTCTCAGAATGGATTTGCCCGGCTCAGTTAATGACCTAGTAACACTTCAAAACCTAAGAGCAAGAGAGGGTGAAGACAGAACTATAGCCCTTGTCAAACACAGGTGCAGGAACCAACATCACTTCCATCTTTAAAACTGGGGCTTCTTTCATTTACTTGGGTTAGCCTTCAAAAAAACATGCTTCTTCAACACTCACCCTCAACCTTCCACGGGTTTAAGGCCTGGGGGTGGCCAGGCAGTGGGCAGGTTCATGCTGGGATGGGTCTTCATCGGCAAGGGTCCTTATTTTATAGCTGCCATCTCTTAAGAGGGTAGCGCATGATCCTGCCACCAACCTCAAGTGGGTAGTCATAGTTGTAATAACATAAAAATGATGTCTCTGATGGAGCTGTGCTTTCTGTTAGCATCCCTGTTATCTGTGGTAGTGAATCTGAACAAGTATTTCTGTTGAGCTTTTGCATGGGCTTGGCTCACTGAAGCTGGCAAAACAGTAAGAGAAATTAATGCATCTGAGTCTGTGATCTGCCTCTAGAACTGGATTCTCCTTCAGGTCCCATCCCAGCACACAGCAGATAGGAGAAAATTATATTATCTACTTGATAATTTATTCTAGGAAAATGTTTTGAGTGGAAACAATCAGGGAGAGATTTGTCTTCCTTATTCAGCAGTTACGTATTCTCTGTTCTCTGCAGAACACGGTAATACTGTGGCGTGATTTCCTCACTGTCAGCTTATAAAAATACCACACTAATTTGTTGTAGTTGGAGTGGCTCTGCCGGGAACCCTTCCAAAGCAGTCAAATACCTACATGGACTGACTTGGCTGCCTGGCTTACTACATGCACTCTAAATATGGCAGGGTGAGACGTATTAGAACATACCAGCCTAGTCACCATCTCCCGGCTCTTGTACTCTTCATAGTAAAATCAATGCACATTGTGCTCTCATGCTGGGGCTATTTTTAGGTGTTATTTTTCCACTCAGTCTGCAGCTGTTTTCAGTCACAAGCTTCTTTAACTAAAACAAATACACAGTCCTTGGCAAAGAAGAGGTTGTAAAGAGGACAGAAGTGTGCACATGAATCTTGTGCCTGCCTCATGGAGTTTTACATAGGGAGGGTCAGAGGGGAGCAAAGGGGACCCTGATGTTCCAGGAAGCCAGGGCAAACACTCACCATCGTGATCAGTCCTACCTTCTTTCCCTCTTCCAGAATGACCGATGAAGGGCAGGCTTCTCAGGGCAGAAGAATGTGGGAGGAGGAGAGCTGGAAGGCTACCAGACCCAGAGCTATCTGCCACACTTCCCTGAGAGATACACACACAGTCCTTGCTGAGCTGTTTGCCTTTAGTATGCACAAGCTTCTTCAGCATAATATGTAATCCCATCAGCTCTATTGCATTGTTGTAATTTCCTCCTTCCCTCTGCACCTTAGGGAATGGGGAGAATGGAAAGAAGGGGAAGTGTTATCACATGGGATGCCTCGGAAATGGTTCATGAGCACTTCTGGAGCATTTCCTAAGCTCTGCAAAGCATGAGGGCTGAACTTCCCTTCAGTTACAGAAAGGAAACTATTCTTTCTTCCCCACTGCTCCCACCTGGCCCCAAGGCAGCGGTGGAAGTCCATAAGGCCAGAGTTGCCGCTCGCTGTCTTCAGTGTGGGAATGGCTTGGTTGACCTTCCTGTTAATTAAGAGCAGGAGGGAGCAGACTAATCCTATGTCTTGTTTGGAATGCTGAGGTTTATGTCATATTAGGATACGTTTGAAATCAAAAGGGCATAACTGCAGCCAGCCAACTGCTTTTAATGTTGTTTGTCAGGCTCAAGTGAGGGAGAGAAGTGAAATGGAGTGATCATACTGTCTAAAGCCACTCCCATCCACCACACTGGACATCTTCGCTGTCTACTGTGTAAACAGATATGGTACTGAGAAGATATAGGTCTTGAAGTATTTCTTAACGCTTAGTGCTGCATACAAGCCATGAACACTGATAAGCCGAACCCCTCTCAGAAGTTTCTTACGTCATAAATTACCATGGTTGTGCTGGCTAACACTAGGAGATGGGCAGGCACTGTCCTCACTTCTTCATCACCTCATTCAATTCATCCAAGGAACACCAATGAAATAATGGGAATACTTCGGTGGGTCGTACGTGCTATGCTTGGTAGCACATGTTGGAAGGATGGAGAGCCCAAATTATAAAATCTCAGCTGACGTCCTTAATCCAGCTCAAGGCACACTTCTGACCTGGAATAAGGATCAGAGTGTCTTGCAGATATCAAGCTATTTAAAAAGATTTATTCTGTGATACAGGCCCTTCACTGTGAGGCTAATGCAAGTAAAACAAGTATAATTTTAGCTTTCTCTGTTTTCACTAAGCAGTGTACTTACTAGTGTCACTACATAAAAAGCTAGCTAGCTATGGTGGTAATTAAAAAAAGCTGCATGATGAGAGTCATTTATGCTCGTCTTTTGACTCACATTGTTGAAAAATCAGCTCTTGGTAGTTTACAGTTTCATTGTTTAATATGGAAACTTTCTCACACTGTCCATTAGGAGAAGTGCTGCCATCCTCCATGTGGACTGTCTAAACCACTGGTGTGAAGTGCCTTGTTGTGCTATACTATCAAATTCTTCACTAGGTTTTGTATGAAAAGCAAACAAAGACACTTCTTCATGAAATCAGAAGTGCCCAGTTTATATTTCACATATGTGAGTTTCCTTGTTTTTATTAAAATTAAGTTTGCTCATTTGCCATTTTCAAGCTAGTTTGAAATGAGGATCACCTTGTATCCTAGGAAACACAGTGAGAATTTTATATGTGATCACATTTTTATCCATGTTATGAAAAAAGCAGATGGTAATTAGGTGCATTATTCATAGGAAAGCTTGTTGAGATCAGTGTCTGTATGGTTCCAGCTTCGATTAGAACTTGTTTGGAAGAACTACTTCATACCTTTCAATTGCCCCTCATTAAGTATAATCATTACTCTTCTGTGGCCCCAGTGTGCTTTAATTTGTGCAAAACAGCATACACAATATTATTCAGAAAAAACCAGCAAATTTCTGGGGTCCCTTTCATTCTGCTTGACATCAATGTGACCTTTCTGTCCATCTGAATTCATTATTATTTATTGTAGCTGTGAATGTGCCTTGTAAGACACCACTTGGCAGCAGGAGCAGTGCAGAGCTGTCGTGTTTCAGGGACAGTACCTGAGCCATTGGAAGAGACCAGTTCACCTACTTAGGTAGTCCAAAGGATGCTGAAGGCACACTTCAAGGCTGAGCCAGTTTGCTTACGAAGGGCAGGTCTCAGGATTCCTGTATCTCCAAGCCTTCCACCATGGACAGCGTGACACAACAGAAAAGGCACAGCCACGCTGCAACAACAGCAACAAAAGTGTTTTATGTTGCTCGACATTGCCCACACCTTTGCCTGTTTAGGAGAGTCCTAAATCTCAGCCATACGGGTGATGAGGTAGCCTGATACCTGGCTGGCTAGCCAGGAATTTTCTGCTCCCTTCCAGGGATCCTCATCTCCTGCTGTAGGAGGCCAAGTCAGGACAGCTTCTTGGGACCCAGAGAATCCAGGGCAGTAAAATCCTTTTGCAGAGGCTATGATACTGACATCCTCATTTCTGAGTCCGACTTTCTCACAAACTGGGGAGCTCCTTCACTACTAGGACAAAAACTATGTTTTCCAAAGGTAGTGAAAAGGCAGACACTAATACATGTGCCTTTTGCTAAGAGAAAGCCTCAGTGCCTCCTTAAACAACACATTTGCTGCTCACCTTACAGCAGGATGCTCTCTAGCCCACACCCAAACACACTGCCCAGTAAACAAGTCTTGCTGTCTTCCTTCCAGTTTGCAATCTCATATTCCCAAGAAACACAGCTGAAAACCTAAATGTAGCTGCTTCCCCTTCCACCTTTGACATTTTCTTGATTTGTTCAAAATTAAGCTTTGCATATGAGCAGGACAAATAGCCAGGTGGTGGTGGCTTCCCTTAACTTCTGTGGGAAGCACAGTGGCTGTGCTAGTACTGCCAGATCTCTGCAGCATTCAGTTGAGTTACTGCTGTCTCAAAAAGCTGACAGGCCTTTGAAGCAAATCAAGTTGACATAATCCCAGGAGACCATGCTAAGGATGGCCACATCTGTGCTGGCAATTCTGCTGAAAGCTCACTATAGTTCCCTCCTGCTTTTTCTTTTTGGCTTTTCAAATGCCACAAAATGTAGCTGTGGACTTTTTGTCCGAACATTGAACATTCACTGTGTCCCGGTGATACTAGTGATCCCATATGAATGAGCTGATGCACCATCACCTAATACAACACATCACATCACATATTTCTGTAGCTGCAGATGCTTCCCTGACTCTTTCCAAAACATAAATCCAGTTCTTGCTTCTCAAAAGTCTTCAGTAAGCTATCCCCCTCAAATTAAATTCAGGTGTTTCCACCTGTGCAGCTTTGCCAGTCAGAAGGCAGAAAGGTATACAAGAAAATACAGTGGGATGATCAACAGAACTGAGTTATACCTTAGGGACACCTACTGCAAAGCTGACTGCCATTTTAAAACACCCATCCTGGAGACCCCAGAGCAACCACATGGCTATACCTGTTCTTACATCTGCAGTACAGCATTTCCAGTGAGCCATACAGTCCTGACTGAAGAATTACCCAAAACTGAATAACTGGGAAGTAGGACCCACCACACAAAAGTGTCCTTGTTTCTCACTGAAAAAATCTTGTCAGCCTAGCCCAGTCTTGCACTTGGGCTTCCTCCAGAGACTTCTCTGTAAAAGAAACCCAAGAAGTCCTTGCAGATGGCATTCAGCCTTGGAGATCTCCATATGGAAAATATTTTTGGAAAGACAAATAACTGTAACTGGGTCAGACAAGGATTTTTTTTCATACTGCCCCTGAAAAGAGAGGGGTAAAGCTATTGTTTGTCTTCCTATGCTACACAGAGGCTTCTGTAACCTTCCACAGCATGCTAAAGTGGGCAAATAAGGATATTCAAGTGCATATCAACACTTGTATCATGTAAGAAAGTCTGCATGTATTTAAGAGACAAGCTATTTAATCTTATCAGTACTGTAGATGTCCATTTTATTTATTTTGTGGTTGGGATATTAGTAGCTTCTACTACGTCATCTGTATTTGCTTCTGAAGAAATTAATTTCAGTGTTTTCCTTAATGACAAACCAATGCTTTTAATGTCTTCTTTCTCCTTTGCAGCAGACAATACACTTAGACAGTGCCAACTGTGTCCTGCAGAAATAGCTTGCTTTGAAGTAGCCATCAATAAACAGATGCGAGGGTCCAAATAAACCTGGTAAAATATACACTTGACTAAACAATGCATCAACAGATTTGAGGCTTCTTTTTTCTTTTTTCATTTGAAACGTTTGCCAAGTCCCTGACTAATACAATAGATAAGATGGTCCTTAAAGATTCAACATAGCAATTTTCAACACTGGTCTCCCACAAGCAAGGCAACACAAACTTCCCATAAAATCAAAATCATTCAAATTCTGTGCTTTGCTAAACATAAAATTCAAGAAAAAATTCCTTTTTCAATTCTTCACTTAGAATTCCTTGTGCCTTGAGTAGGCTACATTTTAAAGTCCCCACCATCATTTCCACTATAGATCTTTATCATTCATTTTCAGGCTTCTGCCATCAGAAAAGTTGTTCTCCTCTCTAATAGCTCAGGAATGACCTTAAGGCTTGTGACAAGGGTTTTTTTTACTCACCTTCTGGTGCCTCTAGTAATGACATATCTGTATTGCAGTGACCTATCAGACAGCTAAAGGCACAATATCTCTACACACAACATTTCTGTCTGTGTTGTCAATCCCATTTCAAATAAGACCCCAGATGAACCCCAGAAAGGCTAAGTTCATTGTGTCTTCCTGCTATGGCTTCCACCTACTCATTCGTTCTGAGTTCCCAACCTGACAGGAGCACAAGGGACATAACTGGGTTTCCTCCCTTCCTTCCTTCCTGCCTTCCTGTCTTCCTGCTGTCCACTAGCACCATTTTGCTGATCTCTCCAGACTCTCCAGGTGGTGGTTCTAGCCAGTGCCATATACTGACACTTCACACCAACGTAGGACATTGCCCCAGTCTAGCCTCCGTTACTGGAGAGGTCACTGGTGACCAAGTGCATGTCTGGGCTAAAATACCACATTCCCCCTAATCAGGCAGCCAAGCCTGGTCTAGGTGTATGATTTCTTGAGCATCTAGTGAAGCTAAGTCCACCTCTCCCCCCATTGCCAGCAAAACAGAAAGTATAAATGACCCTTATTTGTAGATGTACCTGTCCTCTTTTACAGGCAGTGGTTTGCTGTAGTTACGGAAAGCCTTGACAAGAGAAGTCTATAAATTGTGTGAAGGAGAAAACAGCATCCTGTGAACAGGTATCCTGTCCTGAGGGTGCAGGCTAGTGAGGTGCTGGCCAAAAACCATGCCTCACAGCACAGCTTTGCTTGTCAATCACATGTTTTCATTTAGGAAAAGTCAATTTCTGAGCCCATCTTGCTGTACAACATCTGCTTTTAGTCATATGATCCTGCCCAAATTGGACAAGGGCCAGAAACAGCAGGCCTGCTGAGTGCATAGGCTGCCGTTCATTTGTCCCAGTATCAGTATTCATATCTAAATTCCTCAGGTGTCTGCCTCAGTGCAGGACCTTTTAGCATCCTATTAATGGCCTTTTCCTAGAAAAAAAACCCCAACATTTTCCATCCCAATCATCCCATTGTCCACCTACCCAGTTACCAAATCCACAAGAGCTCCAACCTGCTTTTCTGGGACAGGCACATGTCCCTGCTACAAGCTTTATCAGCCGAGTTGAAAATATGAAGTGAAGCAAAACAGATGGAATTTCATAACCAATTAAATACTACAGAGGGAAACGTAATGTGTAGGCTCCTCATCTTCAAACTGAAATCAGTCATCTTGTTAAGTATTCTTGAAGCTGTGACAGATCCCCTATGTCCTGTTCTGCAGCCCCAGAGTTCAGAAGGGATCCTGCACGTTGTGAGCATGCTGAGATTCTGCTGCAGGACTAAGACTTTGCTCCAGAGAACTCTAACCAGTGGAAGCACCTTCCGTTGATCTGTTTGACGTATCTGTCTGCAGTGAGCCTGTGTTTCTTTTGGTGTTACTGAGCCATCATGGTCTGGTTTTCTGTGTGTGCCTGGTAGTGCTCTCTTGCTTGACAGCTCAATGCAAGAACGAAGTAACGATTAGAGAAGATTCTTCAAAGAGCCAGGAGATGTTGGATTCATGGCCAGTAAGTGTTATGGTCTTGTAGAAGATAAATCCATGCCAAATACGGGTGAGCAAGTTCTATGGCAGAAAGACATAATTAATGGGAAGAGGAACTCCCTTGGTCCAAGCTTTCACTCCTGTCACAGCTGAGCTTGTAGAATCAAAGTTTATGGTACTCTGTAAAGTGAGAGGAGAATCTGGCCCAACTGAATTACAAGAGACTGAGATCATCACATATGAAGTGAGAATTAGGCTTAAAATATCAAGAGCCTGGGGATTTTTCAGTAACACATCTGATACCTGGATCTCACAAAATCTTACCCACTAAATTAATTCAATTGGACTTGTGCAGATTTGCCATATGAATATAAATGCAGTGATGATGCAGGGAATCACCCTGTAAGAAGCTGCACAGACCATCACTTAATGTCATTGTAAGTGAATTGGAGAAGGGTCAAAGAGAAAGATTGATCCTGTAGAATGAACTTGATGTGTGGAGCACTGTCTGAGGAGACCCACAGATGTCACCAGCATGGGCTACTCAGACAAGAATGTGAGGTCTGCAGCACCACCAGATACTGAGTGTGTGGGAAAAAAACTCAATCTATTATCCTACCACAGGACTGAATTTTGTTGTATTGGCAGGTGTTTCACTGAGGACATAAAAAGCAACTATCTATTGCAGATGAGTGGAAAAGTTGAAAAATGAGCTAGAAGGGTCTTTTGGCAGTGATGAGTTCCCTGCTGAGGAGATGATCTTTGGCTCTGTTTATACACCCCACCTGAAGTCTGTGTGCAGCACAGGGGAAAGCAAAGAGGAAGGGCAATGAAAGATGGTGAGGTTAGGGAGGGATGAATCGACACTGTTCCTTTCTGAGCTGCACAAGCTTCCTGTGCCTGTATGTGTGCATTTGTAAGAGGGAGGCAGAGAGAAAACACCACACTGCTTGTTGTGAAAGGTTACAGGAGTAAAGAAACACAGAGGTAATGTAAGAAAGATGTTTCTAGTTAGTACTGGTACAGCAGTCAACTGAATGTGTGTCAATTCCCTTTTTTCCTCTCTGTGCTCAATATATATATTTAGATTGAGCAGAGACATTGTTAATCTCAGATCCCAAATGCCACTTTGATAACTGCCAAGATTTTTTTTTTGGGGGGTACGACTGCTGTAACAGCAATAATACATTATGTTTTCTGTCCTGATGGACGATTGTATGTGAAGTGGTCCTGTCTCCAATATGTACAATATTTCAAACTTTCCTGCCAAAAATAAAAATGGAAAAAATCAAGAAAGCCTTGAGGCAACAATAACTTATTTGACATCAAGTTACATGGGTTTTGCATGTTTATTTCCTCAAATATTCAATTAAAAGCTTACTTACTGTGGCAGATGTCATATCACATGGTGCATATGCTCCCTCTCCAATACAGAGCAGCTTTTTAGAAATGACTGCCAAAATGTTGTAAGAACTTTTATAATGGTTTCAGGATGAAGCATAAAATGTAATAAGTCACACATTTTTGTGCGCATTTTATTGATCATTTGGTACTAGCTTTCTGTTTGGGAGTTGGGGGTTTTGATTTTTTTTTTTTGGGGGGGGGAAGCAGGAATTGTTTCCATGCAAAAAAGGAGAGAAGGAAACTGTTGGATATTTGGAAACTGGGCATAGGTGCTTTGTTGTGAAGACAGTTGTAGTGACCTGAGTGAGTCAGGTTTCTTTTGGTCTGCTCTTGTTCCTGCGTTTGAAATGCATTAGTAGTTACATACTACTAATAAGAAATACTTCTGTAAGTTTGGTTCCACTGAAAGGATTTCACTTCTCTGAAAAAATTCTATTGTTGGCCATTTGGTTAGCTATTTTGTGGGTAAAACCAGGCTGTTTTCCAAAATGATCTGATTTCCATTCATAAATTAGTGCATGTGTTAACCAAACTTAGATTAAATGCTAAATAGATGTAATGCATCTGCATCTATCCAAATCTGGCAGACACCTGTTATAGCTCACAGTGTAAGCCAGTCATTAGTGACTTTCAAGAAGAAAGATGTTTTCTGGTTGGCAGGGTCATCAGTACCAGAGATATTGCATGCTTTGCCACAGCATTGAAAATCAAGCCCTGGTTCAAGGATGCTGGAATACCTACATAAGGGTCTAATCAGCTATGATGATCTTCATTCTCCATGTCTTTTGACTGGCACAAGTAAAATAGCTCTGAGAAAACTCCAAAGCATCATGAGAAAAGAGCTGTGAAAAAGAAGACTGAAAAGTCATATTTCTTTGTGCCCACTGAAGCTTTGGATAATCCCAAGGAATAGGATCCCTGGAAAGTTATTGCTGTCTTGTTCAGCAAAGGAGTGTCAGACCTAGGAAAGAGGATGAGTTTTTAAAACATGACCGTGACACATGCCAGATGACATCTCACACACAGGACAAGAGTGAGGCAGTGATATGGATCTGTCTTCACTAGCATCAGTGCCTGCTCCGATCTCTATAAACAACACATGTCAGCACTGGATCAATATACTTGAAATGACAGAGCTTTATGGATTTTGAGGAGCTTTTAGGACAAAAAAACAGAATTCCAAAGTGCCTTCACTGCAGAGTAGATCCTGACTGTCACCCGAACATGGCACTTAGCTCTCTGTGGTTGCCCACAGAGTCTTTAACCCTAACTTCACAGTGCTGTCAACCAAGGACAGATAGTGTTTAAATTTAACCCTTTGTTTCACTTTAGCATGGGCTTATGACCCACTTTCTTTGCCATAAGAAAATAGGCTGATCAAAGCCCACGGCGGTGACATTCCCCAAACATTTCTCTCTCCTCTTCTGGAAGTGATTCAGAGCTGAAACCCTGTGTTTGACTACTTTCTGCAAAACATCTACAGCATGCAAGCAGAGATGCCATGCACAAAAAAATGGGCTGGGAAAACTCACTTGTTTAAGATGAACAGGAGAAATTCTGTGTAAGGGGTTACCCAACACCCAGTATCCCAACCAGAGATGAGGCTGCTGCAGCTCCATGTCTCCAGGCCCTGCCAGCAGTGAGTCCGAGTATATATCCCCACGAGGCAAACACAGACACACACACCCCAGCATAGGATCACATACTCATTTAGGCTGGAAAAGATCTTTGAGATCATCAAGTCCAACCATAAACCTAACACTGCCAATGCCACCATTAAACCACCCCCCTAAGAACTCAACCACTTTCCTGGGCAGCCTCTTCCACTGCTTGACAAACCTTTTGTTGAAAAGATTTTTCCTAACATCCAACCTAATCCTCCCCTGGCACAACTTGAGCCCATTTCCTCTTGTCCTGACACTTGTTACTTGGGGGAAGAGACCAGCCGCCACCTGCCTACACCCTCCTTTCAGGCGGCTGTAGAGAGCAATAAGGTCCCCCCTGAGCTGCCCTTTCTCCAGACAAAACAGCCTCAGTTCCCTCAGCTGCTCCTCATGAGACGTGTGCTCCAGACCCTTCACCAGCTTCGCTGCCCTTCTCTGGACATGCTCCGGCACCTCCGTGTCCCTCCTGCAGTGAGGGGCCCAGAACTGAACACGGGATTTGAGGTGGGGCCTCACCAGTGCTTCCTTTGTCTTGCTGGTCACACTGTTTCAGATACAAGCCAGGATGCTGTTGGTCTTCTTGGCCCCCTGGGCACACTGCTGGCTCGTGTTCAGCCGGCTGTCCACCCCCACCCCCAGGTCCTTTCCCCCCAGGCAGCTTTCCAGCCACCCTTCCCCAAGCCCATAGCACTGTGTGGGGTTGCTGTGATTCACATGCAGGACCCGGCACTTCTCCTTGTTGAACCTCACACAACCGGCCTTGGCCCATCGGTCCAGCCTGTCCAGATCCCTCTGCAGACCCTCCTGCCCTCAAGCACATCAATACTCCCCTCCAATTTTGTGTCATCTGCAAACTTACCAGTTCAAAGTTACCCAGATCACTGATAAAGATATTAATCAGAACTGGCCCCAGTACTGAGCCCTGGGGGACACCACTTGTGACTGGTCCCCAGTTGTATTTAACTCTGTTCACCACCACTCTTTGGGCCCGCACAGCCAGCCAGTTTTTTAGCCAGTGAAACGTATACCCATCCAAGCCATGAGCAGCCAGTTTCTCCAGGAGAATGCTGTGGGAAATGTTACCAGTATTCATATATATATGCACCACTGGCTGCACAGACCAACATAGAGAGAAAACACCCACACAAATAAAAACATAACGAACAGCCTGATCCTGTTTGCCTCTCTGAGTGATCAAGGTGAAAGTCCATTA
Organism: Falco rusticolus; assembly: GCF_015220075.1. Classification (NCBI taxonomy): domain Eukaryota; kingdom Metazoa; phylum Chordata; class Aves; order Falconiformes; family Falconidae; genus Falco; species Falco rusticolus. Next base: position 70,150,159 of record NC_051189.1, on the reverse strand, counting down.
GTGGAGAACATATGCATATATACAGATATGTACCATATAGATCCCTCCTTAGTCTACCCAGTAGCTGGCACCAAGACCCCTGGTGTCCCCAGCTGCTGGCACCTGACACCCACGCCACTCCAACTGCTGGTAATCAAACCTCTTTTCTGATAGATACATACATATACACATAGGCACCCACTACAGATCCCCAGGAAGTGACCTTGGACACTCAGGCTATCCAACAGCAGGAGCCCCTGCCTCCTTGGTACCCCATGCACAGACACACACACATAAGTGAACAGGTCTCTCTGGTAGCAGGTCCAAGTGGTCTCTCCAGTGCCTGACCCTCAGACTCCTTGGTCGCTTCAACAGCTGGGATGCACCCCTTCAGCACCTAGCTCTGACTTCCTCTTGTCTCACCAGTATCTGTCCCACACCATCCAGCCTCTCTCATACCTGACTCCCATGGCCGGACAAGCGTACTGACCAGCAACCTCTCCACACACGGCCAGTCCCTTCCAGCACGCGTGGCAGAGGAACATAACGGCAGGCACACAGGACTTCAGTTTGGTTACAACCAGATTAACCACTTAATCCGGGCAACTGCCAGCTTTTTCACTGGCCTTTCTTCCGAGAGCATGTTCCTGGGATTCCATGACTTGGTATGCATTTTTCACTGCATACTATAGGCAGGTGTTGCAATGAATATTACCTTGTAAAGTAAAGATGTGTTTTGTAAAACACGCAAGGTAGATTCATGCACCTTTTAGAGGAAATGGCTATATGAGGATCTGGAAAAGGTAAATAAAAGCTGCAAAACAGTGTGCTCTCCCAAAATTTCAAATGGTGGTATAAATTTCGGAAATAAATGGAAATTTTCATCTTCTTAGATACTGTAGTTTACAACTTGATTCATCCAGATCAGCTGGTAAAATTCCATTAGGGACTATAAGTAGGTGAATAAGGACACTTGAAAGTGCAGGAGTGATGTTCACTTTGTAGAACCCAGCCTATAAGAACATGTTACTTACCCTAGGTCTGACACAGTGATGAAACAAACCAAAAGCAGTGTTTAAAGTTGAATGTTACTTTAAACATAAGGAAACAGACTGGAATTAAAGCAGTAACACCACATTTTATATATATACCGATCCTAGTATTACTGATCTGTTTTAATGCATTCCAAGCTTGCAACTACTATTCCTTGGAGACTATTGGTCCTTTGTCATTTTGATAGAGAAACATACAAAAGAGACATGGGAAGCCTTTTCCATCCACCCACGTTTCTCCATTATTGTCAGACTGTTCCCTTCAGCAAGTTTTGAAATTCATTTTCTGCTTCAGTTTCACAGCATTTCTGGTTCCATTATTGATTTTTACACCACCATCTAAGGTGCTTCAGGGTTTGGAAATTCTTCCATGCCACTAGGGGTTTTTTGGGGGTTTGTTTTGTTTGTTTTTTTTTTTAAATTTTGTTCAGCCCTCTTCTACCACTGCAGTAGCTGTTATGGAGCATTGCTCTAACCAACTGATACTAAGCCATACTTCAGAAGAGTGGCTGGTCGTCAAAAGTTGTTATATACTGACCAGTGTGTTTAGTTAAAAAGCTGATGAGATCAATGCCAGCAACCTCACAAAAAACTCTGAGTACTGACAGCAGTCGCATTAGCATGGTAACTTTGGGAATTGCTCTTCTGGTCTATCCATGTCCCTGGAATGCTGGGCTGGGATTCAAAACACTCATTTCTTCCAGACCTTGTGAGGCATAAGAAGGTTACACAGAATATGACCCAGATAAGTAAAGCCTTTCAAAGAGTGCTGCTCCACAGATGCAGTTACCCGGAGTTACTGTGAAATCCAACTTGCAAAGCAGAGCTAGGAAGGAAAGAAAGTTCTGGGATTTAATTTCTTGCACAAGCTGAAAAGCAGGTCCCTTTGAAAGACTTAATTTGACAGCAAAGCTTCCACAAAAATAAATGGCGATTTAGCATCTCTATTGACAGTGAAAGGAATAGAACAAATATCAACACAGGTGTGCTCTAAAATGCATGCTTACAAGCTTAGTTTGTTGAGGAATCATGAGCAGCATCTGTAGCGATAGCAATTTCCCCCTGGGTCTTTTGGAAAAGAACTCTGCCTATGTCTCCACTTCCTTTTACAAGTAATGGCTACTCCAAGCTCTGTCCAAAGGCACATGCTGATGAAGGAGAACAGGCATAAAGCTCCCTCTCGAGCTTGAAATCTCTAGCGGTAGGGAAACATTGTGGTCATTACCTACTGTGCAGCTCAGCCCAACCACAGAGGGAAAACTCCATTTCAGTCTCACATGGGAAAATTCCTGCCCAGCCACAACTACAGGTGAACTTAATGGATCTGGAAAATAAATAAGTAAAATAGAGCTGAAACATTGGCTAGGTTCCTTCAGGCATGAGGAACCTGGGTGCTGAGTCTTCTTACTGCAAGCATTTTGGAAGCCAAAAGATAGTTTCCATGTTCTGTCCACACCCACATGGAAAGATGGGAGTTAGAGGTAAAGTCAGCATCAGCAATTGCATCCAACTGAGGAATAAGCCAGGCCACCCAGAGCAGCAACAAACGTCCCTTAGCTGCCTGCCAAGATGAGAACCAGAAGGCCAGCCACCTCAAGGGTGTGTGTGGCTATGGTGGATCCTCTTGTGGATCCCTCCTGGGAAACCTGCACCTTGATTACCTCTCTGAAATGCCTGTACACAAGCGCACGCAACATGGGGAACAAACAGGAAGAATTAAGAGATCTGTGTGCAGTCACAGGACCATGATCTCATTGTAATTACAGAGACATAGTGGGATACCTCGCTGTATGGATTTGTTGTCAACTGGAATTGCAACTGGAATGGTGTCATGGATGGCTGTGTACTTCTTAGGGAAGACAGGTCAGCAAGGCAAGGTGATGGAGTTGCACTTTATGTGTGGGAGCAACTGGAATGTATTGAGCTTTCCCTAGGGGGGGATGAAGAATGAGTCGAGAGCTTATGGGTAAAGATTAAGGGGCAGGCCAACATGGGTCACACTGTTGTGTTTACTGCAGGCCACATAATAAGGAAAAGGAAGTTGATGAGGCCTTCTACAGGCAGCTGGAAGTAGCCTCACAATCACAGGTGCTGGATCTCGCAGGGGACTTTGGTCACCCTGTAGTCTGCTGGAGGGCCAGCACAGCCAGGCAAGCACAGTCCAGGAGGTCCTTCAGAGCACTGATCACTTTTTGCCATAGGTGGTGGAGAAGTCAGTGAGGCAAGCTGTGCTGCTGGACCTTGTACTAACAAACAAAGAAGGACTGGTTGGGATGTGAAGGTTGGGAGCAGCCTTGGCTGCAGTGACCATGAGATGGCAGAGTTCAGGATCCTGTGTGGACGAAGCAGGGCAGTAAGTAGGTTTGCAACTCTGGACATCAGGAGAGATAAGTTTGGCCTCTTCAAAAACCTACTTTGAGGAATCCATAGGTTAGGGCTTTAGTAGGTAGGGGGGTCCAAGGAAGCTAGCTAATACTCAAGCATCACTTCCTCCAAGTTCAAGGGCGGTGCATCCCTATGGGTAAGAAATCAAGCAAAGCGGGAAGGAGACTTCCATGGATGAGCAACAAACTTCTGGCAAAATTCAAACTGAAGAAGGAAGTTTATGGAATGTGGAAAAAGGGGTGGGCCACTTGGGAGGAATATAGGAATTTTGTCGGAACATGGAGGGAGGTAACAACGAAGGCTAAGGTCTGTTTGGGATTAAATCTAGTAAGGGATGTCAAGGACAACAAGAAGGGCTTCTTCAAGTACATTGGTAGCAAAAAGAAGACTGGGGAAAATCTGAGCCTGCTGCAGAATGCAGTGGGTGCCCTGTTGATGAAGGATACAGGGAAGGTGGAGTTGCTGAATGCCGCCTTTGTGCTAAGGTCAGCATCCAGCAATCCCTGACCCTAGAGGCAAGAGAGCAAGTCTGGAGAAAGGAAGACTTGCCCTTGTCAAGGAGGATTGGGTTAGAGATCATTTAGGCAAACCAGACACCCAGAAATCCATGGGCCCCTATGACATGCCCCCCTGAGTGCTGAGGAAGCTGGCAGATGTTGTTGCTAAAGCACTCTCCATCATCTGGAGAGGTGCCTGAGGACTGGAGGAAAGCCAATGTCACTCCAGCCTTCAACAAGGGCAAGGATGACCACCCAGGAAACTACTGCCCAGCCAGCCTCACCTCCATCCCTGGAAAGGTAATGGAATGGCTCATCCTGGAGGTCATCTCTAACCATGCGGAGAAAAAAAGGGTGATCAGGAGTAGCTGACGTGGATTCACCATGGAGAAATGATGCCTGATCAACCTAACAGCCTTCTACGATGGAATGACTGGCTGGGTAGACGAGGGGAGAGCAGTGGATGTTGTCTACCTTGATCTCAGCAAGGCTGTTGGCACCGTCTCCCATAACATCCCCACAGGTAAGCTCAGGCAGTGTGGGTCAGATGAGCAGTGGGGTGGATGGAGAACTGGCTGATGGCAGAGCTCAGGGGGTTGTGATCAGCAGCGCAGAGTCCAGCTGGAGGCCTGTAGCTTGTGGTGTTCCCCAGGGGCCAGTACTGGGTCCAGTCCTGTTCAACCTATTCATCACTGACCTGGACGAAGGGGCAGAGTGTGCCCTCAGCGAGTTTGCTGATGGTACAAACCTGGGAGCAGGGGCTGACACACCAGGCGGCTGCGCTGCCATTCAGGCAGACCCGGGCAGGCTGGAGAGCTGGGCGGAGAGGGACCTCATGAAGTTCAACAAAGGCACGTGCAGGGTCCTGCACCTGGGGAGGGACAACCCCACGCACCAGCACAGGCTGGGGCTGACCTGCTGGGAGGCGGCTCTGCGGAGAGGGACCTGGGAGTGCTGGTGGGCAGCACATTGCCCATGAGCCAGCAGGGTGCCCTGGTGGCCGAGGAGGCCAGTGAGATCCCAGGGGGCATTAGGAGGAGGGTGGCCAGCAGGTGGAGGGAGGTGATCCTGCCCCTCTGCTCTGCCCTGCTGAGGCCACATCTGGAGTGCTGTGTCCAGTGCTGGGCTGCCCAGTTTGAGAGAGACAGGAACTACTGGGGAGGGTCCAGCGGAGGGCTGCAAAGATGATGAGGGGACTGGAGCACCTCTGTTATGAGGAAAGGCTGAGAGAGCTGGGCCTGTGTAGCCTGGGGAAGAGAAGACTGAGAGGGGATCTTACCAATCTTCATAAATATATTTAGGGTGAATACCAGGAGGATGGGACCAGGCTCTTTTCAGTAGTGCCCAGTGACAGGGGAACAGGTACAAACAAAACCACAGAAAGTTCTAGCTGAATATGAGGAAAAACTTGCTTACTTTGAGGGTGAACAGAGCTCTGGAACAGGCTGCCCAGAGAGGTTGTGGAGCCGCCTTCCCTGAAGATATTCAAAACCCACTGGAACACAATGGTCTGGGTGAACCTGTTTTAGCAGGAGGTTGGAGTAGATGGCTTCCAGAGGTCCCTTCCAGTCCCAAGCATTCTGTGATTCTGTGATTGCTCAAAATTACTCTCAGGTTGCTGAGATCTGGTCCTTTGAGGTGCTACATGCAGTAGAGTTTGTACTGAAGAAGCAAGCAACATGCTGGCAATTTTTCTTCATACAAATCTCAATCCACTATTTTAAGGCAAAACTTGGATCCACATTAAGACATTAAACTTAGGTTTCTACATGTCAGCTACGTGCCTGAGATACCACTGCAGGTACTGGAAGCTTAAGGGCTATTCAAACATACCTAAAACTCAATTGCTACACTTGGTCGGCTGTAAAGCTACATTGAATTTTAAAGTCTATGTCTGCAAGCTGAATCCCAGTCCCGTGTCTCTCTGTGGCAAACAATTGGAACTGTGCAGCTAGAAATGATTGCCGCAATAACTGGACTTATTGCTGACTTTACCTTGAACAAAGAACTTGGTCACAGAAAGGCTGAACATGTGCTCATACGCTAATGAAACAGGTGATTCCTGCCAAAAATTATAAGATGAACAAACAATTCTTCCCTTGATTTGACAGGTCAGGTTTGAGATCTTGTTACAAATACACTTTTTGATCTGGTTTATGGCATCATGCTCAGTGTGTGAATAACTAAGAAGACGTTGCTACCACCCATCCAGAAGCAGGAGATTGAATTACATTAGAGCTTTTTGGGATTTTTTTTTAATCAATCAATGTCAAGGGACATCACTTGTTGCGTGTCTCTCTTCTGGGGTGTGTTGTAGTGCTGCGCTTTGAACTTAACTGTGACAGTCACTGCTCAATTTCAGTTGTTCTGTGGAATATTGGGACCTTCAGGTATGTCCGTATTGCAAAAATGAGGTTGATTTTTCCTGAAATTATACCCAGTTCATTTCAGGGAAAAAACACACTATGGTCCTGTGGACTGGAGACAGAAATGTGGACACCGACTAAAAAATATCATTGATGGAGAATATTGGAAATCAGAAGTAATAGTTATAGTAATTTGCAAATTAGATTCTAATAAAAATGCCCACATATCTTGTAACAGATTACTGGAAAGGAAAAGTAACTTTCATATGTTCTTGTACATTGTTAAACCCCATAAAGCTAATTTGTTTTACTTGTGAAGCAGTGACCTGTTCCTCCTTGGTTTCGACCGATTTTATCAATAAAAGTTTTTTGAGGTGAATATATCTGATACCAAAGACAAAATTCTTTAGAAATTGGGATAGTTAAATGAATTGTTCAGGGCTTTTAACTCAACTTGATTATATTATGATGGAGCAATTTAGTCACAATATATGACATTCATTTAATTGTTGTAACCGACCTAGGTGACCTAGGAGATGGCATCTCTGTGCCTGTGACACTGGCTTCCAGTGGTGCACAACCAAAGGGAAAACATTTTTTTTTTTTCCTAAAGATGCTGTATTTTGGAAAACTTCATTTGCTTATCTGATCAATAATTAAAGGGGATGTGCTCTGACCTGTCAAAGACTATTAAAAGAGCTATCTCAAACAACCTTGCAAAGCACTTTAAAGATGTGTGCAATAACAGAAATAATCTGGCCCGCTCAGATTTTGGGGTCACATACTTATTTACTGGAGTCCATAGTGAAAGTTGGGTTCTTCCAGGGATTGATTCTTCTCAGCTGCTAGACAGCTGCAGATGGGATGAATTGTCCCATTTCTCTGCATTAATTAAAGGTAAACAGAGATCACTAACATAGACTAAACTGCAGGTTTAGATGGACATGCTGAATGAGTTCTTCCCTTACTCTTTTCTGATTTGAAACCCAAACATCGTCTTTAGGGGCAGACTTTTCCAGGTATACACTATAGGTATATGCACCTACATATGGGACTGCACTGTCTTATTCGCTGATGCTGGGTTAGAGCAGCTTTGTCACAAGGTAAGTAAAAGCCTATGCTTTCTTTTAATGACTGAGTCATTGACTGAGAGTGAAACTGGCCCCCACTAGAGTCCTCGCACACACCATGCACTTGTCACACGTGTGAGCTCCCACTACGCAGTGCAGGTCTCGGTATGCTAAAAACAGAATTGGGCATGGGCACTACTACTAAGACAGTACTGTATCAGGCAGATGCTTTCTTTTTCCTGGGTTTGGGGCCATGTGGTTGGAAAAATAAGTTTGGGTCTTCATGCCAAATACTACCATTACTTATGTTTGTATGAATACGTGCAGAATTAGCATTGTTTTCAGTCAAAAGACATTCTCCTTTTGGAAGCATTTTATTGTCTAAAAGTTAGAGCTGACATTATAACCACTTTGCTGTCTGGATAAAACTCTTTTTGCAAATGTAAGGGCTAGAGACTTACATCAGGAAGCAAAGAAAAGCCTTTAGAAATGTAGCATGGGATCTTGGCTCCATTGAAATCAATGCCAAAACTCTCACTGACTTCAGCGGGGCCGGGATTCCAGGCACCACCAATGAATTTGTGCATGCAGCTGCTTAAGCTACTGTGAGCATCTCCAGTGTAATTTCTGAACATGAGAGAGACTTCTACAGGTTAATCGGTACGTGCCTATACTAAATCTAGTATCTTCCCTTTTGTTCCCCTGTAAAAATATTTTCCTTTTAGAGGAATGTGCCACAAATGAAAATTGTTCTGCTGCTGTTCTTTGCAACACTAGATGTGAATTACATGTACTGAGTGGATGATCCACTCTGTAGGAAGTACGAGACAACTGGAAATATTTATCTGTCATTGTAAAGTAAACAGAGCTAAGAATTACAGACAAAGTGGCCAGAACAGAGAAGTATGCGCATTGACTGAATAACCTAAGTGTCATGGTTTTCAAATCTACCTGTTCTGTAATTGTGATTAAAGCTCTCTTTAATTAACCTGGGATTTACATTTACCTTGGTTGATTTCTGCCCATGTGTTTGGGAAATTTTAAAAACTGCTATTTTCAGATTCACTGAAATGTGAAAAAAACAGGTCAGTTGAAAAATGGTATATGTGCCAATGGCACACATTTCTCAATATACATTGGGAAAACATGAAGTGGATAGTCAAGTCCATGGCACAGATCAGAGGGGTTAAATTAACACAGTGACTATGCACAGTTATTCTGAGGAAATGGAAAATCATCATCAGATCCACTCAAATAAGTGCAAAAAAATTGACTTTGACCTGGTGTATCTCTCAGAAAAACAAGGGAATGCCCATCCTCTTTTCCCTAGGAGAAGATGCTCTAAATGTCCTAGAGACAGATAGTCTAGGAGTGATTAACAGCATCAGTTGATCTTTGTGCAGTTGTGCAGTGTTTTAGAGATCAGTCTTCTCACTAAAAAGCGAGGTTAATAGATGCATCCAGATTACTCATTTTCAGCTGTTTCTAGTTTAACTAACACGTAAAATGCTATGTACAACAGCCATGGTTTGGAGGCATTGTTTCTACATTCCTTTTTTAATTTTAGCAGCTATATTTTTTCCTCTTAATCCCTATAATAATCCTGTTTTGAGGCATGCTTAATTATTTAACTTTGCCATTCTCTCAGGGAAATTATGGACTAAATTGCATGCATGTTATTAATACAAAGCACCATTTTGTTAGCTAATTTAGAATTTCACATCCACATCAAACAGGCAGATGTCTATAATCTATTATTTGTGATCCCGCTCAACTGTGCCGAGCGGACAGAGCCTGCACTTCTGTTCTCCCTCCCTGCTGTGAGGGCAGCATCCCACCGTCAGGTCCCCTCGGAAACCCTGCCTTGCACACACTGGTACACCATCATTTGAATCTCCCAATTTCACAGCCTTTCCCCCTTAATGCCATGCTCACTCAGTGGACACAGCTGGCTCCTCTTTTCTTTTTGGAAGCTTTTTTTTTTTCAAAAAATTCCTTTACTACTGCTTGATTGCCATTGGATACACTCTGGCTCAGCATACACTTCTCAGCTTAATTGTGATCCAGGTTTGGGGCTCACCAAAACAACTGTCAGAATTTCTCCCAGAAATGGGGAAAAAGCAAACTTAAACTCTCCTCCCAGTTGGTTTTGCTTTTAATTTAGAAATGAAGAGCGTATATTTATTTAAAAAGGTTATGCATCCCTTCATTCTTGGCTCTCACATTCATTTTGTATTGCAACGACTTCATTTTAAGCCTTGTGCAGTACAATGTTGTTTCTACTGTAATGCTGTTTAATGTAGCAACACAAACCTGGCAAGTGACCTGAATTTCACAGATCAGCTGCAGCCACACAGGAGACGGGGACCTGCAACAAGAATGTTTTGTTTCCTCTCTTGATGTTCTAATTGCTGCCCATGATCCAACTGCTCCCCCATCTGACCTTGCATGCAATTTTCATTGCTTATTCTTTGGAGGCTGTCTAGATGTATGACAGGTCTGCAATTCCTCCTGGTAAAATGCATATTCAGCACCTGATCAGCTGCGTGTCTCTGGGTGTTAGACAGTCTAAATGGAGTCATATCAAATGAATTATGTTATATACAGGGTGTCTTCAAGTATGTCATAAGCATAGTGTGTAAGTCAAAGATCCAAGAGGCAAAGCCCTACTCTCTGTTGAATACTTTGCATGGACCGTCTGAGAACTCAGATGTCTTAATAGATGTTCTTTCTTAAAGCAAGCAGGACTCTCTGATTAGCCTGGGTGGCTGGAATATTGGTACGGGCTTGTAAAACGTGATGATACTTTGAATATGTCATGTGTCTTTCCCGTGACAGTCTTTTTTCCTAGCACTTTTTTCCAGAGAATACCTCAGTTCACTCAGAGACACAGAAACAGTGAGGATGAGTGTAGGGGACGCAGCTGAGAAACTGGGCTTCTTTTGCCAGTACTTTTACAATTATATCTATATCTATATCATCTATCTATACCTATATCTATATCTCATTGTATTTTGTATCCACCAGCCACTTTCTCTCAGGGCCAGACCAGACTGCTACCCACAAAGCTTGTGTGTGCTCTTGGTGAAACATGTTGCATTTCTCCTTTCATTTCCTGTGGGTTTTGTTAACTGGAGGACTAGATCATTCCAGACTAGAGCATTCATTTTCATTAAAAGTTCAAGATCACCCCATGAGTATGGATTAGCCTAGACTTAAACCTCTTGGTGACAGCTTTATTTACTCATGTTTCGTGCACAGTATGTTCCTTATATCCCATATGCCTTCTCCCTCAGAAACAGCAACCTTACATTCACAAAAAATCAAGCATTACCAATATATATTTTAGTATACATCTATACATTATTAAATGTATGTCTGCCCTGGAAATCTTGCTGCACAGTTAACTTTGGAAATGAACAGAGAAATTTAATATGGCTTTTTGGAAAGGTCTATTTCTAATTTGTGAAGACATTCTTTTTTAATAACAGGGGAATACCAACCAGTGACTGTGTGGACCAGAGGTGCCTGGGACTGCTTTCTTCAAGATCACCAAAGGAAAAGGGGGATACCTTGGATGCACTTCCTCTAATTTGTCCCTAAGCCCGGCCAGACAAGCCTCCAGGAGGGGGAATACTCTCAGATCTTTTTGCCCTCAGGGGCAGCATCCTCTTCCTTTCTAGAGCCACCTGACAGACTCCCTGCAAGGAAGATGCCAGCTTTTCCTAACTTCCCCATCTGCTGCTGTTGGCATGGTGAACCTAGAAGCCAGCTCTGGTTGGTACCCTGCTTAATGCAACCCGTGTCCTGTGGCAAGGGCCTGTGAAGGATTTACAGATGCTCCAGCAAAGGGCTGAAGACACCCTAGTCTAGTAAGTGCTGGGCTACACTTTTTCAAAGTTAGATGCCTGTATTCACTTCCACCAACTGAAAATTCTTAGCAATTAGCTCCTGAAATGTAAGTTGCTTACCCTGTCCTGATATGTATCACAGACTCAGCTTTTGATGTGTCCCATCTCATTCAGACATCAGAAGACACGCTGAGACAAACTGGACAAAGACAACACTGACCTGAACAAGTTTTCTGTCAGTTTTATAACTGGTCATACCTTAACCTTAAATGAGAAAACCACAGAGGACTAACTTGTCTCTTTCCCCCTGTTGCACAATTGCCAATAGGCAGAGCTAGTATAACCCTAGAATCACATCTCTGTCTGCGGGGCATGCTTTCAAGGCACACATATGTCCACTGACAGAACCTCGAGCTGAAACATGCAAATGCACTTGCTATCAGTGGCAAATCCTATTATTATTAATGCTAACATTAGAAGAACTTAACTAATGGAGCAACACATCTGGATTTGTAGCAGAAAAACATCAGGACTAAGGAAGTGAAATTATATTCTCAGGAATGAATTATTCACTACATGTGTACAACCAGCAGGAAGAGAACCACAGGCTGAGGAAAATATGTTCAAACTTACCAACAAAAATAAATACATGAAAATATGATGTGAACATCAGCTACATTTCTGAGGCAAAAGCTCCACATGGGGGCCTGAAATCCAGCTATATTTACATTTTGACATATTATCACCAGAAAAGACATAACAATGCAGCCCCTGAGGCAAGGGAGTTCAACAGTGCCAGGCCATCTGGGCTTTTTTCTTATGGGTGGAAAATTCCTCTGCTCCCAAATGTCCTAGAGGATTGTATAGAGACAAGTAAAGAGAGTAAATGGGGGATGTCCTGCCTTAGAAGCAATGAAGCTATTGCAATGAATCATCCAGACAAAAAGCCTGTACTCCTGAAGAAAGCAGAGATGTTTATGCACTGCCTTCTTGAACCGAAGTCATCCACTTGCTTCCCCTTCCTTCCCAGCCTTGATGAGCTCACTATTATCTGCTGTAACTCTTCACAAAGCTCTTCCTCTCGTTCTCATTTTCCCTCTGAGCAGGTCCTCTCTCTGATTTGCCATTACCCCTTATCCCAGGCACATTACTCCTCCTCACACACAAACACACACGAATACACCTGTGAGTCCTGAAGAGAGAATATGATGATGCATGGAGATTAGTCGCCTTGGAGGCTGCAGAGAGTGGAGTAAAAGGGAAGGGTGCTAAAACTCTGTGGGTCTAGTTTGATGAGACAATAGAGGGCTGCACAATGTTTGCCTTTAAGGGGATAAAGGAAAGAGTTACTGTGCTGCTCACAGAAGCTTTAGAATGCAGGGAAAAAAAAGGAAAGTGCTTTGAAATGCTGTCATGGGAGTGCCTACTTTGAAGTTGTGCTAGGAAACCCATCCCAGAGTGTTTATGCTCCTGGGAAAATGCAGCCCAGATGTGACAGCAAAACCTGTGATGCTTGAGCCACAGTTACAAGACCTTGCCATGAGGGAGCACTACATGAGTGGGAATGAATGGAACCAAAGTACATTTCAATCAATGAACCTATGCTGATGTGCTTTGAATCGAACAAAGAAACTTGGGTCTCTACTGATGCCTCCAAGGATGGCCCTGGGGCAATGCTGTTGCAGGAGAGCAGAAGAGATACACTTGGCTTTCTACAGCTTCTGTTACAAGACTGATGGCTGAGCCTGAACAAAAGCAGGGCTGACTATAAATAAAGTTTAGGCATGGCCCACGGATGTGTGAAATTTTCTAGGCATATGTAAGCTTTGTAACTGAACAGAAACTGGTCTTCAGAATTACTTTTTTTTATATACAATGTAAGGTATATACATATGTGTATATACACACACATACATGTATTAAGGAATCTGAATCATATATTTGCATAATCAAGCCTAATAGTGAAACTACACACTTATTTGACTTTCAGACAATGAATGACGTGCTCAGTAAAAGCAACAGTATGTGGCAGACGCAAAGGCACTCCCCTACTTTGACTTCATTATAGAAAAGGTACATGTGAACTTGTGTATTCATGCAAGTGCCAACTACCAAGAATATGAGGGAGCTGAAAACTCCTTTTAGCTAGCTTTGCTAGCTCCCTGAAGGTCTTCAGAGCACAGCATAAGGCAAAATTCAGTCAGGCTTTGAAGAGGCCATCATTAAGGTGGTTTCTGTTTCCACAGATGATGGCCACCACAGTAGCTAGAGGGAGCAGCTGCAAGGCAAGCAGTGGGCAGGCTACAAACACACATCTTCAGACATTACCCATAGTAAATAAGAAGAAAAGTCACTTTACAGATTTACTAGCACTTGGAGCTGGTGGTCAGTGAGTTTGTGTCAGACTGTTAAATGGGATTTCCAGCATGAGGACTATGATTAGTTTCCTTTCACACTGTAAGCCTGCAGTTTAAAAGCAGCTCTTTTGTCAAGGAGATTCTGCCAGTTGTGAAGCATGGTGTCCCCCCGATAACCTCAGAGGTCTCAAACCATCTCACTACTTTGATTTTAATGCTACAGAAGAAAATGTCTCTATCTTCTCAGTAGCATCTTCTGTAGCCATTTCTATCCTTACCTTATTTTTACCTACAAGAGTCTACAGTACAGACCAGAAGGCTAAAGAAACCATTTCAAATCCTAACCGCCATGACTGCCTTTGTTTTACACATCTATTAGACGTAAATTCTTGTCATCTTTTTTTATGTGAATGGCAGGATTTATTAGATCAGACAGGTCATTAAGTAATTTTTTTCTTTAATAATGTCTTTGATTCAGTGAACTCAAATTTATGCTCTGTTATAGTGTGCTAACAGCTATTTTTTTGGCTAGGAAAGTCAGCAATAAATCTGAATTTAATAAACTGACAATAGATCTCAATGTGAAAGAGATTCAAGGCACTCATTTTTCCAGTTATTTAAAAGCAGTGAATCCTTGTGTAACCGCAAGACTAATTCCAAACTAAAAGTATATTCTCTTTAAAAATGTCTTATTGATCACAACATGCAATTCTGTTTAATGTGGAGATTATTTCAAAAGCTGTTTGGCAATTGCCCTGGTCACCAGTGGCAGCGTCCTTTTTCCACCTGCCTAAAAGGACACAGAATTTGGGATTGTTCTTTCATGAGCACAGCTCCCTTCATGAACAAGTACACACACACCCCTCTGTGTGCATTCCCTCCTCCTCCTGCCACCCCAATTCTCTGCACACACACACAGAGAAAAAAGACTTGGGTCTGGAGGCGCATGGTGGAACTGTTTGCCCAGCAAAGCTGTGGAATCTCTGCCCAAGATTCTGAAAACCCAAATAGACAAAGACCTGAGCAACCTCGTCTTGCTCAGAGGTTTGGCTGGTTTTGAGCAAGGGGTTGGACTTGTGTCCACCAGAGGTCACAACCAAACTAAATTATTCTACAATTTTGTGAGCTCATCAGCTATCTGCTCTGCTCCCTGCTGATGAAATTTTCCAGGAGCTCCATGCACATACCCACAGGTTGTCTACAAAAAGAAAATCACTGGCAAAGCTACATAGACATAGTTTTATCTATACGTATGTCTCACTATATATATGGTATGTACATATGCATACGCATGTGTATGTTTGCAGATGTGTCTGTGTGCATGTGCGTTTGTGTAAATGTCTTTGCATGTATGTATACAAACAAGCCCTTTGCTAACATACTATCCCACTAGAATATCAATGTCCCCATCCCCCAGAAGACAAGTTCTCCTGCAAGGGATGTGGCTGGGAACTAAGACAGAGCATCTGTGCATGGCACTGGCTGGGCAGGTCTCTCAATGTGCTCAAACAAAATGCAGAAGCAGTGAAGACACAGGGCGCAGCTCCACCACGGAAATGTTCACACACAGGTCAGGCCATTCCACATGTTGGTCCCAGCCACTGGGCAGTGAATAGTTCGTCCTATCCTGCCTTTGTGTTTAAAGGACTTGAATGAGGTATTATGTGATGGATATGCATGCTGCATACAAAAATCACTTGCGACTAGGTGCTTTAATGATCTTGTTCTAATTTCTGACATTCCCTCTAGCTACATGCCTGTCATGAGTACTTGGTATTTGTGTCTACTAGCCCAGCCTTGAGTAGATCTTTTAGGCCATAGATTATATACTTCATGTGCATCAAAGGACTATGCAGCTCCAAAAATCCTTGGCTGGTAGAATGCCTTTGTAAACTGCTTGCATTAAAGCCTGCCACTTCAGTCACCATCATCCATGGTCTTGCATCTGCCACTTATGTACCTTTGAAGAGAGAGGGCATGTGTTGAGCTGCTCCAGAGCACTTTAAAACAAATGTACCAGAATAAAAAAACCAAGACACCAGTCTTTTCCTACATGTCTGGCCTAGATTAGACACCTGTGTGACAAGGTTTGAGGAGGCAGAAGGGCAGAACTGCCGTCATAAGGGAATTGTCTTGTACCTGTGATGGAGCAGAAGATGGGGTACTCATTGCTATGAAGGGGTAGGAATGTCACCTTTTGATATCTGAGCCCTATACTTGAATTTTCTTTTCAGACCTCTCCGCTTTCAAGAAGAACCCCAGTGAATCACACCGTCTGGCTATAAAAGGGGAAACTAAAAGAAATGTCAAATGTCACGGTGGCTTTCTCACCTTATCTCTCTGTTGTTCAGACAGGAAGTAGGAGTGCATCCTACTCATGGTGCAGACAGGGGAGACAGCTGCCTCCAGAGTCTCTTTATCAGGAGGGACTGCCCCTTTCAGAGAACCACAGGGTTGTTTTCTTTTCTCAACACAGGTTTCTTTTCTGGCCTCTGTTCTGCCAACCTAACTTGTCCCTGGGAGGCAATGTTTCAGGGTGTTCTGTCTGCTAAAATTTGGTCTCTTTTCCATTTCAATCCAGATGTTGAACCATATCCATCTACTCTCAAACCACAGGGAGTGGATGAGATGAAAAATATTTAATTTTAAGTTTGAAATTCTGAATGTCATCCCACTTAATGCAGTAGGTTAGGAACTGGTTGAAATCCATGCCACAATGGGTAAAAGAGCTCGGAGTGCGTTAATGCTTGAAGTGAAGGAGTAAAACCGCCTCTCTCAAGCTAGGCTCAGACTTCTTAGGTAACATCAGTTAAAATGTCTTGCAGTCACATGTTCACAACACTCGGAATGAGTGCCATTGCAGATTCTCCATTAATATTTATTGCTCCAGCTACACAACAGGTAGGCATTTTACGCATCTCAAAGGGGACATGGCCTGTCTGCTATTCTCCAGCCAAATCTTTTCATTCTATTCCCACTTGGTAAGGTTCAAAAGCTGTGTGCAGTCCAAAAGCTAAAATACCAGGCAACTATAGTGCATATGTCATAGTCCATGTGCTAATATGGGTTGCAAGCAGCCCTGGAGCAGCCTGTGCAGATAGCTGCAAGATCACCTTGTCACGACTGGTAGAAAACCATCAAGTATCCTCAGACAGGCAAAGTTATTTCTCCTCTTCGGGAAGACTGACAGTTGCTGCCCAGTCCAAATCATTCTCTTTCTAGAGACTACCATTAATAACATAAAGAGACCAGCCAGTGATGAGACCAATGGTGTCTCGAGCAGATTCTCTCCTTGGGTTTGGCCTTTCTTTAAAGCTGAGGTTGAATTTCTCCGGGCCATAAATAAGCTCCTACAGATTCGAAAGCAGTGTTTGCAGCCCAATTAGCTTGTAATGGCTTTTCAAGCAGTTGTTGATGATAGTAATCTGGGCTTGAAGTCTTGGCATGTAAGGGATGCTTGTGATTGTAGCTCATGTTGTCTTGCATTGGCTGAAGGCATATAGAAAGGATAAGGGTCACTTAGTGCTATCACAAACTAAGGCCTCTGACATAAGGCATCCCTCAGACATGTACCCTACTGTCCATGTGCTGAGCTTTGTTAGTGAGATCATGACAAAGCTCAGGCTAGGGAATTATCAGCTTTCTGAAAGAACAGCATTATAGCACTGCAGACAAAGCACTCTTATGTGCTTTGTGCTATGCAAACAGAGACCAAGTGGTAAATGTGTCAGTTTAGGAGTGTTTTGGACTCAAGAAGCAATGGAATGTCCTTTATATCTTTCGTAATGAGAGTCTGTTTGGATTAAAATGGTCTCCATGTAAGCAAAAAAATTACCAGCCTTCCTATTTCAAAGCTGGCAGGGCTTCTTACACAGGCCTCTATTCAAACAGTGTAAGGGAAGAGGAATAGGGAACTTTTTTGTTTAACTCAAATGACGTGGTGTGTATTTCTAACATAAAAAGCAAGACACAAAATGAACTCTGTCTAAGGCAAAAGACCGAGAAGGAAGAAGAAAGTATGAATGTAGGAAGCTGTCTGAACACAAAGGCAAGGGAAATGAACACTTTCAGTCATTGACAGAACATGCATTTTTATGAGTGTTAACAGAAATTTGGTGTGATGATTCCTGTAACGACATCCTAGCCAGTACAGCTGGTCACCAGGCAGAAAGGGAAGAAGCTGGATGAACAGTGGGATCTAGGAAAAGTCTTTAGAGAATGTTTTAAGAACAATTTCAGGCATTTTGGGAAGATCTGAGACTGTCAATCTAGTAGGGTTGAAAACCATGGCTGAAAGCAACAATTTCAGATGAAGAAACATAAATCTATACATCAACTAAATATAAATGCAGCCAGCTATCCTACCAAACCAGAAGCCCAGAAAAGCACTCAGGAGTGGTCCATCGAAGCCAGGTTCCTTTTCTCCAAAATCTGGCAAAGCACGCTGCTGGAGAAGAGACTGCAGGAAAGGTCACTATGTACGACTTTGCCACAAAGGTGGGTGTAGCAAAACATACATTTAAGAGAAAATTATCAAATACCGCTTATTATGTCAGGCTTAATTCTCATGTACCCCTGATAAGAAATCTCACCAACCCCTTTCACCTTGCAAATTTCATTCTCCTCACAAAGAAAATACAGCCCTCTGGCTATGCAAGGAAGTGCCAGAATAACCTTCACAGTGCTCCCCTTCCCCCTCAGATGAAACTCACCCAGCTTTCTAGTTGTTTTGTTACTCCCCAGCGGCACTCTCACTTACCGCACTGATCTACCTGCTCTGCTTAAGCTCTTTTCTTTGTTCCTGTCCCACTCACACTTGCTTGCTGCTTTTCCCACCTCTCATGTCACTTGGTAACACACACCCAGACCCTGCTCTGGCCGCCTTCTGTTGCACCTCTGATGACACTTGACCCAACCTGGCTGCCTGTCCATCTCCACACTCCTCTTTGCTGCCCTCCTGAGCTTCTTCTGCTGTAACTTTTCATGGCAACACGCCCAACCTGAATGCTTCTCTCAGTTTTTCCCTCTTTTCCTTGGCAGTCTGTTGCATGACCTAAACCTACTGCATTTCTAAATAAATTTCTGACTACATGCATTTCTAAACCTACTGCAGACACCCAAACTATTTTCTCCATCATCTCCTAGCCCTGACAGAGACTTGTATTTGCTGCTGTCACTGAAGCCGCCTTTTCAAAAAGATGCCTTTTCTTCTCTCACGATCCCTTCCCTTTCTCTTTCTTCTTTTCCTCCTCCTTTCTGCTCTTTGGAATAGCCCTGTATCCAAGCCCTTTCTCTGCTCGCACCTTGCTCTCAGCCATGACTCTCCTCATACTGTGCCTCCTGAGAGATTTTAGGGAGTTCCTCTTTCCAACCTCACTTGTTCTCAGATGTAGATGCTGGTGTGCTGATGACAAGCCGATCCTACAGATGCTGGTTTCTTTGCACTTGTGTCTTCATGCTGTCTGCAGCCATGCCTTAACTTTCCCTTTCACCTGAAAGACCACTTACTGAGCCATGTTATCTTTCATTGTTAAATTCCCTGTCCTATCATGACCAACTTTCTTTCAGCATTATGCGTCTCATGGATAAAACCCCTCACCTGGCATTCACATGTGTTCTAGTCCCTCAGCATCTGTGCTCAACCTTTTGTCCTTTTCCCCCTACTAATAGCTTTGCTGATGCCTTTTGATGCTGTGATTATTTCTACTCTTTTTCCCACTGCAAGTTTTATACTGGCACTGGCTCAACTGCAACAACTGTTCCTCCAAGAGCAGGCTGACAACTGCCACTATGAGTTTGTTCTCTCCTTTTTCCATTCACCCATTTCACGCAGCACTTAGCACAGTGGGTTTCTGGCCCATGAGTGAGGCATCTCAAGCACTGCACTGAATGCAAATATAATCACATGGCTGTGGAAGTTGTTCCTGCCATTCATATGAATAGTTAACTGTTTTTTGTTAATTAACTTCTTGCCACCATGAAGTTTTGTAGCAATCTTTATGCTGCTTAAGACTGACTCTCTCCTGCAGGAATGGTTGAATAATAGCACCAGCTGGATGCGTCATAATTATCACAGCCTCAGCACTGTGGAAATATAAGACTTCTGGTGGGTGGAAGCCATTGCCTCTTTCTTTTCCTGTGTGCCTGGGCTTATCACAGGATGTCATTCAAGGTTAAAAAGCTTAGCATCCCTGCTGATCATGCCTTTCCCCCTGGAAAAAACATGTGATGGATATGATCAAAAAGGGTTGTATTTCAGCTGTGCAGTCTGTTCAGGCTTGTCCTTCTTTACCTTACCCATGGTGTCCCGAAAACAACATGTGACCCTGTGCACATGAGGGATTAATATCTGGAATTCCATTTTAGTGACACTGAGAGCATCAGATCATTGTTGTGGGCTGCTTGCTCAGAAAGCTGGAAGCAAATGAGCAGAAACACAGTGATACTGCTTGCCTCACACCAGAGAGAGGGAGACTGACTTTTGTTTTGTCACTTTAATGTTTAAATCATTGGGGAACATTGACTCTAGTCATGTTCGAGAATTCCTTGCCCTGCAATTGCCAGTGCCCCTTTCTCTTGCCTTTCAGTGATGTCTTAACGGTATGTTATGGAAAAGGGTGAACATGTATTTCCAGTTCTTAGATACTAACACATAGAATGTCCATCCCTGTGTCTCCCTGTCTGTTTATAAAAAGATGCCTCTAGGCATTTCTGTTTGTTTACGTGAACGTAGCTGACCCTATATTCATACTGCCTTAACATCCCTTTCTATTCTAAATCTGCTGTAAAATTCAGCCAAGATCAGGTAGAGAGTGGAAATAGTTTAGACTTCTAATCCAGATTGGTAATAGCATTAATGTTTTGAGCAAAGAGAATGCATTGCAAGTCCCAATGAACATTCTATAGTAAGTATATGCTTGGAAAAGCTGCCTTGTCCTCTTTCTTGAGGATATGGTTATGTCTTGGTTTACCTAGATTTGTGCTTGAGGTCTCACATACTCCACAGCTAACTCTACTGTAATTGTATTGGCAAAGTGCCTAGGTTCTGCAACAACCTGGTGGAGGCAAACACCAATTCTGCCAGTGCTTCTTTTCTGCTGTAACAAAGGTTATGTTTAACCAAACAAATATCAAGATTAACAATGAGGACAGTGCAATTGTATCTGTGTTACTCCTTCAAATATAATTTTTCCTTCATTTATTAACCTCAGTTTTTAATATACCACAGTGTTAGGGTTTTTTTGCATCAGCAGCTTTTACCTGCATGGTGGCATTTGTAAGAAGAACTCTCCCCCAGGCAAAATTAACAGGATACTTTATAAAATGGACATTGCTGTTTGAAACTATGAGAAAGCGTTTATAACAAAAACTGGTCTAACAATGTGTCCTCATTCCTAGGCTTAAATATGAGTTCTCCACGCTGCTTCTGTTTTAACTTGCTGATTATTTGTATATTATTGTATCTGCTAATGGAATATGTCAGTGTTCTCCTGTTTGCATATCCCCCATTTATCTCTTCTTTCTTGCCATATTACCAGAATGCTCAAAAAATACAAGCAAAAATAGATTTTTGTTAGATAACTACAATGCTATTTTCGTATAAGGTGAAAAAAACCATAGAATTATGAGCTAATTTCTGACCTTCTGAATGCAGGGCATAGTCACAGACTTGCTGATTGTTAAAAATGCAGATAATTTTAATGTAAATTCCTTAGACAAAGTCACTAAATGGGTTGCAGTATTCCTTTGCCTGGACTGACCTTATAATTAAAACAGGGCCAAAGTTTTACACGTTTTCCTGTGGTCTGTTCTGCAGACAATGAGATCCAAGCTGCCAGATTTTTCATTAATTAGATCTTGAGTGGATGGTAGAAAAGCAAGAAGAATATAAGCTCAAATCTGTTTGTTTACTTAACATCTGCTGCCCCTCAGCCTCCAGGTTCCACATTTCTTGAGCAAATAACTTTTCCTCCATTATCTCAAAACTACAGTGTATCCAGCATTTTAATTCCTTTGACACTTTTGCCCCTTTGCCTTCTCTCTCATTACATTTTTCCTGGTGTTAACATCAGGACACCCTCATGCAGCGACTGCCCCCCCTCCTTTCCTTGGTTCTGTCCTTGTGTGGGGTGAACAGATGGCTCATGAAAAAAAGCTGATCTTTTGTCAACACAAAATGCACGTGAAGGTGGCTCGGTTATATGGGTCAGGTCTGGAAAGATGGAAGAGCTTCTGTCAATATGTTAAAGAAGAGGGAGTCATTCTGATGGGTCTATTAAGAAAAGAAAACTGCCTGAATCTCGCTGTCCTCTGCCTCGCTCTCCTGGCTGACTCCATAGGAGCCACCGCTGTTGCTCATGTCCCTGGGGAAGAAGGAAAGAGAAGTGAGAGCCTCCAGGATATGGGGGGGGGGGGGGGAAGTGAAAAAAAAGTGGAAAAAAAAGTGAAAAAAGTGGGGGGATGGGGGGAGAACTGTCTGAGCCACGAAAAAGGTTCACGGAGAAAGTGGGAAAGCAGCAACTGTACCTCCTTTGGAGAATGCGGTGGGGCACAACTGCGGCCGGGGGAATGTGTGGGGGCAGAGCCGCAGGGAGGGTCACTGATACCCTTGTGAAACCCTTCCCGACCCCGGCACGGCCAGCTGCGAGGTTAAAATAGCCCCGCGGGCTGCGCGCATCCTCTGCTGCCGCCCCGCCCGCGCCGCCCCGCAGCGCCCGGGGCCGCCCCGCCGCTCCCGCAGCTCCCGCCGCCCCCGCCGCCGCGCCGGGCACCGGGGCTGGCTCGGAGCCCGCGGCGCTGCGGGGCGCTGGAGCCTCCCGCCGGCCGCCGCCGCCTCCTGCCGCCGCTGTAGCCTCCGAGAGAGCCTCCCTCTGCGGCTGTTGCGCAGCCGGCCGCGTCCTACCCCTCGCCGCCAAGCGCTCTGCCATCAGGGTGCGAGCACAAAGCGCGGACGATCCCTCTCCCGGGCTCGGGAAGGCAGCCTTCGTGCCGCTGCCCAGCCGCCTGCTCGCATGAAGGGTGCGCAAACTACCCCTCGCAATTTCCACCTCTTTTTCCAGCTCGGTCAGCGCTGGGCAATAAGGGCGCACACACAGGCGCTCACCGCAGACCTGATCACAGGCACCCGCCTGCCTCTAACGAGACCAAACCGGCACCAAAACCTCCTAGCGCAGCCGCCATCACAAGACAAAAATCACCAAAGGCTTCTATGCATTTTACCATCCCTGCTGTATGACCAGCCACCTCTTTGTCACAGGTGCCCTTCATCCAAAAATGCTCTGATGCACTGATAGCACCTTGCCTCAGGGGACTGCCTGCGGGTGCTGAAACTTTTACCCAAGAGGATATCGATAAAGTTACTGCCTAGCTCTTTCATTCTGGCTTATTTGATGAACAAGCCAGGCCCATAATGAAGCATCCTTCTGAATTTTTTCCAGAGCAGAGAAAAATCCAGTGGGGAGAAGGTGGCCGACCATTTCACTTTCTCTTTTATACTGGCAAGCAATCATATTACTCGTTAATGCATGCAACGTATGAAAAATTGCTGAACGTTCAGATAAGGGTAAAGGCAGACCAGGGTGAGAGGTGCCAGCACAGGAAGATTTACGCTATATGCCTATGATGAGGTTTGGTAGGCAATGCGCTGCTAAGACAGACAGACCTTAATGCCTAAGTCAAGAGGGATGAAAATTGGAGCTCACCCTCAAGCTGTCCCAGTTGGTCTGGCACAAGGCTCTGCACAGCTCTAGATCAGCAAAACTGATACTGGTGCCCTGCGGTGCTAGTAACTACAAGTTAGCAACTTCCCCTTTCACCTTCTCCGCTGTCCAGTGGTTTTCCTTCTTCCCAGATACCATTCTTCTACCAGGCAAGCCTTCCCTTTTCCTTACGCTGCTTTTCCTTCTTATGTGTACACCCCTTGTCTCCCCCTTCCTACTCTGACATAGGAAGTTTATGGTGGAAGACTGAAGGAGGAGAAAATAATTCTCAAGAATCAAGCAGAGAACATGGAGAATGAGGAGAGGACCTAAGAAGATGGTCATCGTGGGAAGGAGAGGTTGAAAGGAAGAATTTCTCTAATGGTTCCTAAAGATTGTTTCCTGCAAACTGTCCCAGGTCATGGAAGCCATGGAATAAACAACCCAGCTCATGTAAAGTCCTTTTTCTGGGCAAAATGTTATGCACTTGGTTAACGGCCCATAAAGTAAACATAAACGCCTTAGCCCAAGAACATCATTTCAGAGAGAAGCATCTGTATCAACATCACGATGACTTTTGCTCTTGTTAGTGTGTCCTCGAGGTAAATGCATACATTATTTTTTATTCATCTTCATGAGTTTGAACAAGTACTGTACCCAACACTCAAAAGTCACTGCCATTCAAACTCTACAGCAGTGAGGGTGAGATCAAACAAGGTAAGCTCTGAGCTTGTAACAATTAATTTTTTAGTTTTATTCAAAAGTTGAATAAGCAACATTAATCCAGGAAAACTAGTTATCATGCAATTATACCTACAGGGCCCACAACTGTTGAATAATTTAGAGTAAACTTTGCAATGACTGCCATGAATTATACTCTAAAAAACAGAGTACACAGTCAAACCAGTTAGTTCAGCTTGAAATATCTGGGTCCTGATCCAGGATTAGTGCCTGTATTTAAATTATATTACCCTCAGTCTACATTTCATCTCCAGCGAGAAGTGCCCATCTGCCTCGATCCACGCAAAGTCCAGTACAGCCTTAGTTGTGCATTCCAGTGTAGGACTCAGGTTTCCTCTGTGATGTGCATGTGTCTCCTCCACACACATTAGTCCTGTTCAAATAATACTGCAACCCTGACTGACCTTTCAATATTAATGACAACATACTCTAGAAAGCACTAGGAGAGAGTTTTTCAAAGCTGCTGAAAGACATAGATAGGGATCTTGCAGGATTTTTGAATGTGACTAAAGAAGCTAATTGGCTAACTCCCACTGCTTTCATGAAATCAGTAAGAGTTGGGTACATAACTTCTTCAGTCATGTTTGGAAACCTTGCCACAAGCATCTTCGAATAACTAAGAATTTTGGGAAAGTGGGTTTTACTTACAGATGAGGTCTGCCCAGACACAGCCTAAAACTAAAAAAAGAAGGAAGTTTACAGAATGTGGAAAAAGGGGTGGGCCACTTGGGAGGAATATAGGAATTTTGTCGGAACATGGAGGGAGGTAACAACGAAGGCTAAGGTCTGTTTGGGATTAAACCTAGTAAGGGATGTCAAGGACAACAAGAAGGGCTTCTTCAAGTACATTGGTAGCAAAAAGAAGACTGGGGAAAATCTGAGCCTGCTGCAGAATGCAGTGGGTGCCCTGTTGATGAAGGATACAGGGAAGGTGGAGTTGCTGAATGCCGCCTTTGTGCTAAGGTCAGCATCCAGCAATCCCTGACCCTAGAGGCAAGAGAGCAAGTCTGGAGAAAGGAAGACTTGCCCTTGTCAAGGAGGATTGGGTTAGAGATCATTTAGGCAAACCAGACACCCAGAAATCCATGGGCCCCTATGACATGCCCCCCTGAGTGCTGAGGAAGCTGGCAGATGTTGTTGCTAAAGCACTCTCCATCATCTGGAGAGGTGCCTGAGGACTGGAGGAAAGCCAATGTCACTCCAGCCTTCAACAAGGGCAAGGATGACCACCCAGGAAACTACTGCCCAGCCAGCCTCACCTCCATCCCTGGAAAGGTAATGGAATGGCTCATCCTGGAGGTCATCTCTAACCATGCAGAGAAAAAAAGGGTGATCAGGAGTAGCTGACGTGGATTCACCATGGAGAAATGATGCCTGATCAACCTAACAGCCTTCTACGATGGAATGACTGGCTGGGTAGACGAGGGGAGAGCAGTGGATGTTGTCTACCTTGATCTCAGCAAGGCTGTTGGCACCGTCTCCCATAACATCCCCACAGGTAAGCTCAGGCAGTGTGGGTCAGATGAGCAGTGGGGTGGATGGAGAACTGGCTGATGGCAGAGCTCAGGGGGTTGTGATCAGCAGCACAGAGTCCAGCTGGAGGCCTGTAGCTTGTGGTGTTCCCCAGGGGTCAGCGCTGGGTCCAGTCCTGTTCAACCTATTCATCACTGACCTGGACGAAGGGGCAGAGTGTGCCCTCAGCGAGTTTGCTGATGGTACAAACCTGGGAGCAGGGGCTGACACACCAGGCGGCTGCGCTGCCATTCAGCCAGACCTGGGCAGGCTGGAGAGCTGGGCGGAGAGGGACCTCATGAAGTTCAACAAAGGCACGTGCAGGGTCCTGCACCTGGGGAGGAACAACCCCACGCACCAGCACAGGCTGGGGCTGACCTGCTGGGAGGCGGCTCTGCGGAGAGGGACCTGGGAGTGCTGGTGGGCAGCACGTTGCCCATGAGCCAGCAGGGTGCCCTGGTGGCCAAGGAGGCCAGTGAGATCCCGGGGGGCATTAGGAGGAGGGTGGCCAGTGGGTGGAGGGAGGTGATCCTGCCCCTCTGCTCTGCCCTGCTGAGGCCTCACCTGGAGTGCTGTGTCCAGTGCTGGGCTGCCCAGTTTGAGAGAGACAGGAACTACTGGGGAGGGTCCAGCGGAGGGCTACGAAGATGATGAGGGGACTGGAGCACCTCTGTTATGAGGAAAGGCTGAGAGAGCTGGGCCTGTGTAGCCTGGGGAAGAGAAGACTGAGAGGGGATCTTATCAATGTCTACAAATATCTTAAGGGTGAGCGCCAGGAGGACGGGCCGGGCTCTTTTCAGTCGTGCCCAGCAACAGGATAAGGGACAACAGGTACAAACCAAAACATGGGAAGTTCCACCTGGATATGAGGAAAAGCTTGTTTGAGGGTGACGGAGCCTGGAACAGGCTGCCCAGAGAGGTTGTGGAGCCTTCTTCTCTGGAGATGTTCAAAACCTGCCTGGAGATGATGCTCTAGGTCAGGGGTCCTTCAAACTTTTTAAACAGGGGCTGGCACGCGGATGCAGTGGCAGGCAGCCATCTGCGGCTGCTTGGTTTCCCCCCCCCCAACCCCCGGCGGGGGCGTCTGTAAATACCGGGGTCCGGATTGAGGACCCTGGGAGGCTGTATCCGGCCCACGGGCCGTAGTTGGAGGACCCCTGCTCTAGGTGAACCTGCTTTAGCAAGGGGTTGGACTAGATGGTATCCAGAGGTTGGACTAGATGGTATCCAGAGGTCCTTCCAGTCCCAACTATTCTGTTACTCTCTGATTATGTGATCTCTGATCAGGACAGCCAGGTAGGCTGCAACCTGAAGCTATACTCTCTCCTCTCATCTAGGAGTGCTAACCAACTTGTGGGCTGTGATCTGCTTGCCACTGTTTTGCCTGTCACTCCACATGCAATGCAGGAGAGTTCACTTCATCAACAGCCCCTTGAGTGAAGATTTTTACCTCTGCCACAGCAGATAAACAGCGAGTTAAAAGAAGTGACTTTTGACAAAGTCAGTTCTGGTTCGAGAAGTAATTGTTCACATATGCATGGTACAGCTGTCTTCATCAGGAAACCTGCCTCTATTTAATTGTTATATTAAAATAAACAAAAGCCTATTTGTGTTACTTAATTTCAGTCTGCTGTAGCAATCACAGTTCACCACTGAACTCATCACTAGCATTTGAAAAATATTTTGGGAAGTCACCTCAGACAGGGCTCCCCAGAAGTCAATGCACTGAAAAAATGTGTATCATTTATATTGCTCATCACTCCTGCACAGATCTGGGTTCATCAGATTTGAGTTTTGATTCATTTTAGCCACATGGCAAAAATGACCTGTATGAATCTGTCCAAAACTGTCTGCCTTTCTGTTCCAAGCTCATGCCTGCATTCAGAACCAGATACAAACACACACCGGCACCAATATTCATCTTCTGGTTACTTAAAACCAGGCCCCCACCTCCAGCAGTATTTGCATTCAGGCTGGAATAGGAGGCACCACTCCAGCAGGGAGCTTGGTGTGAAACTCCACATTTACAACCCTGTCACCAGACTAAATCAAATAGTATGTGGTCCATAACACTGTCAGGAAGGCAGGGTATGCCATTCTGCATCTGATTAAAGCTGATATATTCAGTCAACCCACAAAATAATGTTGTTTTAGGACTAAAATGAGAAACCATTGGCAAATGCAATAATCTTCTTTTTCAACTGATGAAGAGGATGTGCAAATGCACCCGGAGTATAGAAACCTAGCGATCCTAATGATACAGGGATTCCAGAATCAGGACTGGGATGCTTTGCAGCCTGTGTGCTCTGCTTTTTGCCTCCTATTTGTTGTTTATGCTTAGGAATAGAGCTGTGGGGGACAGGATATTTAGGAACTGTCACCGCACAAATGACATATGGGTGCTGCCTGGCTCATGGCATCTTTATGATGGTGTGACTTCTAATCCAGACATATGCAGATTAGCAGTGGGTTCAGTCATGCTGAAAGCATCCAGGGCTTCCTTTTAAGCACAGATCCCTTTCTGACTGGCAGTGATGTGACTGTCAGCTAGTGTTTCCTGATGTCTCTCTCACATGACTGCCGAGTGCCGTGATGCACTGTGCTCGGACAGCTATCTGATTTCCAATCAGCGTACTGTGGCAGCAGACAGTAACGGGGGTTTCTGTTCCTGGCCAGGTGCCACAGTGTACTTGGAGACATTTGCTGCTTGCATGTGAGTTTTGGAATCCCCTTTTACAATCAGGAGGTCTATGGAAAAAGAAATCCCTACCACAGCATGAACATAATACTGGCTCTGTGTGATGCCAAAACATTAATCTCCTTCAGCCTTAAGGCCGTGTGCCTACGGACTCCAAGTGTCCCAGTTCACTCAGCATATTTCTCTCAACCTTACACATGAATTTTTGATAATTATAACACCACATGGTAGCATGCTGTACTGTCTTTGAGTTATGAAACTGAGGCTTCACTTTGGTAGAAAAATCCAGGTAATTCTTTTCAGAACACACGCAGGAGAACAGAGAAGCTATTACTGCGGACTGCAGACCTGATGGTACAGTAGCTTACAAACCTGGGGATGGGAAGCCTTTATCTTGGTTAAACGATACTCCAGTTTAAACAAAAGTATCTCAGTTTAATGTTCATCAAAAGACCATGGATCTCTATCTGTATCCCTCACAGGCAATAGAGCCACTTAATTCAAGCCAGGACTCCTCTTAATTCAGAAAGGAGTAACAGGTGACTAAATGCTATGCTGAGAGTCACATCAGAAATGCTTTTGACAGAAAATTTTTTGGCTTTGTCTTTTGTGCTGAGTGCTGAATAGGTTTTGAATTTAAATAGTTGTTCATAAAAATGCAGACTAAGAAGCCATTATGCTGTGAGCCCTCCTGCCTTGTTACTATCCCTCACAACTTCTCTGTTTTCAGTTTTGGACTCCTTGTTCTGCCTAACCGGGGAAAGGGCAACCCTCCCATGGCAGGGGCCTTTAGAGCTCCTGCAAAGGCATCTCATCTCCCCATTTCCAAACTCCTGCTGGAAATTTTCCTCTCTGTGGCATTACAAGGTAAGTGATGCATGTTTGGGGCTTCTGGCTTTGCAGAATGTTAGTTAATACATACAACACTTGCCACGGTAGGGAGGTTGTTCAGTCCTGCTACTGTCACTGTCCTCTCTCTCAAAAGCTGCTTGGGCTGCCCTAAGAGATGCTACAGCACAAGGAGGCAGCAAGCAATGGGCAGCACACAGCTAGCAGGGATGACCGGTTGGCCCACTAAAAGTTATGACTGGTGGTGAACAATGCTGGTAAAGCTGTTCATGGGAACAAAGCTGCTCGCAGCAAATGTGACGTTTCAATTCCAGGGCAGAGTCCCTATGCAACTGAAGTGCGTGCTCCAGGCATTCCCAAATTTAAGACACTCCCTCCAATGGACAGTGCATCCACACCAGGCAGCCCTGTGGCCAGCACAACTCTCATACTTGTAAGAGGACAGGGCTATTGGAAAGGCTCCTTGGATGAGAGAAAGGAAGGAGGAAAACAGAGATGCTTTGCAAACCACTGATATGATTTTCTTCCCCTTGCCATCTCCTACTGAACATTTTTTTAACCCTTTTTTATATCATTCACAGTGTGTGAATAGGTCAGTGTCAATGTCCCCTGGTTGTTGATTGAGCGTAATTTAGACACTTGGATTGCTGCAGAGAAGGGAATTTGAGATGATGCCATGCAAGTGTGTTAAAAAGGACCACTAGAAACTGAAGCCATGTTTTGTTACCTCCAGGCTGGGCACAGCAGAATTTTGCTGCAGTTGTTTGGCAGGTCACGAAGGCCCAGTAAATTTACTTTTCAGGAATGTAGTAGGGTTGAGATCAATGTGATCATACAGAGACTTGTGAAAAGTCAGCAGAATTTATGTTTTGATAGAGCAAGATCTTGTTTCTGTTGTACTTCCAAAATAACTGGTCTATAAAACATGCAAATTCAATCACAAGGTTCATAAACACTGCAGGAGAATGACAGTTTTCTGTCCTTTCCTATAAATGCAGTTCTGTAGGGCTGATGAAGAGGAAGTTTCAGGTTTCTCACTTTCCTTCATATTACTGAGGGGGTACCACACACCCAGATCAGCTGAGCATGGGTCACAATAGCAGCAACAGTGAGGTTCACCACAAATCCTCCTGCCTGCTGCTCTGGTCTGCCAGCCGACATCAGTGTGAGTGCAGGACCATGGAGATACTTCAGCTGGGAGGAACCTCTGGGAGTCACCTAGTTCAACCTGCTGCTCAGGCAGGGCAACTTCAAAGTTAGATTGTTCTTCAAAGCTAATTAAGAGCAAAATGAAACACAACAGAAACACTAGGGATGTGCATGTGTGTTGGACGTGCAGCATCAAACAGAGAACTCAGAAGAATTTCATAAGTATATTCTCAGTTAACCGCTACCTTAACATTAAAGGTGTATTTTAATGTGACACTGATTCATGATCAGCTTTCTCAGATGAATGCAGCATATCCAGAAACTAGCAATTGTAAGCTGCTCAAACTTAGTAACAAATTGAACAAAGGAAACTTAATGTTTTAATTCAAACTCAAGCAGCAGACAAAAATCCCGATACAGCTGTCAAACATAGCACAATGTTGGGGTTTACTTTATTTCAGATTATTTTTATCTTTTTAGGAACTGTCATTTAACCTTGTCAGGTGAGAGTTTCTGGGGGTTTGCGGGGGGAGGTCAGGCTCTCTCCAGATCAAAACAGAGGCATATGATGAGAGAACTGAGTGCAAGCATGTGCTCTTACAGTCAATGCTGGGCAGCTGAGGGTGACCGAATCTGCTCCTCATTTACTTCTGTACAGCTGGGGTTCTCTAACAGCACTCTGCTTGCTCTGCTCATATTTCCTTTTTACAGGGGAGAGACTTAATCAGAAAGCTGGAACAAATTGCACCTTTGGTTAAACCATCATGCATGCTAACCGTTGCTTCCTCTTTCCCAGTATCTGACATCAGAGCCATGCTGTTTGAGGAAGTCACAGTTACACCGATTGTTTCTAACCGCTGCTCCCTTCTATTTTAGGCTGGCTGAGAACGATCCCATCCCTTTATACTCTGCTTCTGGCTAAATACATTTATATCTGTAACCTGTACACCCAGAAACATTGTTTGAGAAGACCAGAGGACAACAAGATATTTCTGCGCAGAACAAAGGAGCAGAAAAAGGAAAGTGCGACTCTTGTTTATTTATTTATTTATTTTGTATCGATTTGAAATTCTTTAACAACAACAGCACTTTGATTGATGCTAAGTCACAATGAAGTCACAGTAGACTTGGCGGTGTGATGAATGCTCCTTTGACCTTTAGAGATGGTTGGCCTCATTCCCCCACTGCTGTGCACCTAGGGTTGCAATTTATACCTGTGGCAAAGTGGTTACCAAATCAGCATGGTAGCAGTTTATAGCGACTTGCGCGAATCACAACACAAGGAACGAGACAGGGGGAAATCAGGCCCAGTGCCTTCTCCCACCAGGCATCAAAGAGAGGATCTTTTATAATTTACTACAATACTGCTTAAGTACCAACCTAAAGCGAGGCCCTGCCAAGCACCCTACAAACACAGAATAGCGTATGGCTGCTTGCCGCAGCCCGAGGGCTTGTCTACGGGGGGAAGTTACTGCTCATTAAATGAAGGTGTGTGCAGGGAAAGCGCCCCTTTGTGCTCCAGGAGAAGCCGGTGCAGTTTGTGAGCTCCCAGGATGACTGCGGGCGCTGTGTAAACCTGCATGGCTGCACAGCAGCTAGGCAGAAGGGCTGCAGCCCCACTTAGTGCCCCTCCTAAATCTACTCTGCTGCCCAAATAGATTAGCCCTATGCAGAGAAACCTCTTTATACCTTTGCAAGTTGCAAAAGCCTGGGAAACATGCAGAAGAATTACATGGGGGAAGAGGTTTCCAGAGCTGTGCGCATAACCCGGAAAGGAGAGTGTTAGCCACATCTACTGGACCTTGCTAGATCACTCCTAAGACTGTCTGGCTCAGGGTGCCCCAAAGTGGAGGAACTTACCTGTATCCACACTGAAGGCCTTCAGGTGTCCCAAATCCTTCCTCAGGTGGAGACCAGCTCTGTGGTCTCTGCCCTGACATCAGTCTCCAAAGTCCTCCACCAGGAGGGAAGGGGCCCATCATGGAGGTCCTTGAGTCATTTCATCTTCAAGGCAAATGCACCACAGCCATGTCATAACCTCTCTGTGAAGCCCTACAAAAGGGTCCTGCCTTACTGAATGCTATCTAAGATCACCCAACAGCAGATCAAGCTGATCACATGCAGGCGTGCCGGGGCTGCAGCAGGTGAATCTCAATCCATTATCCTCTTGTCACCAACTGAGGGCCAAAACGCTCCTTTTCTGAAAAGAATGTGCAGGTTTGAACACTTATACAGCAGATGTTTTGGACACATGAGCTCCTGGGCCATCACACAGAGATGCCTTTTCAGATGATTCAGGGCAGGTTTGCAAAGGTGTCCCATGAAATGTGCCTGCACTGAATGCACCAGTGATCACCCACTTCCAGGTTCTAGGGGAAAAACAACAGTTCCCAGCATACTCTCCCAATTTTTTCCAGAGGTCCAGGGCACCTGCCAGGACTATCTTACTCCCTCTTCTTTAGAAGCATGCATTTGGAGCCAGTGAAATACAGCAGTTTCTGACTCCAAGACCGCAGCCCAGTGTCCCAGGCCAGGCCAGGGCAGTTTGGGGTGGGAGTCACAGCCTGTGATCACAGGAGATGGCTTGTCTTCCTCTTGGTGAGAAAAGTAGAGGAAGCCGGAGAGCCAGGTCTGACCGAGGCCTACAAAATGAACACACAACTATGCAGCACTTTTTCTGGTTTTAAAAGTCCTGCAACTCCCCCATGTCTACGTGATGTGCTAATTTTGAAAGTGCCCAAGAGGAACTGGGATTTGGCTTATTTGCAGTGTTGTGGCAGGCATGTTTGTAGGAAACCTGTGTATAATATTGCCCTGGACACTAGTGGCTCCAGTACTAGGCAGGCTGGGTATGAGTCCTGGAGTGCCTGCACTTCATGCACTCCCTTTCAAGAGACAGGGAATGTTAAAATGGCCAATGCACCATCATTTTGCACATACACACTCACAGCAACACAGAAAATACAGCAGGCAGTGGATATGCTGGGAGAGCCAGCATCAAAAGTTCATCTGGTCCTGACGTGTATGATAAAATGATCTTTACAGGGTAGAGAAAACACTATTCTCTAATACTGTGCCTAATGCCACCTGACTCCAATCCTCAGTCCTGACAGGATTAACTCCAACAACAATCTCACAGAGCTCCCCAAGACATGCATCTACAACTGCCCCTCTGTCCCTCAAGTTCTGCTTCCTTTGCGCCCAATGAAACCTCCCGTGGGTCCCCGTGACCCCCTGTCTCAATGGCACTGCATTTCCTGGATGAAGGCAGAACTTGGTAAAGAAATGTAGAGGACAGCTAACCTCTGCTTCTGCAGGATCTCCCTGCTTCCAAGATGCCTTCTTGCTTTTGCAGGCACCCAAGGGACAAGTGCTGTTTATTTAGAAAAAACTCTGGAATTAGTTAAGTGAAAGCAAATAGTGTTTTTGAACCAGATATTTGCTCACAGCCCCTATTGCATACCCAGATATCATGAAGCCTGTGGGGTGTCTTGAGCATAACTCATTGCAGTTTGTTTTGTGTGGTCCTTAAACTGATGGCACATCAGTCAGCAGGCTAACCACTAGAAAGCAAACCCATACTCTTCATAAGCTTTCAATTAGAAACAGTAATTTAACAAAGCCACAATCACTTCTTAAAAACTTCTTTTTTCAAAGCAAGCCTTTTCTGTTGTCCTGTCAGAATCCCAAGGGGAGGACAAGCTCCATCTCCTTCCGAAAGATCAAAGGGGAGAGCAGGGCCAGGTGCAACCTAGAACAGCAATGCAGAATGTCAGCAAGATTTTGGCTGGAAGGGGTCTCTGGAGGTCTCTACTTCCATCACCTACTCAAGGCAGGGCAAGTTCCAAGGCAGACCATGGACAGAGGCTCTGCGACATTTTGGAGAGATCTGTTACAGAATGGCTAAGTTTCCTGGTGAAGAATTTCCTTCCTATAGTCAGAATTACCCTTGCTGCATCTTGTGACCATTGCACCTCGTCCTCCTGCTGAGCAACTTTGAGAGGAGTCTGGCTCTGTCTGCTCTGTAACCCCCATTTAGACAGCTGAGGACAGCCATTAGGCTCCCCTTATCCTTTTCTTCTCTGGGACAAATACCCCCAGTTCCCTCAGCTCACCCCACTTTGTTACGCACTCCAGCTCATGGTACAAGAGCATTTTCCTCAAAATTAGTGACACTATACCCTTGTCAAACCCAATGACCTCAGGATGTCAGTTTGTGTATTTTAACAATAAAATGCTGACATTTAGAATCAGTTGAGGATTTTTTCCTCTTTCTATATAGGTTAAATGCTCATATAAAACCACAATAAATTCAAAATTATATGAAGTTATGTTTTATTACAAAGTGCATGAAACACAGCAACAAATCACATCCTAGCAGGTGACCAACTCTCTCTGCTAGGTATTAAGCCTGCTGCTTGGCCAGCTGAGCTACACTAAGCATCAGATAAAACCTGCAGATTGATTAGACCCAACTGGCACCTGCAGAATTAACACCTGCAATTCTGGCCAGCTAGCTAAACTAATTGAACTGAGCAGCACAAAGCTATCAGATTTCACTCCTCTTTTCACACATAACTCCTGACGTCCTTTGCAAGCGGCTGTGAGAAACTGCATATTTGATTTAGTTTGAAATTTGATCATTTTTACAGGTGATCACAGCTTTTTAATGCAAACACGGAGATACCTCTTTATGCTCGCTGCAGAACAGAGCAGGTTTGGGTTTTGTTCTGCTTTAGGAAACTGCCATTGGATATTCAGTGACAAGCAGTTTGAATAGATTTAATTTTTGCTGCAGCCCTGGTTACAATAACAATCCTTACATGTCTTGTAATTACCACCCAGCATTTCACCCACAACTACATAACAGTCTCTCTTTCTGTATATTTAATCACTCTCTCCTAACCTCTAACTCAGCTAATGGAGCTGCTGGTTGATTAGCAAACAAATAGTCACCTGAGTGCCAGATAAAGACAGCTGCACTGTGTGTATGTCACTCGCGACCCATCTGCAGGATGCAGCAAATGCCAGATGCTTGTCTTGGAGCAAGCTTGGCAGCAGAGCACTGGGCACCGAGAACGGTGCATGCGTGCACACGCGTGTATATGTGTGCAGAGAAATAAGAGTGAGGAAAGCATGGAAAATGTTATGGAAAGGAAACATTTTTATCTGCCCTTCTCTCATGGCTAATTTGTTTCTTAGTGTTTCCTTAGCGTTGTGACTACCATACCATCTGCTGGAGAGAGAAGTCTGGTATAATCCCAGGTAGTCAAAAAATGAGCTGGTTGCTCAGACTGTGCAGTGAGAGCAGATTTGGTAAGTGGTCCTGGTCAACGTGGTGTGTGAGTCTCATGAGTTTTCTCGTTCCTAAATGCTGCAAGATGGCAACTACTAATACAACATTTGGCAAAATCTCCTAACTAAACCCAAATTTGTTATTTGATTCATAAAGTGATTGTGCAGTTCAACAAAAAGTGGGATTGTAATAATTGTTGGCATTATTCACATAAATATATTAATATTCTGTTATTGCAGTCATCACCTTGAGAAGAAGTTAGAGATTCAATGCCAGCTTCAGTATATATACACTAGAATGCTTCTGAAGTACATCCGAGAAGTCTGATTTAATGATGTGGTATTTTATTTTAAAATATACATTTAGGCGTGTCGTGATTACTCAGGAAAGATATAAAGCTCAATCAAATCCATTGGCTTGTCTAAGGCTGGATCTTTCTTTACTGTTTGATTTTCTTGACAAAAATGGCATTAATACTTTAGTGGAACCTGGGTTTACATCAGAGACTTATTAAACTGAACAGTGCAAAAATAAAACAAAAGAGGGACCAAACTTTAGAAAGTAAATATTTGTTGGGCATCCTTCCAGTTGGAAAGAGATGGTGATTAGGTCTGAGGTAATTCACCTTTTTTAACTAACTTTCAGCAAAAGTCAAACTTGTGTCCAGTGTAGCTGCATATTAACATCTTAATAATATATTTACTTCTTTTTTTTTTTTTGGACACTAGTGAAGAAGTCAAACTGAGGTAAAGAGGTAATACACTTTTCCCTTATATGGATGTAATTCTGAATGTTGGATGTTGCACGCAGGCAAATGGATGAGAATAGCAATACAAGTACAGAAATGTTTTCCTCATTTTATTAGGAAATGCCTGTCTGAATACAATGGGAGAAGGGGAAGGGGAAGGGGAAGGGGCCTCTGTCTTCATTACACTTACCTCTTCTGTCCTCATAAGACTTTAAATACCCATCCCTTTGTTTATATTGTACTCTTCCTTTGGAGCAACTCATTGTCTTCTGTGTTTGAAAAAGACAAACTCCCTCAAAGACCTCCTCCTAGCTGAAGCTGCCCACCAAACTAGAGAACTCCCTAGGTGTAAATCTATGTGAGGAAATGCAAGAATCCTATACAGAGCTCATCTGAATATTTCCCTGATAGGATAACACCACTGTGCCACCGGCAATCTCTGCTTGTGCAAACAAAACTTGACAGCAAACACAGATGAACCTTCTGAAAGATCTAATCTTAGAAAATGTACTAAGCTGGCTGATCCACAAGATAAATGTGTGCTTTATGGGCTATATTTATACTGCTGGATCCAAACTTCATTCCTTCTACATTTTTCCATCCATACCTTGACATCTGATATTAATACTTATGCAGAATCAGCCATAATCACATTTGCCATAGGTAAGTTGTTGCCAGAACTAAAGGGTTCTAGTTCTAATTGCTGGGAAGAAACTGAACTAAACTGAACTTTGCTGTGGGGGACTTCAGCTTACCAGACGTCTGCTGGAAATACAAAAGAGCAGAGAGGAAACAGCCTAGGAGGTTCCTGGGGTGTGTGGAAGATAACTTCCTGACACAGCTGGTCAGAGAGCCAGCTAGGGAAGATGCCGCATTGGACCTGCTGTTTTTGAACAGAGAAGGACTGGAGGGTCATGTGGTGGTTGAAGGCTGTCTTGGGTATAGCGATCATGAGATGTTCAGTTCTGGGCCCCTCACTGCAAGAGGGACATTGAGGTGCCGGAGCGTGTCCAGAGAAGGGCAGCGAAGCTGGTGAAGGGTCTGGAGCACAAGTCTGATGAGGAGCAGCTGGGGGAACTGTTGTTTAGCCTGGAGAAGAGGGGGCTTAGGGGGGACCTTATTGCTCTCTACAGCTGCCTGAAAGGAGGGTGTAGGCAGGTGGGAGTTGGTCTCTTCTCCCAAGTAACAAGTGATAGGACAAGAGAGGAAATGGCCTCAATCTGTACCAGGGGAGGTTTAAATTGGATATTAGGAAAATTTTCTTCACCAAAAAGGTGGTCAGTCGTTGGAACGTGCTGCCCAGGGAGGTGGTGGAATCACCATCCTTTGAGGTATTTAAAAAACACATAGAGGTAGTGCTTAAGGACATGGTTTAGTGATGGACTTGGCAGTCTTGGGTTAATGGTTGGACTTGATGATGTCAAAGGTCTTTTCCAACCTAAATGATTCTATGATTGTATGGCTATGTTTAAAAACACACTTGGCTGTCTGTGTTATAATATGCAATGAAGAGTGTGAACAGCATCCTGCCCTCCTGCTCCACTGTGTATTGTTGCAGCACAGCCTCCGTGAAATATTGTGTTTGTGTGCATGAGTGTTGATAAATCACAAACAATACTCACTTTTGCAAAGTAGAGAAGGGAGAGTCCACAACCCTCCCTATATTGGCTGCATGCCAGTGCCCCCTGGCACCTGCAAAGACTGAACTTCTGTTACCTACAATCTGTTAGATCTCAGAAAACGAACCTAACCCTTTCCTTCATAAAACAGCTTGCTACTATATGGAAGTACAGTAATCTCCAGTAGAACAGTGTAGATGAGGGGAAAACGTAAAGTATGTGTTTCACCACTTGCACTTAAAATGGTGGTATGAGAAGGGGTTTAAACAATCTCTTTCTTCTGAGAAGGACAGACTGAACTAAGTGCCTGAAGGTATTACATGCTGGAATCCACCTACTGGGTCACAATTTATAGCATCTGCATCTATGTGACGATTACACATTTCCTTCCAAACTGTTGATAAAGGTATTGAGCGATACTGAACCAACAATAGCTCCTTATGCAACTGCAGTTAAAAATGTACATCATTCCTCTGCCATCTCTTCTAAACCAGGGATTTCCACTCTGTAGTGTGCAAAGCCCACTGATGGTCTGGACGCAACCTCAACAGAGCAGCCAAACACAATTAAAACTCTGTCCTGCTGCTTTCTTCTGTAGGCAATGAGTAGGTAAGAACTTACTGTCACACTTGGGCTTAGTTTCACACAGTGAAGGAAGATGCTACCATGTTGCCGCTAACAGCCTCTTCTCCTTCCACCACTTGGACTACTACAAGGACATACACATAGAAACTAAGGGCCAGTTCTGTTTCCTCTGAATACACCACCACGGTTGCTTTGGGTTTTACTGACAGCAATATTTGTTCTATAGCTGAATCACAGAAATCACTACAGCATCCTACTGTTTAGGAGTAGTAACAGAAAGTGGAGAAGTAGTATCAAAGTACAACCAAAATGTGCGGTTGAAAAAACTGAACGTGGTAGTAAAATCTCAAATCATTAACAAAAACTATTTCACAAGAGCAATAATCCAGATAATATCCAATCAAAAGGAGGTGAAGTTGGAGAAATATGTAAAAATAAGAAGATCAGAGACGACAGAATCAGATGCACTTGATAGAGGAGCATGCATTCAAATATGAAATGGCACACAACCAAAGTAAAACCAAGGAAGATACCATAACGACAAAAAGGAAGGTAAACCACCAAATATAACAGAAAATGTCTAGATAATAATGCTCATAATCCCAGCAAAGGTCCAAGTCAGTCCCAGAAAACTGTATACAAAGAGTGCTCTTTATTAATCAAGTCTGGGAAAAGTGGAACAGGTGGAAGACAGAAAACAAGCAAAGAACAGTTTTTCCAAATTTTTATGTTCATTTCACCATTGCATCAACACCTTTCCCCTCTCATGTGCGTGCACACACACACTGTCCATTTCTTCCCTTGCTTCAGCCTATTGGATGCTGTTGCTTATCAGCTATCTGGGCTCTCCTATAGTCTTTGTTCTTTTTGTGTACAAATAACCAGCCCAGTGAAGCTGGTAAGATTCCTAGTTGTGTGGCTACAGGAAAATGTACTTTTAAAGACCTAGTTAAAGGTAAAGCCCAGCAAACTCTAAAAAGCATTTGAGAAGTCAGTGTACCTCAAGAAGTTACTGTGAAATTGAGAGCTGAAATCACAAAGCTTTGGATCGCTTGAAGGGGATGCCTTACTTGCAGTTTCTCTGCTGTCTTCAGAGGCTGATGGGCAATTATCTGCTGAATATTTTTGTCATTATTAGAAAATGTTAATTAGTCAAATACAAACTCTGGGGGAAAATAAGGCAGTATCAACAAGGAGAACCACAATTTTTTTTTTCAAAACTAGTAAGACAGGAATGCCAGCATAGCTAGCAATTTGCTTGTAAGGGAAGTTCACGTGGCATGTGAGAAAACCAGACACAAGTTCCAGCTCTGCCTGATTCACAACAAGAATATGAAGGAAGCCAAGTCAGTCTTTCTGTGGTTCAGTGACTATTAATACAAGACAAAACAGACGCAACTGGAAACCCTGAGAAAGTCCCACACATACTACCTTGCAAAAGGTGCTGTCTGGAAACTAGGGAGGCCACAGCCTAGTTTCAGCTGAGCAGGCACTTCCAACTACAGTGAACAGTCTTGGGTTTATGTTGAAGTCTGGAGGGAATATTTATAAAATCTCAGTGAGTTTGATGTCTATTCTGCACCTTCTTCTATGCTCTTTCTCTCTCACAGCCCTCAAAAATGTACAGTCCTGGTGTCTCCACTACACTCTGCTCTCCCCTGCAAGCTCAGAGGAGCAACACATCGGCTGAAACAGATTTTATTTTGCTTAAAAAAATCTGGCTTGGTCTCTTTTGTTTTTGTGGAAGGATAAAAACTGTGGACTCTCTAATATGGAGGAAACTGAAGCAGACTAAATGAGAAGACCACAAATAAAACTTTTATAAAAGTTATGCTCATTGCAGTTGTATGATCTAGCATAAAGATTGTTAAAACCAGTAGCAGCAACAAAACCCAACTAAACCAAATAAACACACCCAAGGGCAAAAATCAAGAGGAAGTTTCAGGAGTCATGACTGTCCTGGTTTCAGCTGGGACAGAGTTAATTTTCTTCTTAGTAGCTGGTGCAGTGCTGCGTGTTGGATTTGGGGTGAGAACAATGTTGACAGCACACTGATGGTTTTAGTTGATGCTGGGTCATGTTTACACTAAGTTAAGGACTTTTCAATTTCTCAGGCCCTGCCAGTGAGGGGGTTGGGGGGGCACAAGAAATTGGGAAGGGACACAGGCAGGACAGGTGACCCAAACTAGCCAAAGAGGTATTCCATACCATGTGATGTCACGCTGAGTATGTAAACCAGGGGGAGTTGGCCAGGGGGACTGATCGCTGCTTGGGGACTAGCTGGGCATGGGTCAGTGGCTGGTGAGCAACTGTATTGTGTTTTTCCCCTTCCATTTGGATTTTATTCCTCTCCCTTTCTCTCTCCTTTTCACCATTACTGTTATTATTAAAAATTTTATTTAATTTTAATTATTAAATCGTTCTTATCTCAACCCTCGAGTTTTCCCTTTCTCTCAATTCTCCCCACCCCTCCGGGGCCAAGGGAAGTGAGTGAGCAGCTCCTTGGTACTTAGTTGCCAGCCTGGGTTAAACCACAACAATGACTCAGGTAGCAAATTATTTTAGAAGTGCAGAACAAAGAAATGTTCAGCAGAAGTGACTTCAAACTCCGTGAAGAAGTATGAAAGGAAGCTGTAGACAGATAAAGTACATAGACTAATACCGGGAAACAGAATGAACTCTTTGCTCAGTGGCTATCAGGAACAGGAAGAGCAGGGTTTTAGAAAACATTTCCTGTGGGCAGAAGAACATGACCATCCCTTTGTCAGGACACATGTAAAAGAAAAATGCAACATCATTAAAAACATTCCTAGAGATTTTTGTTCTTGCCTTGACCCAGAAGCCCATCTCATCTTGGTAATATTTGGCTTTGCCTCTGTGCAATCACACAGGTATCTCCTATTACTTACAGATAAAGTCTATCATAGAATTATAGAAAAGTTGCTTGAAAGGGGCCTGTGAAGATCATTTAGTCCATCCTCCTGCTTGATACTATGGCTATCGCCCACAGTAGCTCATATCAGCTGTGATTTGACCGGCCAACACTTGAAAATTTCCCAGAGTGGAGACTGCACCGTATCTCTCAGTAACATGTTCCAGGGCTGCACTACCCTTCTCACGGGTTTTCCCAGATGTCCATCCTGAACCTCCCAACTGCAGTTCTTGGCTGTTGCTCCCTGTCATATTGTCTGCTACTAAATGGTAGAGTTTAGCTCCGTTGCCTTCACTATTCCCCCTCCAGTTGCTGTAGGCTGTTGCTAAGATCACCCTACATCTTCCTCTTCACCAGGCTAATCCCTCAACCTCTGCTTGTGCTCTTGGTCCTTCACCATCCTGGCAGCTCTTTGCTGGACTCCCTCCAGCTTCTTTGCAGCCTTATTTGAACTGGGGGGAGGAAGGAGGGCCAGTACCAAATGCATGATTCCAGGTATGGCCTCTCTGGTGCCAAGTAAAGGCAGATGAGAACAACAACTCTGTTTGATCTGGTGGATAGGCTCCTTCTAGCCCAGTGTGTGGTTTACCTTATGACTTTTGGCTCAACCATATGTGGTTCAACCAGTCCACCATAACCCCGAGGTTCTTTCCAGCCAGGATGCTGCTCAGCCGATTACCACTTTGTACCAATGCTGGAGTTATTCTGCCCTGAATATGGAAACTTGTATTTCTTCTTGCTTAATCTCATGAAATTTCTGAAGCCTCAATCTTGAACTTTCTGAAGATTCCTCTGAACTAAAGCTCTGACATTCTGTGTGTCAGTCATTCCCCCCCACTTAACACAGTCTGCAAATTTGCTAACGGTGCCATCTGCCTCCTCATACAGGTCACTGCCTTCCTGTCTTTGCTATGTTTGAAAATAAATTTTAAGATGTTCTTTTTCAGTGGCTGAGGTGACAATAACTGTCACATTGTTCCCTGGATTCTCTTTTTGCCTTTACAAAAGACAGGCCTTTTAGCCTTCAGCCTTTTTCCAGTCCTCATGGCCCTCTGCAGATCGCCCCAATTCTTCATAGATGACAGACAGCAGGTAACTATTTCAGTACCATCAGATGAATCTCATTAAGCTCTGTGGATCTGAATACATCCAGTTGTAGTTGTCTCCAACTCATTGCTCCTTCCCTGTGGGCTATCCTCCATAAATAATAGTGCTGGTATGTATAAAGCTGGGAGTAGGCTTTGTCTGACGCAAAAAAGACATCAAGGACCATGTTCTGTAATGTTTGCTGCTATGCTGTTCCCCCCATTCATTGGCAGGCCTACATGCTCTTTGAACTTCTTTTGTAATTAGTGTTCCTGTAAAATCCCTTCTTGTTACCCTTAATGCCCTCTC
Organism: Falco rusticolus; assembly: GCF_015220075.1. Lineage (NCBI taxonomy): Eukaryota > Metazoa > Chordata > Aves > Falconiformes > Falconidae > Falco > Falco rusticolus. The sequence continues at coordinate 70,107,380 of NC_051189.1, read as the reverse complement.
TTCAGTTCCAGCTGGGCCTTGGCTTTACTCATTTTTGTCAAAAAGTGCTCAACCAATATCTTTATACTCTTCCTTTGTTGTACATTCTTCTTTCCAATTCTTGCATGCTATTTGGTTGCATTACTGTCTTACCATGTAACTCCATGCTTAGTCAAGACAGCCTTCTGCTGAAAGCCCACCCAGATTGTTCCTCACCTCTCACTAAGTTGTTTTTTCTGGTGGTTTTTGGGTTGGTTTTTTTTTTCCCCTTTTTTTTTAAACCAAAATTAAAAAAAAAACAAACAAAAAACCAGCCAGTCCTGCTTTGCCCCTTTCCCCTTTGGCATCTTCCCTGGGAATTTTGCACACAAGTTCGCTAACTAAGCCAAACTCTGCTTTGTAAAGTCCCATCCTAATTCTGCAGCTTCTCTCCCCAGCCTTCCTCTGTACCTTGAACTCAATCATCTCATGGTCACTGCAGGCCAAATTGCCATTTCTGCCATATTTTCTGCCATTTCTTGCCACTTTGCAAGCAGCAGGTCAAGTACAGTCCCTTTACTATCTGCATTATAAATTGTCAGCAACATAGTCTAGGGACTTCTTAGGTTACTTACACGGTGCAAGCCCAGCAATACCCACCTGGATAGCTAAAATCTCCCATGAAGACAAAGGCTTGCAATCAGGAGACTTCTGTAATTGTCCATAGAAATCCTCACCCTTTATATCTCATTCAGGAGGTTTTGGTCAGACCCCACTACAGCATCTTCAGTGTCACTTTGCCTTTAGACCCTGACTTTTGACAGACACATCCTTGGATTTCTACTAGAGCTCTGCAAAGACAAGGAACACCTTCACGGAGAGCACAGCAACCCACCGATCTTCCCTAAACAGCCTGTGCTCAGTCATGAGAACACTCCAGTCAGGATCTCAGCACATAGTATATATATGTTTCATAAGACCTCCCACCAGTAGTCATATAATGCATATCATGCATTTTGTGTGAGACAGTGTTACACAAAATATTACTGCTCGGTTTTCACTTTTTTTTCAGTCTTTTCTATGTCACCTCTTCCTATCATCCTATTAACTATTACTTCAGCTCTTTAGGGGTAAGCTTTCCTTCTACATTTGTACTTCACACACTTGAGATCCTAACCTCACTGGCATTAGTGTAACAATCACCTTTTTAAAAGTGTAACATATATCTGGGGGGAGTGTTGGGGCTGGGGGGAAGGAAAAGAGGGGTAACAGGTTCCCAGTACTCATAATTTGTCATTCATCAAACTCAAAAGAGATTAATGCACGTTAAAACATTCAGAGCTATTCAGCATCATTTGCAAATGTAAGCAAAACTCTATGATCTAGTTATGGTCATTTATCATTATTAGGAACAGGAAAAACAGTTAATTTTGAACGCATTCACATGAATGGGAGATAGATCTGCAGGTGATCAAGAGTGAATAGATTGTAATTATACTACTCTTATTCAAAAATTTATTGCAAAATTACATGCAATAATTATGCCACTGTTTACTGAAGCCAAAAATGAATTTAAAAATATCCTTTATTTACACCGATTACATTCTACAGTCCTTTCTATGAGACCTAAGAGGACAAAACCAGACGAAGACACTGAAGTTTCTGTGTTAATCTTCCAACAGAATACCCTAGTAGCTACTGAGGAATAGCAATCAATGCCCCCTAAAGAATATTCAAAGGAATTAACAACTCTGTGGTCTCCAGAGGGTGAAAGCAGATGTTGCATACTGACTTCTCCCTGCCCTGTGCCACTTGCAAGGTGTACTTTTCAAGATTTAGGAGACCATAGACCGTAACTGTGCCCTCCAGAAGACCTGCAGTGTTCATGAAGTGAACTTAGCTTTTCTTGAACCCATCCTCCCATGCTGACCTTTGCCTTCTGCTCCAAGTCTTTCTCCCTGCCAATAGTGCCCAAGTCAGGGACGGGAGGGGGAATTTGCCAGCTTCAGAGGAAGCTCTTGTTAAGCCAGGAATGACCCACCATGCCCAGAAATAGCCGGTCATGACAAAGCACCTGAATTACAGGATGGTGTATGTGACTCCTGACTCTCCAGCCGCTCTGCTCACATATTGGTGCAGGCTTACACCAGCAGCCACATCTACTTGTCCGGCTGGCTGCTGTGCTGAATTCAGGTGGTAAGAAAGGAATCATCTCATCTAGCTGAACCACTCCGTCACGGGTCATTATTTTGTGAAGGGCGTTTCTCAGATCCAATAAGCAGTAAACCAAGACTGAGACTTTAATTCACTTCTTACAAGCTTCCACTGTAAGTATGGCACAGTTCAGATTTTATGTCAAGTTGCAACTGGTATCTCCACTGTAAAATGTCTATTAAAGTGCGGTTCTTCAAGGAGCAACAATAAAGCAAACCTAGTGAATGAATTCACTGTCATACCCATGGTTGGCTCTCATCTGTCTGTCTCTTAAGCTTTCTTTCCTCCCTGTGTTGCCTAAAGAAGCATCTTTCCACCTCAGTTTTTCTCCTTAGTCTTAATTATAAGGAGTAATAATCAAGGACACAATTCTGGTAGTAGGTGGCTTCTGTGCAGAGCTCTTCTTCATTGCTCTTGCCAAGATGAACAGTGCTGTCCCGCTCTTTTCTGCCAAGCATTTTACAGGTGGGAAAACAGAGGCCCCAAAAAGTGATTTATTGAGCTGGAAAACAAGAGAGCCAAATGCCACACGGATCCTGTGGCCACCATCTAGCACTCTAGCTAGAAGGTTTGTTCTCTAGTCTAATCTCAACAATCACTACCAATGTGAGTCATGTTTCCCACACTGTCACTGATTCCTCACCTGTGTGATGCTGCTAAACCAGGGTCTGAAAGGGGATTTTAGACACCAGCTCCTGTGCCAATTACTCACACAGAGCTAGCACTGTTACGCAGAGACAGATACAGTAATGAGACCTATGACACACCTCAGGGTTTAAATATTGCTACAGCCTTCTTACATGCAGGACTTCATGAAACGGCCTTGGATTTTCTGAAGGTGCACACAACCATGGCACATTTTGGTTTGAAGCATTTTCAGGCCTTGAGAGAGATATTTATTTATTTAGTTGGGTTTTTTAAGTCTTTAAAGAGTAGAGCTTCCTTTTGCAAGTATATGTAAAAGCAGGAAAGCAACAGACAGTGCCAGCCTGCCTCTCAGAGAGAGTCTTTAAAATAGTATTTCCGCTCTTTTTGAGGCTACAACCTGTGGTTTCATCTGATGTACCTGTGTGGCAAGCTATTCAAATGAGCCCACAGAGAGTCTCATATGTTAAAAGATGTGCGAAGGAAAGAGGAATTTCCAGTGGAAAATGTGATTGAATGGAGAGGTGTTCACTTGGACAATCTCTTACCAAAGCACAGCAAATGACTAGAAGTATCTGCCAGTCTTTTTTTCCATGCCATGAGGCACTCTCTTTTTACTGCTTACATCAATTAGAACTCATAATGTAATTACTGGGCACATCAAAGCATCATGCCTCTCTTCAGAAAGGCTCACAAGTCTGCCCACTCACATTTCGGTCTGCGAGTAGCTATGAATCCCCCAGCACTTAGTGATGTGTTTCACACCTCAGCTCTGGGCTCTGAGCAATGTTTTTAGGCTCTTCTAGCCCTTACAATTACAGACGTTATTCCTTGGGAACTTTCAAGCTTAGTAACTTTCAAGCTTAGTAACATCCTCTTTTTTTCTTATTTCGTATTAATAAGAACTACTTTTAGGACACAATACTCACAATTCAGTATATAGTTAAGAAAAGAACCCATCTAACTGAGTTATTTTCAAAACTGTGGTAACAGCACAAGACAGCGTAAGTACACATGTGTTTACAGACTTTGAAGGTGCATCTATATTTATCAGTATCACAAGGATTTTTGTATGTATCAAGCTTTTTTCCAGCTATAGGTACTAATTATACGGATTGAATTTGTCAACATGCCTGGGTGGCTTTTTGAAAACTGTATGATCTCTAAAGTTGATGCATAAGGGCAACGTCAGGGGAGACCAGGTCAATTTAAAAAGGGCAAAGGGAATGGAAATGTTGTGGTTTGGGGGTTTTTGTGGGTTTTTTTCTTCTTTTTTTTTTTTTCAGACACGTGTCATACCATTGCTGTCCATCACAAATAGCCCTTTTTGTTTCAGTAACAATAACTACAAATGCATTTGTTCTATGATGACAGTGGTCTGATTTGGAAATAAGCAATTGTCTACCAGAAATAATCCGTGTTGTACCCAAAATCTCCAAAGCAACGCCAGGTTGACACCCCCAAAAAAGCTGCCTGAACAGAAGTTAGTAAACCAAATACTCTTGCTGATCCAAGCCTGCTGTTCTGCACCACAGTCCCTTATGGTCTTACCACAGCTGTACATCCCAGTCTCCTTCCTGGCATTAGCTATCCCATTCCTCTGCTTTACTGGTAATCCAGTAGGGTTCACTTCTGTACCATGGTCAGTTTTCTGATCTGCTCACTATGCAGGGATGCCAGCGACACCACAAGAGAAGTGACAGGAATGTGTAACTGGGGAGGGATGTCCAGCAGTGGTCTCAACTTAAAAGTTGTTTATCTGCAGCCTGAGACTTTACAACTTGTGAGATTATCCAGGAATATGCAGTGAAGGGATAGAAGTGAAAGGTCAGTGCTCAATGCCCTTTACACGAGCTGGGGCACCTCTGCCTGCTTGCCTTCCACCTTCATGCACAGCAGGGCCAATCCTAAGCACGGAGGATGCAGCTTCCTTGGGCAGCAGGTTGACAAATGGCCACAGCCCTGATGTCTGCTCTGAATAAGCCAGAGCTGTAGAGAGCCATGTCAGCGCAGCTGCTGGCACCAATGAGGGGATGGGGACAGACGTTTCCACCAAGGTCTTTATTCTCACTCACCGCACTTAACAGCAGCACCAAGCTGCATTCCCCAGGCTCTCCCCCCCCTCTCTCTGAGCTAGCTCCTTTTCCTCGCTTCTCTCTCACAGCACGGGTCCTACCCCAACATCTCACTTTGGAGGTAGCAGCACGGAGTTTGGTTCACAGGGCTAAGAAGCTCGGAGCAAGCTCTGCCATATGGCTTTGAGTAGTCCAACTGTGCATCAGAATTGCTGTTCTGCTGTGATCAGAACAGCTGCCAGGACTTGTGTTTCATACAATGCACAAATCTGCAAAGGCCAGGAGGTACAGGCATCCTCACCCTAGCTTAAATATTCAGCTAGTACAATCCACAGTTGTTTGAACGCCTTTGGAGAAATGGTAGTCATCAGCAGTCAGGTCCCTAGAACTATAGCTATCTGCTGCGCACGGCCATGGACATACTTGGTTTTGTGGCTCAGCAGCCACAGGTTATCGTGGTTGGTCATGAACCCAAAAAGGCAAAATGAGAATGTCAAAGAGCGATGGAGTATACTGGTATCTGACCAAATGAACCTGAAGTGATCTACACAATCCTTCCATGGCAAGCAAAGAAAACTGTCACAAGGTCACCAGCTTCTAATGCAAAGCTCAAAGCAGCTGAATGGCTCCAGATACCACCAGCACAACTCTGTGCTGTTCTGGATCTCAGCAGTGGGACCACCACCAAGAGCTGCGTGTGGAGCTCATCACAACAGTGTGACTGAGGGGGTTTTTGATGGGTTTATGTTTTTGTGTTTTTTTTTTAAATAGGTCAAAACAGCTGAAAACTGCAAAAATGAGTTTGTATCAAAATGAAGTTTTGCAAAAATGAAGGCAAATGCAGCTCTTTGCCCAGCTTAGTATTCAACTGTAGTTTCCTGACCTGTCCTAGCACAGACACAGCTGAGCTGGAAACAAGGGTGATCTTAATAAATGGTGTTAAACTGCGCATTTTGAATTGAACTGGAGGGGACGGAAGCAAGGAGCAGAAAGCTAAGACACCTGTTGCAAGCCTTCTTCAAAAGAAACTATATAATACTAATTGTAGGCTGTCATAAAAAGCTTTATAATGCTTCAAAGGCTTTGGGTCAATGTGTTAACAATTTGGTTCATATACTTAGTGGAAAATAAAGAGAAAAGAACTTCAAGGTATGCTTGTTCCCTGCAAACTGAAAACTTCAGCTGTATAGTTTGATGAGTGGCTTTATGTTGGAAATTCCTTTATAGTTATAGAAAGGGTAAAAAAACCAAGAACATTGCAGACCTAATATTAAAATAGTAACAGTGAAGGAACAAAAGAAAAAATTGGAGAGGTTTCCCAGGAATGGAGGATTACTGCTATGTAACCAAAGGACTATTTTTCCTTCCCTGCTTTCTCAAGACAGAACTTCAGTTCTAGTCTCTCTCTAAAAAGAACATCTTTGCTTTTCAGGTGATGTCTGCTTCACTCACTGAGTGAAGAAGTGTGAGGAAAGACAGTGTCTAGGGAAAAATGAAGCCAAGAGCGTTTATTGGAAGGTATTAACTATATCAGAAAGAGTACTTCAGACTCTGATTTAATTGAAATCAGGAATGTAGCTGGAGAAAAGAAACGTCGCCAGCGTACCCTGGAGAGCAGTGCTGAAATATGTACTACATTGACCACTGACAATCCATAGAGAGCTGGCAGGTCACACTGTGCTGGCTCTTCTCCTTGTTTCCAGCTGCTAAATTACATTAAAGTCAGCTTAAAATTCATTAAACGCCTTCCTATTATTACCTTTCCATATAAGCAGTTGTTATAGCTGCTGCAGAGACATTGTGTGATGGTGACAGTGAAGGGAGAGGCCTGAGTAAATATGAATGGGAAAGAAGAGGTGATTTTGACGAGGAAAACGCTTGGGACCCTTTTCTTCAGAATTTAACTGCTCTTCAAAAGATGAAAGCAGCCACACAGTAGATTGTGAATTCAGATGCTTAAATGCTCCAGAGATACCTTATTACTGATTGTGGAGGTCACATTTTGTTTTGCAGTTTTGTATAAAGTCTGAACCCGTCAGAGTCACCACTCTGTGAGACTGTCATTGCAATGATGCTGACCCGGTGTCACTGATAATTACAGGTAATTTCAAGTGCTGTCATTAGTTTGCCTTTTTCAATCACTTGGCAAAGCCTTACAGGCTTTGTCCTGTATATAATAGTGTTGGAGGTAATAAGATTTCTTCCATCAGGGATTTAAGGAATTGGATTTAACTCAGATGTTTTTAAAGGCTTTGAGCTATTTCTTGCAGGTTTTGGAAAAAATATTTTTTAGCAGTTTTCACCGATTTCGGTGGTAAGTTTGCAAATCGGGATACAGAGGACTGAAATTCAGGTATTACCAGAAATACACTGTTACTCAGTTTAGAACTGAAGCTCCTTTACAGGTGGAAATGGAGAGGAAAGCAGGCGTCCTTGCCTCCACCCCCATGTAAGCCTTTTTGCTTATATGTTCATTTTTCACAAAAGATCAAAAAAATAAAGATCCTTTGCTTGAATTCTGGCCTTTAATGGCATGTCCCATGCAACAAAGAAGAATCAAGTGGCATGAAATAAGTGCAGCTTTGCCAACAGGACAGAAATGACAGTCTAAGTCCAGTGCGAAATGGTATTTTGAAGTCAAACATCAGCCACAGTGCTGTCCATGCACTACCTGCATCATCTGAAGTACATGAGAAAAACATACCAGGAGGCCTTCAACAACATCTTTTAGCCTGACTGAAAGAACAAACCCATCAGTTTTTCTGGGAGAGCAAAGTAAGAATCTACTGAAGAAAGAAATGCTTTTTAGATCTAAAAAGGAAGATATAAACCCTTGTTAGTGACTCATATGACTTAGAGCTGTAGAGACTTTTTAAAATAGTATTTCTGCAGGGAAGACTTTCAGAATAGCATCACTAAAAATACTCCAATGCCTTTAAAGATCTACTGTCCATGCCCAGAATTCTTGAAAAAAGTAGAATATTACAATGATATAGGTCCTACCAGAAAGCCATGCCTCTGCACATCTGGGGTGCTGGGGTGCACATGAGAGGTGCATAGGTCCATACACTGTAGACCCCTTCAGCATGCCATGCCTCTGCATATGCAATTCCCACTGGTGTCACACTTGACCCAGACTACACAACGACGTTTCCAGCACGCAGCAGCCATGTGCACTGTTGGCTCGTTCTGATCTTCGCTAAGTATTCGGAGCTGAATTTGGCTTGTCTGGCAGCTCAGGTGCAGCAGAAGGTATGAAATTTCTCACGATCGTGGGCTTCCTATGTTTTGGGGCTATGGGAAGAGCAGCCAAATCAGCTGTTGCCAATGCGCAGAAGGACACCGCAAGACTGATGAGGCTATCCTGAACGAAAAGGGCTTCCAGGGAACTCAGTAGCCCGCAGGTTTCCTCAGCGGAGTGTCTGCTCCTGCGGAGAGAAGGGCTGCAGAGCCAGGGGCTGCCCGGTAGAGCCATTTCCCGTTCCTAGGTGGAGCGGTTCTGCCCCCGCATGGCAGGTCGCTAGCAGAGCACGGACCGGACCCGGGCTTCACCCATCCGAACCCACCGCCCCACTGCCCAGCGTGCCGGCGGTCCCACGCCGCGGGGAAGGGACCCGGCCGGGCTGGTGTTCGGAGCATCCTGATCTGTTACAGCTGCACAGGCCAGAGAATCGCCGGAGCAAGGCAGCTGGAGGGGGACTATGAAAAATTAACGGCTGACACAAGTATCGACCTCTGAGAACAGGGAATGGTCAGAAGTGACAATGCCACAGAAGTGAAAGTTGTGACTTACTACAGGCTTTGCGACAGGTTCTTATTCGGAGTAGTGATTTAGCAAGATGAGGAATTGCAGGCAGTTTTTAGGCAGGATGTGAACCTGGCCTCTGGAAGCAGAGGCCAAACTGCATACGGGATGCTGTCGGCAAGGAGGTCCCCAATGTCACAAAGAATGAGATACCGAGCCAGGCACTGGAGAGGAACGAAGCAGAAAGTTTCTGTGGAGGAGCCCAGCCAGCCTTTGAGGGGAAGAGGCAGGTTATGCCAGCACAGAGAATTAACACACAAAGCACCGGGAGGTCAGGGGATCACGGCGAAACGTTCCCACGAGAGAAGACAGTCCGTCCCACTCATCCCCCAGGAGAGCCCAGGCGACACCAGCAGGCACCCGGAGCTAAACAGGGGCTCGGCTGCGTTCAGCTGACTCCTCTGAGAGTGGGAAGAAGATCGTGACTGTTTCCTGACTACTTTCAAACAAATGTATAGAGTTTTTATGTGGGCAGGGGCATCTGGTTTTCACACCATATGCTACTCCTTTTGGAGTATAAGTATCTAGCTGAGTAAATGCAAGGGGTTGTTTATAAGATGAGCATGAAACAGTCTGAAATGATACCAGAAGCCAGTATTAATAAATAAATTTTGCTTTCCATCGTTGGGCTCCAAATTATCTTGGTGAACTTTACATTAATCTGCTCAATCTTAAATGAGATGACACTTGGTCATGGATGGGGGAAAACACATTTATCTTTCAAGATTTGCCTGGAGTACACTTGTTACTTGCCAAACATCCAAAATGTCACAAATGAAACAAACAGAGAAACAAAACCAAAGTAAAACACAACAAAACTTCACAAAATGTCATCACATCCCAGTCGAGGTACTCTCCCTGCAGTGCTTATCACCAAAAATGCCACACTCATTGATGCTATATTCACTGGCAAGGTGGCCTCTTGCTATTCGATGCAGGGAAGCTGTGACCAAGGGACTAAACACTATTCTTGAAAAAAAAACCAAACACCTGAAAAAACAAATATTGTAAGTGGTGCAGAAGTGCAGAATTTAAGAGGGCGCCCCAGGCTTCACTAACCCCCAGTGCCGTGGGATCCTTTCTCTCTTGGAAAAGTTTCCATCAAAACCCTTCTTACAGGTAACACAATGAGGAACAGCTATTAGTATATAAAACAATAAAGAAGAAAGAAGAAACAATTTCACTGCTCTGGTAACTGACTTTATTAATTGTAGGCTGAAAGAAAAGATGGTCAAAAATAGACTACTGGAGACAAGGGGAAAGCATCTGCCAGAAAGAGGCTGCATGTCTCAGACTGAAACCTCTGTGTGTTGGTGGGCGTATATACACGTGCATGTATTATTTGCTACAAGTTTCTGCTCTTTTCAGTGAATTTCATACAAACCTTACCTACTATGAAATGAAAGAATTGCTAAAAAATGGATGTTTTCCTGGAAGAAGCTTGAAGAAAGAGCTTGAGGTGTATTGGTGCACATCCAAACAGTTCTTATCTGTTGTTGAGTAAAACTGGTGACAAATAATACTGCCCGTACAGGGAAAAGGCGCATGTACAATTACCACGATGAATTTTCTCAACATGAAATCTTTGAAAAAAGTTGCCCAGCACAGAAAGACTGAAAAGGTGCCAAACATGATGTAAGCATAAAGGTAAGACATAGTGCAACTGTGCACAGAAAGCGAACAAGTGTCTGTTTCTAGCCAGGAGAGATGTCTGTGATTAATCAGTAGCTGGTGGAAATTTGCCATTCCAAGCCACGCTAACAACTTCCAATCAGACCTAAATTTCAGAGTTTCCACAGAGAAATGTGTCAGTATTGATGCCCAATGGATTTAGGAAGCACACACAAATACCTGATGTACCAGGTATGCTCGTATGTACATATGTATTTCTGTGAACACACATCCATACATTTAGGAGAACAAATACAAAGCCAGCGATAGATATCTATGTGATTATACACGGATGTAGTTATGTGGTGGTTTTATAATTGCATCTGTAACTATAGATAAAATTTTGGTACAGTATAAAAATACTGATATATATTGGAGGTTTATTTCTATATCCAGAAGAAATAGGAAGTACGTACATGAGATAAAGCTGTATGTAAAGATCTGGCAGCCTGACACACTGAGTAGGCCTGTGCTCTCGCTGAAGGTTGGGACTGCATTAATATTAGTTTCCTTTCAACCATGACAGGGAAGGAGGAGGGAGGTCTGGAAAGCACCATCTGCTTTTCCAGATTGCTGTTAATCTGCCAATAATTCACATTGGATATAAAGAATTAGTGCTATGGGAGAATGTTAAAAATATACAAAGCCTTCATCTTCAGCATATGGAACAAAGACCAGCAAAGAACAAGCATCAGGTCGTCCTCAAGGGCTGGGAGGGTGGAGAACCCTCAGAAATTAGTCTTATGGGTAAAAGAGAATAAAAACACACACAGGTGTGGAAGAAGAAGGGGATATTCCTCTGATAATCAAAGAGATCTGCAAGTCAATAAAAAAAGCTTTACAAAGAACATTTTAAAGTTGGACAAGCAACACTGGAGAAATGGGGCCCAGGCATGCAGAGGAAAGAATGAAATCCTGGCTTTGGGCAATGTGCAGGCTATGCCTTTGGGAGCCTCTGATGGCTTCTCTGGGAACACATGTTGGAAACAGTCTCGAGCAAAAGGGCACACGAAGGGAGCCTGCAGTCACTTGGAAAGGGTGGCAGGGTGGCATCAGTGAGAAAGCAAAGCGTGGGGTGATACATCTGAGGTGAAACACTAATCCTGTAACAGTTGATTGTGGTTTTTACATTGACCAGAAAAGGTCGACACATGGTGTGCTGGGAAAACCGCCAGCAGAAGTACTGCTATTTTTTGAATGTTTCTAACATAAATTCCAACCTTTTCCTTATCCATGCAGCTCTATTAGAGAAAGGAGTGCCTGTTACTACAAGGAGTGATCTCTGCTTCTGATGGTGCCTCTGAAAATGTAGGTTGAGTAGGGCTGAGCTACACAGAGGTGACAATTCACTGAAATAGGACTGGTTTGTACCATACCTGCCATTCTAGCACGATGTGGGCATGGGAGCCTCTGCCTGCACCTACCCAAGTAAAGCAAACAGGGTGTGGGCACAGGCCTGGCACTGACGAGCAATCAGCCCTACCATGGAACCATTAGCTCGGTTTCTAGCACAGCTCTGGCCCAGGCCAAGTGACCTTTCTGATCTCTAGTTACACTTCAAGAGTTGATGAAGGTCAACAGCTGTGACAGACGCACCCAGCCTCTCTGACGGGGAGGATGGGTTAAGAGCTGAGCTGTATGAGCCTGACCTCAGCCATGCCTGTTGGCCCCAGGGTCACAGAGCAGTCCCTAGCCCACTTTATTCAGCAATGGAGATGCAGCCTTCGAGTCCTGACTCCATCTATTTGTGTGTGCCTCTATACTGTGCTCCTATGGCCCTTGCACAATCACACACTGTCCTCTTCGGAGCAATCTGCCGGTCCCAGTGCTTGAATCCAACCAGTACAAATAAGTATGAAGCTTTTGCATAGGCAAATATGGTATTTTGGATCCATCCTTCCATCCTTCTCCATCCAATGTGGCAGAGGGGCTTTACAGAGGTGAATAAATAGCCTTTCAAAGCTATTACTTTTGCATTCCTACAAAGGTCCCCACTGCCCTGTGCAGTGTGAAACTGTCTTTTAAATACATTTGATTTTCATACCAGAAGTGAAAGGACTTATCTATTCTGCCACTAGGAAAAATCACCCGCCTCTCTGAGGACAGAAAGCTGGTGCAGCAACATAAGTGATCTGGCAGTTCTTACATAAACAGGAAGGGAAGAATTCCACAAATTTGATGACATGTGGTCTTTATTTTCAGAGTTGTTTGATTGATGAGTGACTGTGAAGGGGTGCTGTGTATGGGGAGCTCTGCTGATGGGCCTCGTGATCTGAAGCTGGAAGGAGCTCTAGACTGATATCATTGCTACCTGATGACAATTTTCTGGCTCTGGGGGGTATTTCTTCTGTCAGACATACTGGATTCTAAGTGCCATCTCTCCTTCATTTCATCTGTCTTTTTTTCTCTTACTTTTTTTTTTTTTTTCCTTTTCTTTTCTTCTCTGGGTTTTCTTACAGTATAGTATAAAATGTGTGAATGGGCATGGGTTGTAAACCCATGAATGTGGCGTCTCTGTTTCACTCTAATTTTTACAACCCTTGCTTTACATACAAGAAAAACTACCAGTAAGACAACTTGGTTTGTTCTCCTCACTGGTAAACTTAAGCTGCAGGTTGAAAACCTCTCAAAAGTTCAGCCTTTGTGAAGACTTCAAAAGCAGCAGGGGCCAGAGTCTAATGCCACACCACCTTAAGACCCTCCATCAGTAAAAGCACAGACTAATGACTCACTTTCCAAAAGCAGGACAGGGTTAGTAAATACTTTTTTTTTTTTTTTTGGACTAAATGACATAGCTGGAAAAAAAAAATCCAGGTAAGATTTTGGACACACAAGCCCTTTAGGGGGTTCTTTACCATAAGGTAGTCAGGATTTAAAGCTTTAGCATTCTAGATATTAGCCTTAGTTTCCACAGATGCACAATGAATTTTAAGGAAAAAAACTCCGCACACTAAGTAATGTTCAGTTTACCCGTGACATGCAAAGTACCAATTCCAGAAATTACACTTCTGGCTATATAAAATGCACTCATATTCCATGTATCCAAATTATATGTTGTTTAACTTAGTGGTTTGTTTTATGAAAAGAAAATGAAAGACATCATTTGTATAGCTGCTTAATGTTTTATTCCTGGCTGGGTATTTGGACTAGGAAAACAACAGCTTTCCTTTTGGCTGTTAGTATTTAATTATTCAATGTTAACAGCCAAGAAGTAAGCTGTTAGCCCTCCTCCTCTTCACAGCTTTTCTTTCCCTCGTGGGTCTAAATCTGTCCTTCACACATTCGAAGAGCAATTTGAATTTTAGGGTTTGCATTTTGGCCTCACAGGAAACAGCCCATGGCTTACAGTATTTCCTGTTAATATCAGCACAGTTTGTTCTCCAGTGTTTTAAAATGACACAGTAGCAGTGTCATTGCCTCTGTCTTTGATGCTTTCCTTTAAACACCATCACAGACCCTTGTCCTTCACAGACCTGCTCCCAAGCTAAGCTCTCTCAGTACAACTTCTGAAATGTAATGACTGGTCTACCCAAATCACTGTACCCGCTGCTAGACAAAGTAAATAAGCTCTAAATGTGGTGCTTTTCCACCTGCTTCCTGAGAAGTCTCACCAGCACAAGATCTCACAAGATCTAACTAGATTGACTCTAGATGAATTGAAAAGTTTTCTTGAAAGATGGCAGATCCTGGTATCAGAGGATGATGGCTGCCTGAATCATCCCCAAATAATAGCTCAGAAACCAAACCACAGAGTCACTACATTTGGGTCAAGTGCAAGAAGGCCAAATCCAGTAGTGTCATCTTAAGGAGCATGCAAGCTGTCTTTTCCTCAAGACTTAAAAAAGTCATACATCTAGCCTCTCTAGGACGAGAGTAACTCATGACATTATTATACACCTTCCTTGAACAGAACATTCCCCCTCACTCTCTTCTGAAAAAAAAAATATCTCTGGCAACAAATGTATCTGCTCCAGCTAAGCATGGCAACAAGTGGGTATGTACCCTTCATGACAGGTCATCCCAAGATACTTTTGCTGTATCAGTCAGGGATACACAACCGTTCATGACTGTTTCCTAACCTCTGCTACCAAGTCATTGCATTCAGGCTACATTACAGACAGCTTGAATTCCCGTCAGTCTTGAAATCTAAGGGCAGGGCAGGGCAAAAGGAACACGCCACATATGCAAAGCCATGAACTTACTGTGAGTCTAGCTGAAGCCTAATGAAAGAATTACACATCCAGTTACAATGATGAAAGTTGAAATTATATTCAGTTAAAATTGTATATACACAAACATTTTAATATCTATCCATTTCTTTTGGCAGTGTGCTTTCCTTTCTGCTGGTGCAGGGGAGGGGAACAGTGAGCTGTCAGTATTCACGTCTTTCACAAGTATGATGTTGGCAGTTTCTTCCTTTTCATGTTTTCTAACATGCTCTGCACCTTGGTCTTTCTTCACTCATCTCCAACTCTATATTGTACATGTACTTACTATGTATGGTGTGTATTACATCTGCTGGATACTTAATATTTGTTCTTTTTGTTATCCCTAACTGGTTTTACCTAGCTCTAAAGGCTGCCTTCTTCTGATCACCAGTAAGTGACCTCTGTGAAGTGTTCATAGCCCTGGGGCCTCTGGTATCATAGTTACCTGGTCATTAGACAATTGCTATTACAGGTAAACAAGCTAAAAGAAATCTGCAGGCAGGCCAAGACAAGTCCATACAAAGCCAACAGGTCCAGGAGGCCGCCGTTCTTAACTTCAGGCAAATTCTGAGTTTGAAAAAACCTCTCAAGAATTGTATGTCTTCAGATCAAGTGGACCTCTGGCAAGTGGTGGGGACTGTGATGCAAAACCTTTGTTTTCAAGATCAAATATTCAGTTCAGACTGAATTAAAAGGAACTACAATTCATTACTCATCAGTCAGTCTCTGCAACAAATGTCTGAATTAAAAATTTGCCATTGTACAGGAAACAAACAAACTGGCATTTTTATTTATTGCAAAAGAAGATCAAAACTGAAGATTTCATGGCTGTGAAGAGCACTGCAACACCCTCTCTGGTCCAAATGAAAGCTTACTTCTCACCAAGATGAAGCAATCGTACTCCTGAAATGTGCCCACTGCTCCTTTTCTAGCTCACAACATAGGAATAAACAGCATATGTGAGTCTCCAAGACAGTCAACATAATCCTCAGTCTCTGCCTGCATATCCAAACACAAATGCAGATTTAAACTGAGGTTCGCTGTCTCTGACATCTCCCTCTATTACAATGTGTGTGTTACTTTGAAAGAAATGGTTGTTACTGATTATTTAATGATAATAAAAAGACATTATGAAATGCGTATAACTCTTAGCGTAGCCTTTACTCTTTCATGTGTTTTTCTTATGAGGTTCTCTTATTTCAAGAGAGAAATTACTATCAGACATGGAATCTCATAGCTCATGGAAGAGGCAACATGACCTTTACTGCTATTATTGTCCAAAAATATATGAATATTAATTCCATCCTAACACGCTCCATGTTATTTCCAGACACCGTCAACACTGTCACTCATTTACCTCTATGCAGTCATTCCCGAATTTATTGAAGAAACTTCCAGCTGATGACATTGCATAGAGGCGTTAATTGGGAACCACTGAGCTAAGCCCTGTACAAACAGACAGAACGCAATCCTGGACCACAAAGACTGACTTCCAAGATCTGCTCTGGATATTTTAGCAAACGTTCTCATGTTCTAAGTCTACAACATGTAGAAAAGAGGAGACCAAATTTTTCAGGGCTGTGTCTCTTATTTGCAACCCATCAACCACATCAATCTGGGCTACTCATCTTGAAAGAAAGGGAACACGACAAAAAATAGTAATTATACCTGCAGAATTTTTCAGAAAACAAAATTCCCCAAACAAGTCTGTCACATGAACATGTCTGTCCTTTGTAGTGAAAGTATTGCAAAAGCAAGGATACTTGCTTACAGATAGGAACCAGATTGGAAAAACACTGCCTTTGTGATGGAGGAATGTCTACACCTTTTAAACACTGGAAGTTGTTATTGATTTCCCCACCAGATGGAGTAGCATGTACAGTTTTGCTGATTCCTGCAGACATGTGATTTATTTATTTGGAGTCTATACTGTATTCTTAGCTAATATCATGGAACTGTCTCTACTCAGTTAAGTAAATGACAAATTCAAGCTCCAAAGACTGAACAAAATCACAGGTAAAACTAAGGATCTTCTTTTTCTCCACAATTCACTAAGACCTTTGGTAATCTGAAGCAGGCTTTTATTGAGGTTCTGCTCACCTTCAGCTCTTTACCTCAACTGCCGTCCAGCAGAAATATCCCAAGTTTCAGAGGAGGCAGACATTCAAGTCAACATCAGAAAGGCTCCATAAGAATCATACCATCTTAGGATAATTCAGGTTAGAAGAGACCTTGAAAGGACACCTAGTGCAAGCCCCTGTTACCTAAAACTCAAAGATGGGTCACCGATGAGATCAGACCAGGCTTCTCAGGGCTTTTATCCATTGTGTCTTGAAAACATCCAAGGGAGGAGACTGCGCAATCGCTCTGGGCAGCCTGCTCCAACAGTTTACTGTCCTCATGGTGGAAAGATTACTCCTTACATCCAACCCCTCTCATTTTAAATTATGCCCATTGCTTCTCATCCTCCTGCCATGTACTGCTGTGAAAAGCCTGCCTTCCACTTCTTCATGACCTCTGTTTAGGCAGAGGAAGGCTGCTATTGAACCTCCCTTTCTCCAGGGCACACAGGTCCAGCTCCCTCAGCCTCCCCTTACAGAGCAAGTGCTCCAGCCCCTGACCACCTCTGCTGGATTTGCTCCAGTTTGTCACTGTCTTTCCCATATTGAGGGCACTCAAAACTGGGCACAGCCAAGCTCTGCTGTAAACTGCCAAGCAGGCCCTCCACTCTCCTGTATTTCCTAGTATTGACAACTCATGCACAGGCTAACTCATATTAGATGGACCTTACACTTTTATGTCAAGTGCACAGCATTAGGTAGAGGAATATTTGTAACTTAAGGATCCTGGAAATCCTGAATTCTAGCCTGGCCTGTGTCACCTAATTACTGTGAGGAGAGGATTAAATTCTTCCATTTCCATGCTGCTTTGATGCAAGGAGAGCATACATCTTACAAGGAAACATATACAAACTTGACAAGTCTGACTTGAGACAAAAGCTATTTTTTCTTCATTAACGTGACAAAAGAACACATCCCCTAATGCCTGGGGACCAGTTTCAGAAGCAGGTGTGATAGGGTAGGACCTACCCAACACTTTCATCTCAAGCTTTTTCCTGGAAAAGGCAGGATGATGCTAGATCCCCTCAGCAGAAAACCAAGCAGTACTTTCTGGCAGTGAAGGAAGGTGGGCACATACACAAAGAAATTGGGAGTGGTGTTGATGCAGAGCAAAGATGAAAGCAAGGGCAAAGCACTGGCTTTGCTCAGATGTAAATGGCTTTATCCCCCACAGAAACAAAGCACAGGACCTGTGATTACTGCCCTTCTTAGCAAGCAAAAGGAGGCACTGCCTGTGCAAGACCAAGCACAACCAAGACTAACTCCGTTCTTCAATGAACTATATCCCTTAAATGAACTTGAGCTACACAGGAATGATTTGTCTCCTACAAAGTAGCAACTGCAACTAGTGAGGATATCAGGAGGGTGAGCAGAAGCCGTATGATTCTTTAAAACAGAAAAGAAGTTGAGGGATTAGTCTGCCTAGAACTTGAAGGCAGCAGACCAAGAGAATAAAGAAACAATGGTATTGCTTGTTACTAATAGTATTAGTGGCTCTTGGGAATTAATATCTCTGAGTATTATGTTTCCTTTACTATCTTATTTCAAGATAAAATGTAGGTCTGCTTTGATTTAAAATTTCTTTTCGGTCCTGAATGAGAGACTGTTGTCTTCTGATGCACCTTAATGGTCTTTCAGGAAGACTGTGCTACAGGGGTTTTACCTGGCAGCATCAAGTGAGGGTGAGAAGTGAAAAGTAAGCAGGGAAGCACTGCATGAAAGCTTTTCTGTCATGGCAGGTGCTGGAAATATTTAGCATGGACATGTTAATTATGCATTACAGTAACACTTTCAAGTCTGGGATGTGATGGTGTTAAATGCACAATATAAAATAAGACTTTGTGAAACTATTGCTTTAACTCCACACATTTCCTGGTTTACAGTAAAACAATTGAGTTGCACCTGGAATACCAGAACCCACAGTGCCATCACTCCACCACTTTACTCTGCTTTTGCAGCTTTTTCACAGCCAGGTACTTCACAATGACACGGTAAGATAGGATACTGTGTTGGGAACGTATGTCAGTTTTTATGACAAGGTTCCTTGTCATCTGATCCACAAATTATCAATAGCAGTGTTGTTTTCAACTTCAGCATTATCTGAAAGCCACTGTCTTACGGTAGATGGTGAAGGAACAGGTTCTGGAGCATTTAATTAACTCACAGCATTTTTCTACTAAACATGGTGATTAAATGTTTTTTTAAGGTATTAGCATTTCATTACCAATGCTCATGCATTGTAGGGGCAAGGCAATACGCTTCCTTACCATCTTCCTAAAGTACAGGTTTATTTACATAGTCTGCGAATCAGTTACAGATTTTACTAAGCCTGGCATGACTATGCCTACAACCTCACTGTTAAAAGATGTCTTTTTACATAGGAAGACTGCTGCAATTATCCCAGTGTAACTTCTCAGACAAGACATGTGAAGTTCACATAACTTAAATTATGGAGTTTGATCAGTTTATAAAATGCTTTTATGTTGAATTGCCTGCAAGAGCAGGGAAAGTAAATTCTGTGGCATTGGTGTTATTTTCTCTCTCTAGGCTTTGACGTCTATATGGCAAAAATGAGCCAGGTGTAAACACCCAGACATCTGCACCTAAACTCTCTGGAAAACATCCATACTTCAGCCACTATGTGGGACCTGACTGGTCAGCACTGGCAGTTACCTGGGATTACATTAATAAGGTTCTTCCTCAAAGCTTTTAGCATCTTGTCTACTTGAGAACAGCGAGACCACCCAGCCCTGAGGCTCTTGATGGACAAATGCTCCCAAGAGGAAGAACCAGGATTTTCATCCCCAAAACCAGTGAGCGTGCCAGAGGCTTTTAAGCCAGAGAGCAGGCAAGAAAGATAGGGGACAGGGCCACAGGTAAAATCATCTAAAAATCTGTCTGTGTCAACAAAGGGAAGAGGAGCTGTTCACTAAATGGAGCACTTGGAAACACAGATGTCAGCTTGCAGTGGCTTTAACTCATTTTAGGGAAATATCCTAGTGACTGAATCCTTCCCTATTGACAAGGAAGTGCCTGGCAGAATGGTTGCACTTGTATTCCTAGAGCCCCTTTTCCTTTCAGAGAATTAGCTCAAGGGAAGAAAGAATAAAGGGCAGGCATACATTTATAAGTTTTCTTCCTTCTACTGGGATCACTGGGAATGCTGAGGGGAAATTCAGAAAGGTACACTTTTTTACTGAACTCATACCAGAAATTAACTTCTATGTGTTGCTCTGGTCACCCAGTGCATGTTGTAGGCATCTTCTAGGATGGCCTGTGTGAGACCTACACATAAAAGAAACGGTGTAGGCTATTGAGAAGTAAGAACTTTATATAAATCAGTTTATGAGCCAGCAGATAGATCTGAATGCACAGGTGGTGAGTGAGAAATGAACAACAGGCGGCCTGGGAACCGTGCCTAGTGAGTTTTGGGATGGCACTCTCAAGCACATCTGAGTTTTCACTTGCATCCTCCATGCAAAGCAGAGCACGGGGCTAGAGCCTGCTCTTAAGGGAAATGCAATATCTAATGCCAGCCTTGTACACAAACCCAGACATACCAGTTTCTTGTGAGGATGGTCAAAAACAGTGACAGGATCTTTGAGTAAACCTGCAGTGATGCAGACTTATTCTTGTGCTCCTGGCAGGAAGGCAATTGGTCTCATTATCTGTATCTTCAACAAGTTTGTGAGGACACCAAATTTCAGAAGGTGGTAGCTAGGCTGGAGAATAGCACTGCAATCTGAGGGACCTTAGTAGTATAGAAAAATGAGCCAACAAAAATCTCTTGAAGTTCAGAAAGGACAAATGTTAAGTCCTGCCTCTTGGATGGAGCAACATCACACAGTAAGACACCTCCTGACTCACCAGAGAGCAGCTCTTTAGAAAAGGACCTGCCCCTTTGTCCCAGCAGAGAAGTGGAACGTGGACCAGCAGCATGCCCTTGCAGTGATGAATGCTAGCAAGATGCACAAAGAGCATGTCAAGGGAAGTAATCCTAAAGATGTTCTTTTACTTGATGCTCATTTGGAATACTGTGTCTAGTTTTGTGCCCCCAGTACAAAAGAAACAACAACAAACTGGAGAATCTAGAAGAGGGTCAGTTAGATAGTTGGGGGCTGGAGCACATGACATACAGGGACAGAAGTAACCAGGTTTGTTCAGTCGAAGAGAGCTAAGGGGGAAACACTAGCTGCTGTCCTCACCTGTATCAGGTTAGAGTAGATGGAGCCAGAGTTCTCTCAGCAGTGCACAGCAAACAGATGAGAGGCAATCACTGTAAAGCCAAAGAAGGGAACTTCTAATTGGACATAAGAAAAAAAATCTTCACCAGAGAGTGGTTAATCACAGGGACAAGTACCCAGAGAAACTCTGAAATCTCCCTCCTTGGAGATTTTCAAAATGCAATTGGGCAAGGCCCTCAGACACCTGATGGAGCTTTGATTCTTGCCCTGCTGTGAGCAGGGGCTGGACCGAAGTCCAGGAGTCCCGACCTAAGTACATTACATCACGACTTATACCCACATGTCCAATATTATTTCACATTGCCATAGCGACCTAGTGTTAAGTGCTGGTTCTAATTTGAATTTCCAGTTCATGGAAAATGTTGACATTTGGCAATTACTTTTCATTTTAATTTTGACCAAAACAAAAATATTTTTTTTAATTATAAATTTTAAAAAAACATTGTTTTAAGAGTATAGAAAGTTAAGCATATTGGTTAAAAATATGTTTTTAATATTAAATTTAATGAGTTTTATTCATATATTACTTTTTGAAAAGATCATGAATTTATAATAGCATCAGATCCTCATAAATGCTGACTTTGTTGTTTAGGAGGAAGACTTACTTTTTTGTATGTGAACATGCTCTGGGGGAAGACGTGGCTAATTTTATTTCAGTCTACCACATACTGTAAGTTGCAGCAACCTTCTATCTTTTCATGGCTGTTTACTGAGAATGTAGTAGAGACATGAAAAGCTGAGGCTATTGAACATGAAAACATCTTTCATCAAGATGTTAATTAGCTGTTGATGTAAACAGCTTTTTTTAAGGAAGAAAACATCTTCTAGTCATCCTTTTGGACAAAACTGCTCCCTTTTCCTTTAACACTGTGATTCCATAATTTCTCTACTTTTCCAGTGAAAAGGCTTGGCTGAAGAGGCCTTTATTTCTAATGCAGAAGAAAACCAGATTCCAGAGGTTGGAAGGGGTAGGGGAGGTTGAAAAACCCCACAACTCTCCATCAGTTTTTATATCCTCAGAAAGCAGAAATGGACACCTACCGCAATCTTTCCTTTCCTGCCAAGTCACTTCTGAAGGCTGCCTGGTTTCACCAAAACTGTTCTTGAGGTCGGCAGAGCTTACTCTGTTCCCTTGCTGGCAAGGCAAGCCAGAGGTCAGGGAGAGAGCCAAACTGCACTGCCACCAGATCTGATGTGATGCACCACAGCTTATGGCCAGTGCTCCATTTCAGTCTCAAGATCCATTGCTCCAAAGCGTAAAACTACACTGGAACCCAGTTCTTCCACAGCCTGAGGGAACAGCTGCTAATGGTCTGCAAGGGACCAAG
Organism: Falco rusticolus; assembly: GCF_015220075.1. Lineage (NCBI taxonomy): Eukaryota > Metazoa > Chordata > Aves > Falconiformes > Falconidae > Falco > Falco rusticolus. The sequence goes on along the minus strand of NC_051189.1, from coordinate 70,085,112 downwards.
CTAAAGAAGAGGTCATAGTGCTAAAACACCAGCTTCACTGAAGACAATTTTAAGCTGACTTAACAAGGCAGGTTTTGACGGGCTGCACAGGAGCAAACTGGCAGTGTTCCCCATTTCTTCCTCCTGATGGTATCCAGGGGTGAGAGGAATTCCATAGTCACAGAATTGACTAGCTCCTCAAATAGCCTAATGCCATACAAACACACACACACATACATATATGTATTTTATTTATTTTTATCCCAGCTAACTAAAAAAGTCAAAATGCTAGTACATTTGGTCAGAAGAAACCAGTGCCAAGCTTCTAGAACAGAACTACGTGGATTTGTCCTCGAGGTGTGCTGGATACATTTGCTGAAGTCTGCTGACAAAAAAAGCATACACAACATCTCTGCTATCACTGGAGTATAGAGGAGGTGGAGCAGTGATTTCTGCTTCCGTCATGCAACTTCTTCCTCCTTCCATCCGACAGGGTGGCCAGCCCACCGAGCGCAAGCTGCACTGCCTACCCTTTCCATGCACAGCCACCTCTAGTACCTGCGCTCTGCTCACCTACCTCTGCTATTTGGGCAGAAGTCCACCCCACAGGTAAGCTACAGATACATTCCAAAGCATTATGGTATGGTACTTGTTTCACTGGTCTGTGAAAACATGAAAGCATCACATGACATACTAAGAAAAGCTGTGAGAGGTTCAAAATACTCCAACATTTCAGAATGCCAAGGTTGCGTCTTAAGCTCCCAACACACTCACATTTCTAAAAACTTTCTGATATCATCAGGTACAAGTACCATCTGAAGCAACCTTTCTATAATTCACTTGTGGCATATTTCAAAAGTGTTGAATCACCATCTGAAGCAACCTTTCTATAATTCACTTGTGGCATATCTCAAAAGTGTAGAATCACCATTTTGTCGGGGACCTAGCTTTGACAGCATTATAGCGTTAAGACCACACATACCAAATACTCTGTCACGATCTGCCCAGTGCCTGCAACTTCAACCAAATATATTCTTGTTCCTGGTCTCTGTAATGCTGCAAACATTTAAAAAAAAAAAAACCAAAACCAAACAAACAAAACCCCAAAATATTACAAAGGCAATCTTTTGGAGGAAGCACACTGTTTTATAGCTCATTCCTTACCTTAAGTACACGGAGAGTCTGTTTTTCTAAGCAATTTGAATTTTATCATAAGTATAATTCCTGGGTATTTATTTCAGGTTTACAGCAAAAGAGCAAGCTTAGAAAGGAAACAGTAAAAGCACTAAAATTAGTACTGTTAAAATTTTTGCTCTTTGGAAAGCCTTTGTTGATGACTGTGACCTGACAAGTATGATCTCATGAGGTTTTTGGGTTTCCTCCCCATTGTACACTCACAGATTATTTCATCACCAAAATGAAGTTAAAGATCAGTAGCTCTGTTGGCAGCAGCTGGGATGCAGGGCTGGATTTAATCTGAATCTGGCACCTACAATGTTGACAAATGCTCCAACTACTCTGAGTTGCTGCTGTGCACAGTACTCCAACAGCCTGGAGCACCAGGCACCTACACAGCACCTTTTCACCCGACACTGTAACAGGTTCCAGAACTAAACCCTAGAAATGCAGGTTTGTCACCAGTGACTACAAAAGGTGCACAACTCTTAGCAGCTACATTGTGGAAATCCGAAGTTAGCTAATACAAAGTTAAGTCTCAACTCAGACAGGCAAGATTTCTGTGTTGTTGGCACAGAGAAAAGGAGTTCATCAAGCTATTCATGCTTAAGAAAAGCCAGGAAAAAGTGGGGAGAGCTATGAGTGGATGAAGTAGTAGTGTTCCTTAAAGATCAGGAAGGAACAGCTGCAGGTGAACTACCTTGCTTGGACACCAGGTCAAATAAAAGGCCTCTGTGCTTTCTGCAGAACATAGATGCCTTTTCAGAGAAGCTACACTGCCACAGACACAACCGCCTAAAAACAGATACAAAGTTTGCTGCAAGAAGTCATTTTACTGAAAATTTTCCCCCTCAGAGTGGTCAACCTTTATGCAGTGGTCTGAGACAAGAGGCCCTATCTGATGCTCATCAGAGAGTGGTTAGAAACAACTTCAGCTCAAGGTGGAAAATATTCTTGCAAGCAGAACTAGCAAAAACATCTTTCTTTTTCCCACAGATGTCGTGAGGTTCTTTCACTGTTCAGAAGCACAGAGATAATCTCACTCCACAAACTCTTTCATTCAGTGAAGGCAACTTTATCATTAGGTAATTCTGCATGCAGACAACAGGGATATTAGTATTATTTAATTCCAGTTGGAACAGAGGGGAGAAAGGCTCTAATTCTACTTACTATTCACCACTGTGAGTTCCTCCATGCATGCATTTTCAACCTTCTGTAAAGTTTTGTTTGTTTGTTTGTTAAATCATTCCCAAATGCCATAAAAGGTCGTTAAAAAAAAAAGAAAAAGAAAAAAAGCAGCTTTTCAGAAAGAAGCGTGGAAACAACAATGGAACAAAATCAAAATTAGCGAGGTCTACCAAGCCCCACAACTGCATCAGGTTCAGATTCATGCTGAATTACAATAGTTCGGTCCTTCGCAAACTTCTCAGCAGTTTGTATCATGCTGTAAGGTTTTTTCCCCTCACAGATGTCTTCCTCAGGTGAGAGCACATATGCTCTCCTCCACTGATTGCAACATATACTGTACTCTTAATTGCATGGTACTTCTATTCAGGAAAGGAGTAAAGCTGCTTATCAGCTAGTCTTGGGAGTGTAAGGCAACATTGCTTTAGGTTCTTTTCATATCACCTTCTCAGAAAGACAATCAGAATAGTAGCTAATAAACTGGAAGAAGGTCTCACGGAATGGTGTTTGACAATTAATAGATGCTGGGGAGGTAGCCTCTCTGAAACTGTAGCATACTGGCTGTAAATTTAGCTCTGATTTCTGGAAGCACTTCACTGAAATAATGTCTTACCTCTGCAGCATTTGTAAATATATTTGATCTCTCTCTGTAGCACATAGGAGGACAACAGGTCAGTACATTCACGCAGTGATAAATGCTTGAACTAAAAAAAAAATAATCACACAACTAGCTAGAATTTAATTTTGTTAACATTAAGACTGACATCTCTTTGGAGGAGGCAGTGCATTATAAGTTTTACTTAGTTCTGTTTTATGAAATGATAGAGTAACTTCAAAGGGTTCCTCCATTTCTAGGTGGTCAAAAAACCGCACACACTATTCTGGAAGGCAGCTGTGTGAAAACTCCTTCAAAATAAGAAACAAGAGTAATTATTTGCAACCTGTAGCTGAATGTGAGATAAAGGTATCAAATCTGTGGTGGTCCGCATCTGAACTTGGATTTTGTCATAAATAAAATGGGTCTGTTCCATTCACTATTGTTACTACCTGCCATGCCTCTGCATCAGAGCATTATCCTACTACATGGCAGAATTCAGTATGGTCGGCAGCCTCCAAAGAAAAAGAAACAACTAGAATATAGAAGGAAGAAGAGGTCACGATACATGTTCAGGGACGAAGTGTACTCAGTAACTTCACACCTGCTCTTGCTTTGCCTGCACTTCTTTTTACCAACTTCTGAAATTAAAGTAGAAATCACAAATGCTATACAATTTTGCCCCAATTAAAAAAAAAAAAAAAAAGCCAAAAGGTAGACACTCCCTCTTATACCTCACATCCCAAGTTAAGAATAATTAATACTCTTATTATATTACTAACAATTCCAAGTCTACAAAACAGCCTTCTATAAAACACATTTATATAAACAGCTAATATAAGGACATCAATGCAGCCTTATTATCAAAGCTGGAAGCATACAAGAAGTTAGCCTTTGAAGAAACAAGATGCACCTCTTTATCCAGACAAAAAAATGTATATATATAAAAAAAATTCTACCAAGCCCCTCACAGAATCCATTAATATGTTTATAAAATCATTTAGCTTTCGCTACATGATCAGTATAGCATCCGCTCATCTCTAGCTAGCTAACACAGCTGAGCAAGAGAACACAAGCTGTTCTGTTTGCTTCTTTGCACTGCTGTCACAGTGCAGTCTAATAAGGGCATACCATCTTACATTTTCAGACACAGATCCTTTTGCATTTCTAAACTGGTAAGTGACCATACATACATGCATGTATGCATCTTTACAGATATATATATATATGTGCCTATAATTAAAGGCATTGTAAGTTACCATGAACAGTGCTTAAGAGAGCTTACACTAGTTTGTGTTATGTCTGATAGTCTCAGAGAGCTTAAGAAACAGGCGACAGACGAGACATTAGAAAGCTGACAGTTTCTCATTGAAGGGTAATTTCAGAGTCTGGTGTGAGAAAAGAAAAAAATAACATATCCGTTTGCTGCAAGAGAGCTGTGCATATATGGGACAGTCATGAAATAGGCACTTGAACAACTACCCTTCCCCTTGGTCCCTTCAAGAATGAGAAATATTGTGGTTACCAGAGTCACAGTATTTATCATGACATGACAGCAAAAGATGGGAGGAGTTCACATGCTTTATGCACACTACAAGAAAGGTAGGCCTGGACGCAACCAAATGGATACCAGTAAATAATGAAGCATAGAAGGGGGGGCGGGGAAGAAGAAAAAAAGATTGTTTCTGTGTAGTAGTAGAGCTGGCTGCTACACAGACAGCAAAAGTAAAAGGTAGTTCTGAAACATCAGAACTAATGAAGCCCACATACTTAATAGATCCATACCTTATGGGTGACTGACTTCAGTGTGCAAAAAGGTGCAAGAGCAAAGACTAAAGCTTTTCCTGTCATAAAGGCCTTTAGGAAGTCTAGCTCTCCCCCTGTTCTCCCTAGGCATTAAGTGAGAGTCTTTTGCTCAGAGAGAACTTCTACAGTCTCCCTCTTCCACCAGGTACCTATTCCACCCAACCCTCAAGAAGAGCGCCTTTCAGCTTCTACTCCTCTGTTACTGGGTCACATACCGAGATCTAATGCTGGGGAGGGAGCAAAAGCTTAAGTGACACAGACGTACTCACATACAATAGAACCATTTCCTTATAAAACCCCTTCTTCACTTCAGGAATAATGGAGCCTGAGGTTGCAAACATTTTTTTTTTGAGTCAAGAATAAAACATTCTAGTATTTTATCATATCTTCTATGGAAATATAAGTTCTTCCAGATTTCCTGAACCTTTATTGTTAAGGAGACAAAGTAAAGATCTTTGTGGACCTAGAGTCTTCTTTAGCACCTAAGGAAACTATAAAGGCATTTACAATTTCTAACAGTCAGCTCAGCCAAACTTGTATTTCAATCACATAAAAGTAGGCATAAAAATCCAATGTCTTACTAATTCCTAGTTGTCCAATATGAAGCTTTGCAAATGACCATCCTTTCTTCTCTTCCACCTGTTACTGAAAGACTAGTTTTCTGTATTACAGATTAGCTACTGTTTATCAGCATAGCCATAATTTATTCACCCTGGCCAAACAGAATTTCATGTTCGTTATTAGCCAAACTTCTAAGTCTTTGCAACCTGCATTCCTTTACCTGTACTGCTGTGGATCTGAAGTTTTGATAAACATCAATTGCAAGAATCCACTACAGCTCTTGTACACAAAATGCTAAAAATATGAGCATGAGTATCTAATGCTTATGCTAATCATTAAACAGATCACAAATTGAAAACATACGACAGAGAAACCTTTTTATTATGTACAAGGAATATCAAACAATGCTATGAATGTTTCAGCTAGCTGCATCCAACTACAGTATCGCTTCTTTCATGAATTAAGGCAGCAACGTTTTTTTAGCCATAGGAAAGCTCACACTTCCAAAATACAAAGCTAAGAAGGGGTGGGAATTAACTTGTGCAAAACTAGACACTAGATTCTTTGATGGTGGACGCAAAAAATCTATGATACAGGCCATTCTAGAAAACAAAATACTCAATCAAGGACAGCATTGTCAAAACAGTCAACATTTTTATACTCAGTTGAACTTAATATAGCCTGTAGAGCAGTAAGCCTTCCCTCTGCCCCCTTTTCTGAATTTGTAGCCGATTTTGGTCTTTAGAAGCAGCAAGATACCAGACATAAAAAAATATGAAAGGCTTTAAAAATGGAATTATTTTATGTGGCAAAACAGCTTTTAGAGACCAGAAGTGTTTAGAAGAAATTTTTTCCTGCTGTTAGAAGACTGTACCATCAGGAGTAAAGTTAACATTACTGTGATGACAGAGTTGGAAGGCAGGGAGGGGAGTGTTATTTCCTGCTAAATTACTCCATTCCCCTTTAACACAACAATTACCTATTCAGATATTACTGTTATGCATTAATCCTTTCCCTCTGAGTACCACAAATTAAGTGAGCAGTGCAGCCCATCCACCTAATCAGTAAAACAACTGACTGGCATTTGGTCTTTTCTTAGAATTTTCTTTCTTGCCTTAAAGTGAAATCACTGACTAGAGATTTTTCTTCCTAGTCAAAGCATTTAAAATAAGAGACCCTCATTGCAGCAGTAAGCTAATCTCCCTATTTGCTTTATTTTCCCGTGTTTTTACTTCCCTTCCATATGCATAGCAGTGTGATCTGTGGATCCTTTTCCCCTTGATACATGATTTATTTGGCTCAGTTTCCACCGCTTCAGTGTATTCTGCTACCCCACTACCTTTGAGTTACCAGAACTCCCTGCTCAACTTTCAACCCTCTGAAAACACAACCCTCCTACCATTACACTTTGTAAGACAATTTTCAGTTTCTGCTCCAAGTCTTCTGTCTTTCCCTCTACATTTACACTGGGCATTATGGCATAAGCACAGCTCAATGCAATTATCCTTATAGCCCCAAGACCACATTCCATACTCTTGTTTTTGTTCTGAACAGCTTCTTATTTTCAGAAGTAATGCTACTTTTGAGAATTTCTTTACAGGAAGGTTGTACCTAAGAAAGGCTGCTTCTACATGTCAGCAGTCAACACTTGTATCAAAGTTATATAGCCAAGAATATTGTTTTCCTATTACAAGCAGATATTCAAACAGGAATCATAACATCAACAACAGGCTAAAATAATTCCATACAACTGTATGAAAAGGCCTGATTTGGTTATCTGAATTTCAAACCCACATCAGCAGTTAGAAACAGCTGAAATGCTAATGCACAGTATGTATGTACCTTTAAAAAGAGAAGAACTGTCTGACTGTTCAAAAGAAACACCACCCAGGGAAACTGGAGCGGTTATAGGAAGAGCCACTTAACTGTATCCCAGCCTGTTTGCATGCTCTGTTATTTAGAATGCAGCCATTGCGTTTCCAGCCCTCCCATCCCATTTTCCTGACCAAGTCTCCTTGAAAGTCTGGACCTGCAGACGAAAAATGTCTTTGACAGTAATGCAATTCTTTTTAAAACCCACTGGGTACCAGTTCATGTTTTTCCTCAAGCAGTGTTTGAAGAACAGGCATATTTATACACTTCTATGTATAATGAGCACTGAGTAAAGTTTAACTTGCATTTAGGAAAAAAATGGAGCTATTTTTCTGGAATTAACAGAAGAACTTGACCAGCTCATCTAGTGCACCTGTTTTATTTCAATAAACATGTCTGTTACCTTCACATGTTTGAGCATCTGATTTTGCCTTTCCCATTCGCAAACAAAGATCTTCTGGCATAAGATTATGTAACAGTGTACAGTATAGAAGCATCTGGTTTGAACTATCAAATGGCACTTACTCAGAAATACGGTTATATATGAAAACCACAAGTATAATGTTTTAGTTGTGGTATGCTGGAATAAGAGGAAAAAATACAGTTAAGTCTGTTTCTATTTCCATATAGAACTTTTATTGCAATACCTGTATTCTAAGTGTACAGATACAAATATAAAATGACCCATGACTTTAAACCCGCCCAAATAGCGAACTGAGAAATTCATTTGATATTAGAGCCAAAGTTGAACGGACTTCAACAGGTGATGGGAAGCTTCCCCAGTCTTTCTCCAAGAACAACCAGGATCCACCATATTTTTGGTCCAAGACGTATGCTTTAAGTTCGCAGCTGAGCCTATGAACGAGTATATTTACCCCAGATGTGCAGCATAAACACAGAAGCAATAAAAAGAAGACTCATGACCAAAACTGGAACAGGGCCACTAAAAATAAAGAAAAAAATGCATTAACATAAGCAAGTCTGCTTTGTCCAAAGATCAGACATTATCAGACAAGTGAACTTACCAGTTCTTAACCAAGTGTACACTTTTATTCCATTCCCACAGAAATACCTTACAGTACACAGAAATGAGATAGCCATCCCTATGAAAAACTGCTGCTGCCCCAATGTTTTTAAAGATAGTTCTACACACCCTAATTGTGAAGTAACTATAAAGCACAATATAATAACGAAAACCCCACTTTTTACAAGTAGTGCATGGTTCATTATTACTCATCATTGTGAAAACAATCTACAGAGAATTATCATCTTTATTTACTACTCAGATAGCCACCTGAACAGAGATGTAGCCAGATACTAAAACCAAGAGAGTCCTCTAGCGGCTAGTAAAATTTTGGCATTAAATTCACATTAGCTGTTTTTTCAGAGGTTTTATTTCACAGGAGGTGAGACGAGGACTTCTTTTCTTGAAAAAGATACACAGTATGTAAAAGTTAACCCCATCATTATATCATTACCTAAGATGTATAAATTAACAAACTTATTAACTTTTTTCCTTCCCACTTTCATACACTGTTTAGAAATTATATAGTGCTGTTTTTAAAAATCAGTTTAATCTCAGGGTGCATGTGGAGCCTAAATCAGCTGTTTCACATTGTTCTGAGACAACAATTACGTGCACTACTACACAACTGCAAACACTCAACACTGCTTCATACCACTCACTTCATACAATTGCATTTCTGATTTTCAACCTGCTATTGGCAGAAACACCATGAATCCTGTTATCCAGCCTGGATTACCCTCCAGGTTACTGTGTATAAGCAGGTAAATACTACTTGAATACAAAGTAAAAAAGAAACTGAAAATGGATTGAAACACTTTACTAACATATTTTTCTGTAAGATCACAGTCCATGCACTTCGTAACAGTAATCTTATATTGAGTTTTAAAACTCAATTATTACCTATCATATTTAGACATATTTGGGTATGGAAAACCTGGACACATAGATAAAGCATTTAGCAAATAAACCAATGAAAAAACAGGCAAAATAAAAAAAGTCTGCACACACAGTGACTACATAAGCAACTCCTATGAAGGGATACAGAACGTACTTCTCAATCCCCAGTGTTTTATACGTTCTTTATGTCCTACGTAATATAAATCATCATGACATCAGGTGCACAAAGTCTTTACACTGTATCTGAATTACTATTTAATTCACTTGAGCCTTTAATAGTAGTAATATGTAAGCTACTCTTTGCCAAAGGGGCACAGAGAAAGAGAGAAGCACCACAGAAATAAATAGGGGAGACTGTTTGTGTGTTTTTTGGTTTGGGGTTTTTTTGTTCCCTCTACAGAATAATCAGCGTTCCAATACTGACATGTGCATGTAATTTCCTCCTGTCGCAAAGATAACTTGCTGAAACCCTGCAATTCTCCTCCATACCCCTGAATTTTCCTAACCCACCACGTATTTTAATTAAGCAGCAGATTCAGGCACCTGCAAAGATTCAGTACTGTGCATACTCATTTCATAAGGCCACATATTATACCACAAGACAAATTTGATTCTCTATCACGGCTCCACAGGAAACACCACCTATAGCTTTTAGAACAAGAAAGCTCAAGGCAAGATAGAGGAACCACAGCTACCAAGCGCCACAGAAAGACAAACTAGTTTGGGTTTAATCTTCTTGTCAAAGTATGCGATGCTCAATCTGAGTTTTAAAGAGAAAAATATTATATCCCACTCTCAACCTGATCCCCCACAGCTCCCTTTTGCTAATACTGTTTTTAAAAGACATATATTTTGTACCATCCTGTACTACAGATAAAGCACTTTCCTGAGGTGAACCAAACTTGCTTATTCAATGTATTATTTCTGATGTTGAGTACTGATACTAAAGAATCAGAGGTATAATTACACACAATATAAAACATAAAACTTTTGATCTAGAGGAGAATTCTCCTGATCATAGCTAGCATGAAATAACCTGTTCTCAGGTAGTTTTATGTATTTTTTTTCCCCAGTAATTTTAACAGCTCATGTTTTAAACATGAGTAACCACCGAAGAAAACCCCACTGCCAGGTTAAGCTTTCCCACTGCTTTATGCAGTAGTGATCACAACCATTTTTAAAAACAGCTCTGGCTGCAGCACTTTACTGAGGCAACTATAAGCCCTCTACAACCCATTTTCATTTTTAAACCTAGTGAACAGGATAGAGATCGTAACAATTGGTTGCTATGGTAAAAACATGTGTAGAAAAATACATGGAAAGCTGTAAGCAAGAAAGTTGCACCCAAGTCACGGTTCAGAAAATTTTGTATCTAGTGTGCAGGTGATCTGTAAAACCAACTCCCTTTTACAGATTTGTTTCTTCCATTAAAAGCCTGACCATACAGCTACCCATGGTAGCCTGCAAAAAAACCACTCCCGGTGTTCCAAAAAATCTTAAAATTGGGAACCACCATTTTGCAACACTAATAGGTGCTGCAACATAAATAGAAGGGAAAAGTCTATCTTCCTACCTGCTTGTATTGAACTCTAGAACAACTGAGTGACTACTCAACATCAAAAGTGAAACCAAAGGATTCACAAGGAAACACTGAAATTGGTAAAGCTGCTTTGACGGCTTATATTTTTTTCAATAGGTTTTTGATAATCTGCCTTATGGTAGAACACCTGTTTTTTCTCAGTCTGGTTTTATTTATTTTTTTTTTATTGATCTTTAGTAGACAACAGAAAATAGATGCCTTGCCTATCTGCACAGATTTACCCTAGAACACTATTATTACTCATTGCCTTTTCCTTTTCTTTGCCTTGTCTCCTCTCTGGATTCAGAATAGGGAAAGCAAGACCTGCAGTAGCAGAAACCACTGCTTAGATGGTTTGCAGTATAGTTTTTGAAGAGTCAAGCACATACGTGAATGAAAACAAGCCAGGCAACTTCAGAGGAAGGACTATCCTTGGAACAATCACTCAGTCACCAACTATACTATCACCAGCCAGCAGCAGCCCTCTTAAAAAGCTCCAAAATAAAATACTAATGGATTCTAGAAAAAAGAAAGCAGCAATAGGGGCATCCCTGAGTATCTTGAGTCTCTTCAACCCAGTAAGAACAAGAGGCCATGACGTGTAACTCCGCAAGAAGCGCAGACTCCCACTCAAGGATGACTCAGCATGCACCCATCAGCTGAAATACATCACCTTTCTATCATTTTTACCCAAATATTATGCTGCAAAGCCTGTTTGCAAAGCTGATCTGAATGACACAAAAAGTACATGAATAGCCAAAAACTAGAAACTTAAGACTCTCTTTACAGTTATAAGGGACACTACCACCAGATACTTGACCATAATCTTGGAATATTCACTTTGCAGAAACAGAGACATACAAGGTATTGGAATACTATTTGCTTTCCAAGCTCAGCTAAAATAATTTCTCTTCAGCCTTCTAAAAAGAACACCCGAGATTATGCAAGCGTATGGCATAACAGTTGTGCTTTCAAGGGAAGGAAGGGCACAGGATCACAACACACCTATTAATAAAAACCCAAAAATTTTAAAGAGAACAAAAACATGTGCGCAGATGTCTAAACTCACTCTGAGAAGTAAGCATTCCCAACTTCAAGCGCATTTCTTGCAGTCTTCCAAGAGCACTTAAAAGAAGTCTAGGCAATTACAAAATATAACTCGCACCTACCTTTTTGAGGCCACTATAACTCTAAAAGCTACCTTTTCAGGTTTACAAATAGAGTATTTCACCTCAAATCTGTCTAAGCAGCCATCAATTCAGGACGTTTCCCCATGCCGACCACAACACTGACCTCTCAAATCAAAGACTGGATGACTACATAAGGAAATGAAATAGATACCCGCCATACCCGCCACCATCCATATATCCAACTTACACTTTGAGCCCCGGAGAGTCCTCCGTGTAGAATCGCCACATCCCACCAGTACCTGTGGAAGTGGCACGGCCCGCACTTCTTGTCCCACAGCTGGCATTCTTCCTTTAAGGGATAACAGAGCGAAGCAAAGACCAAAACACGTCAGCAGCCTACCAGCTTCTAGCACCAAGCAAGAAGCAAGACACCTGCGTGAGGCTGCGGAGCCAGGCAGAGGGCACGGCGGCTGGCACAGCGCCGCCCGGGGCTCCAAGGACCGACGGCTCGGCCCCGCGGAGCCCCTGCCCGCACGGCGCTCGGCCTCAGGGCTGCCCGGCCACCAAGCACGAAGGGCCGAGGAGAGAGGGCTGCCCCCCTGCCAGGCCACCTACCTCTGCCGGACGGTGGAGCCGGCCGCGCGGGGAGCCACGGCCTTGCTGGGCGAGCGGCCGGAGGAGCCGACGCTCGTGGCGCTGGGGTTGGGCCCGGGCTGCGGGGAGAGAAGCGGGAGAGGGTGAGAGGCGGCGGACACGGCCGCGGAGAGGGGGCGCCTCGGCCAGCGCCAGCCCCCGGCAGAGCCTCACCATAGCGGCGGCGGCGCTGGCTCGGCGGGTCGGCACGGCCTCACAGACGCTCCGCTCCGGCCGCTCCGGCCACGTCCCCGCCCGCAGCAGGCCCCGCCCCCCGCCGCACCGCCCGGCGCCTGGCGGCTGCCCGGGACGGTGCCTGAGCGGCGCCGGCGCCTCGTCCCTCGCCCCCCGCCTCAGCGGCCGCTCTCCCGGCGGACCGACGCCGATCTGCGGCTGGGCCTCGCCCGCTCTCCCACCAGCGGCCGGGACGGGGCGGCCGAGCCGGGACGGCCCCGGCCGAGGCGCCGGGCAGCGCTGGGGCCGCCCGGCGGCGGGGCGGCAGGGAAGGCCCGGCGGCAAGGCTGACGTGTCCCGCGGCGGCCGTCGGGCCGCGCCTGCGCACTGCTGCCCGGGACGTGGCCGGCGGGCGGTCCCGCGGTCCCCGCGCTGCGGCCATGGCGGCGGCCGGCGAGGGCCCGTCCGTGCTGTTCCTGCACCCGGACCTGGGGCTGGGCGGCGCGGAGCGGCTGGTGGTGGACGCGGCGCTGGCGCTGCAGGCGCGGGGCTGCCGGGTGCAGATCTGGACGGCCCACTACGACGCTGCGCGCTGCTTCGCGGAGACGCGGGGGCTGGCGGTGCGCAGGGCCGGCGGGTGGCTGCCGCGCAGCCTGTGGGGCCGCGGGCAGGCGCTGTGTGCCGCCCTGCGCATGGCCTTCGTGGCGCTGTACGTCCTGCTGCTCAGCGGCGAGCCGGCCGACGTCTTCGTCTGCGACCAGGTGCGGCCCGGGGCGGGAGCGGGCGCGGCTGCGGGGAGGGAGGGAGGCGCTGCCGCTTGGGCTCCCCTCTGGCTCTGCCCTGCGGTGGGCCGCGGGGGGGAAGCCCCGGGGTCGGCGGCCTCGCAGGCCGAGGCAGGGCGGGAGGAACTTGGGGGCCGCAGCCAGGCGCCCGGGGCGGGGGTGCGGCGCGGTGCGGTGGTGGAGGCGAGAGGGAGAAGGCGCTTGGCCTGCAAGGCACGGCTGTGGGAGCACATGCGTGCACCGGTGGGCGCGGACACAAATAACCGATGTCTCCCCTTGGCTCTCCTGGTTGCACTAGGTGTCTGCTTGCATTCCAGTGCTTCGGCTGGCCAGAACCCGTAAGAAGGTTTTATTTTACTGTCACTTTCCTGATCAGCTTCTTACCAAGAGAGAATCTCTCCTGAAGCGCATCTACAGATTACCGCTCGACTGGCTGGAAGAGTACACAACTGGCATGGCAGACTGTATTGTTGTGAACAGCAGGTTCACTGCTGGTGTGTTCAAGGACACGTTTAAGTCCTTATCTCACATAAACCCAGATGTCCTCTACCCATCGCTCAACATCAGTAGCTTTGATACAGCATGTGCTGCAGACATAGCTGACCTGGTACCAAAGAAGAAGTTCTTGTTTCTTTCCATTAATAGGTACGAGAGAAAAAAGAATCTGATGTTGGCTCTCGAAGCTTTGCATGAGCTTCGAGGAAGACTTGATTCTCATGAGTGGAATGAAGTTCACTTGGTTATGGCAGGTGGTTATGATAAACGAGTTCTGGAAAATGTGGAGCACTATGAAGAGCTAAGGAGACTTGCAGCCAAGCTTCATGTTAATGACCACATCACTTTTTTGAGATCATTCTCAGATGAGCAGAAAATCACTCTTTTTAGTAACTCTATATGTGTGCTTTATACACCAAGCAATGAACATTTTGGCATTGTTCCTCTGGAAGCAATGTACATGAGATGTCCAGTTATAGCAGTTAATTCAGGCGGTCCTTTGGAATCGATCTTGCATAATGTTACAGGATTTTTGTGTGATCCGCTGCCAACGCAATTCTCTGAGGCCATGGAAAAAATTGTGAGAGATCCTCTCTTAAAGGACACAATGGGAGCAGCTGGGAGAGCCAGAGTTATGGAAAAATTTTCCTTGGAAGCATTCACAGAACAGCTGTACCAATACATATGCAGATTAACACAATAAAATTGTATTCCCATATTATGTATTGTACAGCTTTGTATCTCATTTGTATAGGGGACCAGTATTTATTGTGACCGTGATGAAGGATCCTGGATATCTGAATTTTCTCGTTATGGTTCTTGGGCTGCCTTATGTCGCTCAATATGAAGAGTGGGCAAAATGTGCCCTGCTGTCTCATTAGAAGGTGAAAATTTTCTTGTGGTAGGCTGAGTCGCCATTGTAGGAGTTCTTTTATGTCCTGTGCCTTGGAAAAATGCACGGTTAAATGCCAGTAACTTACTAGGAAATTACTGCACATTTTACTTTAATACCATACACTGTGGCTGATTCAATTTACAAAATGTGGATTTGTATAGATTAGACAAGCACACCTTTATTTTTATGTATTTAAAATGTTTTCCAGTAATTTTTAAGTAAAAGAGGTATTTCAGCTGAAGTGTGGAGAGAATTTCATAGTCCAGCCAACTGCATGTTTTTTAAAAAAACAACACTTAGGGATACGAACAGCCAGGTTTAAAATGATTGACCCCATACTGTGCTTCTCAAATTGCATCATGTCGTCACACTGGGTGTCATAAACAAGCATACAGGTGTGTAAGCAGGAGGAAGCTCAGACTACAATAAAACCAGAGGCACAAGACCACCTCTGGCAAAAATATCAGTGCTGAAATTCTGTGTCTCTGCAGGTATCTGCAGTGCTTAAGGATGTAATCTTACTTTGAGAGTTTCTGGTTTGTAGAGGCTTAAATGATAGCCCCTTTATTTTTCTAAATGACAGCATGGTTTTAAAAAAGGTGTTAACCTGGAGCAGGCAATAAAGGCATTTTATTTTGCCTGGTTTAGTGATAACTTTTCAGTATAACTTCTGAATAGTTAGCTGGGGTATACTTTTCTCCTGTTACAGTGACTGCACATGTGACAGTAATTTGACTTTTTTTTCCAAGTGTACCTGGGTTTGAGCAAGGAATATCTGATGTTTTTATCTGCCTGTCTTTTTAGTGCTTTTTTATTGGTTGTTCTGTTTGGTTTCCATTAACAGACACAATCCATGTGGTTGAATTTTAAGTCTGAAAATGGATTGAGTAACTACAGTTTCCTCATTCTTTGAAATTCAGTTTTATATATAAAATACAATTTTGTAGTTGGCATTCTGCTATTTTTGTTTTAAGATAGTTTCAGGCATTTTCACATTTAGTATTTCATGACAGAGAGATCAGTCTTTCTGTTGCTTAGGACTGCAACCCAGGTCTCAGTATAAGGCTTTTCTTTAAAGTAAAATAAACAAAAATCACAAGCAAAGTCTATCCTTGTCTTTAATCAAGAAGTTGGGATGCTGTAATGCATATTATGGATTGGAAGCAGGTGGTCTTACAGGCCCTATTTCCAGCATTTCTGTTTGTGTCAGAAGAATGTGCAAGCCTGAATCGTCTGTCTTGCCTCTTCCTGCATTTGTGCTCCTTCCCCACCCTGAAGTTTTCCTAAATCTTTGTGCAACTTTTTCGAGATGGGTGTCTCAGTAGTGACTGAAGTGTTTGGAGAGAGAAGGTGGAAACAGTATGTGGTCATTGATGTTAACACCTTCAAGACCTGTTTGGCCTGGGTGTTAAGCTCCTGTTGGAAGGTGCAAGATGATGGGAGCCAGTTCCTGTGTTGCTTAGTTTATGCTACATTCTCTTCTCCAGGTTGTGCTGGAGTTAACCTGGAGCCTAAGGTACACACCAGTGCACACTAGCCAGCATAGCTGCAGGCGTAGCTCCATTTATGCTCAGACCTTGGCTTCTGGCACTGCTGAGCCACATTGCTAGCAGGTGCGTGGTGCCTTGCAGCTCCTGTTGACAGCGTTTCACAGGTTGTTCTTGGACTTGACCTGCTGTTTCACATTTAGCTGGTGATTTACTGGAACGGTCACAGAATCTGTTACTGTCACTAGGCATCCCTGCTTGGGTACCGTGCCCCGGTCAGTGAGATAGCTGTCCTGTGGTGTGGTCTCTTTCAGCTTTTGACTGTCACCCTTTGCAGAACAGCCTGTCTTGCTGCTTCCTGAGAGGCAGCTTAGCCCATCTCAAGCCCTGAGCTATCATGGAGCCTGACCTTCAGGTTAGCCGCAGATTCCTGCAGGAAGCTGTGGTCAGCATGTAGAGGCATGGCACAGCACTTCAGGCTGCCTCAAGATCTCTTGCTCCACATCTTGAGCAATTAGTGATCTTGATCTAGTGAAAGATGTCCCTGCCGATGGCAGGAGGGTTGGACTAGATGATCTTCAAAGGTCCCTTCCAACCCAAACCATTGTTTGGTTCTATGGCCTTCAAGAACCAGTGGGCACTGGTATCAGGATTTATTAGTTGGGTGTAGCTAATCTTTACCGTTTATCTAGGGGCTGTATATCCCAAGGGACATCAGATACTCAGCAGTAACAAACTCCCAGCTCTCAGGGCAGCCTGAGAGTGGATTGTGACCACATGGAAGACAATGGCCCTCTGCTCCAAAACCTGATGATTCACTGGTTTGGAGCAGTTTTGGGGGGACCACAACTGTACAGTGGCCAAGGTTGTCTTGCTGGAGCTTCATCAGGGGAAGCAGCTGGCCACTAACTACATAATTCAGTTCATGGAGTTGACTCTGGGAACTGGGTGTGAAGAGCAAGCCCTTATGGGCCCTCTAAAGTCTAGGGCCATCTGTGGCCCTCGAGATGGCTAGGACTGGCCTACCCCAGAGCCTGGAGCAGCCTGTCAGACTGGCCTATCACTGGAGAAGCACCTGGCTCTGCCAGGAAGAGCATATGCAGACCTCTGGAGGAGCTGCACCTTGTTTTGCTCCACCTTCCATACTGTTCCCAGAGAAGAAGCCATGGACATAGCCACCATCCACCTAATTCGTCATCCCAAGAAGAATACAAACAGAGAAAAGAGGATTGCTTTATTGTAGAAATGGCAGCAGTATTGTCTGTTGCACCAACAAAACGCCTGTTCTGACAGCCATTTGGTGCAGGTACATGTGAGGCAGCTGGTGTGGCTGGCAGACTTTTGGGTTGGAAACCAAAGTTAGTGATGAATGAAGAGTTAACTAAAGTAAGGAGAGAGGTAACCCTGGCAGTCAAGCTGGGGAGAGAAGCAACTCATCCCTCAGTGGTATTCCAGGTCTAGTAGTGGGTCAGCATCACTGTTGATTCTTCTGCTATGGCAAGAATGTGCTGCCACTCCTCAGAAGCGGCTTTCATTTTCAGGTGCTGCTTGTGCCAGATGTCATAGTTCCTCTCCGTGGGAGTGGGGTGCCTAGAGAAGAAGACATAGGGTCATGGCTCCTGCTTTGTGCCAGGTTCTGGGAGAATATGACCCTATGGGCCAGAGGCATCTGCTTCCACAATGAAGTGCCAGCCAAGCCGTGGGTGGGACTGTGAGACAGGCTGTGGTGAATGCCTGTTTCAGTTCCTCAGAAGCTGCATGTGCTCCTTAGGCCCATGGAAAGTGAGCCCCCTTCCAAGTGAGTATTGTTACAGGAGCCATGATAATGGAAAACCCTGTTACAAAATATCAAAAGGAGACGGCAGATTCTAAGAAGCTCTGTACTCCCTGCATGCTAAAAGGGAATGAGTGGAAAACTTCTTCCTGAACCAGGTGCGGACACTATGGGGATCTTGTGATACTATTCGGTCTTTTCTGTGCTCTGACCGCCTTCCATTGTTTTGGAAATGATGTGCTGCTTAATAACTATGTAGCAGTTTTCTTGGCATCTTCATGTTCTGTAGTGCTCAGCAGGCACACAGACCATGCCGGGGAAGTCCTGAGTCACTTGCAGCAGTGGTGGCTCCATGTCAAACCCCAGAGATTTGCTCTTTTCAACAGCACAGGGTGGAGTTCCTGGGGTACCTGGTGAACCCCAACTGCTGGCATGTGGATCCCAGGTAGGTTGATGCCACCTTAAGTTGGCAGGCTCCTGTGAAGGCCCAGAAACTGCCATACTTCTTTTTGACCAAAACTACAGAGCACTGGCTGTGGAGGTAGAGGGACAGATTGAACTATGTGCCAGATTGTCCCTGAGATCCTCCTTAAGGGCTGCTGATTTGGAGCGTAACAAAGCCTAGATGCTCCCAAAAGGCACCAATGGAGTTGGTGGGCAAGGTGTGTGCAGAGCAGGTTAGAGGAGCCTACAGTTCTGCCTCTGCATACTGATCACAGCTCCTTGCAAGGGTTTGGGATGAAAACAGAAACTGCGGCATGGACGTGGGGTCAAGTCTTATGGCACAGAGCTGCAAGGAGGCTGTAGGGGCAAGCCCTGCCCTAGTCTGAGGACCAGGCTCCGTGGTACTCAGCTCAGGGCCCGAGATAGCTGCCAGGGAGCAGCAAGAGCAAGAATTCCACAACACAGAACAAGCCAGGAGGCAAGGATGGCCCCACCGAAGGCTGGGCAATGATCTCACCAAGAAGGTGCAGTCCCACAGCTCTTGAACTGGGCAGCTAGGGAAAAGGTGGTGTCAAAACAAGGTCCCATCAACAGTTGAGTGATCATCAGGCAGAAACAAGGTAACATGTCAAGTCCAGATTCAAACCAGGAGGGCCAAACAGCTCAAGGACAGGACTAGAAAGAGGTACACCTACAACAGCTCATGCAGAAACAGAAGGCCCTGGCCCAAGTGTGAGTGGCGCCCCTGCACCCATGAGCAGTGGGTGTGTGTGGAGGCCCCAGGCGAGGTTGGTGAGGGCCAGCAAGGCCTGTTGGTTTGATGGTTGCTGGACCCTGTCACAGCCACCAAACTGCTTGGGTACACGGAGTTATGCCCCGGCCCTACATGCCCTTGTGGAGCACCTTCTCTTGTGGTTCCCTGACAGCTGAGGCACTTCTTGAGCCAGTTGTGGTTTCGTTGTGTTACTCAAATGGATTTCTTCTCCATCACTTTTTTGCATTTTCCCTTTGAAATTCACATAAATGTTTACATTCATAACACCTAACTATGAGGACTTCCACAGTTTAACCCCCCATTGCATGAAGACCACCTTCTTCAGACTGTTTTGAATCTACCTCTTGCTTGCTTCATTTTAAGCCTCTTAATTTTAACTTGAGAAGAGATGGAACAGCTAAATCCTATCCATCTTCTCCACACCATTCCTAACTGCAGTATAGTTGCAAAGACCTCCCTTTTTGCTATCCCTTCTCGCTTTCTCCCGCTGGAGGGGGACTCTATGCTGCCTCCCCCAGAGCCCACCTCTTTGGCATGGGATAAGGCAGGAGATATAAAGACAGTGTTGGAGTTTTTTTTCTCTCATTTAATTACTCTGCCCTAGGTTACCTCTTGACAGAGGAGGCACAAATCGACTTATTTATCTTAATTTTCTGTCTTAAACTGTTGAGCGCTACTGCTGTGCGTGAGGAAAGCTAACTATGTTCTAATACTACATAGTGTCTCAGAGCTGTAACCTTTGAGATTAAGAAGCTGTGTTTGTCCTTAAATGTTTTCAGATTATGCAGTGACTTGTATTGATATGTTCCCTTGAGCATCTCTTCATCCAGTCCTATACTGTCCTTTCCCTACTGCTGTTTTAAAGAGCCACACATGAAAATAAAGTTTTAGTTTTATGGGAAAAAAACCTTTTTGTTTCAGAAGTGCAAGCACTCAGCCAGCTCCTTATTTTATGCCAGTGTAGCTCTGTTTCCTCTCTGCTTCCTCTCCTTCTTTTTGGAAATCCAACAAGAACCTTGGTTATGCAAGTAGAATGCACAATGTCCTTGTCAGTGACGAGCCACCTGTCAATTAAATAGAAGCAGCTCCATCATGAGAGGACAATAAGTGCCCCCATATTTTACAAGTTAACGTGTTCTAGGAGAGACCTTTTGTTGTGCTGTCTCTAGACCAACACAATACAAGAAAATAGGGCTGACCAGTGTTGAGTTTCCAAAATGGCAGGTTTTTAAAGCAATCATTATTTATACCTGTTTTGAACCTGTTTTAGAAATCCATATTCTTTGTATGTATATCTTTCCTCCTTTCTCCTTTATTTCAATTTAAAAAATATTTAAGAGAGTTTTATTTAAATCAAATCGCAAATGCCTTATGTGATCTACTGTCAGAAGAAATATTAGTATTGGACTAGTACAATTTTATTGAATTGTCATTAGCCTACAAGAAAACGAAAGTTTTAAATTCATATCCCACCAGTGAGGTATGAAGGACAACACAACAAAAAGAAAATGGTTGCAAGGAGGAATTCATGTCCTACCTCTCCTTCCCATATTTGCACATCCTTCTACCTTCGGTTATAACTCAAATACATAAAAAGAAGCCAATCAAAGAAGTTGTTTAAAGCATAGTTGAAGAAATAAGGGCAGAGTATGTACAGGGATACTAAGTGTGAACAAAAGAAGGCAAGGAGAGAGGTGGTTAGGCTTTAGAGTTTCTTCATTTACTAATACCGTGGGCTGAAAAGTGCAAACCCACATTTTTCCATCCTCAGTTTAGCTTTAATACCTGTAGTAAATAAGATAAGCCACAAACAAATAATTTCATATGCATAATTTTTATACACCCTTTTTTAGATTGTAAAAAGAAATTGGGAAACCAGCAATTTCATGATTAAACCAGCCTGCTAATGCTACAATGCTACTTTTTTTCCTCTCCCACCCCCTTCTTTTCTATTTTTTACAATTTCGTACAGTATAAAAAAAATTATAGATATTAACATTTACACTGAGTCTATAAAAACCTCGTGCTACATTATCGTATTGCTAAACTTTATTCTCTTTTATTATGGCTTTATTATTATCTCTCATGGATGAAATGGCTGATATTTTATTTTGAATTGTAATTTATTATACAGTTAATATCACAGGGGTATTTTAAATGAAACAGTAACTGTAGAATACTGAAAAAATATAGTATTATGAAAGGGGTATATTCAATAGCATGAATGTTAACACAAATAGTAGAGAAGGAAATAGACATTTTAATTATAGTTACCTTTATCTGCTTTTATTGTGAAAGTAGAACATGTGACCCAAAAAGAAATAAATCAGAGGTTAGTCTCTATTGATTTATTGATGTGCAGTTCTTCAGTGCCGGTTGTTTTATGCCCAAGATTAACTGAGTTGATTCCAGATTTTTGCACTGTCATATAGGTAGACCAACAAGTTTGAACCTCATGAACTCTGAGACAAATCTATTAACATTATGGTATCTTTATGACACCAATTCCTGTGCACCGAAAGAGAAGAAAATTATAACAATTGAAAAAATGAAAATAGAAATAATTTGGAGTTGTTTTACGTGGAGAAAGGGAACAAAAGCTGCTGAGTTTTAAAACACATAAGATAATCAATCACTGGGAAAGTAGCCTTCAAACAACCTACACTACAACTACAGGCACATACCATATTTTAATTTAATGAACTTCCCCCCTCATAATTATACACAGAACTCCTGCACTGTATAGCAAGATTTGTAAATGCAAAAACTGAGAAGGCCTCTTCAGTTATTCCTGGGCAAAAGTAAAAATAATAATAATAATAATAATAATAAATTAAGTATTTACAAGCGTGTAGAACAAATCACAGGAACATCACACCTTGTCTGGTTTACTCTTTTTTTAATCTTGATCCTGGGCTAGGATTAGCCCTGTAACCAAGCTGCAGCTGAACAAGGTGCTATGTGTAGTAACAGGCAAACCTTGTGATGACTGATTGCAGGAAGAGATCCTGACCATCACCTCCTCTAGGAACACAGGACAAGAGGACAGACAACTATGGAAGCACAGAACCTAGTAGGAATGTATCATTCATTGGCACCCCTCTTTTAGCCGCTGGTACATGAGACAGACCATTTGCCTCCTTCGTCCCCCTTTTAAAGAACCTTTTCTTAACAAAGTGAAACCCAAGACTGACACGACAAAGGACTGCTTAGAGGGACCAAGTGACCAGAGCTTAGCAGAGCATTTGGCCCCTCCACCAAGGTGAGAGGTCCAAGCAGAGCTCCTACAGGAGCAGCTCAGGTAATGCAGCAGCTGAATGAAGATGCCTGGTGTTCTAGTGGGGGCTTATCAGTGGTCACGGAGAATGAAGCCAGTTTTGGTGCTAACGAAGAAAACAGAACTCAAATAGGCCAGAAAGAAATCCAGAACAACCTGAATCCCCAACTATCTCAGTTTTCCTCCAGTCAGCCCTTTCTTTCACCTCTCACCAGCTGTCTGGATCCAGTCAGGATAGAGTTAGACTGCTAGGGAGCAGTAAGGGCCGTTTGGGCACTAAGGGGCAAGGAGCCAGGAGCAATGTGTAATAACGAGGTCAGCATCCCACGGTATCTAGGCAAGGTGAGCAGGGGGGGCCTGGAGATGGAAGGATGTGTAAATTACCGAGCATAGCTGTTGCACAGCTCTGAACTTACCTCAGCAGAAAGGGAACCAGAAGGTAGCCTTTGCTCTAGGCAAGTGGCTGTATCAGCTGGGTGAATGAACCAGTTGCGTAGCTGTTGGTCTCCGAGTTAATAAAAAGAATGCAAATATACCAGCACAGTTCAGCCCAATGTAGAGTATAAAATACAAACAACAGACGGGAAGAACTCTGAAGAGAGCTATGGGCTTGATTGGCTTTCAACCACATAGTCCTTCCTGGAGACTGGGAACACCCAGCATCATTACGGTGAATATTATAGAGATTAGTAATGGAAATCCCATTTGAATTGTGACTTAGCTGTGTATTACAGTTGTGATACTCTCCTAAGTATGATTTGTACCTGTATTGTGATTTAAGTAATTGCTGTATCACTCTGTTAGATCAAAATCCCATGTAATATATGATAACTTAAAAAAAACCCAGTAGGCTTGGCCTTAAACATTAAATCATTCGTGCATGGAATATGTAAAAGAACCTGGTCAGAGTGTAGCATGTGCCCTGTGAGGAGAGGCTGAGGGAAGC
Organism: Falco rusticolus; assembly: GCF_015220075.1. Taxonomy (NCBI): domain Eukaryota; kingdom Metazoa; phylum Chordata; class Aves; order Falconiformes; family Falconidae; genus Falco; species Falco rusticolus. Next base: position 70,061,623 of record NC_051189.1, on the reverse strand, counting down.
GGGCTTATTAATAGCAGCCTTTCAGTTCTTGTAAGGGGTTACTGGAAAGAAGGAGCAAGGGTCTTCACCCTGGTGCTTAGTAGGATGACAAGAGACAAAGGGCATATATCAAATCAAGGATGGTTCCAGCTGGATATAAGGAAAAACTTGTGATCACCATGAGAACAGATGAACCATGAAATTGGCTGCTCAGACAGGTAGCACAGTCTCCATCTTTGGAGGTTTTCATGACCTTAGTCAATAAAGTCTTGAGCAGCCTGGTCTGATCTCATAGCTGACCCTGCTTTGAGCAGGAGGTTGGACTCTGGCCAGGGAGTATGAGTGGTGTGTCTCAGAAGCCACTATTAGGTCCAATAGTATTCAACATCTTTGTGAACAATCTGGATGACGGTATTAAAAGGGCCATCACCAAGTCTGCATGTGACACCAGGCTGGGGAGAGAGATGTATATGCTGGAAAGTAGAGCCATCATACACAGAAGTCTGGACAATCTAGAAGACTAAGCCAACAATAATTGAAGATAGCAAAGATAAATGTAAACAGAATAATCCCAAGCAGCAGTACAGGCTGGTGTCTGACTGGCTTGAGAAGAGTTGTCTAGTGAATTTAAAAAACCTCACTAAACAGCCTCTTCCATATGCACTGTCCACAGCTATTGAGCAATCAGTTAATTCCATGTATCTCTGAGGGCTATATTCTGACACTGTGAGAAGTCCCAGTGATCTGAAATCGTGATCTGCAAGTGATACTAACAGGACTAATTATTCCTGCCCAAAGGATGGGAACAAAACGTGAAGCCTCTGAAGGGACCCACCGGATGTCACTGTATGAATGGAAATGATTTGCTACTGCTTCCCAGGTTTCAGTCTGTTCCTTACCTTTCAGTGTAGCAAACCCAGTGTCATGCTTCTGTGTTAGACTTGTGCTTGTGCACATACCTAGCAACAAAAAAAGAAACACTAAATAGGAAAATACAATTATTTTTTTCTGGTTCTGTTGATTATGCTGCTTTCTCCTCTGCGTGATGAAACTGGTTTAACGTAAGCCCTAGACTGCAGGTTCTACAGGCTTTCTCAGGGTAAAAACAAAAACATAAAGTCTTCTTCCTCACAGCACAGTTAGATTGTGGGAATTCTTTTCCTTAGTGCTAAAATAACACTAAAAGCCAAAAATAGATTCAAAAAAGGGGTAGGCAGATAGGCTGATTTAAAAAGTGATGGTCTAAATACAGTCATTGCTTAGAAAGTCCATCAATAAGTGGTGATTATCAACGGGCAACTACATTAGATAATGCACAAATAATACTAGACACAAGCATCTGATTTCAGGCACTGCTGAAAACAGAATATAAATCCAATCTGATCTTTGATCTGTATTCAGACCTCTTCTGTTCTTAGGCAGAACCTCTCTGTCCCTAAGTATCCCAAAACATGAAAAAATGGATCAAGAAGGCACCCAAAGAGCACACACAGTGCTTAAAGAACAGGAAAATAGGCAACTTCCTTCCTGAAACTGTTCCTGCCTCAGGAAATATCTATCTATGCATCGTTGTAAACAGCAATACACTGAGAGAATTTTGCTGAGAGGGAATGCTTAATTCATCCAGTGCTAGTGTCTGCTTTAATAATACTTAAAGGAGAGGATGCTTTGTCATCTATTCCAGCAGCATCTGATCCTCTGCATAGAAGTATTCTTCTAACACTTCAGCATGAATTCAAGACAAGAAATCAGCACTTTTAAATTAAGCTACCAATCTGTGATTTACTGTGAATAAAGTGAATAGTGTTGCATAACATCATCTATGAATTTTTGATCACTAAAGTTATATGAAAGTTCATGATAGGTGACAGAATAAAATTCCCCAGCTCATGTTCCTGTTATATTTTGTAAATAATCTGGGATGCTTGAGTTTCAAAATACTTTTTATATATACAAACCCACTGTGGAGATCTGACCTTTTGAGTGAGAGAGGCCCTGTCCAGGCTGCCCCCCACAATGATAAAAAGACTCACATAAGTTTACTTTCTGCCTATATATTCTTAAAGGGAAGTCAGTTCCTAGATTTGGGGGTTATGGGGTTATTAGTGAGACTACCTTTGTAGAGGCTGAAACAGATACCAATTAGAATTAAATTTAAAATGTTCTCTGCAGTGAGTAAGGGCACTTGCCAGTAATCTAACATAGTAGTCTAAGCCTGCAGCTCTAACAAACTTCTGTATTTGACAAGAGCAAGAGATTTTGATTATGTACCCATTTAACTAAAATTAAGCAAAACAAACTCTGACTCAATGCAGGTAAACAGGTTCTCTAACATGTGATCTGAAAAAGTACCAAGGGTGCTCATCTCAAACAAAGCATGTCAACAAGGAATGCAGAGGGAGATTTTAAAAAAATTAATAGACTTCAGTGAGAAGGATTAGAGCACAGGATCAATATCACAGGAATGAATAAGCATTAACATTCCTTCCTTCAAGGTTCAAAGAATTTGGTGCCTACATTTGTAGAAGATCCCTTGATTTTTATGTTATTCCAAGCATGAATATTGTCCCCAAAAGTGACTTAAAATAAAAATTCTGTAGTTGGGCAAAGGACACTCTTTCATATGCTCCGGGTCTTGCAGTTACCAAGAAACGATTCATTCTTCTGCCAATCCTTATAAAAGGTCAAGAGAAAGTGAATCCTGAGACGACTGTACACAGAAAAGCAGCAAATTTCAAAGAAGAATGATCCATTTTGAAGAAGATCCACTGGGCACAAAGCAGTCATGAAAAGCATTAAAATAAATGCCTAATAAAAATTGTTATAAAGATATGCAAAGGCCTGAAATAAAATACGCTGTGCCAGGATCTTCTTCAAACTGAACCTCAGGAGAAACCCAGACTTCCACAGGCAATCATAACAAAGGCAGGATTTTCAGCAAGAAATGTGCTTTTCTCCAGAGTAGATGGCTTCCTCCTTGACCCAGCCACATTAATTTCTTAAAGAACTAACTTGCAGTAACAACAGTGAGTATAGCTATATGAGAAATTACACATAATTTTCTTCACGGTAATAGGAATCAGAAATTGTATACACATGTGTACATATATTTGATTTATTTTAACAAACGGGAGGAAGACACAGCCTCTTCACCTGAATTCCAAGTAGATAGATATATTCTGATTTAAGAAAATATTTAATAGAAGATCTTATTAACTCAGCTGGATACAGTAATAGCCTTTGTATCTTCATCTAGAACCCGATATAACGTCACTTCAAGTTGCTAACCATGAAATCATTTTCATGTGCGAATAACATTGTAAGAGCTTTGTGCTTGCTGAAGAGTGGTTCAGAAGAGAGGAAGGAACACACTAAACCCAAGCTGTGTTACGCTGTGAGCAGCCACACCTCAAGTCTAGAGTCACACTGTGGTAAGTAGTGGTTATATTGGCATCAATACCTTGTGTCTGTTCTCTCTCGGTCTCTCCTCTCCCCCCTCCCCCCTGCAATATACTTACTGTTTGCTTTTATCAGGTTTCATTTCTTCCATCTCTTTATCTCTATTATGATAAAAAAGGCACCTTCTTATTACAAAATACTCAGGAAGCTGTTCTCCTCATCTTAAACAGTTTCATTCTAGAATGGCCTGCATGGTCACCCTGTGCAAAAAGAAAGGAGCAGAAGTTGCTGCCTATTGTGATTAATGCTTTGTGTAATTGTCTGTAGCACTGAGATGCTATTCTCTTACAAGCATGTGAAAGCCATATAGAAGAGTGAAAGAAAGATTAAATCTACAACACACTGGGATCTGTGAGACTTCTTCAAATTACCATGGTATGAATGTCAAAAAAAAGACCCCTGGTGCTCAGGTTCTAGTACACAGTGACTGCAGTACTGCAGCTGCTTCGATAGAAACTCATTTTGATAATAAGTAGATGATAAACACGCAGGAAGATCATCTCCTTTTACAACATGATTCAAATCTCCTCTCTCTCATCTGCAGGATTCGTCTAGTTTTTACCTTCCTTGTTTAGAATCCTTTTATATCAGATTCCTTCACCAGTCAAAAAGCAAGGTCATTTACAATGGCAATAGAAATTTGATTAAAGCACGTAACAAAGGCTGTAGTTTCAGTGAGTTAAAAAAACTCTGAGATCATTAAACAACTGGAACTCAGGCAGAAACTGAGTTTGATAAGACTCCACAGTAGGTTTCAAGACAAGTGCTTCCTTTTCATGGGACTCTACACGTTTCCTCTACCATCAGTGATTCTAGGCTTAAAGTTCACCCTAGAACTGTGCTGTTAAGAATTAGTACACAAAAGGTCAAGCAACCGATTCCTAAGGTGCTTGCAAAATGACAGGCCACGCCATGCTCACTCCAGGCCTTTGCAAGCTGAACAAAGTAACTAAGTTCAGATTTGAAACTCTCATCTCCTCCAAATATTCAAATTGTCCATTATACTATGCTTGCTGTTGGTCTTGGTGGACAGCTTGGTGGACAGGGACAGGAAGCATGAAAATAGTTTTTCCCCTTTGCAATGTTGTTTGCATTCCCCCAGTAACAGGCTCCCTTTGCTAACTGCAAAGAATATTCCAGCCCCTACAGAGGGAAAGAGCAGGAGAAATGGGTGGAGGTGGGCCTACAGCCAGAAAGTTATCCATAGACTTTCAGACAACATTTCATTTAAGCTGATGAAACTCACTTTCACATGAGTTGTGACATAACCATGGCAGGAACTGACAAGCGTCAAAATCTTGCCGAACAAGTAAGAATTCAAGTCCTATCCCTCTGTACTGAAGAAAAGCCAGCAAATATTACACATTTATCTTGCTTTTTCCCATGGCACTAACTCCTCTCAGCAGCTTCATTGGCACTCTATAAGCATGTCCAATTCACGCTTTCACTTAGAATAGTTGCTGATATTTGAAGTGAACTTTTCATGCTTTTCCCTCATTGGAACACCTTTCTAAATAGCACTCTACTGTGGGGAATAAAGAGTTACTCAATGTTCTGCCATCAGGACTGGGGTTTCTGTGCAGGTTTTTGAGCCCAAGAGGCAACCCCTTGTGTTGACCAGGAGGCCAAGGAATTATATTATTCACAGGCCAGAACATCTCTCATTCCATTTTTCCAAGGCTTTCAGCACACACCAGTGTCTTAATGGCACAGACCAGCAAGGGAGGACCTGTGCAGAAAGACAGATACTGGTAAGAAAGACAGATTTAGATATCACTAGATCATGGTTTTCCAGGTGTAAACAGGGATACTTCCAGCAGCTTCTCCCCCCTTGCAGTCACATAATAAGAGTACCCTGAGGGATATTGTGACCTCTTACAACTAACAAGGTCCTACAGCCTATATTTTTCAGGAATGGTGTCTCTACCTGATGCTGCTGCACAGAAATAAACCACACCACAGTGTGGCTTCTCTGTAGCCGCGCTCTGTGCCTGCAAGATGGCCATGGGTAGTGTCTCCTGACAGCTCTCATCCCCTTGACAGGCACTGAGTTTGCAAACTTAGTGTGGCTGAGGGAGCTGGGGAGGCAGTCTCAGAAAGGAGAACCACCATGACCTGGGAGGACTGCAGTTGTTATTTCTCAGGAAGTAACAGTGTCAATGCAAGTGTCCAAGTTGTGGCTTTTCCTCTGTCCATGCCCTGCTCCTCAAGTGAAGGTTAAAGTTGCCTTCTACTCGGCCAACCTTTCTCAAGAAAGGTTTCTCCATGTGTCTAATCATGCGCTGACAGCTACCCCAAACCAGGCATAGCCTTCCTCAGGAGGCTCCAGCCTTACCAAGGAGTGGAGTATCTCAGGACAATAGAATGAGATGGGGTGAGCCTGTCCATTTGCTCTGTCAGAGCAGGCTCAGGAGATGTGCACAAATGCCAAACTGGACAGTAAGTTCAGGAACTCTTTTGCTAATGAACCACCCTTTGCTCCTGCATGGATTTCCTCCTGGAACAATCTCACTTGCCTCCTTCCAGATGTATGACCCCTTGGGACTGTTACATACGGGTGAGCCATACCCACAGCAGCCTCTGCTGCTAGTTCCAGGCTTGGGGGTAGGGGGAATAACCCACACTCACCATGGTAGAGTAACATACTATTGCTCTTCTGAATCTGTACTACATCGACTGCCCAACAGAGTGGACAGTTCACTGCTAGTCTCAAAATTCACAGTGCACCTTTAGAGTGGATGCTAAGATCACGGGGCCGTTAAGTACTAGGTCCCTTACAAAGCAAAACAAAGATGATTGTCCCCTTCTGCTTCCATTGTTTGTGCTGCAGTCCTTTTTCCTGGTAATTCCTCTTCACTCTCCAGCTGCTCCAGCAAGCATTCCCTTTTGGAGTCAAGCCAAGGCCCGCAGTGCAGAAAGGTGTGCGTATGCAGTGAGCAGGGACAGTGCAAAGGGAGCCTCCCTGCAACACACAGTATGTATCTTCCCGAGGGGAAAAATCTGCTTGTAGGATTGACAAAGTGTTCTACAGAGCAGGCCTGACTGGGGAAAAAAAAAAAAAAAAAAAAAAAGAGTTCTCCAGCCTATGACTTCCTCACACGTGTCTGGGGACTTCTGGAGGGGAGGAGAGATGGTGGAAGAAAGAAGGAATATCATAAGGCTGAAGTAAATGAGTTCTGAATCAATAAGGCATAGTGGCAAAGGAGGGAAAGCATTTGAGAGATCTGATAAAGGAATTCACAGCTTTATAAACCCAGCTTAACACTTTTTCACACACTGGTGGAATCTGTACATGTGCAGCACCCTGAAAAATTATAGTCATGTTATCTTTGTATCTGGTGACTCTCCCCAAGGCTTAGCAGAAACTACAGAGAGCACAACAGATTGCATATGTAAGGATGTGGTAAGGCTTGTTGGCATTTAGCTTGTCCTCGCAGTCAAGAAACTGAAGATAAATCTAGGTTCTGCCAGACAGGAGTTCAGGGCCTCACTGAGACCCCTGAACACCCCTGACTGTGGCTACACATCTCAGGGAGTCAGGCAGCCTCAGTGCCGTGATGCAGAATCGGTAGCCAAATATTGTGTCAGTGTGCCCCACGGGACAGAAGAGCAGTTAGTTCCTGCACGATGACCATGGGCACTGTGAATGGATCACATCACTGTCTCTAGAGTGATCTCATATCCCCTCTCCGTTTGCCCTGCAGGAGCATGGATCAGGATCCCTTTCTACTAGACATCCTGCAAAGAGCACATCCATCTGCAGAGCGTGTTGCTACCACCACAGCTTGCATGTGATGCAGGCGAGTGGGGAAGGCTAGTACGCCGGACGGGTCTATATTGCATAAGTAGAATTGAGGAGAGAGGATTTGCTTTTGAAGCTTTGGTAGTTCACAGCTACTGTACAGTACAGATAGCGCCTGGAACCATAAGGGCCCTGAGATATGGGCAGCAGAGGCTCACACCAGCCTGCTCACTCATCCAAGTAACGAAACATATAGATAATCCATCTAGGACAGAATGATCCATCTAAGACTGCTCAACCTACCTGCAGTAAATAGTTTATCTAGCTGCTTATCTGCAGCCACCAAAGGCAATAGAAATCTCTCCATTATTTATTGTTAGTACCTCATGATTTGACATTTAATTTAAGTCTTCCACTGTGTCTTGCCCAGCAGCTTTTGCATTATAAAAGGGGAAACTCTTTCCCATTTAAGAACTAGGCACAAAGATTCAGATCTGCTTGATGAACCTTTTCATAAGGCTTGCATTATGTTGTCATAAAGGGGTGATGGTCAGAAGCTTACAGGGTCTTCTGTTATAAGGAAAGTTACCTAATTGCTGAAGGTGCTATTGCTTCAAGGCATCTATCCATGTCCAGCCTTCATGGTCAGACACATTTCTCTCAATACTGTAGAGATGAGGAAGTCGTTTCTTTTGTTTACAGCTGCAAACTTCTTCACAAACAGATTTTTTTGAGAAATTTTATTTCCTTTCTGTTATGAAATTTTATTTTCTTTCTGTTACAAAAGCTTGAACAGCACTTGGGATAGCAGGCATTTTGACACAGATGGCAGTCAGGCTGGCCACAGACAATATGCCCTTGGCACATCTGTGTTGAGTATTGCTGATGGCTTTCTCACGCTTCACGTGCTTAGGTATGGATGCCAAGAGGACATGCTCCATCATCTTTCCAGGGAGGGCTTTCACTGTATGCTTTTCTCACTGTACTTCATCCTTACTCATGCTGCTATAATTGTCTACCCTTTACAATATCTCAGATGCTGTATTACATTTATTTGTAACAACAGTAAGCAGACTCACCAGCTTCAATCTGATGGCACTCAGTCTCCAGCATATCAGTGTAAGTCATATAAACACGTAGCCTGCATTCTCAAAACAGAAAAGTCTAATGCCAAATCCAAACATCCTTCAGATGCAAAAACTTAACAAGAAAGATAAAATAAGAGGTTTTTCCTCATTGAAACAGGCTGTTAGGGCCTAGAAGCGTCTAAAAGAACCAGCCACTCTTAGTGCTCTTCCAAGGAAACCTCTTGGTCCTTTGTAAGCATGGCCTGAAACCTATCCACATATCTTGCAGCTGGAGCTGAGAAGTAAATCAGGCCATCTGGTCTTCATACCCCTTGTTCATGTAACAGATTGGCCATTTTGTCATTAATTGCGTTACAAAGCACCTGTAAAAACACTTCCAGCACTTACGCTTTCATAAGTACTCACTTGTATTAGCATTTGAAACCTCTTTATCTACATTAGATGTTTACATTATGCTTATTACCATAGTGCCTGAGTGGTATAATGTATGTGGCCTCAGAAATCTGGCAAGAGGAAAATAATACTATCTTCAATCTACAGGCAAGGAGTGGTCCATATGTTTTAAGCTCTCTTTCATCTTCTGGTAAGACTTGCCCTTTCATTTCTGAAAACAGGACTTTGTTTCAGTTCCTTGGACCCTGCAGTGCTGACAACAGACACACACGATTAGAGTGCACCCCTTGCATGCAGAAGCTGCAGTAAGGGTCTCCCTTCTTCTTGCTTTTCGTGAGGAAGACAGCTGACAACCCACATAGCAGAGGCCGCTACTGAATTCATGTCCTCTGTCTCGTGCTATAGATGGTAGGCATCACAGCCTGCTTTTCTGCCAGCTGCTTCTCTGTGGAACCAGATCCAGCAGCCCTGCCACAGGAGCATCTGCTGGATCAGGTTTCCTGGCTGAGGGAGCAGCAGCCCTGAGGAACCTGAGCCATTCTGAACTGCTCAGCACTTACCTTGGAGCACATACTGTGCCATGGGCTTATCCATGGGGCACCCATGAACTAAAAAAGGTTCCTATGCTTATATATACTTACTTAATGTTTGTAGATGGTGTATTTTGAAAAGGCTTTATTAAGCCAGCAATTGTGATTACATTTGAATAGCAGTGGGAGCTCAGTGTTGTTAAAAATAGCACTGTGACCATTAATTCCATTTCTTCATATTTTATTTTTGTTTCCACCTCATTTCTTCCAGGGGAAAAAAAAAAGCATCTTACATTCTCTTAAGGGAGAGGTACAACCAATTAGTGGCTTATATACTTGGTCTGTTGCCTTCATGAATCTGCTTCCTAGGTTCCAGAAAGACTAACAATTTTCCTTTATGTCTATACCTCTTGAAGACTGCATGAACTGATTAATACTCTTTTCCTTACTACAGTCTAGAGTAGTCTATATTCCCATAGTCTGAGGTTTTGTCAATATAACCATACATGGGAACACTGCAACCTTAAGATCAAATGGAACTTTTATTCAGCAGATGAGACAGTTCTACCACTTAACTATGTGTTTCTTTTACAGAATAATATATAAGGGAACAATTAGTCTTTATCTTTACCTCCATGTTCAGGCTCGAAGAATAAAAGACCACACTGCTGACATTTATTTGTCAGCTGAAGTAACTTTCCATGCTTTGGAAAATAAGACTTCTAGCCCTAAGGAAAGGATCCTTCAGTGCAGGAATAATGGCTTTTGTTAAATGTCTTTGGGATAAAACATCACTTCACTAAGAACATTAAGCACCAGCTATTCCATGACATATTTCAAGTATCACTCTCCTTGCAGCAGAAACTAACAACCTTGAGAATGATGCCCAGGCTTCCATTTTGGTGTCTCAAAAGCATGTGATAGAAATGAAAGGATCAGTGGAAAGCCCAATGAAATAACGAAGACTTCTTCGGAGACAGAGGACAAATGGGAACATGACTCCATGGCTGAGTGATGCTTCTACTCCTAGTTCCTATGGCGCTACTCTCAAAGGGCTGAATCCTGATCTGGGTTAATCCTCTGAGCTAGAGCATTTTTTTGAATTGAGCAGAAGACTGTTCCTTCTTTTGCAGTCTGTTTTGAGCAGTGCCTCATCTGATCTGTTTGCATTATGGAGCAAAGTCCTGGCATATACCACAACATCAAGACTGACTACACTCACCAATGTAATAAGGTCAAAAGCAGAGGTGCCAGTGTGGGTTAGAATCCAGCCAAGGGGAGTTATGAGGAGCAGAGGTTGGAATTCAGATGTATGAAGTGGATATATGGTAAGATCGTGACATCTAATTCCATTCAAGGTCTAAACTTAGTCTTCTCAGGATACTTATTTAAAGGTTATGCTTCTAGATTTCTAGCTGGAAAATCCATGGAATTTCAGCTGATAGCAGAAATATGCAGTGGGTACAGATGTTGCATATGCCTATAGTTCTCTCTTTAATTGCACACAAAATTAAAACATCCAAGACTGCAATTCTCTTCCCCCCAAAAGCCACCAGTGCAGCTTTATGACTTGTTTCATTTCTAATGCAGGGATAATAATGTCTTGCTTTTGACACATGAAAATTATAATAAAAATCCAAATGATGCCCACTTAGCCTAACCCTGAACAAGGCTCACATATGGAAAAATCAGATTTACCTGTAAACCCCTTTCTCACCTTGGTTGTAAAACCTGTGGCTCAATCACTTCCTACTCTTCCTAGCTATAGTAAATGTCAGGAGTAGGAAGACCAGCAAGTTAAAGGAAGTGACTCTGCTCTCTACCACACAACTCATGAGTACTCATCTTTACCTTAGAAAGACAGTTAACAACGCTGTATTCATCCAAATGAGCTCTAGAAGTTCTTGAGAAGCTTTATTATCTATTTCTGAGGGCAAGTGTGTTTTGCTATGTGATTAGCAATACCCTAGGCGTGTAAATAAAGTTAGAAGGTAAATTTTTTTAGGTATCAGGAATGTCCCCATGAACCCCTGATTTCCTAAGCTATCAGTAGCTCTTCAGCTACTTAAGTCCTAAAGATAGGGTTTTAACTGTGCTTTTTAGATCTGAAATAATGAGGGATCTAAAGAAGATGGAGAATCTCCTCAGGGGTGCACAGAGAAAGGACAACAGGCAACAGACATAAGCTGTAGAATTCTGACTAAATACACAGGGGAAAAGAATCACTATAAGGATGGTCAAATACTGGAGGAAGTTGCCCAGAGATGGATATCCACGGAGATGGATAGAACTCAACCAAGTGCGTCTCTAAGCAAGTAACAGGCTAAGTGCCTGGCTGGACTGGATGACCTCCAGAGCTTCCTTCCAATCTAAATTTTTGTATGATTCTATGATTATGACTAGATAAAGACCTCATTCACATTCACATTCCCATGAATGAGGTGATGTCATTGTGTGAGCTCATATCAGTCCCTTGATGTCACAGTATCAGTCTTGTGAGGTTCATTTCTATTCCTGCTTTATACTATGTCAAACCTGACAGAGACTGAAAATCTTTAAATCAGAACATTTGTGTTTGCTGACCTACTCTAAGCATGACCATGGTCACAAGTTAAATGCTTGTTATGTTAATTAGTATTTTTGGAGAGTTTACCTAATACAACTTGATAACAAGACTCCTAATTTTTCACAGCAAATTCTGGTTTATAGTTCTATAACTAATAAAACTTGTTCTACCTGTATTATGGAGAGTTTCAATGTTTTTGACTTGTGTAGATGGCCTCTCATTCAAGTGGAGCCACTTTGGAAGTACCTTGGAATATGTTTATCAGTTATATGCTGCTTGTATGTATTTCTTCTTGGGTGAAATGAAAAATTTAATTATATGAAAAAAATGCAAATTGCTGCCAACTGTGTTAACTGTGAGAGAGTTGCATTATCTTCTAACGTAAATTGTCAGTGAATTGAAGAAAAGACGTTTTGGAAGCTGATCTGATTACTGTCAGGGAAAGTGCTCAAACTCAATTGTTGGCAAATGTCCAGTACCCATCACTGAACGATCATCACCTCATCATTCAGCCTTCTCAACTGACATGCAAAACAACATCCAAATATTCATTGCACATCTGTGCTGGACAGATTATGCATTAGCAATTCAAATCAATTCAATGTACAGGCAGTTTCTGTAAAGGCGTCTGTTTGGGTGAGATGCCTTGTTGTCTGGGATGGATAATAAGGCAACTCTGTCTAATCTTGGAGAACAATCAACCCATCTTGAGAAGGTGACTGACTACGTATGCTCTTGCCCTGACAGCACTAGAACAATGGCCCCATAATGCACTTGACTCAGCTGGTAATAAAATCTACTTTTGATTAGCAGCCATGGCTTGTGTCAATCACTGCATGATGTACCATTGTCCTCTGGTCCTTAACACAGTTTATTTACAGGGAAACAAAAGCTTTTTGGATATGGCTGCTGCCCAGAGATTGCAAAATAGATTGAGCTGTCAGCCTCACACAGTAGATGAAGATTAATGAGTTGTGCAGACAATAAATATGAAGCAATGACCATAAATATGCTAATAGGTATTATCCATATACACTATAATTGCTACAAAAATTAAAAAGTAGTGTGAAGGAAATAGGTCACAGGGTGACAGATAAATAATCTTGGATGCTGAAGATCTTTGGTTCAGTCAGATTCTCTACAGGTTTATTTCCTTCAATTAGACCCTTCAAAAGAGTAATTGTTTAAAAGCTGTTTGAATAATCTCTTTTGAAACAGAGGTTTATGGGAAATGTTTATGAAAAAGTGACTTCAATGAACATGTTATTGGAATGAAAAAGGTGACTACCAAAAGCAGGCTATGCAGAGTTTAATGCCTGTGATCAGCTGCCCGGCTTCACTATGAGGAAAACACCTCTTAAGTGGCACACTAGTGAGGACTTCAAAGAAAACATACCAAAGAGACACGGCATTTTATATCCACAGATGCAAGTGCGCAAGATCATTTCTGAGCAAAATATAGAAGAGCTGCATGCACATCTGGTTCTGTTGGTTTGTGTGGTGCTTCCAGCTTAGCATGCTTTTTCTCTTTTCTTTTTTCTTTCCTTTTCTTTCCTCTCCTTTTACTTTCCTTTCTTTTCTTTTTTCTTTTCTTTTCTTGTCTTGTCTTTTCCTTTCTTCTTTTAAACTGAAGAAGGGAAGGATGACCACAGCTCAGATTTTCAGAGTACTTCCAATCAAGTCTCTGGTTTTCCAATCCCGTTCAAAGACCACACGGTCTAGACAGTGCATTACTTCTGACACTTAAGGATTTCATTTGAACCTGAAACTCATTAGCTATATGTATAAATGCTTCAGCACCTAAGGCTACGGAAATTGTTGTGACACTGAAAATAAAGGCAGTTGTATTCTTGATATTCATGGCTGGCTGTTCTCTGAGGCTTAGAAGTGCCACTGGGTACTTTTCAGGTCAGCCCATACCAGCCGTCTCCTCTCTTCAGATTTCTAGCTTCTGGAACAGGGGAATTACTCAGATACTCTCCCAGATCCAATTTACTGTTATAATGTCAGGCTTGGTGATACAAATGAGTTATTTTCTTTCTTTCCATACTTTAACTAGAAGTTGCATCAGTTTGGCTCTTAAGTTATCACTGCTTGAATTTTTGGCAAATGTTCCACGAAGACTTACAACTGCCTTACAGCTCCTGTGCCAGGAGTTCCCTGTAAACTCAGCTGGACATCTACTACACTTGCCTAATATCCTGGAAGTTACACTTTTTAACCGGAAATACCAGTAAAACAGAGCAAAAAAAGGTAGGGGACCATTTAGGAGAATGTCTCTCACAAAGCCAGCAGGTGAGAGAAACATGTCTTTCTGGATGAGTAAGTGGAGGGAGAGGACCTCTGGAAGCTGCAGGCTCAGACACTGAGTTCTTGTTCCCAATCCCACTTCAGCAGTGACACTGTTTTTTTTTTAAACTGGAGGCTGTTAACGTCATGTTCCCAGCGTACAGTGAGGCACTGTCGCACCACCCCAAGCAAGGCGAGCACAGCAGACTCAGAGACAGGAGAGTTGAACCAAGAGTCCAAATCATCAGGCAAGTTTGCAGTGATGAGGCAAGTCCAAGGTCAAGCCAGAATCAGGTTCAGGTCTGGTGATGGCAGCCAGGGTCAATCACAGTCCAGTGGTTGCGGGGCCAGTCTGTCCTTGCTAACCAGGCAAGTCCAAGGTCAAGCCAGAATCAGGTTCAGGTCTGGTGATGGCAGCCAGGGTCAATCACAGTCCAGTGGTTGCGGGGCCAGTCTGTCCTTGCTAACCAGGCAGGTCCAAGGTCAAGCCATGAAGGCAGGCTGCAGCTCAGCCTGGGTCCGTGAGGTCTGGCTGTGGTGGAGCTGCAGGCAGTGCACCTAGAGCATTGCTCAGGCAGGGACTGGAGACCCACGGGAGGCTGGCCAGGGTGGCTAAGACCTAATAGCAGACTCAGCCCTGACACAGGTACAAGAGATTGACCTTGTTTTCTTTCATTTTCATAAAAGAGATTGTCCCAGATTTTCATAAGAAGCTGAAAAGAAGTAAAAGCAAACCCATTCCAGGTCAGAACTTCCCCATAACTTACATTTGCCACACCACTTACAGTAACAAGAGCGTACCGGTGGGCAGAACTCAGCTGGTTTTAGCAGTGTCATCTGTGCCTGCTCACATGTTCCTCATGCAACTCGCTGCAGCCACTTAGCAGATTTTAGGGCCACCCCCTTGCTGACTTAGGCCCATGGCACACTTGTAAACAGAGGCTTTCCTTGAATGCCTTTGGTGGTTTCCCTCTCCTCATTACTCTGAGTTTTTTCACCTTGTTTTTGTGAGACTATCAACTTCTCCTGTCCCTGCCACTGTCTCTACCAATCATGAATCGCCTTGAGGTACTTTGCTTGCAATAAAACTTTTATTTTATCTAATTTTAAATATTGTTAGTTAAGCAACTTTGTGTGTATTCATTATGAATTATGTTTTAGGATTGAGTAAAAGGTCATCACATATAGTCTCTGCAACTTTGTGAAGCCTTCATTCCCTGTGACTTTGCCAGACTTTATCATCATTTCCTGATGGGCTGTTTGGAATATTAAATAAATGACATTAAAAAGCACCAAAAGTTTTTAGCATAGCAGTTTTAAAAGGAGGTTCTGTAGCAATATGTACAAAGAAAGTGGCATTTGGGGGTTTATCATCACTTTGAAGAGGGCCTGTAGCACTAAATGTCCTATTCTTAGATGAAATTTTACTTGCATTTAAGCTGCAACATTACATATTTTGTAATATTAAGTAGTAATTCAAAATGGTAAATGAGAGACCTGAGAAATTATTGGGATAAAGATGCATCATAATTACAGAAGCCCCGATGCAAGCAGAGTAGAAAAAAAAAAACCAACAGACATTGGAATTAAAGAAAAGTAACATATTTGAATTAAAGAAAAATTGAACCAAAAAAAAGTTTAAGAAGCAGTGCTGCTCAGGGGTACATGGGCAGACATCACACTGCTCAGATAAATAACACATCTAAGAGAGGAACAGACTTTGTATCCTTTGCTCTATAACCCACCATGTACAAGCTATAGGTACTATACAACTGTGAAAATACTCTATTTTTATTCTGTATATTTCCACTTTGAAAGCCATCCCTGTGGTAGTGTGACCTGATCAGATTTCCCTCTGTACCTAAGGGAGGAGGTCCACGGATTTTTAAACAGCCTTATTTAAACTACTGGCTAAGAAAAGCCGTGATAAAGGAGTGTGTGCCATTTGCAAAGCCCTGTTCATTGAAGAAGGAGGCCCTGCTTTAACAGGATTTGCATGAGGAAGAAGAAAACATCTGTGTCAATCTGCTTGTATGATCCAAGGTCCCCTAGCAGTTCCTTCCATAAAGAAATTAATTTCAAACATCCATTTTTAATTGAGTTCTGATTTCTAGCTCTCTGTAAACCATTTTTTTTTTTTTGAGGGGTAGCTGTACTACAGCTGAATTCTGGGTGCTATAACCAACTCAAGTTGCAGTTTCCACATGAGCATCACTTTATCGCCTTTTTGTCTATTGTCTTTACTCAGAGTTGTATTAATTTGTAAAAGAAGGGGCTATCTCCTGCGAGTAACATTCAATACAATAGAGCATTGCAAAAGAATGCAGAAGCAAAGTTCTCAGCCACATCAGTTGCTAATGAATGATTCTTACACTACTAATTTGTTTTAGTATCATAAGAGGAAATTAGCTGGTTTGCCTAAATTTCACCCTGACAACAGCAACAAAAAGGCATGTCCATAAATTCCAGTTTCATTTCCCAGGAGAGGCTAAGTTTTGGTTTCTTTTCTTTCTGTTTGTGATAGCAGTTTCATTTCTTTGTTGCTAACTGGGCAGTGTATAAAAAGGTTGGCTGAGCCTCACAGTGCTTCACTGGATTCCGCACCATCAGAAAGAGAGATGTCTGACAAAAATGTCCAGAATGCTGGTTTCACTTCCTCTGGGATCTCACGAGGATCGCTTGCTTCATCGATGATGTCCCGAGAAGCAAGAACATCGGGGGGAGGTGTGCATTCTGGAGGTCCTACTGCTACTCTCCAAGGAATGGGTATGAGCAATTTTGTGTGTATGTGGTTTTGTGGTTTAGTGCATAGAGCCAAACAACTTTTTTTTCCTTGAAAATAAGCTCACCAAGTAATCTCTTCTCTCCTATATTCCTGTATTTCACTGAAGACAAAATATTTATTTAACTGCATGTTATGAGTGGGATACTATTAAGGGTGTTTTCTGTGTATGTACATATGCATGAATGTACACATACATATGTGGTATTCATGAGATTCTGGACAATGTTTATTTGAAGTTTGTGCTCTCTCTCCATTCTGCTAGGAATCATCAATAATATGGAAAGTCATGGTAGCAATAAGCAGCGATACACTTATGCAAGAACATGATCTGCGTACCTACATTTCATATAAATTATCCGATTTCCCTTGCTCTTTACTCACGCACATCCATACAGGGAGAACCCATAAAACCTTATGCAAACATTATAGCAGAGGGAAATTAGCTGCAGTCCAAGACCTGAATTCATGAAGGGAATATTTACACATCCTTGACAGCACGTATCGAAGTACTAAAATTAGGCATAGCTGGCTTTCACATGAACTAACCTTGCAGCTTGCTTTTCTGTTGCATGCACAGACCTGACAGCCGTAAGCAGCTTGGCAGTTGTTGAACCCCAGATTCCATGGGATTCCTGCACAAGGTGTGCTCCCTACCAGTCTTGTCCATGTGACCTGATTCAGCAGGTACCCTCTAAGCAGACATAACTCCACAGAAGACAGTGCCCCATGTAATCCTGTTTTACCCAGCAGCACAGTAAGTTAGCTCGCTGACCTTGGATAAAGGCTTCAAAACCCTTTCTGCCTTGGAGTCTTGCACTCACATCTCCCACGTGTCAGGGGTGTGCTGACCAGCAGACTGGTTATAGGTGAGGATCTCTGCCATACTGGTCAGCTGCTGGTCCACTCCTTTTGTAGTAAGCAGCTAGGAGTCTACTAAAGGATGGAGCTGACCCTGACTCTGCCAGCCATAAAATGGGTGGTTGGCCAAGTGAGCTGGCCAGGGTCCAGATTCGGGGCATCTTTTAATAGTAAAAAATGTGATAATTTTGATTGAGAGGAAGTAAGGGGTTTTTAAAGATACAATGTGCGTTGCTGCCGATACTATTTGTAGCGTGAGGCTCTCTAGACAATGAGGGAATAAGTGACATAAGGGTCATTTAGAGAGATACTGCATGTGACTCCTGTGAGGCACTTTTTAATTTTCACTCTGTGTGATCTGATCAGTGATTTTAGGTTACTGAATATGGTGTTATTGAATATTCAATAGCAAAGAACTTAAGGGATGCTAACAGCAGAGAGGCAGAATATGGGAGAGCGAGGAGAGGAAGAGGACCAAGAGAGCAGCAAGAGCTGCCCTCAGGCACCATGCTGCATTAGCAGCAGAAATTCTGGTACACAGAAGATGTCAATTACTTAATCTAACCATACATTGGAGCAGAGCCTTGCCTTCTGTTACAGAGAAGGGTGGCACAGCAGTACCCAGCATACCCATAACCACTGGCAAACCCTTCAGTGGTGATGCCCTACAGACAGCAGTAAGTTGCAGTTTCTAAATGAAAAGACTGAAGACTTGTATCCCTCCCAGTGCTGAGAAACTTTAGAAGAGAGAGAAGCAAAGTAAATGTTTAGCAATACCTGGTTTTATTCTTGCAATGCCTGTGCCAACTATGGGCTTTCATGAATACAACTATTTTGGTGCAGAAGTATCTGCACAACTCAAGGAAACCTTAGCCATGCCTACAGGAGATACTCCAAAAGAGTTTTTATCTATGTGAAAAATGCTAGCTCTGTAACATTGCCAAGACAGGTGTGAGCCTTGGCTCCCTGTAGCAAGAGAGCTTGCCACACATTCTTTGCCTGATTGAGAGCTAAAAGGGCCTGATTTCATTTCCGCAGGTGCTCACTGAAATCTCTCGTTCCTCAAACACATCTTCTTAACCTTTTCATTCAGACTGTAACCCTTCCTCCCCCCAGAACAAACACACTTGAAGGAGCATCTGATTCTGCAGCAGGGCATGAGTATTGTTCAGTATCACTTTACAGAAGATGTTATAACAAGCTCATCACCAAAATATTTGAGCATCCTCCAGGAATGCTTTAAGCATTATCACTAACATTTGTCATCACTAGTGCTTTAGTTCTCTCCCAGGAGAAGAGTTTGCAATGGAATACTTTGCTTGGGGTTTATTTATACAGGGATGGAGATATACATATATGTTAGCCACTGGCTACTACAGCTTTCTGTGTTTGAATTTTACAGGTATCTATTATGTGTAGGTTTATGCTATGGCAAAGTGAAGTGAAAGGAACGTATCCGTCACCTGGAACAGTAAGTGGTGAGGTCTGCAACAATGCTTAGTTCCTGTAGGAGTTTGTACCACAGTCCTCAGGCAGCTGATCAGAAAACTGTGATTTCAGCAAAGACTAACTGTACTGAAACTGTTTTGGAGATCCAGATTTATCAAAAATAGTCTGTGCAAGAGTCGTAGATCTTCTTTATGTTCTGGAAACATCCACGAAACACTGCATATGTCCTTTCCCCAAGGTGGCACCTAAAGGGCGCTATACTGATGGAACGAGTAAAGTAATCAGCAGTCTCCTTGCCTTTTGATACATTTGCTAGCCTTGATTTTCTTTAAAACACGGTAGTTTATAGTTATCCCTTAAGGTTCCTTCCAGTCAGTAACATTTCCTTTGTAACTGTTCTAGGTGCCAGAGGCTCAACCCATTCATCAGGTTTTACTAGCAGTGGAATCTCCAGTGGATCCCGGGCCTCCCAGATGATGTCCCAGGAGGCCAGATCTAATGGCGGTGGAACTCCCAGGGGTGGTACCACTTCCACTGTTCAGTCCGTCTGTAAGTGAGAGTCCTCCTGATAAGAGGGATTAACAGATGACTTCTGAGAAGTCAGCAGTATTTCAGCTCAAGATTACATTTACTAGTTGAAGGGATGTAAGTAAGAGAATTGGCTGCATTGTACTTGAAGCAACATTTCTCCTGTTTGTTGCTTTATACTTGGTGGGAAGCTAAAACTAGGTGATTTGTAGAAATAACTATGCCACAAAGTTGCAAAGATATGAGTGGATAGCAGACAGAAATCTGAAACACACTGACAGACAAAAGGCCAATGGAAGTTTAGGTTATGCTTTCATCAGCACACCAGTGACAGTTCATTAATTTTTTTCTTTAAATTCAAATTCAGGGCCAAACAAACTGCTTTATGTTTGAACACATAAAACATATTAAGTAGGAAGAAACAGTGAAACATGAGAATGGAGTTTTCAGACTGATAGACAGGGATCATGGCTCCACTTCTTGTGGTCTTTTAGAATAGCTTAGCTTTCTTTCCTTTAAAGGAAATTCTTGAGTCAAAAGCAGAGGCATCTACCTGCAAATACCAGCTCAAAGCAGAGAACACCACAAGTTTTCCTCATCACCCTCCCAAGTCAATGCAACCCACACCTAGATAAAACAAACCAAGGTATGAGGGAGCCTAGTCTATACCTGAATGCATCAGCAAGGATCCTACAGGGTTTGGAAGAGAATTGGTGACAGGATTGACGTTCTTAATTTCAAGAAGTGCCTTTCAACGTGTAACACAGAACTTTGATCTCTGACCTGAGGAAGTTTGTAACGAATGCTCAAGTATTCTGTATGTTTCTCTGTAATGCAACTTTGCTTTAAGTTGTTCTCACATGTTTCTTTGTATTTGTCCTTAGCAATGGGTGGCAAAGGAGGAAGGCACTGAACAGAAGAAAAACATCAATCCAGAAGTAAGCTCTGCAAGCAGTTCGTCCTTTACTGACAGAGTCATTTGACAGCTTTTCCCCTTCTTTGCTCTCCCTGTCACTGACATGAAAGGCAAAGTCTTTTTCACATGCACAACTAAAGTTTATGTTAAAATTATGTATTCTTGCATTAAATAAATGGGGGCAGGGACAAGGAGCAGTTTCTTCCTTGATTAAACATTCTCTGTAGCACAGGCACACATGAACACAAGCTGATAAACGGAAGGTACTTTGGACTGCAAAAGTGTCTTATAAAAATGCTGGATTTAGCAACACTAGACTCTCCAATTACAGGTAGCTTGCTTTATTTATTTTACAAGGAGTGATCACAGTGCAAAAGTCACCCTGTTGTGAGAGAGAAGCATAGTAACACTTGGTAAGGGGCATCCAGCAGTTCCCTTTGCATGTGCTTCTAACGGGCTATCAGATTAACTTGTACTTAATTAAAAATACACATAAGCAAATGAGAACAGGTCCAAAGAAATTTCATAAATCATATATGCAACTGATATTTGTATCCCTCTACTATTTCTAAGGTCCCTTTCACATTAATTTAATTTCAAGTCCCTGTTTGTTTATTGAGAGGTGTTAGGATTGTCACAGTTGGACTGAAACTCCTCCTGTAAACTTACGATACCTGAGAACAGACAAGGAAGAGAGCCCATCTTATCTGGTATAGGTCTCACTACTGGGGCTTGCTGTTCTCCACGTGCCTGACTCCTTTCTTTTATATGTACTCATATGAAGAAGTTTCCCCAAATAAACACAATGCTGTCCATTCCCTATACAAATTCCCACATACATACATACTCCCCCACACTTCCATCTTCCTCCTGTTTTTCTGGCCTCTTATCCTCCTGCCCATAGCATCTTCCTCCCTCTGTATTTCTAACAAAACCACACAGTGCAGCTTCTCCTTCTTTTTCCCTATCTCAAGGCAGAGGGAGAGAGTCTCAAACATTCAGGCCAGAAGTTAAGAGGTGCTAGGGTTCATGGTGCTGCAATCAGTGATTTTCTCCAATGGCTTCTGTCACTCAGCTCGAGCAGTTCCGTCTCAGCTGCATCTCTTCACGGCTGGAAGATGTGTTTGTACCCGAGCGCCTTATGCTCTTAGATAGGGCCTTCTCCCTCCTGCCTAAACACCTTCCTGAAAGGACATGAGGACTGAGTGTTTGCCTCCAGTGCAACAAAATTAAATTTAATTACTTGATAGGGGGAGGAGTGCTAGCATGAAGGAGAGGCTGACGAAGAGGGGAAGAAAGGTATCTTCATTTGCTGTGCTATGCGAAGTATTAAAAGACAATTGAAAAACAAGGTCTCCATTTAATGGGATGGAGCTGCTTTCCTAGCAAGGTGCTAGCTTGGGCACATGTTTAAATGTAACCAGGAGTTGAAGTCATAAACTCATAGAAAGATTTAGTTTCAGAGAGACCTTGGTGTGAGGAGAATGGGGACACTTTTCTAGTCCAATCTTTTGCTTAAAATAGGGTTAACCTTAACGTTAGAATTGTTTGCTCAAGGCTTTGCCCAGCCAGGTTTTGAAATTCTTCAAGGAAGCAGATGTCACAGCTCGTCTAGGCAACCTGTTAAAAAGTTTCACCACTCTCACAGCTGAGATTCTTTTCTGTATGTGGAAATAGAATTTCCTTTGTTGCAAATTCATACTTACTCCAATGGATTATTAAGTACATACTTAATGGTGATGTATTTTAGAGTTTTCCACTTAAGAGAAGCACCAATATATATGCCTTCCTGAACTGGCACCTAGGTCTAGAAGTGGTGAAGATGGGACTAGAAACATCATTTACAGAGCTTAGTGCCTCCCAGTGCCACTGCTGAGAACAGACGCGCTATTTGCAAATCATGCACTGTCACATCAACAGGAATGGATGTTTTGTCTCTCCCTATAATTTCTGTACAATTACAGATGTAGAGATTTCTTTGCATAATATGGTGGCTTGTATGTTAGCTTTCATAGTTAAGGATCCTGAACTGTTTTGTTCACTGCAAGGGAAATGCAGCAACGTAATTACACATGGTTGATTTTTCTTAAGGTCAGAGACCTTTTGACTTGACTTTAGTCGTAGTTTACATGTGCAGGTGCATGTGAAAGCTTCCTTGCTCATTGCCTGCATGCTGGCTATCTGCTGCTAAATTTTTACTGCTGCCATAAATATCTAATTGTAATATTGCTGTTGTATTCTGTAATAAATAAAGAAAAGTAATGAAGAACACTGCGTCCAGATGAAAAGAAAAAAAATATATATAAATTAAGCTGTTATGGAGTAAAAAATTGAAGCAATCAGGATTCACAGACAACAGCCAGACTCAAGGGTCTGAAAATCTGGCTGAGAAATGTGGGGCACACTCTCTGAAATGGTATTTTAGATATGATTTTCAGCCTGACTTTATTCTCCTCTAGCATCCCTCCAGATCTCAGCTACCTCTCTGCAACAATGGTTTTCACGCATGCTCCAGTCACCTTTAAGCACAAGGCAAAAGGTTTGACTGGACACAAACAATAAGACCTAGAAACTGGTGTCACTGACCCCAGAAGAGGGAAGGGAGGGGGAAGCTGCTGGTTTTACTCTGATGAATTCCTGTCTGGTTCTTCTGTTGTGGTTGTCCCTGCTTATAACAGGCTTGCCTTTCCCACTGTCCCCACCAAAATAGCCTCCAGTTAAGCACTCCCCTTTCCTTCTCACTTTCAAACCTGCTCCATAGTCATCCTTGATCCCCATTACAGCAGCAAGCTCACAGCTGCTGCAGGACATCAGCAGGGTGCTGTTACCTTCCTCTCCTGCCTTGGCTTGCCCTCTGCGAGAACTGTGTTGGAGCACTTTGCTGGCTTGGGCTCTGCCCCATAACCTCATGTCACCCCTAAAAAAGGCTGCGGCAGCTTTGTCAAAGAGTACTGGGGTAAAGTTAGAGAAAGCTGGCTACGTGCCCAAGACCACAGCAAAATTTTCCTAAAGCGCTTAACATTCCTTACTCCTGGCAGCTTAATCACAGTTCTGCCATCTCTTTACACAGGGGGGAGGGAGCATAAGGTCAGTGTAAGGCAATGTGATTTTGACTGAACAGCATTTTATGTCTATTTACTACAGATTAAAGGATGTGGACAAGTAAAAGGCAAAGGAGAAGCTGCATCCTGTCTTTATTGATTTTTACAGATCACCAGTGATTCTGCTTTTGCAGCTTTGTCGACCCAACGTAATAAAAATAAAAGCATCGAAACTCCAGGCATCTGGCATAGCCTCGGTGCACAGGTGTAAATACAGACTCAGGAGTTTGCTGGTCTTTAAGCCTGGGCTAGTACATGGCTCTAATTAAGCAGTTTTAAACATTCCTCCCAAGGCCTAATGCAGCAGCCTGTGACTACTAAAATATAGCTGTGATCCACCAGCAGATCTTTATTCCCTTCTGTCCCTTAGCACTGACATGAAGTAGAGCAAGGAGGATGGTCTGTACTGGCCTTTCCCCATTCAGTGATTTCCCTGCACATGCAGATGCCACAGTATGCTCTCAGAGAACAGCAAGGACCTAGATTCCCATGGGCAGACATTAAAACACCCGCTTTAGCACTGATGATGCTAAAGTGAGTCATAACAATGAAACGAATGTAAGAATGACAAGTATCAGTAGAAAAAGCGGAGCAAAGGCATAACTCATCAGACACTTTTGTAAACTGAAGCTGTATTATGCAAAAAACAACGTGTGAACATGTCATGACAATTAAAGACCTTGTTTCTTACTTACCTGCAGAGGCAGAAGATTTAAAACTGGGTTTCAGCTTCAGTGTTGTCATTTCTTGACCTCAAATGTTTTTGTCTCGTTAAAAAATGACTGCCATTAGTGGGAGCTGACAGAAGGTATTTATGCCTAAAAGAAGAAAAAACAATCTAAACCAAAGCAAGGATCCTATATCACATATAATTTCACTTTTCTGCGCTTATGTGATTCTAGCATTACTAGTTTTGATTATTTTTCCCATCTTCAGATCTTGTGTTTAGAACTAGCCTAGATAGCTTTACTGAACCAGGGAGCATCTTCAGCTGCATTTGAATTCACTTAACTGAGGCAGCTCCAATAGGTCTACAGGAGAACAAAGGTAAATGCTTCCTTGTGAAAGCCTTACTCGTAGACCACTTAAACCAACTCATATGTACATTACTACAAATGAAGTATTTACATTTTTAACAGAATATAATTGAAAAGGTCAAATAACAACAAATATGGCAATGTAAATCCCTCGCGTCTCTCAATCAATCTTTAGACAACAAATAGACAGAGAGAGAGAGAGAAAGGAAAAGAGGCAGCAGTGTGTGATTACCAGAGCAATAGCAGTGAAGCAATACACTGCAGAAAGCACATAGCTCTTTGCACGAAAATCAATTTCTCCCATGGGATGGGGTCGATAGTTGTCTGACAGGACACTATACAGGCAATTTAATAGCATTTTATCTAAATGAATCTATTCCTCCCCACCCCCCCGCCTCACAGTCCATAAGTCGTCTCTCTTAGTAAAATAGATTTATTTTTTTTTAATCATACAACAGGAAAGTATTTATCATTCTGAAGACACTACTATTGTCTATTAAAAATCATTTAACCCTGATAGTTACCCATTACCCACAACTCATTCCCAACATTGTTATTCTAATTAGTTAACTCATGCATGCAGTCCATAAAAAATACTTTCAGTTACTCTGGAAACATTTTCCTTACCCCAAAATATTTTAAACTATCGATCATCTTTTCAGGACAAATAAGCCCACAAAGTAGGGAAGCTCAGTTGACTTGAAGGAATGCTGGTATCTGAAATGACATTTTTATGCAAGAAAAAAGCTTATTTTTTGAAGAATATGTTCTACAGAGACTGGTTGTCCAGTCTACCTATTTTAATGGTATGTAATAAATAATAAAGCTGAGCTGATCGTATTAGCGGATATCTATGTGAGGCAAATGGTAATGAATGAGAAACCCTAATAAGCATAATACCAAGGATGGATCTTTGGTGCTCTGGGAGTTTGGTATCGTGCCCCAAAGGCTCTTGTAAATCCAGCTGCACTTCTTGCTCATCATTTAGAAGATTAGGGGCTGATAAGCGACAGTCAAGCCTTATTAGAACAGGCTAAGGCAACAGGAAACATTAATTGGGTAATTTAATGCACAAGGAGACAAGAAATGCCTGCATCGTGGCTCAGATGCTGTTTCCTCTATTGATTTGTTTGTATCTTATTTTGCTAAATTCTCACAAATTCTTGGTGGAGAGACTGTAAGACAAAGCCTAAGTATAAACATACCAGAATATTTTTGTTATTTCCTATGGCTTCCCTTTACCCTTTGAGTTAAAGAATGAAGACTATTCCCTTGCCCAAGGACTCCTCCAACAAAGGAAGGGAGAGATCCAAGGTATAACAGCTAACTGCAGTGAAGTGGTGTCTCACCCTCTTACTTGTGTTATGGTTTCATCACAGCATGTGCATACAGCAGGAGCTGTGGGAGGAATTCCAGTCTCTCTTTTCCTCTAGAAAGCTGGGAGTACTTAACAAAGCCCTCTTCTCTTTCAGCATTCTGGAGGAGACGTAGAAATAGTTGCTGAACTGATCTTCCTCTGAAAGTAAGGAAGATGAGAGGAAGCTCCTGACATGGGTGTTTCTTCCCTGGCTAATACCAGAATTAATCCACTTATATGGGTGGATTCACTCAGTCCCCTCAGTGGTGGATACTGGTGTCTGGGAAAACCAAAATCTCTCAGTTACATACTAGCTCCTCATTTGGATCCCATTCTAAGATTTCCCTCCCTGAGATATCTTTCCCACAGCTGAATAGGAGGGAGAAGAACTTCTCTTACAGTGGAAGAAATTCAGTATGAGAAGAGGAGAGTTTTTCCATTACCTAGTTGACCTAGGCACTCTTTCCTTCATTTTGTAGTACTAGAACTTGGAAAATTTGGGTTGATAATTCATGGATGCTTTATTTTAATAATTTACATTTGCAGCAATTTAAATATTAAAATGCAGTTTGAGGTTATGCAAGCATCATTAATTTCAAATGAACATTGTACATTACGTTCTCTTTTAACGGCATTCAGTCTCACTTTTCGTAGCTTTATTCTGCTTTCAAGCATGGCTTTTGAATCATTCCTGCCAAAGATCCCCACTAGATAAAAAGCAGGAAACACGCACATCATCTTGTTGATGCAGGGGTTATTTGTACTTGCACTGCACACTATGCAGGACAGTCAGTGGCAGACCTATTTTGCTGGACACGGTACAACGATAAGTCAAGGCAGATCTCCACATCTCAGAAGATCTGACAGTCTACCTGGAACAAGACCAACACATTCCTTTCAAACCAGCAACTAGGTACCCAGTAGCTGGGTTAAGCTGGTTGGCCCTTTTCCTCTTCTGGAGAGAAAGACACCCCAATACTCTTTCTCTGGGCTTTCATTTTGCTGAAGTTCTGAGTGTTGTAAATGTACTGAAAAATTTAAAATTGTAAGCTGCCTACAACGGTCCATTTCCTTAAGGCCTCACACATTAAAGAGACACAATTAATACTTCAATTTAAGTACAGAATAATACAAAAGATTGTAAGTACATTCCTTTATAAAAATATTCAACATTAATGGTTACAGTAAGTAAAATAGTTTTCCATTTTTCTTTGTATCACTTTGGGGGAAAATGAGCATTGAAATATAATCTGGTTTAATGCTTATCTAATACAAGCAATAATTTATCTAAGTTACCATACTTTTAACCATTTCTTGAAGGTTTGGGGGTTTTGTTTGAAGAATACCTTAATGTGAAAATAAATATATAAATATATTTCCCTTAATGTAATAAAATCTCATCGAAAATATTGTCCCTAAGGAAAAAAAAAAAAAGTGTATGCTACAAAATAGTTCTTAAAATTCAGATGTTGCTTTTTGCAGTCTTTTGCAGTTGGAATTTCCACCCAGCCAAGATTTTTACTGGCCAGTTTTAAGCTACCTCTGCAATTTATGTTTATACATAAACAGCTCTGATTTTAATTGCTATCAACTTCTTATACTTGATGGATGGTCTTAAACATTTTTTGCCTCCAGAGACTACTTACTTTGCCAAGTATTGACACACTTTCAAGATTTATACTTCTCTAAGGAATGAAGTTTACAATAAAATATAATGCATTCCGTGGCTGTGAATGGTAATGTTACTAAACCATCCAGAGATATTTCACAACTGATAGTTATTTCTGTCTTACACCCAGCACTGCACTGCTTTAGTCTCACTATAGACTTAGGGTTTTAGGGAATAGTAAAATGCCTGATTTGCCTAATCTGACGTTTCAGAGATCCAACATGACTTAATTTAGGTTTCCTTCCACTAGATCCATTATTGGACTAATGTTTACACTTTCGTTTTTCCTGATAATTATTTTAAGAGGTTATCTCTTGTGGAAGGGATTCATTTACTTATGAGATCAGAATAACGTCTCACAGAGCTCAACTGCCACACTGCAGTCAGAAATAGGCATTGTGACAGAAGTGTAAAACACAATGTCAAACATACAAGTAGTTACTAATTATTAGACAGACACAACTCAGTGGATGACTGAGTCACATCCAGATCTAAACATTTGGATTGGATCCAGTTTGCTGGTAACGATCATGGGACACATTGCCTAGAGCAACCCCAGAGGACAAGGAAGGGTCCTTAGAAAAACCACGTAATTTTGTACCATCACCGTGCAACTGTGGTTGCAGTAGTGCAGAAGTAGCATCGTCAAGCTCTATCAGTAGTTCTTTTAAAATCAGCTGAAAAGATCTCCAGCACTGAAACAATTCATAAGTGTTACTTTAGTGACAAAGTGCATCTTTCAGCCTTCTAAGAACACATTTTCAAGAGGGAAGATTTCGTTTTCTGATTTTATTTTTCCAGCCATTTCACCTCTTTAATGCAGCATTTTATATTAACTTATTTTGTAAATAGGTAATTTAATGTCACACAGCTCCTTTGCAGAGGAAAAGGAAAGACAGCTCTGGATTGCTCTTTTTATCTTGTTGTTACCACTTCTCAAAGAGGGGCAGGCACCCCAGCAGTAAAATGGAACACGCTCCATGGGTTGCGCCACCCATCTTCCTTGCTGACTGGGGAACAGAAAGGATGCGATCCAAGAGAGTCTGTAATTTCCCTGGGGTAGGTGATGATGCAGCTTGTACAAGAGTAATTTGTTGTGAAGTTTTGAATTTAAACATCCCAGCTCTTGGCGAGACTACAGTTCCAAGTTACTTGTGTTTTGACCTCAAGATG
This sequence comes from Falco rusticolus, assembly GCF_015220075.1. Classification (NCBI taxonomy): domain Eukaryota; kingdom Metazoa; phylum Chordata; class Aves; order Falconiformes; family Falconidae; genus Falco; species Falco rusticolus. Next base: position 70,032,704 of record NC_051189.1, on the reverse strand, counting down.
GAGGAGACACACTGCAATTTCCGTAAAAGATATTAAAAATTCTAAGAATAAATTATTTTGACAAAGTAATAATTTCTATAATGACTCATTGGGAGTCTTGCCCTGGCCATCCTTTCTCTCCCAACCATCTTGTAAGGACTTTTTTCTAGAGCAAATAATAGTTTGAACTGCAGACAGAATAAGAACTGAAGCAAGCAGAGGAACGGAATTATAAAGAGACAGAAATGATCAGTTGCTTAAATCTGTTAATAACCAGATATAGAAAGCACAAATGAGAATGGTCAGAAAACTGAAGAGACCAAAAGATGAAATATTCTTGCAGATTTCCTCTTTGTAGGAGAAAGTAATAGAAATGGAGACCTAATTCAGGTTATGATTCAAAAAGCATGTGAATGCTTACTCAAGCACTTACAAGTTTACATAAGCATTTATACACAAATATTAAAAAGTTCTTCATGTTCTGTCAGTGTCAAGTTTGGTTTTACTTGGGCCTGGTAGTTTGCGTTGCAAAGATTTTTTTTGCAATACCACTAGTGAGTTTCCAGCAAAATTTTTGTTAGGAAGTAAATTAACTCTAGAAATCTATTTCAAGATATAAAACAAATAATTCTTCTGCAATGCATTTTATTTATTCCTTTTGATGCAAGGGTATAAATCTGACAGTAATTTTGTATCAGCCCAATTGAGGACTTATAAAGGACAGTGGATGAGATAATTAATTTCTGACTATTCATGTTTATTTTATCTTTAGCATGAATAGCTTATGAAAATCATCTGTTTCGTGGATGGTGCTTAATTTTAAACAGTTAATAGGATTACAAATTAATATAAACTGAGTGTTTCGTAGGGGTCTGCTACAGCAGCCCCTCACTTCTGGAATACACTATAGTCTGTAGTGGCATACAGTGGTGATGCACGGTAACTGCAGCTTTTTCCTGCTGCAGTTTGGGTTTTCTATTCACTGGTAACTAGATTTTATTTGTAATACATGTCATAAACAGGCACAGAGCAAGCTCGCAATGCTCTTGCCCTAAGCTGATGCTGATCATGGAGAGATCAGTTCTCAGAGGGTCCTATACAGATCCAAATGCACAAGGAAATATTTGCTTGCTTTTCTCATATGTAGCAGAATTGCAAAAATTACCTGTTTCCATTTATACCGTACTCCAGGACCGGTGATACTGCACAGTGTCTTTAGAAGAGCCTATTGTAGCCCAGGGTGGCCAGAGGTGATGGCTGTTGTGCTGCCTGCAGGACAGAAGGACAAAGGGAGTGGCAGCTCCTGCTGTACCCTCATCTAAATCTCTAATTTTTTTTTTTCTCCTCATTTTGCTAATTAAATGTATCCACATGAAAGAAATTGGCCTCCTTCCTCCCTTGTTGCTGTTCTGGCTGGGATGACAGGGTAATTAGGTTCTGCTGTCAGGTGCGATTGCCTGACCAAGACACACCTGAAACACCAGTCACGGCTACTCTGAGCAGTGAAGCGAGGGTTGTATAGACTTGTCATCCCCTTGTAGGAGTTTGTAACAGAAGCACTAAGATAGCATGACCGAAGTGCTAGTGGAAAAGGACGCGAGGGCACAGCACAGCAAAGGCTACAGGACCAGCTTTGATTTGTAAAGGACACAGTCAACAGCAGGCAAGCTCCTAAACATTGAAGAAGGCATTGCTTACATCAGGGTCAAAGGGTTGGTGCTTCAGTAAGGCCAAAGTACAGCTTGGTCAGCAGAGGATCTAGACAGAGGGGGGCAATAAAGGCATTTTTTACCTGGCATTGCTCCTCCTGCTCTCCCAACAGGAAGACACAACATTACTAGAAGGATGCCCAAAGCGGGAAATGGAAACAATGCATAGTAAACTATGTTTGATATTTACAGGGTCAGAGAGTTAAATAAGAAATATTCAGAAGCAGAAGCTCATCTCATAGTTCATATCAATCTTTAGAAGCTCAAACAGACCTATCCAACAAACTGCTTCATGATGAGCAGTCTCTGCCTGCAGTGAGGACTCTGCAGCCAGGTCATCCCCCAGGTCACACAGAGGTGCTTCTGCCCACACCTTGTGCACACGTGCATCTTGCTGCGCGTATGCAGGTTTGAGTGAGTGACATCCAGGAAGGCTTTGTACACTCAGTAGCAAAATAAAAGCATTTAGGTTAGAAAAGAAGGCTAGCAAAAAAAAAAAAATCTTATATATCTTCATAATAACTTTTGAGGGGATATTTTAATAATCTCAGTTTGCAGGATGTCTTCACAAAACACAAAGCTTGAGAATTTGATGTACTTCAAGGGCTGGCTCCTGCAGAACGTTAGTAGGATTTTAATGCTGTTACTTGTGCATTTTAAAATCTGCCTTTCAGCTAATGAACAACTTCTGGATTTTGATTACAAAGTTCCATTTACCTAGAAAATTCAGATCCACAGAGGATCTCACGTAGTGCCTCCACTTAGAAGTAGTGTTATGCTTAGTATCGTTCCCTTCCATACTTTCATTCAGAGGATCTCACGTAGTGCCTCCACTTAGAAGTAGTGTTATGCTTAGTATCGTTCCCTTCCATACTTTCATTCAGAGGATCTCACGTAGTGCCTCCACTTAGAAGTAGTGTTATGCTTAGTATCGTTCCCTTCCATACTTTCATTCAGTTCAACTGTTCAGATTTCCAGCGATTTTTACCAGTAATTTTTAATCATTTGCTTGCTAGGGCATCTTTATAACAGTAGGAAAATATTTAATGATGGAAAAAGCATAATGACTCAGAGTGAAAACCAATAACAAGCCCATCAATCTAATACCTAGAAGACAAAAAAAAAAAAAAAAAAAAGGACTGGGTCTAGTCACAATTTCTCTCAATTTTAAGACCTCTTTAGTTCAATGTACCCCATTAGGTTAGCAGATGTGAACCTACTTTACACTCACAGTACCCCTCTGTGAGGCAAAAGATTTTATCTGGGAGCAACTAAGTGCATGAGGAAGCTGAAAATTGCTGTCCATGGCTGTGCAGCAGACGAAGGAACCTGAGAGTTTTTAGATGGCACTGATACAGACCTTTTTTTTCCCTCCTAGAGAGTCACAGAGGCTAAAAATGCACATTTTAAGTCACTCCTATGGCAAGAACCACTGTCTATCCCCACTTCTTGACCCCCGTGCTCCCCTATTGGTGCATTCCAGGGTCCATAGGCAATCCCTGCCAAAATCAGCCCTAGCTCTGCTGCACTCCTACGTGGGCTTCCCTTGTTCAGGATCTCTGGACTTAAAAGAAAAAAATTCCCAAGCAAGGAGCAGCCATAAGCATCTTGAGCTGAGAGGGTAAGGACAGCACCTGAGCACATAGTGCTCTTTGTAACCACTTCTTAACAACACCGGGTCATAGAAATGCTGGCCAGAAGGGACTTCTGGAGGTCATCTCCCACTCAGAGTGGGACTATTGCCCACACTAGATCATGTCAGCTTTGCCCAGTCAAGTCTTGAAAACTTCAAAGTTTAGAGGTATCTTGAAATGTTTTCAAGCATGTCATTGCCACTGATTTGAGCAGAATTTGGAAACTTAAACACATATACAAATCTGTGTTTAAAACAATAAAGCTAAACAGTTCTTCCACCACTGTAAAAAAAGGAGTTGCTTTTTGAGCTCATGATAATTAAATGTACCTAATCTATAACATAGGGTTATCAACATATCTTGTACAGGCTACCTTACTCCTTCCTTATGTGAATCACAGAAGCTTCTGTAGATGGACCCATGCATCTGTCTTATCCCTTGTAAGCAGTAGGAGAATAGTGACAGGACAGCATCCATTGCAGGACTATAACAGTATATCTGCAGCTCATAAAGAAGTGTTTAAATGGATCCCTTCTTGTGATATTTGCAAAAGCAGGCAAGCAGTCATTCATTTCATATGGACAGCAGCTTAGCCCATCCAGGAGTTGTTTTTGACCATTGCTACTGAATGTTACCTGCAGCGAGCTCTCTAGCAAAAGTATTAAACATTAATATATTTCACTTGTGCCTATTGACTGTGAATTTTAAATAGACTCTGCTATTCTGTCCCAGCGGAATTTTTTTTTTCTTTAAGAATATATGGGGCTGTGCTTTCAGTACTTTTTCTTTGTTTAACAAGCAGCTCTTACTGAAAACCCAGTAGACCACAAAACCAGTCAGGGGCTTTTATCCAGGATGTCTGACCCATCGCCTGACAATAATTAGTTCAGGTTAATTACAGCAAATCTGTAGATTTGCAGCCTGAAATCATCTCATCCCCTAAGCTGAACCCTCCAGAGGTTTCTTTTATGAGCTCTGCATCCTAAGGGTGGACTTAAAGTAATGAATTTGTCTCTAATAAGATTCATAGGTTTGTTCCCTAAGCAATGGTGTCAATTATAGAATCTAACACTGATGGCTTATTTTGCTGAAAATAGAGAAATTGAGAGTTTCTAATGAAGCATGCAGGATTTTTAACATTTTTCTTTAACTCTTTGCATTGTCAAAATCTATAAAAATACAATTATGCAAAATATTGTACCACTTTCTATGTTATTTCTGTGTGTGCCAATAGCTAATTTCCTTCTGCTCTATAATGGAAAAGGTTAATGTAATGACTCTGAGATTTCATTTGGAAATGTTCCAGAAGAGCGTCTGAGTATTTGCTGCACTTAATAGCAGGAAGTAATAAGTGAGGTTATATATTGGTGAAAAATATTTCATGTACTGAGAAGATTAATGCTGGAGAGAGGCACAGGGGACACAAGCCTGAGGCTTCCTCCTCAATTCTGACACAATATAATATGTCCATACTTGATACGTGCCCTTCTGTAGTTAGTTCTTAATCATTAACAAAGCAGACAGTAAGTCTCTGGGGGATGAGGTATCAGGAGAAGAGAAGGAACAGGGCTCAGGATTCTCCTTTCTCCTACAAATGAGTGGCAGGCACCTCCAACTGGGAACACTGGACCAGATGGTACTGGTAGCAGCAAGGTGTCTACATAGCAAGATAATGCTATAACACCCTTCAAGGGTTCAACTCTGTCCTGAGTATTTCAATGTCTATGCTAATTTTTGTGCACAGTTATTGTACTTGGAGTTCCTGGAAGACGAACCACCATGTCACAGCTTTATTTCAGCATTTTATTTCACATTAACTTTATTACTTATGAAAAAATGAGCATTATTGCATACAAAAGATTTAGCCCTTTCCTTTACCTCAAACTTTTCAAATTTCCTTGTAATTCAGATCCCATTCCTGTTGTCTGAGACAGTCCAAGTCACAAAACTAAGGTTTTAAGTTCACGAGAAATAGCTCCAGTCATTTATTTTACTCATTTTAATAATTAAATTATTATTTTGCTTTTAACAGCATTGAAAGAAAAGACAAGGTTCTGGGACTCTTGACACCACTGGAAAGATACTGTTGAGGTTGGACCTAGAAGGGGATAAACGTGGCAATAGCTGTCACTAGAAGAGTGAATGTGGCTAAGAGGCACAGTACCCTGTACACCTACAACAGCTCCTAACATTTAAAACACAATTTACCTGAGCAAGATAAATTGCTAAAAAATTTAAACTATCACTCCACTGGTGGTAGACTGCCACAAAATCTTGTTCTGCTCCCCAGCCAGAGGTCACACAGGCTGGTCAATGCAAGCCATATTTTCAGAAAGACTTGTAGATCAGCTGTGGTCTCTCTGTGCCTTCAGCTGGGTGGGAGGGGATCCTCCACGCTCATTTGGTTCTGAGCACACAAATCACCAACCCAAAAGGGGAGTTTGGGTCAGTTGTTACAGGAGCTGGGTACAGACTGTTCAGCTGAACTTGGAGACTTGTGTTGGGTACATGAGAAAGGCATCAGGCAGGACAGGCTGCTGCATTCACTGGTGCTCTAGCTCACACTGGGAGCAGGGATTGAGGGCTGTGTATCTCCTCCCCTACCCCAAGTTGATGAGTTCACTGAATTCTCACTTTTTTCTGACTGTCATGCGTAATCTTCCACTGATCTGTGCTCTGAAGGCTGCTTATCTAATGAAGTCTATTTCAATGCACATTTGAAGCAATAAAGGCATCCATTAGGAAGAATAATATTTAGAAAAGGAAAAAAATACACCAGAGATGCAAGATTAAAAAGAAAACTCCCTTCTCTAGGTTAAGCACTGATCAGATGCTTGCAGTGATGCATTTTTTAAGCTGGAAAACACTGTAGTAATGTATAATGGATTTACATGGCAACATTTGGGGGGGGGAGGGGGGGGCTGCAGGGTGGCTTCTGTGAGAAGGAATAATGGCTACCCCCATGTGAGAGACAGCCAGTTCCAGCTGGTTCCAAGACGGAACCAATGCTGGGCAAAGTTGAGGCCATCAGCAGCGTGGATAGTGCCTCTGTGATAATGTATTTAAGAAAAGGTAAAAAACTCTGGGCAGCAGCTGTGAGAGGGGAGTGACAATATTTGTGAGAAAGTGCCCTGTGAGCCCTGAGGAGAGGAAGGAAGAGATGCTCCAGGCACAGGAGCAGGGGTTCCCCTGCAGCCCCTGGTGAAGACTATGACAAGGCAGGCTGTCCCCCTGCAGCTCATGGAGGGCCACAGTGGAGCAGCTGGAAATGCCCTGAAGAAAGCTGCAGCCCATGGACAGCCTATGCTGGAGCAGGTTCCTGGCATGACCTGTGAACCCAAGGGGAACCCAGGCTGGCACAGTCTCTGCCTGCAGAACTGTGACCTGTGGGAAGGACCCATGGTGGAGCAGTTCATGGAAAACTGCAGCCCGTAGGAAGGGCCCGTGCTGGAGCAGGGGAACAGCACAAGGAGGAAGAAGTGGCAGAGATGAAGTTATGTACTGACCGCAGCCCCCATTCCCCATCCCCCTGCACTGCTTGGGGAGGGAAGGTAGAAGAGTTGGGAGTGAAGTTAAGCCTGGGAAGAAGGGTAGGGGCAGGGAGAGGTGTTTTTAGTTTTGTTTTTACTTCTTTCTACCCTTGTCTGTTATTAATTGGCAATAAATTAATTTCCTTAAGCCTGTTTTGCCAGTGACAGTAATGATGAGTAAACTCCCTGTCCTTACCTTGATCCATGAGCTTTTCATCCTATTTTCTCCCTGTCTTGCTGAGAAGGGGCAGTGAAAGGGTGGCTTGGTGGGCGTCTGGCAGCCAGCAAAGATCAACTCCCCACAAGTACCAAGGTCTAAACCTTTAATAGAAAAATCACTTGATTTCATATTTTCCCAGTGGGCTCCAGGACTGTATTACTGGAGAAGGAAACCCATACCTAAGAAAGCAAATGGATTGGTCACTACTCCATCTCAGATGGCAAGTGCTTTAGTATCAGCTGCTGTTTTCTCCGGGGCAGGGATCTGAACCTACAAACTGGATATTGTACATGGATATCCACTCTGCTTGAGAGAAGAGAGGGTCTACATCAGCCTATCTGTAAGTCAAGCTGCCTCTTACTCATTCAGACAAATAAAAACTCTTTCAAGACAAGCAATTGAAGACCATATCAACACCCAGAAGTTGCAGCACTTGTCTTAAACACAACTTGACCTGAGATTTGTATTTCTGGGGAGGAGGCAAGAGTAGGAGGATCATATTAGAAAAGGCTCCATTTTCTTCGTTCAAATAAAAATTCTACAATCTCTTAAATCTCTCCTAAAAGTAAAAATTGTTTTTCAGGTAGCCCTAGGGACTGTCAAGTGGTATCAATTACTTATAAAACTATTTTGGCCACCTCTTTGAAAACATTTCCATTACATAGTTATCAAGCAGGGGTTTCGTTAGGGTAGGCACATGCTGCACTCTGTTGTTAACCCTGTTAACTCAGCATTACAACATATTTTGCCACATAACAACCTCTTCTCATAGAAAGACCACAAAAAAGCTCTCAGGTGTACAGAATATCCATCTTTTAATCCTGTATTGCAGTCAGAACTCTCCTTACTTGGAACCTGTAACCTGTTAATTGCCTTACCCTCATTTATATGATAAGTGGTTCATTTCCTTTATTGTGATTGAATCCCCTCCCTATATTACAAGAAATCTGGAGCTGCAGAGAGTGCTTGATTGGATTTCATTGCTGTAGGCTATTTCTTAAACAGGTTACAGGTTGACAAACATAGAAGAGGGATCAATATCCATCCTTTGCCTCATTGACAAGCTAATCTTTTCAGTAAACATTTCATCAGTACCTGCCATTTGTATACATACCTGCCTCATGAGGATGGAGAAAGCTCTGCTTTATAAGGTTTAGGTAACTAATAAATGAAAAGACAAGAATATAAATGGGGTAAATCATCAAGATAGCATTTTTAGGAAAATAGCCTTTCATTGCCTGCAGAATACAACCAAGCACGTTCCCAACCATTCTTAATTTTAATTAGGTTGCATTACACTCAGACCTGGTGTCAGCTTCTGTTTCTGTAGCTCATCTTGTACCACCCTCTCAGAAAGGTCTGCCCCTCAGCCTGAAATCTTCAACTGTGTTACAAATGCTTTTGAAGATCACGCTCACCGGAATTAGAGATATTAAATGAGCTCAGCAAATGTAACAGGGGTACTAAACTGTCCCTTTTCAATGCATGGGGCCTGCCCACTTTTTCACTCCAGAGTAAATGAGAAGGACCATCACGCTCAACAAAGTGACATCCTCCAATCTTATCAGAGGTAACAGGACTACAGAACTATTTTGAGTGGGGTTTTAATGAAGTCGAGGCTCCACTAAACACTTAAAACTCATGAGTCATAGTCCAAAAGAAAGCGAGAGAACTATGTCAGGTGTCTTTGGAGACATCTTTTTTCGTTTGCTTTTGTGTCACACGCTGAAGTCTCCTTCCCCCACAATGATGTGGGCTAGAAACTGGCATTGTCTCTGACATAAATGAGGGCCAAGATTATTGCTGTATTTAGGCTTCTTTTACAGTACTGCCTATTCGAACTGCATGGCTGAATGACAAATGCTGCAAAAATTGGCAATGCTGAATTATGGTCAAATCTGAGGCAGAGCATGAAGATATTCCCTGCAGGGTCCAGGGTGAAGGAAAATGGCCAGCAACCATGAAACTTTGGGTTCACAATAAAATAAAATAATTCCGCTGCTGATACTTTAGTAGTAAGTTTATTACTATCTTCCTATCTTCAATATCAAAGAAGCAGATATTGGTGATGCAAACCAGCTGTAAAGCATGGCAGGAAATCAATTTCTCTTACCAGCCCTTCCTTTGCTTCTAGAATCCAAAGCTGCTACTGGCTGTACTAAAGGACTGCACTATTTACTCTTGCACTCCTGAAATACAGCCAGCAGAAAAAACATGCAGAACATGTGCACATGAAAACAGCTCTTTTCCACATAGACAAGTCTCCCTTCATTGCTCCAGACTCTGCCTTTTCACTAAGGCTAACAGCAGCAGGCGTGATGGTGCAAACTGGCCATGGGTGCATATGCTACTTTCTCTAAGGTGCTTCTGATCAAAGTTACAGCATTCCTCTATCTTCAGGCAACGTTAAGGCTTCTAGACTATCTCCATATAAAACCGCCAGTGGATGTTCTATGCAGTCATATCAACACGCCTAGGATACCGCACCAACTCTGCTTATGGTCTATGTTCATTCCTTTTGACATTTTTAATTTGCCATTTTGCCAAGTCTGACAAACTAGAAAAGCCCCCTCCAATCATTTTGGAGGCAAGCTCTTTCTTCAATTTCTCACTGACTTTCCTGTTTCATTTCTTCTGTGACATAAAGACACTCTATTAAACCACACAGTAACATTTACCAGTCAAATAAACTTTGTAGACAGTATAAAATACTAGAGGTGAAGATTACCCCAGATATAACTTTGCTGACACCACAGGAGTAACATTAGAGATATATTTCAGTCCTGCATCTTGCCAATGAAAATTGAGGTGATAACTGTTCAGTGCTTGAGGAATGAGAATAGAGAAAAAATGGGACAGTGTAAAGGACAGGCGAACACATGTATTTCCTTTTCTTCCCAAGGAAGACCTTTCTTTTAAAATTTTAAAAAGTCTTTTAAAATACAAATTAACTAACTGTAAAACACCGCAGCTGTCTGTTCTATCATGTATATATCATAACATTAGGAAGAGCAAGTGGAAAGGAAGAGCTCAGTTAATGTTCAGAAGTCTGGGAAAGGATTTAACGTAACGTATTTCCAGCATATTGGATGCCCTCTTTTCTCATATCAAGACAGTCCATGTAGGTCTGAGAACTTCTGTTTTCTAGCATTTTCACTTAGCAGAAGCAGTGTTAGGATACATCTTTTATTTGATGTGCAGACTAGAATAGAAACGTAAGAGGGAAAAAATATTCCCATAACCATAGGTTAATTGCTAGTAAATGTTGCTCAAGCAGTCTTGGGTATGTTGATTAATGGCCTCAGTGAGCAGCTGAAAAATAGCTATGCTGCTGGAAAGATCATTAGCAATTTTAACTCTTCAGCTATTGTGATGGGCATAGAGAAGCAATTACTAACATTTATAATACATTTCACTGAGTACAGTGGCATTCTGAAACGCAAGTTACAGTGAGGTGGAAACAATCACTGAGTTTTTCTTCCGTTCAGTTTTATAGATGTTTACAAGACTGAGAGAGGCAAGATATTTTTTCCCTTCTTTTTCTAAAGCTTTTAGACACACCCTTGATAAATGCACAGGAAATTTTATACATAAACAAAAATACTCAGTTCTGCTTATTAATCCTATTATTTGAAAGAGGAGAGGGACAAAGATGCTGCATGAAAGGTAGCATGCCAGTGAGCAGACCTTGTTTTAGCTTGTTGAGGCACAGCAATATTAAGCTATGCCTTGCAAGAGCACAAACCTTGCAGTCCAGAGCCCAAAGAAAAGAATTATGGGCTTTCAAGCTGCCTCTGATCTTTCAAACTCTGAATATCACAGCCTTCCTCAGAGCATCCAGGAGACCCTGGTGTTTTTGGGAATTCATGACACCGTGCCTATCGCAGTTTCAGTGAGGGGTTCTCTCAGCAGTCAGAAGAGGGGATTTCAAAGCTCTTATAGACCACTCCAGGCCATTTACACTGCATACAACCAGGGCAAGGATATCATCATCAGCCTTCAGATAGCCACCCAGCTTCACAAACACAGTCATAAATTGCCTTTTTCTAACCTAGTCCTCCGAAAAGAACAAAAGTATCACCTTCAGCCTGATTCTTCCTAGTGAGGCTTCTGCAGGCTAGAGTGTGGCCCCGCAACACCTGAAACACTGCATCCAGCAGGGTGGGAAAATAAGCAGCTAGGCTAAGAAAAAAAGGTCATAGACACACACCTGCATACACAGCGGTGAACATCGCTTTGTTCAGCTATAAAGCAGCCTCTGGAAATGATGATCAGATTCCATGAAACAATGTACCTTTCAGCTGTCTGTGTGGTAGGCAGGGCATACTGGGACACAGGTCTGCCAAAATCAGCTCTGTGTTGCTGAATGCTTGGTACAGCTGCAGAATCTCCTCAGTCTGCCCCACTGCATGAGCCAGATGTGCACAGAATTATTCTTTGCAGTCTTTATTATGTTTTTTTCAACCCTCCCATATTCTTTGGGTCACCTTCCATTTTCAACCCTAGGAATTTCTTGATGTCTTCTGTCCACCAGATCATGTCTTTACTGAGGAGTAGCATATGGGATACACGCTGACGAACATTTTATCACTTTGTAGGCCCTGGTCTAGAATATAATCACCATATAAAGGCTTTATGAAGCATCTGTGATGCCCAGAGCCCTCTCTCCCTGCCCTCTTTCTGTGCTAGCACAGATGTACTTGTGTCACCTACCTTCAGAGACTCCATGACTCATATTAGCATTCAAATCCCAGGAAGGGAAAATAAAACAATCCTGAACTGCAAGACAAAAAGGATGGCAAGAAGCTGAAGGCTATATCTGGCTGATAATGAGACAAGTTCAATTGTAGCAGGCTCCTGGAAAGCTCATCAGGAACAATCCCTCACATGGTTTCAGAAAACATGCAACAGGAAATTACAGCCTGAAGGCACTGTGTTCGCTAGCAATTCCCAACCAAGAAAGGGAGAGAGAGGACAAACCAAAATAATTGAATAAGACTCTTTGAGCTTTGTATACAAGCTCTGCAATTGCCAAGGGAAGTGGGCAAGCAGCCAAAAGGACATAATATATATCACTAATTATCAAATATAGGACAGAAATAGCCTACTTCTTGGAAAAAACAATTCATAGAAACATGGAATTGTTTAAGTTGTAAAAGACCTTGAAGATCACCGAGTCTAACCATTGACCTAGCACCGCCAAGTCCATCACTAAGACATGTCCCTAAGCATCACATCTACATGTCTTTTAAATCCCTCCAGGGATGGTGACTCAACCACTTCCCTGGGCAACCTCTTCCAATGCCTGACAACCCTTTTGTTGAAGAGATTTTTCCTGATATCCAACCTAATCCTCCCCTGGCGCCATGTGAGCCCATTTCTTCTTGTCCTGACAGTTGTTACATGGGAGATGAGACCAACCGCCACCTGCCTACACCCTCCTTTCAGGCAGCTGTAGAGAGCAATAAGGTCCCCCCTGAGTGTCCCTTTCTCCAGGCTGAACAACCCCAGTTCCCTCAGCCGCTCCTCATGAGACTTGTGCTCCAGACCCTTCACCAGCTTCGCTGCCCTTCTCTGGACGCGCTCCAGCACCTCAATGTCCCTCTTGCAGTGAGGGGCCCAGAACTGAACACGGGATTCGAGATGTGGCCTCACCAGTGCCAAGCACAGGAGGACGATCACTTTTCTTGTCCTGCTGGCCACACCGTTTCGGATACAAGCCAGGATTGTTAGCCTGGCACATGGCTGGTTCATATTCAGCCGGCTGTTGACCAGCACCCCCAGGTTCCTTCCTTGAAGCAGATCACCACTCCCCTCCAACTTGGTCTTGTCTGCAAACTTAGTGAGGGTGCACTCGATCCCCTCGTCCCGATCATTGATAAAGGTATTAAATGGAACTGGCCCCAGTACCAAGCGCTGGGGAACACCACCTGTGACCAGCTGGATGTAACTCCATTCAACACCAGTCTTTTGGGCTCAGCCATCCAGCTATCTTTCTTGGCAGTACCCCACCAACAGCCAACTCGCTATTGCAGGGGATTTTGTCTTTTTTGCAGACAGCCTGAGTAAATGTGGGGGAATGAAGAAAAGTGGAGGCAGGAGGAGAGGGGAAGCCATCTACACTGCTTGTGTGGCCAGGCAGGACATTGCTTCCTCTCAGATGGGGGCAAGTGCTACAGGCTTGGCCAAGGCGCTCCGAGGTAGCCTTGCAGCCCCAATTCCACCTGGAGCTGTGGCCAGAGATCTCCTCCTCTGTCTTCTCCCACTCCCAACACATTCACAGGCACCAGTCAGCACACCGACAGGTATCTTGCACTTTCCCTCTGTGCCCAAGGCCAGATGAGGGTATTTAGCTATTGAGGCAGTACTACAAAACAACATTGAGAACTCTATCAGCCAGGACACTAAGAAATGCCAACTTTTCATGTCATACATTTCCTTGTTGTTAGTTTGTTTTCTGGAGCCTATGTTTGATGTGGACTTTGGATGCAGGTACAGACAGAGCAGCAGGCCTAAGCTGTGGTGCCTGAGGCAGCTCTAGGTGCAGACTCCGGGCTCACTGAAAAACCACAGGACAGAACCCAAATCCACTCGCTGCTCCATCGCTGTACCTCACTCTGTGTTTCTATGGGCTCAGCTAAATCCCTTCTGAATTACATTTTCAGTCAAATTCACAGCAAAATCACCCCAACCCTGGCCCATCTTTATTCCACTGGCTTCTGTGATTATTTTAATATATTCCATAACGGAGCCGTGAGATCAAGATCATTAAAAGTTACGCCTAGAGCCAAACCTAAGGTGGCATAGATGGCAAGGCGCCGCGGGAGCCGGGGGCGGGGGGGGGGCGGTGGGACTGGCGGAGGCGGGGAGGGGGGGCCGGCCCCGGCCCCGCTGCCCGCGGCGGGCGGGAACCACGGAGCGACGCTGCCACCTGCCGCCCGCCGCCCGCCGCCGCCGGGCCGGGCCGTGGCGGTCCCGGGGCCGCCCGGAGACAGGCCGCCCGGAGACAGGCCACCAGGAGACAGGCCGCCCGGAGACAGGCCGCCCGGAGACACCCGGAGACAGGTCGCCCGGAGACAGGTCGCCGGGAGACAGGCCGCCCGGAGACAGGCAGCCCGGAGACAGCCCGGAGACAGGCCGCCGGGAGACAGGCCGCCCGGAGACAGGCCACTTGCCGCTGTGGTGGCCGGGCAGCCTCGGATAGGGCCCAGCCACGCCGCCCTGCCCGGGGTTGGTTTTCATACCAAACAGGGGGGTGAAAAACATAAGGGTCCATCCCTTCAAAAGGTTTCAGCAGGCAGGCAGCAAAAAAGGACAAATTAAGTCTCTGACAAAATGGCCAGGGTGAAGAAGAAACATAGGACAGACCCTGACAGAAATCCGTTGGACACCCCACATGTGTGACTGCAGAGCAATCGCTGCCGTTTGTTCTTCTCCAGCACATTAACTGTATTTTACAGCTGTGCCCGCCTTAAGGAAGGGAGAGGCTATGTAACACCTCGGCATGTAGCGCTGGGAGCCTGGGCTCTGCAGGCCTTGCCGGGCTTTGCAGCAGGTGCATAGGGCTGGGCCCAGGGCGGGTGCCAGGCCCCCGGCCCCCCCGCAGCTCCCTGCAAACGGCGCCAGAGGGTGAGCTGGGGAGGGCCTTACCGGCACGGCTGAGGGCAAAGCGGCCTTCGTGATTGTCTCCAAAGAGCGGACAGCCAGCTAGACCTCCCTCCTGACACGCCAGTGAGCACGTCAGAGCTGATGGGTAGGGGAGAAGTTGTTCTGAACATTCCCAGCCTTTCATGATATAACCCCCCATTCTGGATTTTGATGATCAGCTTTGCCCAGGCAGGCTGCCCCCACCAGGCATCACAGAGTAGCAGGCTCTGCATCTTGGCTGTGCTTAAATGTACTCTTGCTCTCTGCAGCTCTCTTTCTTCACCAGCTTCTCCTAGGTTGCTCAGATCCTGGTCTGCGTATCGTCCATGCTGTCCATGCCTGCTTTTTCTGTGTTATTTCTTTCCAGCTCACCTGATGTAACCAAAAGCCAACTGCATGTCATTGCATCGATGACAAGATTCTTGCAGTCCTGTCTTGCTCAGCATTCTCCTAGACCTGCTAGGACAGACAGCTCAGAACAGACAGAGGAATTGGTGTCTGAGCAAAACCAAACAATATAACTTCTTATTAGAGGGTATAGTAGGTAGGACCCTGATAACACTGCTCAAGAAAGTAAACCAGCTCAAAAGAGGAGCCTTGCAAGGCAGATTTACAGTGATTGCTGTGTTGTGCAAGGGTAAACGCAGCCAGACAGCCCTACTCTCCATGGAGGTACAGAGGAACTTTGAAGTGTATGGGGAGGAGCATAGAGGAGAGGGGGTCGCTTGGCCCCCAGACTGCTGTTTGGGGTATGTGGGAGCACAGCGATGGCACTCATCCCAGGAGGGCAGTAGGGGCGCCCACCATCAGAGGGTGTCTCCAGAGACCGGGAAGGGGAGGCTGAGCCAAAGCACTGCTGGAAGACTCTCAGGCCCTCCTTGGCTTTCAGCACTTAATGCTTTTCACAGAGGGTGGTTTTAACAGCTTGAAGAAGCAGGTTATTTCTTAGATTGTGACTTCCTTTGGGCTGATCATATAGGAAATCCAAGGCCTAGTCCAACTCCTGTTTTGTGTTCCTGCCACAAGAAGTGAAATCCCACAGTCTGGTGTGCAGAGTTTTGGGGAGCAGAAATTAGCTTGTGATGTCCCCCAGAAAGGCAAAGGAAGAGCTGAAAGGCACCAGAACTCAGTCTCACTATCTCCTTATGGTATGGTTTGGGAAAGGCAGTACAAGGATGGAACAGCTCACTGTGGATCTGGATGTGCAGACAGGTTTTTTGGTCTTTGGGTTGTGTAAAGTAGACAGAAATAGTGACGTACTTTTCAAATTTCACTTTCCTACTGTTTAATAACTAAAGCAGCCTACTCCTGACTTTTTCGTGTGTTCTCCCTAAAAATACAGGTTTGGGAGGAAGAATTGCCTGGGTTTTGTCCTTTGGGGAAGATAAAGGAGGGAAGCTGGCGAATTAAAATGCATAATGCAGGCTTCCCTTTTTAGCACTTTTTAAAGACTTTTCCCAGTTCTTCCCTAAGTGCTTTGGTATTATTTAAATGAGAAAATTGGAAATGAAGCCTCAGACCAGCTAGAATGCCTCCTCTTCTTTCTCCTTCTGCTGCAAAAAGACCTTAGAAACCATCTGCAGACCTCTAAAGATTTCTGTGGTATCAAAGCTGTCAGATCTGCCTTTTCTTTATTTCCATGGCTTCTATGTGTACAACCTGGCTGAGAAAGCTCTTAAGCACCTTGTTCTTCTCTAAAGTGACAGGAGACAACCTTTTTTTGCCACCTCCCAATCCCTACAGCTCTCCACGATGTGGCGGAGAGTGGAGCAGTACACCTACACAGATTCTGTATGGCTGGTAAGTCAGGTTTCAGTGTACACTTCCCAAAAATCATACGGCTTTTGAGTGAGTCACATCAGGAATGTTACCATTCCCTTTCCATTTGGACTCCTACATACACCATGGTTTACTGTGCAGCCAGAGTTCATTTGCAGAAGGCATCAACATCATGATCTTGGGTCACGAAAAACACACTGTTTAAAACAAATTTTTACAATCATACAATCATACTTGCACGGACTCTACTGAGTAGAGTGCAAGAAATATGCATTAAGTCTATTTGAGTGGCTTTGTGTTTCTTCCATGTCCTAGTACCTCTGATGTCCCCTCAAAATACTCTGCCTAAAAAGCTCTGGAAGTGCAGTTGCCACTGTAATGTTAAACAAATATAACTACAAGCTTTGTTTTGTTTTGTTCTCTCTTTACCTACCTTCCCAGTTCTCTCTGACATTAAAATAAAACCTAGATGCCAGCAGAGAAAAATTCTGACTTGACTCACTCAACTAGCATATATACACTTTTACATCAACCATTCAAGAAATTACAGGGCAAATAGCAGCAATGTCATCAGGAAAACCTAGAATATTTTAATACCATTAGTTTATTTAGCATCAGCTTTTACCTTTATGTCAGTTGCAGCAAGACTGTTCTTTTTAGAAAGTCCTGTTTTCATTCTCAGGGGTGGTAATGCTCTGCACGTGAAACGTTAGCCTATTTGGAGCTGCAACATTTGTCAGCTGAAGGCTGAAGAGAGGAAGGCCCCAAGACTGCAGTTACTGAAACACACACATCTGAGTGGGAGCTGAGTGGGTATTCCTTACTAAGAACACTGAGAGAGGGAGCAGCAGAAATAACATACAAAGCAGGAGTTCAAGACAGAAAGAGGTACACCTCTTCATCTTCAGCTTCAAGTGCTAGCTCAGTCTTTGCATAAAGGGATGATGCATGACTTGCTGTGCGATTTATCCTTTCTTAGAAGGTCTCTTCTTTCTTTCCTGGATTAGAGTACTTGCTGCTTTTATTTGCTCCATGTTGCAAAAGTAATAATGTCCTGTATTAATGTCCTGGAAATGAAATTTGGAGATTATTCCACAAAGACTCAAGTAACAGCAAAGACTTGAGTAATTCATATTCAAAAATATTTAATTTTCAGATGTTGATTATATGTGTTAAATTCTTGGTTACAGCAAGAAGATTGTAACATACAGCATCACAGTGACATATAATCAAGCCATAACAGTGCAGTTTATTACAACTGTGTAAACAAAAAGAAGTATTTCTGTAATGGCACTCTTCATGAACCAAATTCTGGCATATTGAATCTCAGCAGAAGTCAAAAGAAACATTTACAAAGAAAAGAAAACCCCAAATGGAAGCACAGCATATGAACCTGGCCAAAATGGCCCAATTCACAAGAGAAGAAAGTGTCTTTTGAATTTTTGCTTGCTTGCTTTTAAGGAAATTCAGTCTGAAGTTTTTCAAGGCATCAATCCAGCATGTGAAGTATTTTTACTATTGAATGTTACGAACAAAGAGTAAACGTCTTTTAATTATGACCATGTGAATACCTCTTACTGTGACATTATTAAAGGAGACAAGAGATGATTTGGGAGTGTTATTGTCTGTATAGCATGACACCTGAAGATATTCCTTAGGAAATAAAAATAAGTTGAGAAACAAAATCCAGCATGCTTTATCAAAGTAACTTTTTTGTGTGAAAATATCTAAGAGAAAAAGTAGTATTTTACTTTCTTGTAACAGAAGTAAACCATTTGATTATAAGACGATGTACATACTGTAAACTGTAAGATTGGGTTTGAACTTGACATACACTCATCTCAAATAGATTTTAAGTATTAGCACCTGAAATGTAACGCTAGGATTTAAACAATTTTAGTAGCTTTCAGGTCATGCATGCATTATGGTTTGCTTTATAGGTAGAATTTTGCCAGCCATGTTTTAGTGTTCTGTGAGATCCTTTTAATAAAACCATGTAGGTCTGAATTCCACTACATTTTATATGTGTACCTTTCATATGGGAAGTTTTGCATATATTCCATGTGCAGAGAGAAGGCTCCAGAGTAGCAGGAGGTGTAGATAGAGCAAAGTAGTTACAGTTATTAGAAAATACTGGAAAACTGGGACTACATGATGTACTTACAAGCTGGTATCTTCAGTTTACAGAAAGCTATAAATGTACTTTTTTAAAAAGAAAGACATCCAACATGTGCTTACTCACATGCTGACACAGAGTTCATGCAAACTATTAAAAAAAAAGTTACAGATTTTAACCTTCGGAAGTGCTGCATAGACTTCATCCTCAAATAAACTGAAGCCCCCTCAGAAACAACAGGGACCTAATGTGCAGATTGACTCAAGCAACATGTAATTGCTTCCTCTGTAATGAGAAGTGAACAGCAGTATCAAACAGGAAATTTCATTGAATCTTGTTTCATTTCAAACACTGTTAAGTCCAAATCCAGGTTCACTTGTCATTAAGCCATAGGACTACCTTTAAAAAAAAAAAAAAAGTTATTTTCTTGGAGGAAGGACATTTTCTTCATAATAGCCTGGATTTACTACATTTCCAGCGGGATCATATCTAGCCACCACAAATGTTGAGCCATCACTAGCAGATGCTTTTCCAACTCCCATCTTTTTTGTATTCTTCCAAACCATTGCTGTGAAGTGACCTGAAGAAAGAGGAAGAAATATTTGCATTCATTTTAGGTACTAAATCTATAATATTCCCTTTAGCACATGAGAGGTGGGGAAAGAAAGAACAATACAATACTGTTCCTTTCTCTTAACAGGAGAACAAGCTAAGGACACGAAAAAGACCCTACATAAAGGATTTTATCTTGAAAAAGCCTTATCTGATCTGGGTCTACACTATTATTCCCATTTCCATGTCATATATGCAAAATGAGAATACCTAGTAGGAGAATCATGAAAGAGATAGTTTGATGAGTATCTGATAAAATTTGACAAAGACATCACATCACGGTCCTTACTCCCTGCAATATGAATAGCAGTTCGGCCAGTGACTGTTAGACATTTGCTTTAGCCATCTCATGCTCCCCCATGTGTCTGCACGTGCAACTGTTCACAATAACATTTTTTGAGGCTTCTGCCTAGCTGTAATAGTCCACTCTGCATTGTTCTGCTCTGCCAGTTGTTCCCTCTATGCATAGAAAAATCCCATCAAAGAAAGACATTATTTTCTTCATCTGAAACAAGCTCAGGCATATCTCTTGCTTGACCATCGTTCAAGGAAAAATGTTCTATGTTCATCCAACACCAGCGTGTCAATATGCAGTCACTGGCCTGTTCCTCATCTCCAAATTATATCTGAAGTCATCTGTGTGATTGGAGTGATATAATTTGGTAAAATTCACATCAATGTAAACACCAGCATAATACATTTAATAAATACTTATATGATTCCAGTTTATATTTTCTACAAATTAATTTGCTTAAAAATAAGTTGCCTTTTAAAAACTTTGGAGTTGGAGGAAAAATGCAGTATTAAAGAACCCCACAACTTTTGCTTACTTCCTCATTTCTCAGTTGCCTTTTACCCTTCTGTCAGTTTCTAACATAAAACTTTGGGGAAAATCTAATTTTTTTCCCCTAAGAAAAATAGGTAGATCTCTTAAAAATATCAAACAAGTTGGCTAGCCAATTTTTTAAAATAAAAGCTGCATTTTTGAAAAGACAGTGCCTGGTCTGAACTTACCTGTCCCAGAAGAAAACCCTGGGTTTTGAAAGCTGTAATTTTTTATTTCACTGTACCATCTGTCAGCCACATCCTTCCCTGAAAAAAAAAAGAAATCTGCTGTGGAATCATGACATAAACACAGAAGTGTAGCTCCCTTACAGCCCAGCCAGCAAGAACCTCTGTTAATAGCTGGCAAGGACTTCTAGAAATACTTAGAAAGTCTCTATAATTTAAAGAGGTTTTGAAATGTAGGTAACATGGTAGTACATGTATCTTACCAACTTTATTGTTTTTCAATAGCTGTTGCTACTCAGTTATTACGGACTCATAGAAGGAAAGGTTGGAAGAGACCTTTAAGATCATTGAGTCCAACCATTAGCCTAGCACTGCCAAGTCCACCACTAAGCCATGTCCCTAAGCACCGCATCTACATGTCTTTTTAAATACCTCCAGGGATGGTGACTCAACCACTTTCCTGGGCAGCCTCTTCCAATGACTGACAACCCTTTCAGTGAATAATTTTTTCCTAATTTCCAATCTAAACCTCCTCTGCACAACTGGAGGCCATTTCCTCTTGTCCTGTCGCTTGTTACTGGGAGAAGAGACTGAACCCCCACCTGCCTACACCCTCCTTTCAGGCAGCTGTAGAGAGCAATACGGTCTCCCCTGAGTCTCCTCCAAACTAAGCGACCCCAGTTCCCCCAGCTGCTCCTCAGAAGACTTGTGCTCCAGACCCTTCACCAGCTTCGCTGCCCTTCTCTGGACACGCTCCGGCACCTCCATGTCCCTCCTGCAGTGAGGGGCCCAGAACTGAACACGGGATTTGAGGTGGGGCCTCACCAGTGCCCAGTACAGGAGGACAATCACTGCCCTTGTGCTGCTGGCCACACTGTTTCAGATACAAGCCAGGATGCTATCGGCCTTCTTGGCCCCCTGGGCACACTGCTGGCTCGTGTTCAGCCGGCTGTCCACCAGCACCCCTGGGTCCTTTTCCCCCAGGCAGCTTTCCAGCCACTTTTCCTAATTTACTAAGTTACTAATTTGTTCAATACTTTTTGTTAAGCATCTCATGCCATCAGTGCCATCAGTGACTTGAGTTCTGCTTGACACAAGCACTGTCCATCAGTTTATCCACTGGAGTGCCAGGACCATGTGGCTGGCACAGCCTGGCTCAAAGCCTGGGCAGGCAACCCACAAAACACCTGTAGAACCATGTCGAATTCATCCTGTTCAAGGAAGATCTCTGCAGTAAGGTGCTCACCTATTAGGTCAGAGCTGGTGAAGACTACTATACTACCACCAACAGATCAGGAAACAGGACCATCCACCAGTTCTCTACTGTTAGATCTTAACAAGGCTGAAGTTAGGAAAATCTTCAGACAAGAGAGATGTGTGGCACAGCATTTGAATTGAGATGGGGCAGATACCCCTTTAGCCCTCAAATAAATGTCCTCAAAGAAACCATCTGGCAATTTAAGACATTGAGTTTACATTTTGTTCTGCCCAGAACCTTCTGTAACTTTCTTTCAGCCTGGAATATAATGAAGGCACATCTCCTTCATCTTGGATGAGTGCTCCTGTCATTAGGCTTCTACAAACAGCTTTCACGAGATCCTCCCTCTTGGAACATGTTTGAAAAGACTGAAGTGAGCCTTGCCAGATTTTCTGAGCAAAAGGGCACAGGGGTCTTTTCTCCAGGGAGGCCTCCCACCTGTGGATGCAGGTGTATGAATATATCCTCTTACAGCTCCAGGCAAACCAAAGAAAAATGACCCTTCTGACATCCTCTAGTTTTCTGTGTTCTTCTCATCAGCATTTAATACTCCAAATTTCTAAGTGCATTCATTTTTAGGGGTTCTTACTAAGCACTACAGTCACTGTGAATGTCCACTTTGAGGCACTCTTAACTCAGGGTACTACAGATACCTCAAATACACATGCCTAGGAGCAGCTGCTGTGTGGAAGTCCTTGCATCCAGCACTGTCTCATCAAAGGCTTTCACTGACCACGGCTGTATAAGGACTGTGACTATGGCCAGTGATGTAGCACTACATGGCTGTCGGTCTTTAAGGTTGATATTTGCCAAAGAAATAATTCTTCCTCATTTTCTGTTGAGCAATTACAGAACCTGATAGAAAGGAGCAGATTCTGCTAATCTGCAGCGGGTCCCATGGAACAGGCACTCAGAGGGCAGGAGCTCAAACCAGAACTTGCAGATCCTGTGCACTCAAAAGTCAAATGTTACTTCTTTTCCATTACTGGTTGTTAGGAAATTCTTGTGTCAAACACAGGCAGGGGGGAAGGAGGCAGGTTTTTCCTTGAGCTACATCAATAATGAAATTTCTGCTTAGCATTCCAGGAGGTATAACGCAAGGCCGGTTGATTTCATAGCAAGCTGCCAACACTCTTAGGCCTACCGTCATGAAGAATGCTGGTCCCTGATGAACTGTTGGCTGCAGAACAGCAATGACTCATGTTTTGCTATTTTGCAGCAAAAAGTCTTAAACTTGCACTGTTTAATGGTGTTAACATTTTTAAACTTCACCTTCTTATGAGTGCAGTCTGCTAAAAGGATGGCGTTGTTAGCCTGGCTGTCAGAGCCATCTCTTGAGAGGTTTGTGAACTGAAAGTAGTATGAACTTACCTATGCCGTGCTGCTTGTTACGAATAGTGCTCTCTTAGCAGAATCAATTCACATTTTCTACATAAAAAGGCAGTAAAACCTCTCTTGCTTCCCAGAGTAAATGTTTCCAGAATAAAAATAGGTTCCTTCTTTCCCTACTGTCCCTAAGCCAAACAACAAACCATGTATGTAGAGGAATGAAGGCAGTGAGTTGATGAACATTGATGATACACAGCTGTGGCCTTGCTACGTAGGCAGTGGGTTGATTGACATGGACAATGTGCAGCTGTAGCTGGTTCCTGCAAAGTGGTTAAATAGCTCTGAGGAGCATAGGAGGAGGGAGTTTAGATGTGGGAGGGGGTCTGGAGAAGGGAGACCCTAGATGTAGCAGAGACGTGAAATAGGGTGGTCTGGCCTCTGGAGGATGGAGAAACAGCAGGGACAGTAGAATCTGACCCATGTTAAAGCCTTGTTGCAGCCTGCTAGTTTTGCTTGTGCTGTGACACATGTAGACCTGTTTTATGGCTGAAGTCTGTAACATAAATATCTGTTCATTTGTTACTCACACTAAAGCAAAAATGAAGACTGAGAAAAGTGCAAAGACCAATCTTCACGCAATACAAGAGGAAAAGAAAACATACATAGTAAAAAAACCCCAAGCAAAACAAGCAGATCATCCTGTCCCCTCCTAGACTTCAAAACTATAAAGAGTTTAGATGTGTTTTGTGGTAAGCTGAGTGGAACAGAAGTACAGAATGTGACTGCAGACATATCAGGCCTTACGAAGAACATGTATTTTATGTGTATAAGTGCTTAAGTTACTAAACTATGTAAGTAGTGTTTTTACAGATGTAGGACTGCATTCCCACTGCTACCAGCGCTTCATTCCCTCTGTTAACATATCAGTGTGATGTAGTATAAAGAGCAGCTCAAGAGAAAGTCATCCCCACTGCTTACTGTAGCTCTAAGAAGTGTACCTATGCTCCATGTGACAAGAACTTTAAATCTCCATAATGGAAATATTGCAGGACACATGGAAGTTTTGACAAACACAGTATCTCTTCATAATTATTTTTTTAAAATTTAAAGAATACAATCGTGAAAATTTGGTAACTCTTTAATTCAAGGGAGACATCAATAGCATCAGGTAAGAATACCTCAATCGTGTACATGAAAGACAACGAGTATAGTTGGGCAGCACAATCTGTGATGTGTTAATTCCCAGACTTTGTAGATGAAAGCTTGCAACTTACTGCAGCCAGGCAGTGGAAGCCTAGAAGCTGATAGCTATGTTCCATTTTTCTTGCACAGGATCAGGTTATTATTATATGGCATTGCTGTCATCCTTCTTGTATTAAAAGAGTCATTGCATCACAGGATGTGAGAAATTAAAGATTAACTTGTTCCCGGCAAAAGAGAAGGTGACCAAAGGACTAGGCAACATTTGACAGACTCTTACTTGAAATCATGTTAAAGAAGTGTCCTGTAAGTGAAGGGAATGAATTATATCTGTCATATGCACCTCACAGGAGGTGGGGGGGGGGGGGGGGTCCTACGTGGAAGTTATTACCACGTGAGAAGACAGACAGGTACCTAGCGATTAAACACTCTCCTCTGAAATACTTCTCTTCTGATTCTTTGCCCCTTGGGGAGCTTAAAACAATACAGTCGTGGGACACGAGCCAAACCAGTGCCAAAAGTGACAGCTTATATACAGGGGACTAAGGAAAAACTGTTTTGAGCCCAGTGACCCCTGGGCTTCCAGAGAGAGAACAGCAGAGGAGTCAGCAGAGCATGGAGCCTACCTGCTTTAGCAGGAATTTGCATCCTCAGGCTTTCTGGTTCACTGGACTGACCACAGTATTTCCATTTCAGATTATTATGGAATAAGTGATGCAGTTATATTTAGTGTCCTTGTCCCTTGCATTTCGATGTTTCATTGAAAGCAGCTCCCAGTCCCTGCAAAGCTCCCCCAGAACAGGGGCTGGTTGCTGTTCAAAATGCTTTTCAATCAGAAGAAAACAACATGGAAAAGACATCTCACTCCCACCTCTCATTCCCAATAACAGCAGAAATGTCGGAACTTTACTTCTATCAAAAAGCATGAAGGTCTGTCCCACAGTCAGCGCTGCAGCTTCTCTTCTGTTGTTCCACTTGCAGAACCAATTAGTATAGTGCTGGGGTTTTTTTTGAAATATCCTTCCCGTTTGCACTGCTGTAAACCACATTCATAGTTGAGACACTTTCTCCACGGAAGCATAGTTTGACTCCACCCTTCTCCTAGCCATAGCTGATTGATGACCTGCTCGGTTAGACTTACTGGATGTTCGTTTCAGAACCGGCTGAATCTTGGTCTAATGAGTTTCATCAGTGCCGTGACTCTCTGGAGACATCTGCAGTGCATAAAAACTTGGTGCAACAGTCCTTGAATTAGTGTCCAAGTGTAGTTCTGCCCAAGACTAGGTCTAGAATCAGCATAGTGGTTTTATTTTATTTACCTAACATATGAGCTAGTTACGTGGCCATATTGACTGTGCCTCAAGCCGCCTCATATGGCCAGAGGATTGACAATGTGAGGTCAGTCCATACAGAGGACTAAAAGTCCTGGTGTAAAGTTCTGCTGATACCACTCTGAAGGACAGAGAGATAATAAGGGGCCACTGCGCATGAACAGGTCTCAGTACTTTTCCTCTGCTTCCAGCATTCCTCATATAGGTCCTTATTTTATTTTACTTTATTTAACAGTACTGTGTAAGCCTGGTGTTACGACAGCAAGAGATGCATCAAGGCAGGCTCTCAGTCAGAATATGCTCCTCCGGGGCTGGGGCAGAGGGTGTCTGTGCTGCTGTGGCCACTAGACCCCATTTGTAGGCAGACCCATGTTCATCCCGTAACAGATTTGGGTGATAACATACAGTGATTTTCTCTTACAAACTCTCTAGAGTTCATAAACTGCAGTGTTTTCACAGGCAACACAGCACATTCTTCACGACCACACCATCCATCCCAACCAGAATTTAGTCATCCAGTGCTTGCCTTCAGCCTCTCGACACATGAGAAATCAGATGAGACATCCTGAGAACCTGACATACCACAGCTGCCAAGACAGGCTGCGGTCTCTTCATTAGTGGCAGATGACAGCTCACTTATTTGAACACAAAGAGGAGGCTGCCATGGAGCAGTTCCTACAGGACTGCAAGGAGGAAACAGCTGTCAACTCTTTCTTGGATTACAGGAATAAATGTATTTCCAGCAACAGCTTTAGGCTATGTAACTCCAAAATCCTGAATACAATTCAAGGTATTCTTGTAAGGAGAGGAGTCAAACTAGAAGGCTTTTATAGGTGAAAGCTTAAATCTTCTCTGAAACAAGAAATCACCTTCTGGCATTATTACAGAACTCAGTAAGAGCCAAAATAAACAACAGCATCACTTTTAGAGAGAATACAGAGTATGCTAGAGGTTTATTGAGTTTTGCTTTATCTGGGAAAGAAACCAGAAGATACTGCCTGCCTTTGTTAAGCCCTTGAATGGATGCCTTAATACAAATTTCAGCCTCATTGAGCAGGGTACAAATTAACTATCCAAAGGGAGCTATATGAGAAGAAGAGGAAGAATGAACCAGCTCCACAGAGATGAAGACTAAACCCAGACCAGAGAATAACTTTCTTTGAAGAACTAGTTTTCTCATTCCGGTACTTTGAATGATCCTGCTACATAGGAAATGTAGAAGTGTTTTACAGAACAGAAGAGGATGTAGCTTAATTTTCTCAGCAAGACATTCAGTCCTGTGGATAAAAAAATAACAAAAGAATTGCTTAAAACTGGAAAGTTATGTATGGAAACCATGCACTGAAGAAAACAAATGGGATCCAGAAAGAGACAGGCATTATATAATTTAGGGAAAAATTCATGTGTTTTGTTTCCAGCTCCCTAAGTGGGAACTCTGTGACTTTACAGGGAAAGGAGCACAGGCCATTAACACAAACAAGAAGGAAGAAGTAAGCTCAGTGAGTCATAGCTGCTATGCAAACTTTGCCATACATCTGGGTTTTCCCATGCTGCTCTGAACCCTTGCCTCAGACTCTTGCAATGGACAGAATGCCAAATATGAGTAGATCAAATTGTATTTTTCCACCCTGGGTTTCTTTTTCAGCATGAAAAAGTACCTACTGAGAAATAGAGTTAGCACTTGCAGAGGAACCGAGCAGCATCCCTGGGTCTAAAACTCACTTACTAAAATTTCTAGGTCCTTCCTACAGGGCCTCCAGCCTGTAGAAATGAGCTTCTGTCTCCCTGAGGCTGTGCTGGAAATTCCAGGGGTAGATGGGAATAAAGAAAGCAAGTGGTCACTTTTAATACATCCCACCTGCTGTCTCAGCAGGCTAAGGCATGAGCCCTGCCCACTGCAGAAGGCAGGAGGGAAGAACCTGCTGAACATGGCTCCAGTTGAGGACTCCCTGCAGGCTGTCAGCCCGGCCAAAATTCAGCTCCTCCAGCACCCAAACCAAAGGCTGCCAATTACGTGTTACATTTACGATCAGAAAATATATGGAGTATTTTTGTCTTCAAAAATGAAGGCATGAAAAGGGCTCAGAGACTGTTTGCTGACAGTGCGGAAGTGGCTAGATGGCTAACACATTAATTAGCCTCTGCCACATTGGTGTCCACCTCCTGGTTTTGCCCCCACCACTGAACTGCTGTGTAGCATGCAATGGCCATTTTTCCACTTTCCTCACCATAGCTGGCCTGTGGTCAGCCTTCTCTTCAGCTGGACAAACTAAGAATAAAGGCGAAGTTCGGGGGGGTTGACGGCTTCCTTCTCTCCTTCCGTGGATGTACAAGTAACATTCAAGACAGCTCCACAGCAGGGACATATGAAGCAGCCTAGCTGCCAAGTCCCACCTCCAAAGGGACACAGGACACTACCACAGTCCCTTAGCCCCTCTGTGCCTACACGTGCTTCTTGCTCTCAGTACATGTAGGTGACTGCAAACCATCATCCTGTACCCTGGGAGCCTGGGCTGGGCTGTGGCAGATGCATTTTTGGAGGAGTACTCTTGCAACCAGATGCTCTGAGCCCAAAGTACACAAGGCAAGCGATTTATCCAGTGTCTGTGAGACAGCAAGAGAAGAACGCTTACCTGTTTGGTCATAGGATGCCCATGCTAGGTTTTCTCCATATTTTCCATTAGCAGATTCGGAGCTGTGTTTAAGGACCCTCGTGGTAGCCAGTTCTTCTGCATACCTAGCAAAGGAATCCACACATTGAGCCATGGACCACAGCCACCACGAGCAGAGAGAAGGAGGAGCAGGAGGAAGAGGAGGAGATGCAAGCAAGGAATTTTGCTGTGAGATGATGGTTTAAGTCAAGTTACTCAGGTGCAACGCCCTTAAGCCAGGGATGCTTTAAGCTTACAAAGATTTAGGATTTAGGCTAACGGAAGGCCTGGAGGCTATTTTCCCTGTCTTCCATGAGCATCTGTGTTACTGCTGAGAAGGGCTTAGAAGAAATCAAAGGGCATATTTTCCACCACCATGTCCTGCCTAGCACCTGGAAATCCACTGGCCACACTTAGCTGCAGCTGCTGGTGGAAAGGGAAGTACCTGCAGCAATTGCTACAGGTGTCACCTCCTGACATTTCTAGGTCCCTCATGGGAGTAACTTAAATATTCTCAGTGAGATGGAAGAAAGACTGAAGTGGGGGTTGAAAGCAAGTGTAAAACCCCCTACATTTAGAAATGAAAACAAGCCAAATGCAAAACAAGAGCAATGTGCCAAGCAACAGTACAGAAGAGGATAGGACCACACAGAGAATCTGAGGCAACAACTGTGTGCACCAACACAGGGATAAGCAGCCCTGTTTCTATGGAAGCTGACATGTGTGAGAGTGTGGGCTGTATTTTATTATCTTATGACAATAGGGTTAAGAAGAACATCATGTGTAAAACAACTATTCTCTTTATTCAATATTGGAAAGGCTTCAGTACCAAGACAATGAAATTGGAAAGACCATTTGTTATTTCTCATGGCACAAGGAATAGGAGGCAACACATAGAATCATCAGGTCATAGATTTAAAAGTCAAGTAAGACAAAGCACTTTTCCACACTGTGGTGCAGAAGTCATCACTGAAGGATGGTGCAGACACCAAAGCACATGTGAGTTTGAAAAAGAGCTAGACAAATTTACAATGTGTGTGTGTGTGTAACCTTTAGGGCTTATTAAAAAAACCCCAAAACCCAACAACAAAGATGATACAACCTACTACTTAGGAAAACTGTAATTTCCAGGAGAAATCTGTAATTTCCAGAAGATAATGGTGGAAGGACCACCATATTTGTTTTGTCCTGCTACATCTTCCCTAATCGTTAATTACTGGCATCTGCCAGAGTTAGGAAATTGTCCAGCTGAACATTTTGGCCCAAGTTAGTATTTTAGTCATTAGGTTCTCATTTCCTTCTGTCCTAATCCTCCCACCAAAACAAAGTATTTAGCTGCCTCCATTAGTTTAGAATACATGAAAACTTGTTAGTCTGCTAGACCCTGGACTAGAGGTTCTCTAGATGTTCCTTCATGCCATATATCACTACAGTCTTGTAATTTTTCTCTTCAAGCATTCCTACATCCCAAGCAAGAGGTAAGACTAGAACAAAGTACACACCACACATGGACAAAGTTGCCAAGGACTTGGGACAAAGGGTGATTAATTCACTCTAGCTCAGGCAGTTGAAAGCATGGGATTTGCATCTGAGATCATCACCCTATGCTTCATTACAGTCAGAGATAAAGACACCTGCTGAGGGTGACTCATGCTAAAGCAGGGATCCAATAATCAGTTCATCTAACTTGTCACAATTATTGGAACTGAAAATACTAGGAAACAGACCATTTTCAACACAGATAGAGAAGCACAGGGAAGTACCCAGAGGTATGCTAAATATATACCAACGAAGATATCAGATACACCTGAAGGTAGTGTTGTAAGGGTGAAGTTCTCTGAATTTAAGATTATACAAAATTTGTCTTGGCAAATATGAGATTTCTTATATTGCATATATTTTATTCAGATCAAACCATTTCTGGTTCTTGCTATCAACCAGTTTCACCAGTCTCTGAACATTTGTCTTAATTCTTACAAGTTCAGTTACAGACCACAACCAAAGGTTTCCTATTGTTATTCATCATGATGGGGAAAGTCAGCTGAGACCAGAGAGGACTGTGAGGAATTCCAGAGGGATCTAAAAATACCCAGCAGAGGCAACAGCACACTTAAAGATAAATGTGGAGCAATGCATATTTGCAGAATAATCTGAACTATTCATACAAGTTGACTTGTTCAAACCAGCTATAGCACTTTGGAGACACAAGTGTTATTGACAAGTCAATGGCATCTCTTCCTTGTTGTGAGGCATCATGTAAAAGAGAAACAAACCAACCCTTTGAAGAACAGAAGGAAAACCCCAGCAGATTACAAAGGTATGTGGATGAGTCATTGGCATTCCATCTCTTAGAAACACTACATCCAGTTATCATGATGACTCAAGAAAAAAAAATGTGAAAAAATCAAGACAGAATGAGATCTGTTTGCGCCAGAGGGCATGTCCATATATCACATTCATGGCGCGTTGTACAGCACAACACCTGGCAGACATCTGTGGTCTAGGAGTGCAGGAGCTGGTGCATCTCTGTGACAGTGCTGCACCACGCTGGGATGGGACAGTAAGTCGGTTTCTGGAGAGGCTGCAGTCTCTCTGGCTCCCAGCCAGCTAGCATGAAGAGGTTATGGAAGAAAGCCTAATGGGAGATGAGATCTCATGTCTGCAGGGATCAAACGGGCCACTATTTAGCTATTATGGAAAGACATCTATTTTCTGAATAGTTTAATCACCATTTACTCCTTCAGGTATCTCCTTTGTACTGTGAGAATCAGCCTGAAAAAAATGAAGATTTTCAAATCTACTTTGAAAAGATTGCTGTAAAAGGAAAGGAAATAATCTGGTTGTTGTATCTACAGCAAAAAGGACAAGTGGAATTGGACTCAGATTTCTGTAAGGAAGACTTAAGTCAGACAGCAAAAAGATGTATCTACTGTGCATTAGACTGACAAGAAGTTGTGCAGTCTACAGCACTGGAGAAGAGGTAAGATCTGTCCTTCCTGACAGACTAGAGAACAACATATACTGATTTTGCTTTTGGGGGCAGGGAAATAGGCAATTTGATCTGAAATTACTTCCTTCTGATTCCATTGATCTTAGACCAGACATCACTCCCTACCATGAAAGAGTTAGATTCTCACTATTTCAGCAGCAGTGGATATTCTCCTGCAGATGGCAGTTCATGTGACAGAGGTGATGATGAAGCACGTTTTAGGCAACTACCCTCTGCAGTGGAGACATACCAGTGCAGACAGATGCAGCCCATGTCTGGAAAAGGATGCAAGAAAGATTTATATAGTTGTGACCACAGAAGTGTCCATGTGACCAGCCAGTGCTATACGATGGAGAAAGAAGGGACAAAAGAGCTGGGTAGGGAAACTGAAAGAGTCAAGTCCCTCACTTCTCACCCAGTAAGTCTTCACTGAATATCAGCACATCAAAAGACAAATATTTTTTTTTTCAGTATGCACAGTCAAACCTAACAGATAAAAGTGTCACAAATGTCATTAGAGAAAAGAAAGACTGAACTCACTGTTGGGCTCCTCTGTTTAACTTCTTGCAGAGTTTTAAAGGGGGAACTCCATGTTTCTTCCTGTAGTCATTGTGTGCTTTCAAGACTTCTTCGGCAAATTGTTTGGAAGCTGAAATCACATCAAAAAATTGGAAAGGTCTGTCAAATACAGACATTAGTGAAGACAGAAAAAGCATACCCAGTAGCTAAGATGCTGGTGCAGGCTGGACTGAAGAAGAGAGGAATACTACCCTCATTACCTGGCAGTAGGTTGAAATGAACTGCTAATGCTTTCAATCCAGGAATTAACTCTTAAGAGACACTCCCATTGGGATGGTACAGACTTACTAAAGAAGAAAATGTGAACCATATTCCCTACCTCAATAGCAAGGTGATTTAAGGTTAGTTTGACTGACTTTCAAGATTTCAGTGCACTGCATCACCATTATAAAGTCTCAGAGTAAGCAACAAATAGGTCCTTTGATGAGATGCACTAAAAATGCAAATTATTGTCACTGTCTGCAAGAATGTTCTGTATTAGTCAAGACACCACCTAAAGAAAATGAAGATACGAAAATGTTCAGAACTATGCAAGTACTTTGAAATATACACCATTCTTTTTATTCGTTATATAGTACAAATTCATAAAAACTCAAAATGCATCTCTGTTTGGCTCAATACAAATTTAACTGTTCACAAGCAGCAAGTGGTAAGGAAAGAAATGACTGCTGGGGATGATTTTCCCCCTGCCCCCATGCTAATGTGTGTTCAGCAAATATCTGAATTCCAAAGTAACTGCAACATTTTAAAAGAACTCATGTTTATACTTTGGTAAATGTGGGACTTTGAGCAGCACAAGGCAGAGGACAAGCAACAAGTCATACTGCAATTCACTTTGACAGCAATTTCATGTTACCTCCTTTTATGACATTTTTCCCAAGGGTCAGAGGAAAAAAAAATCCTCTCACATTGGTCACCCTGTGGAATTTGCTGCTTTAAGAAAAATTTGAACCTGAAACAGGGCATTGGGACATTTAAAGAGGTATGGATAGCATCTTCAAAACAGAAAGATAGTTTTCACTTTCTCTGCCTTGCTGAAGCTTCTGAACAGGCCAAGACATCTTTGAGTATTTACTCTGCTTTTACCATGACACAAGTTTGTACATCTATTAATGAGTCATCAGCTTCATTTCTGAATATCCTAATTAGCACCACTCCCATCATTTTCCTTGTAAGACACCTTTGAAGCCCAAATAGACCTCATGACTAAGAAGTTCTTAACCTTAGATTTCTCAGCTTCCTCTCACTACTTGATTCTAACAACTATAATCAGTTATTCTCTCCTTTATTAGCATGTACACTATTCTGCTGTTTGCAATGATGCATTTTCCCCACAGCAGAGCTGTCAGTTTCACATACTGCTCTCATAACTTTTTCCTATGGCAATTACCCAACCTGTGCTCATATATTAAGTTATCTTTGGAGTGCTCGCCAGTTTCCCCAACAGCTTTAGGATAATACAGCAGCCTAAGATAATCTCAATATAAATGCACATAGAAAGCCATCACTGTTTCATGCATAACCTTAAACCTTTTGAACACAGTCTGAAGACAGGTTAACCTTTTCCAGACCAAAGTGTCATTGTGGACATATATCTAATATATTCTACATCAACATGCTTTCAGGATCACTTTTTTTGGTATAGAATTGTTGGCATAAGGAACGCTGTTGAGTAAGATGAAATCTGCCCACCACCTTCCTCCTCAGGTTTTCCTTCAGTTTTGTGTGTCACAAGTTGCATATCATCAAACAAAACAGGCACTCCATTCTGCTGTTTAAACACCCACACCCCCTTTTGCTAACAAACCTGTCCCATTGCTCTTATTACCATTGCTCACAGCTCACTAATTCTGTAAGCCGGACTCTGAAATCTCTCATCTGTGGAGTCACAGCCTATTTCTAAAGCATCTATTACAGGTTAGAGAGGAAAGCAAGCCAGCAGCCAGTTCACTTAACTTCACTGATGCAGGAGTCCATGATTCCAGCAGGGACATTTTAAGACAGTCTGCAAATCAGAGAAGTTGAAATACATGGCTTTGGAAGTTGCACCACATACTCCAGGCTGCATTTGTCTGCACAAGACCATCTTAAAGCTTGTGGCTATTATCACCTAGACTTAATATCTCATCCACTCAGCATTAAATAGCAGATAAACAATCTGACCTGCAAGTGTGAAAGTTGCTGTTCAAATTATTTACTCTCAGTGGCAATAAAATTGAAATTCTAAAAATAAATAAATAAATAGAAATAAAAAAGAAGTCAACTTAAATACAGGCTTTGTCAACTGTCAGTCCATCCATTAACAGAAATGTTGCATAATCCAGCTCTGTACTAACATTTTGACTTACAAAGACCAACAAGATGTGGACAAAACTGCATTTCATCTAGGCACAGCAGGCACCGCTATGCTGTCCCTAGAGAACCTCCATCCTCCCCTTTCCTCAAAGGCGGCTGCTAAAGAAACACTTATCTACTGTGACTCAAGCTCATGTGCTGACCGCCTCGCTCTGCATGGCTTCCCCCGTGCATGCTGATGAGTGGAGAGGGACACCCAACTGCCAGATGTATTTCAGATGTGTTTTGAAAGGCATGTTAAGTTTTTCCATTTTACCAATGTTCCATACACTGAGAAACCAGACATTAAAAGTGAGAGTTAATGGGAGTTTTCAGGCTCCCACCCAAATGGGAACAGCTTCCCAGACAGCTTTGGAGACATACTTTTTTCCCTTTGTGCAGGCTGCTTAAACTGCTAGAAGAAATTATTGCCTACTGCCAGGAAGTTAGGTTTGGCCATGGATCATTACACAGCTTAATATGTAAAACAACTAAAGGTATTAGATATAGTTGTTTGCTCCTCATTATTCAATTATTTACCTCTATTTTGAATTCTTCTGGAACATTGGCTAACTTAACGACAACACGTGACAACTAATTTCCAGTGTATGATGTACAGAGCACACCTTATAGTTGTTATGCTTTTGGACTTTCAGTTTCATTGATCAACTTCGTGTCACCACAGAAAACTGAGCAGAAGCGTCTAGGTTGCCTTTTCCAATTGGATTTTTTCCCCCTGAGTGTTCTATTTCTCTGTTTTC
Organism: Falco rusticolus; assembly: GCF_015220075.1. Lineage (NCBI taxonomy): Eukaryota > Metazoa > Chordata > Aves > Falconiformes > Falconidae > Falco > Falco rusticolus. Next base: position 69,998,035 of record NC_051189.1, on the reverse strand, counting down.
TTACTGTCTCTAAACATGGCCAATCTTAGTCTTTCTCAGGTGAAGAACTCTTCATGCCTGAATCCTTTCTGCCTCTTCTCTGAACCCTGTCTTCTCCTGCTTTGTTTTTCCCTTAGTTTGGACATCAAAGGTGGAGACAGTCTTTTTAGCAGGGCCTGTAGTGTAGGACAAGGGGTAATGGTTTTAAACTAAAGAAGGTAGATGCAGAGTAGAAACAAGGAGGAAATTTTTACAATGAGGGTGGTGAGACACTGGCACAGGTTGCCCAGAGAGGTGGTAAACGCCCCATCCCTGCAAACATCCAAGGTCAGGCTGGATGGGGCTCTGAGCAACCTGATCTAGCTGAAGATGTCCCTGCTCGTTGCAGGGGGGTTGGATTGGATGACCTTTAAAGGTCACTTCCAGCACAAATAGTTCTATGATTCTATGAAATGGACTTCATGCAGAATCTTACACAGAAGTGTCCCATTATGTCTGTCTCAATACCTCCTTGAACTGTAACATAGGCCTCAACTCTTCACCCAGTGTGTGCATTACAGGTAAATGGAGATAATGATCCCACCTTTCAATTCTGCCCCAAAATAATTAGAAATGTGCTTGTGTAATGGCTAAAGCAACATATCTGAAGAAAGCCGCAAAATACACTTCAAAGGACCCACCATTTCTGAAAGAGGTAAACGCAAAAACCTGATACCAACAGCCCTGGCAATGTGAGTCATATCACCCAGGATATGAGCCTTCCCTGCCCAGAACCCAGGCAGGAAGAAGCCAAGAGCCAGAATACATACAGAGGACACAAATGCAAAGTGAGCAGAAAACACATGAAGATGAAGAGGTAATTGCATAACTGTTTAAACACTGTGTGTAGTTCTGCTTTAATACTGAAATCCCTTCACGCTCCCTTGATTCTGCAGAATTGCTCTACCCTACTCTAATAGCAGAAATGGGGTGTGAAATAAGAATGCAGCAAATACAACTTTTTATATGTCCAACAGGTTTGTGAAAAAATTCATTGGAGGTCTTAGGGAACTGTAAAGTAATTGTAACAGGAAGTCCTTTGTTAACTGGTAACTGGTGAACTGCCCGAGACAACTGAAGTTACCTCTATTTCTACAAACTTCTCGAAGTATATCAACAGACTGGAAACAAACAAAATTCTTGAGTAAAAGACATACCAGTTTCTAATGACCACATTTTCTTCTAGACCTTTCTAAGAGACCTGACATATTTATTATTCATAATATTTATCCTCACTTGAAATGTAACTCCCTGGAAACTAGCCCTAGCTGAATCTTTCACACTCTTAAGAACGATGTTCCTTCAATGGAGAAGTGATGGATATTTAACTGATAGGAGAAATGTTAAAGAGGACAGCCATGCCTCTGCTCATTTTGACTCCACATAGGTTTGAAGTCACAAACACTCCAGGATGGTCTTATACTGGCTGGCCTCTGCAGTGCCACAGGGAGTGAATATTCCTTGTTTCTTTCTCCATGTAGTTTGACTGCACTTTCTTCATCTTCAAAGACTGGCCCTTAATGCTATTCCTAAATATGTCATTTGAGAGCATGGATCTGACACTCCAATTCAGGGATCACTTCCAGCCATAAAAACTGACCTTCAGTGCTAAATTCTCTAACAAAGCTGGTTGATTGCTTGGAAACGTAAAGAAGCAATGAAATCCCGTGTACGTCCTGGAGGGGAGGCAAGATAAAATGATACTACATTCAGAAAGCATTATATCCTTCATGGGTATACTTTGTCTTCTTTTACACTTCTGAACCAAGAACTCAGTAAATGGGCAACATCTCCATCCCATACAATAGGCATTTATGGGCGATAGCATAATTGTTAGTACACTATTTCCTTTTCAACTTGAATTATCCTATGACCCTACTGAAAGTTGGAAGAGAAAGTATTCCTTGTGGGAATGAAAGGAATTGGAGGTTATAATTAGACATGGGTTTTAATGGGAGTAGTTTCCCAGAACCTTCTTGTGTTTATCAGGCTGCTCAAAATAGCTTTCCCTTCAGCTCAGGAGATCCCTCTTCAGGTAGGTTCTCTGATGTCTTTCAGCAGTGACTTTTGCCTGAAACTTTCTTACATACCTGCTTATCACGGGGGTGAACTTCAGGACAACAGTAAGATGACTGAGTTAATCAAATCTGATGGACAACGTCCACACTCATTTTATTATCTGGGCTTCCTCTACAGCAAACCGGCAACTTAATAACTTTGCATTACCTGTGCCATATGGTGTAACACACTATTTTCTCCCATACCGAATTTCAGGCATATAGCCTGATAATATGAAGCCACCGGTGTAATAATGTTTCAATGACATTAGTCGTGTCACTATTTGAGTGCAAATCCTATTCTTGCTGTAATAGACAGTGTTGATTATTTCCTCACTTAAGGCCTTTTATAAACTGTTAGGCAATTGACTGCCCTGATTAAAAAGGAACACCTGGTAAACTGGAAACAGCACAGCTCTGAGAGGCATCAGAGCCTTCTGTGATATAAACTTTTTTTTAAAAAAAAAAAGCAACACTAATCAGCAGGTTTGAGCATTGACAGAACCAAGTTCTCACTTTCATTGGAGGCAGGGGTTGGGGAGGGGAGTCCTCTGCTTGCAGCCCCTCTCTCCTCTGAACCATCAGACCAATAAGCCTGTCAACAAGTAGTGACTACCATGGAGTGGTCGTCTTGCATAAGGTTGGAACTGACTGCTCATCATATCCAGAGAAGCCAGTGTTGGCTTTGCATGAAAGACAACCAAAAGAATGATTTTTATTATTACTCTGCCGTGGAAGACAATTAAATATTTTAATCATGCCACACACCCACACAAACAACCCTTGTAGGCAGTTCATGTGTAAGCTGCTAACCCTTTTAAAGAGGCTAAGGAGACCCTCTCATAAGTAAGGCTTTGTATTCTTAAATCTAACTGCCACACAATTCTTGGGCTCATACGCTTCAAAATGCAAAGCCACAAGTGACCTGCATGTATTACAACTGACCATACCAAGCAGAAGTGAAGAAATCTTCCCAATTTCTTCTCTTCCTCTCTCCCCAAAAACATATGTGCTTAGAGTTTCTAATTATAGTAATTTATGAAGAAAATGATGTGCGATTGTATTTACTAATGAGTAACACCAGAAATCAGAACTTCTCCACTATCAGATCTGAGCTTCAGCTATTAGATTGTGATTCCATCTTATAACATTTGCATGACAGCAGCATGATACTATACTCTTCAGCAAGTAACAACTCTTCTAAGTCTTTTGTAAGTCATTTGAATGTCTAACTTAAGTAATTTTTGTGGGTCACAGTATTTTGGATGCTGCATATTCTTGTGCTCTGTGGATGGCCAGCAATAGAGACAACCTTGTTGGTACCCAGTGCCAAGTTCATTTTACATAGAACTGTTAGCTGCCTGGTGCCAACCTAAGCCTTTGTAAAGTGAAGAATTTTGCAAAGAAGAACTGAAGACAGATTGAAGAACTATCCCATGTCTCCTGTGACATGCTCTGCCATTTCATACCTCTATCATTTATGTTCTACTATTGCTTGGGGTAGCCATACCTAACTAGCTTTCATCTCATTAGCTCCAAACCCCCCAGCCTTGCTTTTCTGCCAAGGCCATCCAAGCTAGCTAGGACAATGCTTAAAGTAGGCTTGTTTATGCACCTCCCTGAGGCATGGAAATGTGGTCATGCACATTTCTTCCAATCACTGAAGGGTAAACTCACCTATCCAGTAGCCCAGTCCAGGCAGGAAGACACAGAAAACTTTTTTTACCCATATTTATTATCAATTACATGATCTCATTCTCGCCCCCCTGCTCAACAGGCTAAACCCCAGTTCTCGTAACTGAGAATCTTGAAAAACGTGGTCTTTATTTCACAGAATGGTTTGGTTGGAAGTGACCTTTAAAGGTCACCCAGTCCAACCCCCCTGCAATGAGCAGGGACATCTTCAACTAGATCAGGTTGCTCAGAGCCCCATCCAATCTGACCTTGGATGTTTCCAGGAATGGGGCGTCTACCACCTCTCTGGGCAACCTGTGCCAGTGTTTCACCACCCTCATAAAAACTTTCTTCCTCATACCTAGTCTGATTATTATATATAATAAGGATCAGATAGGCATATTGCCCCCACACCACCCTCTGGAAGGTAAAATTCCACCTAAACCCCAAAATCTTTGATTTCACTGTTCCTTCTGCAGCTCCCCGTTGCTTACACACTGGCCTAGCTCTTAGGAACCAAAGATAAAAAGAGACTGCAGTATATGCAAGTAATGTACATGAATGCCTACACCCAGGGACTGCAGTTCCAAAGCGAAGCCTTTTTCGTCTCTCCAGAAAGACAGTGCCACACCTACAACAGTGCAATGGAAATCCTGCCAGGAGGCAGTTCAGGGAAATGTACTACTCATGGTCCTAAGTCCTTAAACAGTGGAGATGTAGAAGCTATAGGAGCTGTCATGTCTAAGCATGTGGAGGAAAAGAAGGTTATCAGGAGTAGCCAACATGCATTCACCAAGGCAAGACCATGCCTGAACAACATAACAGCCTTCTACGATGGAATGACTGGCTGGGCAGATGAGGGGAGAGCGGTGGATGTTGTCTACCTTAACCTCAGCAAGGCTGTTGGCACCGTCTCCCATAAGATCCCCACAGGTAAGCTCAGGCAGTGTGGGTCAGATGAGCAGTGGGGTGGATGGAGAACTGGCTGATGGCAGAGCTCAGGGGGTTGTGATCAGCAGCACAGAGTCCAGCTGGAGGCCTGTAGCTTGTGGTGTTCCCCAGGGGCCAGTACTGGGTCCAGTCCTGTTCAACCTATTCATCACTGACCTGGACGAAGGGGCAGAGTGTGCCCTCAGCGAGTTTGCTGATGGTACAAACCTGGGAGCAGGGGCTGACACACCAGGCGGCTGCGCTGCCATTCAGGCAGACCCGGGCAGGCTGGAGAGCTGGGCGGAGAGGGACCTCATGAAGTTCAACAAAGGCACGTGCAGGGTCCTGCACCTGGGGAGGGACAACCCCACGCACCAGCACAGGCTGGGGCTGACCTGCTGGGAGGCGGCTCTGCGGAGAGGGACCTGGGAGTGCTGGTGGGCAGCACGTTGCCCATGAGCCAGCAGGGTGCCCTGGTGGCCAGGGAGGCCAGTGAGATCCCGGGGGGCATTAGGAGGAGGGTGGCCAGCGGGTGGAGGGAGGTGATCCTGCCCCTCTGCTCTGCCCTGCTCAGGCCACATCTGGAGTGCTGTGTCCAGTGCTGGTCTGCCCAGTTTGAGAGGGACAGGGAACCACTGAGGAGGGTCCAGCGGAGGGCTGCAAAGATGATGAGGGGACTGGAGCACCTCTGTTACGAGGAAAGGCTGAGAGAGCTGGGCCTGTGTAGCCTGGGGAAGAGAAGACAGAGAGGGGATCTTATCAATGCATAAATATCCTGGGCGAGCACCAGGAGGACAGGGACAGGCTCTGCCCAGTGACAGGTCCAGGGGCAATGGGCACAAACCAAAACATGGGAAGTTCCACCTGAACATGAGGAAAAGCCTGTTTGAGGGTGACGGAGCTCTGGAACAGGCTGCCCAGAGAGGCTGCAGAGTCTCCTTCTCTGGAGGCATTCACAACCCACGTGGACGTGATCCTGTGCCACCTACTCTGGGTGACTCTGCCCTAGCAAGGTCCTGGACCAGATGATCTACAAAGGTTCCTTCCAACCCCGACCATTCTGATTCTGTGATCAGGAATCACTTTCTCACCACTAGGGTGACCAAGCACTGGCAGAGGTTGCCCAGGGAGGTTGTGAAGTCTCCATCCTTGGAGATATTCAAAAGCCATTTTGGCATGGTGCTGGGCAACCAGCTCTAGGTGGCCCTGCTTCAGCAGGGTGCTGGACCAGCTGACCTCCAGAAGTCCCTTCCCACCTCGACTCTTGTCTGATTCTAAGCTGAGAGATCTGTTTTAGTAATGAGTCTTCATAAGGGAAAATTCAAAACCAGGTTATACCCTACCACAGTTCACCCCAAATCACTTTCTGAGGATCACTTATTAAGTGCCCAACATGTGCCTATGGCCCACAGAATTCACAAGTGTGACGAGCAAACACATAGGGTATAATTAAGCATGTATTCAATAATTTCTTAACATCTGCCTATCACAAACTATCATCAGAGTTGTTTCATGGAAAACAGGACCCCTTGCCCCCCAAATTTATGTTTACAACAAGGACATGGAGACTTCAGGAACACCTGCAACCCCATCTCAGCCTTGTGACGCACACAGGTGTGTATACAGGGACAGCCTGCACAATCTGTGTCAGAAAATGCCCCTAAACCCCATGCCTACAATGGTGGCATGGCAAAGCTTCAGAAGGACAGTTAACTTACCATTTCATACAGCTCTGCAACCATCATGCTTAGAGCTGAAAGCAAACAAAGCCCGTACGATTTCAGTTCAAAGCCAAGATTTGGTCTAGTAATTCAGTTCCGTCAACTTTAAATTATACAAAATAATGTTTGTGGTGGCCTTAAACAGGCCCATATTATCTTCCTCCACAACACCCCAGACTACTGCTTTCTCCTTATACTTGCTTGCACAGGAGACAGTTCTGAACCAGAGTGGCTGGCCACCCACCTGGCCTCACCTCACTCCCCCTCTGCAGGGCCACGCAGCCCAGCTCTGGCAGAGCTGCTGTTCAGACCTTCAAAGACTGGGCAGAACTTGCTTACATCTGCCTATAAAAACATAACACAGATATGCACCAGCCAATCTGTAGAAGAAGAGCAGGGCCTGTACCAAAATAGTGATCTGAAATAGCCTTCTGGCCTGTTGAGATATGTAATAAACAGCAAAGCAGTTAAAATCAAGAGGCTCATTTTTGCATACTTTTTGCTCCTGCACATCAAGCAGCAACTGAGGCAAATTCAAATTCAGGCAAGACAGACGCTACCAACTGTCTTCTGATTGAAAACTAAGGGTTTGAATGTTTCCAGTAATAAAAGCCTTCTTCGTGCTTAATTTTATTTTTTTTTAAGAAGGATTTTGTGGAGGATTCAGAAAGGAGAAAAGATGTTTTTTGGTTATTGACATGCAACTCTATGACATAGGAAACCTTGGTAGGTTTCTCGGCTACTACAGACTTTCACATTCCATCTTATTCTTTGTGGGCCCTTCATATTTGCTTTGGTATTTATCTGCCTTGAACATGAGGAGCTAAGGCTCCTAATCTAACAGTCAACATGCAACCACTGTTGCATGGGATGGCTGCTCTCTCACTCCCCTCCTCTCCTCCACCAAAACACTGATGGTTCAACAGACAGGTAAAAATTGGGCCCAGAATACTGTTTGACGAGGCCTGATCCTTCCTGACAGACTTTTCTCTATTTGCCATTTATTGAACTTGAACCAAGCAACCAGTGTCTTATACACACAAAAACTAGAGCAGTGTGGAGTTTTTAATTTAATTAACTTGATTTTTGAAAGGCCCTTTTCCCACCACACCTCCAGCTCAGTTCTGGTGTAAAGAGAAACAGCCATTAACTTGTATTGATAATAAGTTCTGCAAATGCCCCCGTTACCGAACATGAACGCACGGTTGCTAGCAGGTTAGTCTAATTAATTTCCTCTGTGCCCACCAGTCCTGTAAAATCATCCAGCAGGAAACACTGTCATTTTGGCAGCTGGCGAATATCACATTTCTCAGAAAGCAAACAGGTCACTTCTCTAATATGCTTGTACTCTTGTTATGACCTGCTACGGCTTTCTCCCACCAAGATGCTAAAGTACAAATTTGCACTTCAGAGCAGTTGAAGATGTAGCTCACTCTGCAGAAAACACCACGGTCCCTTTTATTGTGCTCCAAAGGTACATCTTAAGAGTTAAAAACCAGCACATGCTTTCAAGGAAGATTAAAACCAGCATGGAAAACTGCAGTTTGGTTCCTATCTCTTTTCTTTTTTTCAAAATCCTTTCTCAGCCCTTTTTTTTGTATTTGTTCAACAAGCGGTGCAGTGGGTAACTCCCAGCCCTTTCTCTAGAGTCCCACCCACATTTGCAGAAGGGGAGAAAAAAAAGAAAAAGACAAGAAGGAAAAAGAAAAAACAAACTCTATAAAAAGATAGTCAATATTTAGTAAGCTCGTCCTCATCTTTGACTGCGTCTGCACCCACTGGCCAGAAGAAACAGGCAATTCCCTGGCCGTCACCTCTGCCCGGTTTTTAGGAGGCAAGTGGGGCAAGCTCCCTTCCCCCACCAGGCAGGGCTGGAGGGGAAGCGGAAGAAATGAGACTTTGAGCAGCCTTTTCCTGCCACCATCCCAGCCTTTTTGGAGACTCCCACTGCATTAGAAATCCCCGCGCTCCCGAGCGTAGGAGTGGAGCTGGCAGCCAGCTGCTTCCCGCAGCATCGCCGGCAGCTGCTCACATGGATATCCCCTCTAGGGCCAGGGCTGGCCGCAGGACCCCGGCCTCCACCGTGCACAGCTGCAGGGGTGTCAGAGCCCTGCCAACACGGCAGTCTTAGCAACAGGGCAACAAAAAGCAGCCAGCTCACCATCACCTTGCTTCCCGCAGAAAATACGTACCCCAGCCAGTTCGGTTGGGGCTCCCCGGGATCTGTGGCGACGGGGGCCTGCACCATCTGCTAACCCAAACGCTGCCCAAAAAGAGGAGACCAAGGGGAGGGCACAGGGGGTCCTCATGTTTGGCTTATTATTTCCAGGAGCTATGGCCAGGGGAGGTGTTTTACTAAATCTGATGAGGGAGTTTCAGTATGAATTTGGTATTAGTAGCCTGCAGCTTCCAGGGAAGAAGGCTGAGTCAGACGTCTTCCGACACGCAGCTCGATTCAGTGAAGCAAAACCAACGCTAAGTTTCTAGCTCTGATACTTGTAATGAACATTGCTTCAAATGTAATCCAATAGCTATTATCAACTGTTGGAGAGCTTTTATCGAAGACCTGAGATTTTCAGCAGCAGGATTTCTTTGCCTGGGGCTACTCAGACCTCAGGATAGGTTTACTGAAGACAACAAGTTAAAGAAACTGCTCTGAAAACATTTATTCTAAAATAGTGGCCCTACTCTACAGGAATTACAGCATCCTGAAGTTTACGCCTTCAGGTAATCTCTGCCTTAATCTTTCTGACACAGGAGAGGAGCGAGGACTCTGTTTCGAGGTCAGACAGATCCCAGCACAGAGAAACTTGCCCGCATCATGTCCTCAAGAGCACTACAGCAGGAACAGGAGGTATTTTGCACAAAACACAGAGGAAGCAGTACTCTGCAAAACAGCTGCTCTTGCCCATTCAAAGGCAAACCACACTGAATGATCTCAGACAGGAATTTGAAGACTTCAATGCACTGGAAAGGCCAGGTGGGATTTACTCAATAAACCGATTGTCAGGACAGGATCTCAGTTTCATGATTCATCTAAAAATACCACACGCAGCTCAAAGACATAACCTGGACCTAGTTTACCATTGATTTGAAAAGCATGACACAAGTGACAAAACATTTTTTAAATGTACTTAGATCTCAAGCTCTATTTGTTTACATAACTACTTAGGGATGCAAACGTTACCCAAGCCTCCACAAAAGGAGTTTCTAGTCTGTCATTGCTCCTAAGTGTGGACAATTAACTAATGTGCAGTAATAAAGGTGCAGGAAATAACAAAGACAGTAATTCCTTTCTGACTGTATTAGCAACTTGCATATATTAAACCAAGAGATTTTCATCATTTTGGGATTGGGAGGTGCACAGTGGAATATCTCTACCGCTTTGGCCCAATGTGCTTTGCTAATGTAATGTACAGCTACTAGACTTACCCAGTATTTGTACTTCTTATGCCATTAGCAAAGAAGTGCTGAACTTGATACTTCTCAGCAACTACAATTATTTAAATTGTTGTAAACTTATTTACTAAATCCCAATCCACTTGAAAACAGCTTCCAGGACATGGGGCCAAAACCACCCACTGGCAGCTATATGGTGCATCGCCTGGACTGGGTGTCACACTAGTAAGCCCTTTACAGTCACATTTGCAGACAGCTCTGATCTCATCTAGGATGCTCACCTTTAAAAAAAGAAAAAGGAAAACAACTCAACAAGCCCACGCTGAGGCTCACTAAAGTGTTAGCTGCACAAAGATTTTCCTCAAGTTTCTCTGGAAAAGGTCTATGGTTTTGAGTGAGTAAGTACTAAGTTTTGCTGAGCATGTTCCATACATGCTGTTTACACACAGGACAGACAGACAATACACCACCAGGCTCTGATTTCTCACATAAATAGCTTCCTAACCACAAGAACCAAAATAAGCCCTCCAGTTTTGCAGCTGTTTCAGAAGATCGGCACACATTTCCACTCATGGCTCTCACAGGACAAAGATGGAGAAAGCCCCGGCCACGAGCTCTCTCTTCTTAAGGTCTCTGGCTCCTTGGCAGCTTCAGAGGAGCTCTCCCCCCGCCGAGACTGTCACAGCAGGGCATGCAGACAGCTGGCGGCGGTGGGGAAAGGACCAACAAGGCAGCCAGCAGCAGGGAGAGACTTCACGAACATCTGCACAGCTGGGGAGAGACTTAGGAGCTGAGCAAGGCTATCCTCAGTTAAACAGTCCCCAAATCTTAAATCTAAATCCTCCTGACAGAGAAGGTGATAAGAAGCTTTCCCCACACCCCCAAAAAGCATCCTGCACCCTATTTGCAAGGCAGGTAAGTTTGGTCAGGCAGCCAGACACAAGATAATTTTATTTCCTTTACATATATAATTATTTCGTAGAGCAAAGAAAAGCTACTACAAATTACAAAACTTAAGCTGTATATAAAATACAACTACCTTGCGCAGGTTGGGGAGGGGGGGTCGTTCTGCTTGGTTTTTTAATTTAACCCTGTGTCAGAGAGAAGGCTCCTCCCAGGCTGTACCATGCACAAATGAAAGCAGCTTTCTCGGAGGAAAGCCACTAATGCTTTACAACCCTTTCTGAGCACAAAACCCGGCACGCACATTTTAAGAACACACAGCCAACTGCACAAAGACATTTACTCACCTGATTTTCCCATGATCAAGTGGTGGTTGTGTTGGTTTGTTTGGGTTTTTTTAATTTCACCTGCTGCCTCCTCTCTTGACTGAGTTTCGCTGCAAAGTGCCAGGGACGAAGCGTTTGCAATTTCAGCTCAACTTCTCCACTCGCCTGCGACCGCTGCCGGAGAAAACCCAGCAGCATGAACCCGTCACCGCCCCTCCTGCAGCGCCATGCTGAGCCTGCCCATGCCTTATAAGGGTAGGGACACCGCTATTTTTTGTTAAAAAGATCCTGTTTCGGGTCAGGAGCTATTTCTCCACCACAGTAACCAAGCAGTTCCAAAACACCATATGTTTTCACATACCAAGTCAGCTTAGTAATCATGGCTGCCTTCTGATAAGAGCAGGCTGTGATATGAAATTCTGCTGACAAATAATTCTGCTGCCACAGCCGGCATAGCCCATGAGGTTAATTCATACAGCTAAATACTTGTTAAAATTTTACCCAGTTACTCTACATACAGTTGAAAAGGCAAGTGATAAGGCAGTTTGAAGTATAACTAAGTTTTGTGTCTAAACCAAACCGCTTTCTGGACTGTTACAATATAATCCGTAGAAGGTATTAGTAAAATGCAGCACAAGATTTTGCAGGTTAAACAGGAACTGTGCTGATGGTGTATTCTGTGAAAAGAGAGCTGGATGTGCGTGCGCCTCATATTACCTGTGCCAGCACGCTGTGCCACTGTCACCTACACGCCACATCAAAATACCTCAAGCTAATCTGGCAAATGGTAACTACTTCAACCGCGATGAATGCGATGCTTTGATTTAACTTCGGAAGTCCTGTGTCTCTCCAAACAATAATTCAGTTACATGTTTCCAACTTTCATCTTTTCATCATCACAAAAAATCCTCTGAGGTTAATGCTTCCCATTTTTTTGCAATGCCTTTCAAAATGTCAGGGTTCTACTTGGTTTTGTGCCAAGCCTGCTGGCTCAGCAGGTTTTAATTATCCTTTATCTACTTCTGGAGGCTGACTTCCACAACAAGAAAAGAAAAGAAATATCAGAAATAAAAAGATGTGGGGTTTTGGTTGGGTTTTTTTTCCTTTTTAAGCAAGTATCAGCAGCAGGTGGGGAAAGACAATATCCCTTCACCAACACGCTGCTCCTCCTGAGGCTGCTTCACTGGCAAGGCTGAAACAGAGGCCAAGAGGGTGTCACTATCTAATAGCTGATGGGATCACTAAGAAGAAGTATGGGGTAACTGGTCACTACCCAGAGGAGTAAACCACAGGGCATGAGATCGCACTTGGCTTCACAGCTGTCTGGCGCTTCCCTTCGCTGGTAGCATATCATAGTTGATTGGTGTATTTTATACTGTTTATGTTTTAGATCTTTATAATATTCAGCCGCATTATAAAGCAACATCCCTTCAGGACCTGGACTGCTACTAAGAAAACAGCATCAAGATCTTCAAAAGTGACCAGAGACACTCTCATGCCAGTTTTGTAGCATCCTGTGCAATCATAACTTGGAAAAGAGGGTTTCCCTAATTTGGCAAAAAAACGTAGTGTTACCTACAGGAAAAAATTGGTGCTTTTTCTGATCAGAAAACAAGGAAATCAAAATCACTGGTCAGGAATGAAATATGAGAAGTATCAGTACAAAACAAATACAATGATTCATCAGAGACTGGAAAGCATTGTAAGCTGAAATACACGAAAACAAAGAGGACAGGGGGAGCTGGGCTTTTTTTAGCATTTTAACATTACCTGCTGAAATTTCCACACTAATGAATATTACTGATCTTATCAGGTGGAAATTTGGAGGAAGTACTTAATTATGTACACTAATAATTAAGAATGTAATCAAGTCTTTGAAAATAATGAACATGATTAAATAAAAGCCACTGCTAGGGAAATTTGCAGACTGTCAATTATTAATATCCTTGTACCAGTTTCAGGTAGTATCAACCAATCTGGAATCTGAGATTTCCCATTTGTTTTATGGTGTTTCAGAGCACCTCCAAATGCATGCTTGTTTAATTACTGCATGATTCTTTTACACAGAGAAAATACTAGGATGACATTGGTGTTACCTGATAGTGGGCATTGGAAACCATCTTACAGAAACAGAAATGACCTGGTACAATCAGATCTGAGAACAGCATTCTGCCTCCTATAGCAACACCTACTAAACATTTCTCAAAAAGATGCAAAAAAAGTACAATGTGGATTGACTAATTTTTAATTATTCTGTCTTTCTGCTAAAAGGAAAACAGAACAAAAACAGCCAACTAGAAAAAGTAGCAACTAGTAAAGACTGGCGTAATAAATATTCTTTCTGGAAATAGGTTATACAACACATAAGAAGGAAAAATGCAATTTGAAAGGAAGTCCTTGAATCATTACAATCAAGGAGTTAGAGATAATTCATCTTCAGTAGAGCTATTTTATCTACATCCTGAAAATCTGTGGCTAAAATTTTGGTGTCAAACTGAGTACGTGGCATTCAGATGACAAAAGAGATTCCTCCTTCTACACTGTCTTCCCTTTTCTCCTAGTGAAGCAAATCCATTTCCCCCATCTGCATCAGCCTCTTCTCTTTACCTTGATGTGACTGACCCTAATGCTTGCAGTCTCGTAACCTCCTCTGGTGCCACCATATGTAAACCCACATTGTTTCCCTGCTTTGCTTTCTTGTCTCTTCTGGAAGCTTCCCGCACCCTAGTGCTTTCCACACCACTAATGCTTTCTCCTTGCTGTCCCCCAGCCTGCCCTGTGTGACCGGCTGTCCACATTCTGATCAGCCCTGGGTAGCCACAGGCACCCACAGATTGCCCCTGGGCACACGGACCTGGCGCGGTCAGTGTGGTGGAACTGGCAGTGGGATCTCCAGGCCCAGCTGGGGTTGTGCTGCTGCCTGTGGTCTCACACAGCTTTGTCTTCACAGCCACGTGCTGACCACCACCTGTATTTCTCCAGTACCTTCCACCAGCCAGCCATATCTGGCTAAATCTGCAGAAACTCAAGACTAAACAGGTCCCTTTTTGATAGAGCAAGAAACTCCAGGCAGAGCCCACGTTACTTGCTGCCTTCTCAGAGGTCTGCCTCCACACAGCTGGGTACCCATCCCCATCTGGCAAGGGAACCTACCCAAGCAGGACTCTGCACAGCTGTGTGTCTGTTGCGAGGGCCCCAGTAGCACCACAGATTTCATTCAGCCTGCAGGTGTCTGTTCCAGCAGCAGTGCAAGGGATGAAGTGACAGCTGGCGAGCTGCTGTCTGTGCAGACCCCCAGCTGCTTGCAGATGAACCTTTTCACGTGTGCGCGCTCTGATGGGTCCAGTTGGTGCAAATGCCCATCACCATTAATGTTTTGAACCATTAATTCATTCCATCAGTTGGCATGAATCAGGAACAGGGTGCCCACAGACATGTGACGACACTGTCATACGCAAGCCCTGCCAAGGAGGTGTGCGTGGCTCCCAGCCTTCTTTTAAACACAACACCAAGCAGTTTCTCCACAAGTCAAACCATGCATACAAAAAGTTTGTGAGCGATACTAACTGTATCTAAATGTAACACATCTGTTCTTCCCAGAGACTCTTAACAAGTCACCCTAAGGACCAACAACATTCATATGAATATAAATACATCACATAGGAATAACATCATATATGGTGACATGAGTGAACAGTAAAATTATGCACCAGACTATCAAGCAACTGCAGATTGAGGTAAAAGGAAAATGGGGCAAAAATGACGGCTGAATATTTGAGAATATTCTTCCTATTCTGTTTTTGCCACACTTTGCTTGTGGGACCCAAACTGGTATTGCCATTTCACTTGTAAAGTAATCCAGGCTCTGTAGCAGGTCACAAAAAGTCAATTTTAACACAGTTGGAGATATTAACGTTTCTTGCAAGAGAAGATACTCATCTCTGCTCTCTAGTTTGAGCATGCCTCTCAGATGCCAAAGAAAATTAAAAGAGTGAGCTGAAAAGAGCAAGAGTACAAAAGCAAGGCTATTCCTCTTCTCTGAGAACTGCACCGTTACTGGCTGGCCACATCCACAAAACCCTCACACAGAAAACAGGAGACTGTCACTGCAGAGTAGTCATGGACTTTTAACTTCTTCCTACACATTGCAAGATAAAAGTAGCGTGTGATTAATCACCAACAACAGTCTTAAGGGCTGGATTCAAAGCAAAGGTTTGGGGGAAAAATGTGGGAATATTGTTGCCCAAAGGGGAGTGTGGCACAGGCACGGCAGTGCCTTTCGCTTGAGAGGCCCGGCACCCTCCCCAGGTGACATTCTTCAGGCTCAGTCCCTGGCCATCTGAATGTCTGAGAGCACAGATACACAGAGGAAAACCCTCAGCATGGTTGCTCTCAGCTAGCTCCAGGCAGGAGCCTGCATAAGAAGCATCACTTCCCACCTCTGGAGATGCTCGGAGTGCTGCACGCTGCTGTGGAGAAAGACATGGAGCCCCTGCGGCTTGGTAAGAGGCAGGGGCCAGCTCAGCCTCAGGGTACAGGGGAGCTAAGGTAAAGAGAGGCAGGAGGGGGAACCCTGGAAGGACTTCTGGCACACAAAACAAGCTGAGAGCATTCAAAAGGAAGACGGTTTCTGTCAGTGCTGCAAAGAGTCATCTCTTATCCAAGGCTGTGGTGGGCTGAACGTTACCCGGCACATGGTGTTAGGATGCTTGATGGGCTCTCTGCTTCAGCAGGCTGAGGTTAAACACCATTTTTCCAGGACCACTGCTCTGTAGCAATGACAGCCCAGGTGAGCACAAATACAGAAAGGAGTCAGACCACCAGGCCAGCTGCTGACCTCCAGCGGTGGTATATCCACACAGAAACACACCGACTCCGCAGCATCCGTGGTTTTGCCTTCTTGTGCATAGCCCCACAACCTACTATTTTATATCGGATCCACATATGCAGCAATCTTTGTTTTAGCAAAAGCTCATCCTACTAACTGGAAGCACCTCCTGCTTAACAGCCACATATTTAGCCATTACATTAAAATATCCTTGTATATTAACCACTTCATGAGTCAGAAAGTAAATTTGAGCAGTTACTCATGAATGAGATCACACAGTTATGACAGGTCCTGAAAACATCAGTTTAAATGTTCAGAAGGCAACAAGAAAGCACATCCAATACTGGGAATGACCAGAGAAGAAACAAATAACAAGGCAGATTGTAAAACTCTGATTTGCTTGTGCCTTGAATTGCACGGGTAGTACTGGTTTCCTGATCTCAAAAAGGACACCGCAGAAGTGGAAAAAGATCAGAAAAAGGCAACCAAGGGCATGGAAGCTTCGTATACAAAACAACAGGGACTGAGAAACCTGGTCTAAAGGAAAGTATCCCTGCCCATGGCAAGGTAGTTGGAACTAGATGATTTTAAGGTCCCTTCCAACTCAAACCGTTCCATGATTCTATGATTCTTCAGCCAGGGGAAGAGATCGTGGAAAGGGAAATTACAGACATTACTACAAGATGATGAGCAACACAGATGGCTTGTAACTGTTGTCTGTGTCTTCCAATACAAGAATCAGAGGATATTAAAAGAAGCTTGTGGGAACAAGGTTCAAAAAAATGGGTGTGGGATGTAACAGAGAAGGTGCTTTGGCAAGGAGTTTTTATTTTTGTGCACATAGCCTCTTGCCCTACCAGTGGGCACTGCTGAGAAGTGTCTACCTCCTCCTCCTTCACTCCCTCCCTTCAGGTATTTATATATACTGATGAGATCCCCTCGACCCTTCTCTCCTCCAAGGTGAACAGTCCCAGATCTCTCAGCCTAGCGTCTCCTCACAGGAGATGTTCCAGTCCCTTTATCATCTTTGTGGCCCTGCACTGGACTCACTCCACTACATCTATATCTTTCTTGTGCTGGCGGCCCAGTAAAGACTTACCAGTAAAGACTGATGCACAGAAGGCATCAAGTACCTTTCTGTGCCCTGCATCACCAGGCCCCGCTGCATTGAGCAGTGGCCCATGTTTTCCCTGGCCTTCCTTGTGCTGTTTGTGCACCTGCAGATGCCTTTATTGCTGCCCTTCACCTCCCTCACCAGATTCAAGTCCAGGTTGGCCTTGGTTTTCCTGACTTTATCCCTGCAAAAACAAAGAGCAGCTCTATCATCCTGCTGGGTTCCTTGCCCCTGCTTCCGTCTCCTGTACACTTTATTATGTCTAAGCTCAGTTAGAAGGTCTGTGTCTGTTCCTCCATCATCTCTCCAGCAGCTTTCCCACCTGACCTTTTCATCACTCTTCACAGTTCCTCTCCTGTGTAAAATGAATTTAATTTCCGTGTTAGTTGCCCATTCAAGTCCTCAAATACAAACTGCGGGACCATCACATCTGCATTCAACACACAGCTTTGGTTCACACTTGTTACTCCTGAAAAGCGCTGTTTACCCCCGGGGGCTATGCCTGTCTCAGCAAGCAGTCCAGCACAGCAGATACATTGGTAAGGAGAAACCTGATGTTCAAGCTAAATGTTTCACCAGTTTCATCTTGACCTAAGACTAGCTCAAGGCCAGCAGCATGGAATGAATACCCAACAGCAGCTGTAGCATGTCAGACAAGCTCCTGCAGCAAGTCTCTGGCTATACTCGATCCAAAAAGAATCCATTTTACTCCCAGAGACAGTTCCATGGTGCAAAACAATGAGTGCCAGAACGCTCACTGAGATGGGCGCTGGAATATCATCTAGCCCTGCTTTTGCTGATCTCGTTCTATTGTTGATTCTTTGCCCTTCTCATAATTTCATCTAACTCCTGGTGGGGTCTTGACTTACCTCACTGGTATATGCAAGTTTGCAGCGGCACTGCTCATCTACCTTGTTAGCTAACATCATCATAATTGATTTTCCTTAGGCAAGATTTCTCTGGCATTACTGCTTTGTTTTCCTTCCTTTGATTACAGAAAAATAAAACGAGGAAAAGTCAAGGTAATAAACCCAGAAAGAAAACATTATTTTTGTTCAGTTGTATTATTTAGTATTTTCCCCCTCAATAAATATTTTTTCCCTTAACAGTCTTCCAATACACTGCAGTTTAGATGCAACAGGCACATTTCCAAAAAAATTCCCAGCAATCCCTGACACCTAGAATAAGGGCTCCGCTTACCACTGGCAGCTGAACCACTGTGTTGGAGTTGATAAAACGTTGCTGGAAGCAGGAATCCGAGCATGACACACAGCACACAGACATCTCTGCAATGACAAGAAGGCTATTCCCAACACCTAATTTTTTTCTTCTTTCATGCTACACTTCCCATCAGATTGGAAAGCCATCCCTGCCGAGGAAAGGGCTAACCAAAGAAGCATGAGGAAAACAGGTGCTAATTCCGCAGCAGGCATCTCCCCGGCTGCACGCGTCCCCAGCAACACCACCATGGAAAGTGCTCTGCTGCCTTCTCAGAGGGACGGCTGGGAGCAGAGGCGTGTCACCCCTCTCCCCTGTGCTGGGACACCAGTGCAGGGGCTGGACTCTCTGGCTTGGCAGGACTGGGTTTTAGCCAGAACGGTCCAACGGTCTGGCTAACTCTACCTGCAAGTCCTACTGCTTTTGTGAAAGAGGCAGTAGTGGTGACCTGCTCCAGACTCTCCCTTCACAGTTCTAGCACAGTTAAAGCCCATCCTAAAAGCTCTGTACTTGGGAGCAGTGCACCCTGAGGCAAAAAAAAAAAAAAAAAAAAGCTCCTCAACTGTGAACAAATAACTAAATTGCATGTGTATGTCAGGTCTGTTGTGGATGTTTGCTCATATCCTCCAGTTCAGGGACTTTGCCCTTATCTGTTCATGCTGCTCAAAGCTCTGTCACCACGAGTTTACACCTTAGCCTTTTGTTGCGGTTTACCAGAACCACCTGGCTTACCTCCGGGCTATGCTATTTTCTGCCTCTTCCATCCTGCATGAGGCTCTTACCATTCCTTTCTTTTCTTGTTATGAATCAATCCCAACCAGCTTTTCTGCCAGTTTCAGTTCTCTGCGAACCTTTTAGGTTGACTCATGCTCAGAGAAACATTTCAGATGCTCCTGTCATACTTAGTGCCAGCTCTCAGTTTTAAAGTCCTAGGATTGCAGGAATTTCAGCTATTGTTTTTTTGTTTTTAAAGGTTGCTTTCTAGACCACTTGGTTGTAAAGAAAATCCTGACAATGTCACCTGTAGGAAACAGATGGCAATTAATTTATTTTTAAATAATGTAGGCACCAAGCTATTCTCAAGAAACCCACAGTTTCTGCACAGTGGGAGATGATAAATCAAATTGGAAACTTTCTTCTTTCTTCATTGACGCTCAGCAGGTGTTTGTGGTTTCTTTTCCCTCTGTGAATTCTGTCCCTTTGTCTTTTCACTCAGAGCCCTCTAACAGAATCCTTGCTAACATTCAGTTCATTTTCTTAGCTCTGTCAGCTCATTTATATATCTGTATTTTCAATATGTATTATTTTAAGGCTATTCAACATCCTGTATAAATACCACATTTGACTGGAAACATCACAGTTTATGACTATTTATGGAATTTTAATGTCTCTTTTTCTACTACTTAAACTAATAGTCCATTAAATAATGTACAACCAATATTAAAGTTGACAAAAATTGATGTTTTGAGTCTCTCCTGCGGTTTTAGACAGTGTACTTTGGTTTTCCTATCTTATCCTGTTGACTGGTATAATTCCAAGGGCCGTACTTCAATTTTTCTTTTTCGAACCATGTATCTGCATCCTATGTGACTCCGAGACTGCATTCTGCCTCCCCAGCCCTGCTCTGCGGTGCCCATGAGCAGCATGTTCCCCTTTTTTCTGCTGTGCTTGCTACTTAGCGCTTTTAAGAAATGGATCATCATGGATAATTTGTATATTGCTCACACTGTTTTGCAAAAGCCTAAAAATGACCGGCATGAAAAGTTTGTGAGTAGATAACCTCAAGCAAGAAGGTAAAGAAAATTCCATAAATCTCCGAGGTCAGCTGGAGCTGGAGCCTGCCCTACCACCTTTAGGCTGTACTACCACCCACCGGCTTCAAGTAGAATCAACAAAAGCGGCGGAGTGGACAAAGCCTCTACTCTGCCATTGCAGCACAGCCTGCCACAGCAACCCAGCTCCTACAAGGCTTGAACCCCAGCAGTCGGGAGACTTCTCATTCCTGATGGATTTAGCTGCCGTGACTAGAGAGATCACCAACCCCCATGATGGTCCTCTTTGACCATAGCTAAACCTGACAGCGATTTTGGCTTTTCAAGCCAGGGCGTCTGTCTGGGCATATGGGATTTACCTGCTAGCTGGTCCAAGACTAGAATTTTTTTCTACAAAAATTGAGGGAGTTTAAAAGTGTCATCACTTAAAAATCTGGGGGTGGGGTGGTGGTGTTTGGGGGTTTTTGTGTGTGGTAAGGGAACCTTAAAATATTTACCGTTTTCAAATGCAAAGTTCTCTTCATAGATGCAGATATCTCATCTTCTTTCTCATTCTGAAAGGTGTTTCACTCAGGATCGCTCTCTACACCTCAAGATCTTAGTATTTGGAAACAGTTCCTGTGCAGGACAGAATCCAAACTGAGCTTGCTACCGATTTCATAGGAATTGCAGGTGAAACTACTTAACTTTGAAGGTTATTGTCAGCAGAAGTAATGAACTGCTATGGGTTTTGATAATGTCAACGTAATCCAGTTCATCTTTAAATCTTTAAAACTTTCATGTCAGATAAATCATCAAATCTGTTTCTTTTCATGTCAGTAATGTGCATCCTTCTATATTTTCTTAGGGCTTTATAACACCTGCAGCAGCATTCCTCAAAAGTGGAACAAAATGTGTAGGTCCAAAAATAATGTAATACAAATATCAATCTTTATGTGCCTATTTCAAGCATAGTTTATCACAGATTACATTGATTTTTGTCCTGAAGCTATGAAAAATGAGCTTTTATTACATCTATACCTACATCTTACAGTAAACAGGTGTATCTTAAGGTAGCCGCAGCATTAGTTTCTATTAGGTACCTGCTTAAAATGTACCTAATTATAATATAAAAACTTCTACCATTATCTCTGCTAGGATAACTTTGTATTTTTTGCTTCATGTCATCAAAGAAAAGTAAGACGTGTGTGTAGACTCTTGATATTAACTGTTAGCTGATTTCATACACTCAATTACGAGCAACCTTTAGCAGCTCAGCCCGTTAAACATTGTGTCTGGCTTTACATCAGTCCTACCCGCAGAGCTCTTTGTTCAAACCCAGGTAAAGTAGCACCACTGTTCCTGGCTTTGTATCTTCGAACCTCAAGCAAGAGGAGAAAGATAAACATTGTACAGAGAAAGACACAAGTACAGCTTTCTGAGGGCATGAATATTGGTATCAGTGGATTTTGAGATATAACTTGCAGCTGGCAAAAATAGTAAATATTGACCCTAATTCATAATATAGTTATTACTGGGTTTACGCTAATACAAGGTAACAGCAGACAGAATGAAGGAATATTCTATGATTTTCTTTACTGAGTGTGAACACTTGGAAGGTATTTTTTATGTTATTCTTGCTTGGTGAGACTGACCATGAAGAAGGAGACAACCACAGGAGTACAAATTCAACAGCAGAGTGCATGCATGGATCTTGTCAGTATCATGAGAATGCCTTAATGACTCTTCTAGAGTAACCTTCACAGATGAACTGTGACCTTGTTCTCTATCATGTATACGAAAAGCCACTATTTATTTATTGTCTGTACTTTTACAGTATTTCCTTATTAAATCCTCCATGTACTGTCCATTATTTTCAGTAATAAAAATATTCTGGAGCATTTCCACCATAGAACTCTACTAGCTATAGGAACTGCATGTTTTCTGATTGTGGTATGCTTTGAAGATATATCCATATATTATTTTTCCATACAACTGTTCTAAATGCCCACTTGAGAACATGTGAACTTTTTCTCTTATTATTATGAACAATATTGTGTGAAAAATATTCTCAGTTGAATAAAGACCTCAGCAAGCTTTTAACATTTTAAATTATATCACCTGCTTAAAAGCAAGTGCATTTGAGCTCCACTCAGCAGGGGGCACAGCTACCATTTGAACAGTTGACTCATTTAATTAGAAAATTGTTCTAAAGCTACTTTAAAACTTGTTGTAATGTCAGTATTAGTGCGTTTAAGAGTATTTGGCTGTAGCCTAGTATCACATACCAAGCTCAAGAATGTCACTTCATTAGATTTCACTGAATTATATCCTTCAAAGATTATTTATGCATAAAGTGAAAGGTACCACGCCTTTTGGAAATGCAACCATTGCTGCAGTGGGAAGCCTAAATAGTGAAATATTTATGGAAACAAAGTGTATGGGAGGTGGTGGTGGAGAGCCCTTCTTCAAAGTCAAATGTGTTCCTTTCTGCATGTTTACATGTAATTATATTTCTAGACTATGTTAAAACTCCTATCAGTTTTAAATTAGCTGCTTTTGAAGCCTACTAATCTGGATTTCACAATCCTTGTTTTAATTTTGACTAAATGTTGCTTCAGCTACTGTTTAGAACCTGGTCCCTACTGTTGTTTGGAGACAAGGCTGTATGATTTTCAAAATTTTTATCTATTAATATATAATCCTTGCTCTAGAACGGCATACCTTTTTCTGTGCTTGTAACGCAAAATCATCAGGCACGTTGTTTCCCTAATGCACTCCTTGTTCCTCTGAAATTTGAATTTTGGCTATTTCTAGTGAATTGTATTGACAGCAAAACAGCAGCAGCAAACTGTTGTTCAGATGAATACAACAATTTATGATTAACACCTGCTAGGTATTATATGAGGCTGTACGCAGAAAGGATCTCTGAAACAACGGTGCAGTTCAGTACTGTCAGATGAAACACAAGACCACAACAGGGGTTAAATAGCTAATATTAGTTTATTGATGATATACACACGCTGCAATCAGCGCAGGGAGTCCCAGTAACCATATGAACCACATGGAGGGTTGTGAGGGAAAAGGGGAAAGTCTGGTCAGGCACCTGATCCAGGGACATCCCTGTTTCAACTGAGACATTTTTTATTTTTGATGCCACATTATATATACATATATATATATATAAATGTCCACCTGGTTACACATGAAACAAAACAACGCTCGGGTCACTGTGACCTGATGACCATCAGTGGGGGCAGGAAGTTTGCTTTGTGAACTGGGACTAGATCATGTGCATCAAGCCATGCCCTTGACTCCTTGCCCATCTTCCAAGTCCTCCCCTTGCAACTTGTACATCCCAACACAGTGCATTTCTCTGCAAACTGCAGGGACCAGGTTCCAGAAATTGGAGTAGATTTTATGCATAGTTTTTCTTTCATCTCAATCAGTACATTAGGAAAAAAACAATAAACACATCCTTGTGGTATAGCTATTTACACTTGCAGCAGCACAGATATTTATATATACATCTTTTAACACATAGAAGTACATTTCCTATTATTTCCCTATGTAAAAAAAAAAAAAAAATCTAATGCAGAAGTACTCTTAAGTTCCTTTCCCAATATAATCTAAAAATTTATACTGTGTTTTAGGAAGACGTTTGAAACAACATACACAAATAAAGATTACCTGAAAATACTGCCTGAAGGAAGGCAATGAGAATCAGAATGGCAATATGCCATCAGTAACGTTCAGAAATGCAGCCGTTTTGAGGTTAGCATTTCTTTTGTTCACTTGGCTGTTTCGTAACAATCCCAAAGCAAAAGTCATCAATAAGGTGCTTCGTTAAGACATGGAAAATAGTCTTCAGTCTTGAAGAGGACTGGAGGTTCATAAAGCGTCTGTTGTTGTCGTGAGGAAGAGGATTTCTGCAAATTAGATAAGTTCATTTTTCATCTTCTTAAAAATAGAAACTTTAAAAAACAAAGCCTACAGAGCTAAAATGCAAACCAAGAAAAGTTTTAAAGGTGTATCTCCTCAGTCAGACAAATTTTAAATTGTAGCTCAGATGGGTCTGACATACTCATAATGCTAGTGAGGAAAAGCAGCCTTTAACCTTTGCAGTTCTATCACCTGAACAGACTCAGTCCCAGGAAGTGCATGATAGGCCAGCTTTGCAGAAGCCACACGGGTAATCTTTTCTAGCTGATGGTATAGTCATTGTAACCTTCATCCTTCCAAAGCCATCTACCTTTACCTTTCCTGCTCCAGCCTTCGAGCTCTCCTCAGCCACTTCCCCTGAGTTAATCCTAGCCTGTATTCTCATTTGCTTAGTTAAAAAAGTCTTCATACAGAAACACACCTAGTATTTCCTTCGAAGAAGATTGCTGCCCCTGCTGCGTTTCTTCAAGTATATGTTTGAATATATGTACTATGACATAGCATTAAAAATAATACGGTAGTGGACTGCAAAAGAGCTGTTACACTGTCTTTCAGGAAAAGTGTACACACTTCTTTTAAATATTCACTGTACATTGTTTCACTATACCAAATGGTTCATTTAAAGAGACAACAGCAACAACAGCAAGGAGCACTACTATCTTGTCAGCCTTCCTGCATGTAAACAATGCTGCACGGCTGCAGACCCAGTGTATGTTTTCACTATAAGGTCTTAAACAGAAGGCTTGAAATAAAGACTTCACTCATTAAAAATTCTTTTGGACTCATAACAAGATTTTGACCAACTGTGTTGCAGAGCTCTCAGTCAGTTTGTCTGCAGAGTTCTTCAGGTAATTTTTTGCCTGTCTGGGATGAGACAATTAGAGTCTCCACCAATAATAAAGTTAAAAGCACACCAAATATCATTAGTATACTTTTGAGTTTGGAATTCTTTATAGTACCAAAATAAGGATTTAATTAAAACAGGTAAGTAGAATTTTTCCAATATTCAGTTAAGGTGTATACTTGTACTCCGTATGAAGTAAGTATGTATTCTCATGTTATACACAAAATTGCTGATTTCTGACATTTAAATTATATTTTGTCTTTAACTTCATAATATCATTCATTTCTCTGAAATGTTTTGCCATTCAAGTTGTAACAAAATAAAAAAATTTATAAACAAAGATAGGATCTATAAATAGTGGATACTATCAATGTTCTCTACACCAGAAATTTTGCCAAATGTAAAAACGATCTTTAAATCAAAGTTCTGTTTTTAAAAATTATTTCCTATCTTGTACTGCTCTACGAGCAACCACCTGGCAAGCAAGGGAAACTAAGGTCACAGGTATTCTGCAAGTCATGACACCGATTTAAGAGGTGCTGTATTTGCACAAGTGCAAGAAGGGGATAATTTCAATCCAGTGAGGAAATTCATAGGCAGGCACAGTACCCACAGTTGCCTAAATACACATTTATGATTAGTTATTTTTGCAGCTGCTTAGCAGACATTTTTACCTCTTGAGAGAGTTTACATCCTTAGTGATATTAGAAGTTTTACAATACTGTACTTTACACTGCCTGGTATTCACAAAGGAAGAACTTGGGGCAAAATCTAAAAGTGAGATTACAAATACACAGCTTGAGAAATACAAAATATATCCTTTGTGTAAGGAAACAGATACATTTAAATGGGAAGAGAGTGAGGAGAGATGACTAAATTAAAATTGTAGCAGGAAAACATGAACTACACCTACAGCGAAAATCATAACATCAGATTAGCCTTCTTTGCCAAAGCATTGATCCACTGAGTGAGCTAGTTAAATGTCAGGTGTGAGGAGAAATCTCTACCGGCATTCTCATTCAAACATGCCTGTGCTTACTAGTGAAAACAGGTATTTTACTATGCAACACTCAGTACCACTGCAGAACAGTGACCTGCCTTTTAGTTAATTGATTAATTCCAGTAAGTTCTGAGTGTTGATTTTATTGCCATCCATACTCACACCAAGAAGCCACTGGACATGCCAGGTTCAGCCTGCTGACACTTTCAGAGACTTTCCACCTTATGAGCTGTGGAAAAATCGCTAAGCTGACAAGGTATTCCCATGTGACACTAAAGCACTTTCTTCAAACTTTCAAACTTATCAACTGAAGATTATAATTCCATGGTTAACAACTGTTTTCAGAAAAAAAAAGAAAAGGAAAATATGTTGAATACTCTTCAAGGCAACTGCTGCAGTTCTTTGTATCTCTAAGCGGTCCACAAACAGGAACTTTGTGATTAGGTGGTTTGGTTGTTTTTTTTTTAATAATGACAACACTCTAAACCTAAACACCAAAGAAAGTTAACACTTCATTCCTTTATTAACTTAATGACTGCACAGAAAATAGCAGTGAACAACAGGTTTCCTGAACTGAGTCTTGACAAGTCAATACGTATTCTTTTTATACCTATTTTTCCTCTGCTGCCACACATGCTTGCAATGCATACGAACACAAATACTGCAAACAGCCACAACCATCTTCCTCTCCCCCTCTGCAAACCTACTTTATTTCAGCATTCTCACAGAAACCTGAGTTAGTATAGGATGGATATAGGAAGAGAATCTGGTAGCTGACAAGACACAAGGAGGAGTACTTATAAACAGTGTACTGGCAGGTGATGCCAAGAAGCATCAGGTGTTCAGAAGATTTTTTTTTTTAGTTTTTTTTTTTAAACCATAAGTTTATTTTAAAACTAGGGCATAGTGCTAGTTTAAGGTTAGGTAAGGCATCTCTGTGAAACATTCAGAGAGCATTTCAAGTCTTCTGTAGAGAAACAGTCCATATGTAGTTACATGACAAGCGAAAACTGCATCCTTAGAAAGTTTAGCAAGGTGATTACATGATTACTGAACTGTGTGGACTAAGTATAAATACAGCCTTCATTTTACAAATATTATGCAGTGTAGCTTTCATTTCCTTTTTTTGGTAACATTTTTGCAGTGATATTATCAATGCAGTATGACCCTTTAACAGTGTTGCGTGCACAGGTTCTTCTTACTTGCTTTCATACCACAGATTGGGGTACTTTAATATAAAGATTTGTGCATTATGTGCTTGTCTGTGCCCCTCACATTCCCTTCTTTGTGTATTCAGCTTTATTTTGGAAAGTTCACAAATTCTTACAAGAATTTGTGATTTCTAAGTTTGGGGTTTGGTGTTTTTTTTATTAAGCCTGAGCACTTTGACAAAAATCCTAATAAATTATAAAACTGTTCTACAGTTAAATTCAGATATATGTGTAACAGACTTACTATTATTTTAATCATCTAGTCTGGTAAGGAGAGCAACTCAGCTGGTCACATGATAACAAAAGTTTACTTACATTAAGCAAGGATGGTATGCTGATTGTGTGCAAGATTTTCTTGAATGTGCTTGGAAAAGCTCCAAGGTCTGTTTCTGCCTTTACGACCCGTTCTTCCAGTCCAGCTACGCAATTCCCAATCATCTTCACAAAAGCCTAACAAAAAAACCAAAAGAAATCCAGCCTTTTCATTAACAAATTAAAACAGGATTGTGTATTGCACAACAGTGGTGAAAGCTGCATTACCTAAACGAGGAGTCAAAAACTTCATGCTCTATTTCCCTCCTACCTACAAATCCATTTTACTCCTAAAAATTACTTGAGATACTTTTAAAAGACTGCAAAAACAGGTTAAACCTAATAAAACAACCAATATTCTTCTTCCCATTTGCCTTTTAAATAACTATTAAGACTTCTTAGAATCTAGACTTCTGTCTGCCTTTCTACTAAGAGCAGGACCAAGGATGTAAATCAGTTTTGACGCTTTACCAGGGATCAACAGACCTCTCATTCTACTAGTCTCCAAATAGCTCACAAGACAGTAACTTTGAAAGGTACTATCAAAAAAAAAAAAAAAAGTGCTACTACTGCTTTCTGAGAAAAGACCACCACCTTGCTTCAAGCAGTACATGGAAAAAATAATCTTTTTTTTTTAAAAGGCATTTTGTTTTAGAACACCCACAGTCTCCAGAAATTCTTAATGAATTGTGTTCTCTTTATTAAGCATGAAGTATGGAACCCAGATTGGATGCAGAGAGCAAAACTGATCTGAGCCCACTCCATGTACATGCACACACACACACACACTTACAGCATATAATTGATTCTTCCTCCCTGTTAAGAAACAGAATACATGTAGAAGATACCAAATACATACCTCTAGTTTGTCAATCCTCCTGTATATGTGTCTCATTTCTGTAGCTTTTGTGTAAATTTGAGGTATACTTTCATTGACAACTTGAGAGGAATCACTTCGAATCTAAAAGATGATTCAAAGAAATAATAAAAAAATAATCAATGAATAAAACACTTCCAGAATGAAAGCTAAAGTACAACTGTGCTCCAATTAACAGATTAAACCCCATAGCTTAAAAATACCAATTAGTATTAGGATAAAAATACTAGATTAAAACTAATAAGCTTGCTGCTTTGCATAGTTTAGTGACTTTGAAGAAAATTTATTTTGCATAGGCAAATATTCACCTTTATATTAAAAATAGGCTGCTATCAGAACTAAGCGATAGAACACGTCCCCAGACATACTAAAGAATCAAACATATTAAAATAAAACTTTGACTTAAATTTTACTCCCTGTACACTTCAACTTTGCTTAAAAGGTCAGGCCACAAAAACTTCTTTTATTAGTATAAATAAAAAAAAGATAAACCTGGTAAAGTTCCCCTTAAGAGTAGCGCAGTCACACATGTGCTACGCTTTAAAAGACAGCCAGTATACTGGTGTCAGCTTATAGGACCTTCCCATTCAGATCTCATCTCCCCCCATGCGAAAGCGGAAACAAAGCTGCCTTTCTGAAGAGTCCCCTAAAGACAAACCTAGCTTTGGAGGTTTGGCAACTCTGATCAGCTACTTTGATTACAAAACCCACAGAGGATGTCTTTAGGTATTTTAGAGAAGAAGAATATTGTTCTTTTAAATATCTGTCGCTGTGCCATTCAAAATGAGATTCCATGTATGCACATGGACAAATATAATTATGTAAATGCACAGTTATGTAGTAGCTACGTGGGCATATTTTGCTCTGACATGAAAGTTTGGTAGTTTTCATCCATGAGTTATGTAATTATTAAAATGAAGTACCTAATTTTCAAACGTGTTTTCATACTGGAACCTGCCCTGACTAAAGGCTACTTCCCATCTCTGTCTCATTTGAAGACCCAAGCACACATTACACTCTATTCTGACTTCAAAAACACAGCTACATGCAAGTTACACGTACCATGTCCAGCATTCCCACGAATTCATCCACTCTGGTCAGCAAATCTTCTAAACTCTTGTCTAAGCTTTCTATCTGCAAAACAGATGCCCTTTACAGGTACCTGAAAACACAAGGCCCCCAGATCCTCCCAGAGAACCCCCCCGAGCGCAGACGTTAGCCAGACCGGGCGCAGCTTCACACGCTCCGGCCGCCCCCGCCAAGCGCAAGTGACCGGACACCCGGCCCGCACACGGCGCGGGGCCGCCCGCAGCGGCCGCCGCCTCCCGCCACGGCCGGGCAGCCTCGCTCTGCGCGATGCCGGCGACGCTAGCCCGGGCCGCCCGCGGGGCAGGGCCCGCCGCTGCTGCCGCTCCCCGGGGAGCTCGGGCGCCAGGGCCCGGGCGGAGGCCCCCGCCCGCTCCCCCGAGGCGGCCCGGCGCAGCGCGGCCCCTCACCTGCTCGCTGAAGAGGCTGCGGTCAGCGAGCAGGTACGCGGAGTAGGCGGCGGCCGTGGCGCTCAGCGACGCCTCCGAGGCATCCTCGTCCTCCGGCTCCCCCAGGCCGGAAGCGCTGCTGTGGCTGTGGGAGACGTTCCCGCTGTCCGCGCCGGGGCAGGCGCCCGGCGGGTCGGCCCCGGCCCCAGGCCCCTCTCCCGGCCCCGGTCCCGGCCCCGCGGCAGCCGCCATGCTACCGCCGCCCGCCCCGGCCTTCCCTCAGCGCCGCGGGCGGGGCCGCCGCCGCTCACGTGAGGGGGCGGGGCCGGCGCAGGCGCGCTCCCGACAGGCGGCGGAGGGGGCGGCGCAGGGGGCGGTGCGGCCCCCTCGGGCCTTTCGCCCCGTGCCTAGGAGCGGGCACGAGCGCGGGCGCGGCGGCGCCGCCCTGACGCCCAGCCGTTCGCGCCCGGGGCTCCGCAGGCCCGGTAGGAGCCGCCGCCTCTCATCGGCCCCGGGCGGGAGGCCGGGCTGCCGCCTCCCAGCTGCCCCCCCCAGCCAGGCGCAGGAGCGCGGCTCCCCGGCCGGGAAGCGTACGGCGGGGCGATCTGCCCGGTGACTGGGCGGCCGCCCCCGCCGCCGGTGGGTCTCGTCCCCGAAGGCAGCGCCATGCGCGGAACCTCAACGGCCCCGTCCCGCTTCCACACCGGGGGTCTGCCCGTAACGGCTGGATTGGGAAGGGAGCTCAGCTCCAGCAGCCTAGTGTACGGTGCATGCACGCATAGCAGCTTATCTTTTTTCCCCTAGTTAACGCAAATGAGGCACAAAATGTTTGCAAGCCTTTAATAACGCTTATGCATCAGCGCTTCGCTATTCTCAGCGTGCAATGCGTCTCTTGGTACAGCACTTCGAGGCTGATGTGTGCATCGCCACTCACGTTTCCTGCCTCCTGGGCTGAATTCATGGGAAGTGGCATCGCCACCGAGCAGCCCCCGCGAAGCCGGGGTGACACACACGGGTGCTCCCCAGGAGCCAGAACCACCCCAAAAGCAAGCCGTGCTACCAGGAGCGTGGCCAACTACTTGGTTCCCAGGGGTTCCCTTAGCAAAAGGGGTACTGGGAAGGAAACATCATGGAAAGAAACTTGGCGGTGCTAGTAACTGGAGGAGTCAAAAGTTTGCGCTGGTACAGAGGGAAATATTACTGAAACGGTTACGTATTTCAAGAGTCATCAAAACCCAACTGTTTTGTTTCCACAGGGAAGGGGGATACTTCCACAGAGAGATGTGCTTGAACGCAGGGGAAAGGATATAACATAGAAGTAAGACAGTGCACGTTTTATTGCAGATGGGTCACATTTTCATCCATTAAATAGGTAAAATGAGTAACTTCAGCCTGACAAATCCACTTATTCGTAAAAGTAGTCTTATTTAAGATATAACAAAATTTTTCTGATAAGACTGTCTGATTGACTGAAGCACATTTAGCTATTAATTTTGTTTACTGCACCAATAATCAGATTTTTTTTAAAAAAAGAAAACCTTTGGTAAAGTACAAACACAGTTTTAAGATGAACAGGATCAATGTTCTATCCTTACTGTGCAGGGAAAAATAAGTACAGCTCTATAACTGCTGTGATACCTAGAAGAGGTTTAATTAAGAGTAAGTGAAAGAACTTTAAAATAAACTTCTAAAGCAAATCTAAAAGAAATAAACTAAGTTCAATGTCCCAAACATATTTAACAATGAGCAAAAGACTGGCTGTTCCACAGGTATTCTAAATTAGCGACAATGAATTAGTCTGCACATCCTTTGTCCAGCCATTGCCGATTCCAAAATGGAATGTAATTTTTTCAAAGACTTCTGAATTTTCATATTCATACAATATTTAAGAAATGTCTATTCCACCATATAAAAAAGCTTTAATGTACTACAAAGTTAAAAACAAAAAGCAAATGACACAAGCTAAAAGTAGAAAAATACACTGTAAAACATTCATATTTTGTTCCTTACACTGATCACGATATAACAAAATATTTTAGATTAGACCACTTCCATAAATTTGTGGCATTTTCAGAAGCAGACTATTATCTACTCACTAGCCACCATCCAGTAAAGATGCCTGACCATCGCAAACGTCCAGTATATTTTAAGTTCTTAGAAATCCTGTGCAGACATTAAGCTTTATTACTAGAAGAGTCCAAAAATAACAGAGCTGTTCTAAGTTAGGTTTGTCAGTCAGTCAGCATCCCTCCTCTGTATAGCAATCAGCCAAGCTTTTGCAAGGGAAGACCTTGTGGATTTAGATTGCCCCAAAGTTACAGCAAGGACTTGGGTCAGCTCTGAGGTGAAAGGGACAGTCCTAGCACACTCCTCTGGTTTTTCTGCCTCCTCGCTTGCATCTCTAAAATTCACGTGAACCATGTGTATTATCTAATAAATATCGGAAAAAAAAAATACATTTACACATAATGGTGCTGAACCGAGTTTTAAGCCCTTGTCAGGTTTCCCTGTGCTGCAGGCAGGCCGGCCTCTGACCAGCAGCTGGCGCTGATCTCACAGCAATAAGAGCAACATCCTCCCACGCCACCCCCTTAGGCTTTTAAAAACACTTGTATATAGAGTTTCATTTGGAAAATGTACTTGCAGCATCTCCCTAACGTTGTTACCACCACAGTAGGAAGCCACTAGTTTTATAGAGCTTGTCTGGACTAGACATAAGGTTGCAAATATGGTGTAAACAAGTTAGTGGAAGGTCTGTATGTAATAGTATAAGATTGGATTGCTATTCTCTTTAAACCGGTTGTTAGAAGAAAACCAGATTCCACTTAAGATAGACATGTCTGTTGCTATTAAAATCTAATTCATATACATGCATGTATAAATACATCCACCCATGCATTCAAACCCAAGTATGTAGCACTGCCTCTGGTAGCCTATAAGACTGCTTAGATTTATACCAACTAGAATAAATTTGTGTTCTCACTCAAGGGCTGGGAAATAAACCAGGTTTTACACTCTGACTTTCTCCTGACAGATGTTGCAGTGCGTAACAGTTTTATGCCTAACTCCAGATGCCACGTTTCCTAGAAAGCAACAATCTTCTGCACCCGTGAGGTCTATGGGAATATCAGCTCTCTGCTTTGTGCATAACACGTTGCAGGTCAATTGTCCCAATTGGCACTTAAGACTGAAAGGAGAGTTGCAGGAATTGATACTAAAGTGTAATGACTGTTCCATCCTCCTCGATACCTCCTCTGGGGATAACCAGACTGTGTCGGGGATCAGTTTTTAAGGAACTGAGTAATTTGTGAATGTTGCCATTGCTTTCTCGACCAGAGTTGTTGTTGAGCACCAGGTCCCTTTGAAGTCTGTGGCTAAGGCTGCTGCCATTGATTCGAGAGAGGCTACTGGAAGTAAGGCTGTGCAGTTTAGGAATGTGCTGTGGCTCCAGACCACCCTCGATGACAATGTCAGCCTCTTCATCACTCTCCATTTCATCAGGGTGGAAGTTCTGCAGCATGTGGGATGTAGGCAAGCTGTGGTGACTCGCAGTGCTGTCTGTAGACTGGCCTGAGCTACCAGACATCCTACTACTTCGAATAATATTGTTCCTCTGGTTTGCTGGCTTGACCGTGATAATAAGATTATGGCTGTTGGCAATCATCATGTCTGTGACTTGGTCGAGAGTCTTTCCTGCTACTTCAATGCCATTAACTTCCAGGACTTCATCATTCACAGCCAGCAAGCCCGTGCTCTCTGCTAAGCCTCCAGGAACCATACGAGAGATAAAGATACCAGGTACTTTTTCTAGTCCATGAGGAGTAACCCTTACACTGGTGCCATCGCGAATGTAAAATCCTAAGGGTTTCTCACACCCATGTCGATACAGCCTCACTCTCCTGTGTGTTTCGGGAAGAATGTCCACATCAATTATGGAAGACACTGGTCTAAAATCATGAGGCATACTAATATTAATGTGAGGACGCCGGCGGAGGTTGTCATTGCGGAGTGTCACCAGAGCCTTCTTCTTCCTCGATAGTGTGTTGGTCCCAAAATTACTGTAGTCCACTTCATCTGAAAGAGAAATCGTACCAATGTATCAATCAAACAGAGAATAATTCAATCAATGGGGCATCATCTTCTTAAATCTGGTTCAGCGAAGCCACACTCTTAATAGTCAAATTATTTTTTCCACTTACTCTAATTTTTATTTCATGTCTATCAGCACAACATTCAGAATGAGTTGTTTTCAATGACTATCCATATTTCTTCCGTATTTTGAGGGAAAAAGACTTCTTATTCTCAGCTCCTCTTGTCAGCTGTGCAGAATGTAATTACTTGCAGCTGCAGGCCTGATACACTGTCTCAGATGTGAGACCATGTTTTCAGAGTTGGACTGTGATTTTACACATACATCTTAAGTGGGCAAGGAATGTATACACATTCCTAACCTAAAAGTCTGAATCAGGGAGTATTTAAATATTCAATACACCACCTAATAGGTACAAACATGAGAGCACAGTGTGAGAGACTAGTTGGATATGTGGTTTTAGCCTAGCCTTTTTTAGTAAGGGATTTATGTTAATAGCATCTCTCAGTACAGCATTTTCTCTCTGGAATATTTTACTTGGCACTTTAAACACTTTTTACTGCTGTCAGATTCAGCTGATACTAACTACCAATAAAGTTCTGTGTAAGCAAGTGGACCAGTTGAAAGAGAAGCACAGAAAAAGAAGCAGCTCTGCTGCCTAGTCCATATACTAAAGAACACAGAACAGACACGGCGCACGCACTCCTGCCCTTGAGGGGAAGACTGACCGGAAAGCAGCCTTTCCAGGGTCTGCTGTTTAAGGAATTGTTTAAATATTTCAGTCTCTGTAGTGGTGTCTCAAGGGCATGTGCAAAGTGATCAACTTTAAATCAGCCAAGTGACATGACAAGTTATTCCACATAAGAAGCTCACGCTGTGCTTTGCAAAAAAAATACTTAGTCATGAAGTTGTTAGTGTACAAAATGCATCACTGCATTTCACATTAAAAATACTGTGCATATTTTGAACATGAAGCATGCACTAGCTGGAAAATTACTTCATCGGGAGTTTAAGCATGTTAACGCTTTTCTGATAAACTAACAGACTTTCAGTTTATTCTACAGTAAAATACAGAAGTACAATTACAGAACTAACACTTAAGAAAATTTTATCTCCAACAAATTAACCTTGCATAGTAGCATTTGAGAAAGACAGACAATACCTCTACCTGATAAAGGCTGGGGGGGGCGGGGGGGAAGCATTAGTAAAACCAAACTTGTAATTAAATTTTTATTTCTTGAAAGGTCTCATTTTCAAGTCAGCTTTCCAGACATATTATTGACAGACTTCAATTAAGTAACATTAAGTTACACAACTAAAGGAGACTAAAAGTGCTACGCAGCAACCTGATCTAACTTAGCCTGCTTGAAGCAGAGTGTTGGATTAGCTGGCCTCCAGAGAATTATTCTGTGATTCTACATAGTCCTGTAGGCTGGGGGTAAGGGGAGGGGGGTGTGGGGGGGGTGGGTGGTGGATAAAAAAAATTATTAGAAGACTTCAAAAAGACTATTCCTGCATTCTCCTAGAACTTATTTAGATTGGTTATACTAACACTTGAGGGCACCACAAGGCATCTAGAAGGTCATCTGGAAGGAAAAGCTTCTGTGAAATAAAGATACTTCTTGGACGAGTTTGCCGTGTTTAACTTCATACTCGCCTCTTCTCTCTCCTCCCAGGCTGTTCAGGGCCATACCAACTGCACAGGTCCTACTGTGTTATTTAGACTGGTGAGGCACAGGACTGGAAATACTTAAAATCAGCCAAACACAAGAAACTCCCAACTGGTTCCTTGAAGCATATTCACAGCCAAGACTGTGACTGTGTGAAGATGGCACCTCCTCAGGTCTACCTGGTGAGCAGAGGCAGCGCAGCGCCTGCTCTTTTGAATGCACAAACCACCTGTGGCAGCCAAAGCCAGGTATTCCTTTTCTTTCATCAACAGGATCACCATCTACCTTAAGCTAGACTTTTAAGTTTTGATGGATGATTTTAAAGGTTGGCAACAAGTATTTTCTCCTTGTAAAGTATGGGTCCACAAGAGATGTCTTTCATCACCAGTCTTGAACACTGCAGTCTGCTCACCCTCACAATTCATTGATAAATTTCTGCAACAGTCCTATGAAAACAACTTAGGAATTTATATGTAGAATCAACATTCTTCCTCACGTGAAACATAATGCTGTACAGTAGTAGTGCTCTATCTTATAAGCCCAAAACCACCTTGATCCCAAAATTTCAGTTTAAGACAGCAATTAAAATTACACATGGGTTTGTGTGTTTAAGACTTTGGCTTGTCAGTACTGCAAGAGACACTCAGAACAAAAGCTGCATCCCTTAAAGACTCGGAAAGGTTGGTGAGTGTAGTTTATTGCACTGCAGGTAAAATGGAACACATTCCCTAGTTACGCATCTGTTCCCTGAAAGCACCCAGTTATCTGTTCTCTCCCTCTCTTGCTATGTTAGCATATTAATACTGAATTACTTTAAGGCAGACTTGCACAAGCTTTACCAAGTAATTCACCTGGGAAGATTTGCTGACAACACTGTTTTCTTCCCCTTAAATTAACAACCCAGATTCTCACAACATGCAAGTCTGAGAGATAAGCAGTAATGTTACAGGTGAAGTATGACAGTCCTCCTGACACACAGAGGTCATTTCTGAAGCAGCTTCTTTTGGTTGAACCCCCACCAGGGTAATGGCACAAAAGCAGCGGTTGTTTTGTGCCTGTGACCTCCTCACCTGCGCTCAGCCCACTAACCTGTCTCCCCAGATGATTGCCAGCATTCCTAACCTCTGAGCAGCTTCAAAACAATCACCTCCTTTAATAACAAAAAGCCCAGCTTACCACAAAAATGCTATCTTTTTCCTCCAAACACGAACCAGGCAGAAGCAAGTGATACAGACTACTTTCAGTGTTGGACCACTGACCACTCTTGGATTTATTATTTCAGGGCTGGAGCATGTTAAAAAATAAAGTCTATGTCCTGTTGATGACTGGAGGTTTTGTTTTTAAAACAGTGTCAGGCATTAGTTTCCAACTCTGTCCCTAAACAGGATCACATACAAGAAAGACGAAGTCCCAATTTTAACAGGTGAACTGTTGAAACCTATTCCATGTTGGAAAAATGAGAACTGATTAGAAGAGCTTTTAAGAAAAAATACCAATTAACTCTTATTTTCTAGAAAAAGTTCAAGTATGGAATACATGCTCCTTGGCAAAACAGGGATTATTACATCACTTTTATTCAAGATGACTCACTCCCTAGGGGTTACACTAGCTTGGGACATCATCTTAAAATAATAATAAAAAAATTAAATAAAAACAAAGAAAAAACAAAACCAGAACAAACCAGCTACCCCCTGATGCTATTTAGAGCCACTGCTCTTGCTGCAAGAGTAAAGCAAGGTATCTCTACTGAAGTTTAACATCAACTGTTGTTGTGGCAGCAGAAAGTCATCAATCCCTAGCACAATGAAAAAAAAAATTCCTTACTCATGAGCGAAGTGGGAGAAGCCTGCCAACATCACTCACTTTTATCAACTACGGGGTGGTCACGCAGCAGTGTATTACCCATTTCCAGTAATAACACTGCTCAGGTGGCATGCAGCAGACTGAAATGAAAACTGTATCATTGCATAATTTATAACGATACACTTCTAATGAAGGTCAGCAACTTCTCGCTAGGTTTTGAGTTTCTCACCATATAGGATTCCAAGCAGGAATGCCACTTCAGCTAATGAAAAGCACTGTGTTTGAATGCCAGGTCTCAGTGAAGACCAGTACAAACCATATGGAACCAGACAGCTCATTTTTCACTATTTCATTTGCTGCAATATCAAATTCTCCTTTTGCAGAGCAAAAAGTCTACAGAAATCTGCACATATACTGGCAGGAAAAGTGCCATCAAGTGACACATCTGAACAGTACTTAAAGCCTCATATTTTACAGGCTGTCATGTTCTCCTATGTCTTGAATGAGGCTGGAGTAAAATGTTACATGCAGGTGACAGAAGGAGAATTAGACTTCTAGGTGGTGAATACGACCCCCATTTCTTAGAATGGGGCAGATTACATGGAGCATTTCCATCTACAAGATGTAGTACTTTCAGACAAAGATGTACTATGAACTGGACAGATAATTCAGGATAGCCACTAAACTTTGGAAGATGTGGATCTGAACTTTACTTGTGCCCATAATTTGCTTCCTAATGAAAATACTGTTCCTGTAAAAAGAGGTGAAGAACAACATTTACCACAGTTGAAGGAGGACTCCTCAGCTTTCCAGTTCTCTCCGACTTGGAATCACAACCCAAAGCTACACAAAAAATACCTCAGACTCTTCTGAAGGCATTGAATATTATTGCAACTCTTTTCCCCAAAAGCTTCAGGTTCTAGTATGTTTTAAGAAACATTTTGTTATCTGGCAATGAGTTACGTAATACCTCAAGTATTTTGGCTGCATCCTTTTTGTTAATAAGTACTTTTTTTAAAAAAAAAAAAAAAAAGAGTTGCCACCACCTACTTGCCCATGAAGACCTTTCTGCTAGAGAAGATAGATACTACAGATCTCCTCACACGGAGATATACCTGTGCTCACTTTCTGGACAACAGTGGTGGTGGTGGTTTTGTCTTTTCCTTTTTCATTTTTTTTTTTTCTTTTTAAAACTTGGTGAAACTACCTCCACTTGACCAGCAACAGTAAAACCCATTAAAGGAGGTTTTTACTTACAAGCATGGGTATTTTACTATCAGAATGTAATTTTTTAGAACATACCTGGAAAGTTGTAGCCAGTAACATCTTTTAGGTACTCTTCTAACCATTCTGTAGTCAGCCTGTGACTTCACAGAATACATTGTACCTTCCTGGTGGGCATTGTGAATCCTATCATAAAGTCACACAGTACGTAACAGCAGAGCACATTTAAAGGGCTATTTATAATGGAAAGAAAACTGCTTAGAGCATCTGGTTATAGCCAAAAGAGTATTGTATTTCTTTAATTTACATGAAACAAGAAATTATAGACCTTCTGAAAAAAACACCAGGAGCACCACTCCCACTGCTTGGACAGCTGCTTTTCATAGGAACTGCCTGCCAGATGAAATACCAAAGCTTAGCCAGATAAGATTGTATAAACAAGCTGAATTCCACAGAGAAGCAGACTGCCAGGCTCCTATAGGAACAGTTCATTTCAGACTCTACGTTTTCGGTGTACATGCACTCATGGCTTATTATTTCCTCTGGGAACTGTGGAACATTAGTTGACAGCTCTGGAAAGTACTTCAAAGTCAAAATTACTTCCACTAGGGAGAGCAGCACTTCAGGCAGCTTGGGAAGGAGGCCAATGAGTCATTAATAGTGAAGGGTAACCCCTCCATCCAGCAGATCTCTATTACCTAGCGTTCAAATTAGCAGCAGTCATAGAACCATTTCAAGGGAATGTGTCATGTTTAACCCTTCTACCTTTCTCTGTCCCAGCTACAAAACAGTGTCTGTGTTTGACACAAGTTGCATTCAGTGTTTATTTTCTCAGAATTTGTGAAGCATTTGTGAAAGCAACCAGACAACAAGCAAGCTGGCAGTCTCTCATTTGTGACCTGGAAGGCTGACCACATGCACAGGGATTTAAGAGGAAACAGATCTGAAGTGAACTATGGCTTGGGGGGACGTCCAGCGCCAATATCACTCATCAAGAACTATTTAATGGGTCAGAAAAATAAGGTTATCTGAATGCCAGCATTGCATTCTCTGTGTTGCAGGAATATTAAAAAAATCCAGCTATCACTGCTGCCAGGAACCTCTGGGTGAACCAATCTGAAAAACACACAGTAGGTAAAGTAGTTGTAGCTGCTATTACATCGAAAGCCAAGTAATGTATCCCACACATGCACTGACACACACACTTGCTCCTCTCTCTCCTCCTTACCACTGTAACACGAGAAACTGGACACAATCTCATCAATGTTTAGAAGACTACCTAAACATTAATAGTTTATCTGTGACATCCAACAGGGCTTTTGAAGCACAAACAATATCCAAAGAAACAAATTCGAATTAACAAGAGAACATGTTATTCTTGATATCCTTAATCTCATTTAGTTTCTAAAACAAAGCTTTCCAAAACACTTGTTTGTAGATTGTAAACTCAGTGACATACATTGGAAAAGAAATTTCACCAACAAAGAAAATTTGAGAACACCGTCCTACTCTAATCTAGCCCCTTGTAAATTTAGTAAAATGCAGTTTTGCAAAAGGCAACCTTCCTTCTATATTGATTCAGTATTAAAAAGATAAATTTGCCTTCCTACTTATGAAGTGTTCGTGAATAGGTTGGAATTAAAATGCAAGGAACACAGATGTGTTTACTCCCAACACATTTTTAAACTTAAAATATCTACCCTCTTTCAAGAAAGTGGACATTATTTTGTTTCTTGTCTTAGCGTGTTACAGCAAGCAAAACTATCATTGCATTAGGCTCAGCCTCTCTTTACGGTGTCATACGTAGGTAAGAAACACTGTGGGGCCACTTGCCTTGAAGATGGAGAGAACCCCTTGGGAATTTAGCCTGTGCTGCTGGTGCGCCCTCCTGCACTTCTCACTGCTTGTCATCAGAGGCCACTGTTCCCTTGCTGAACCTCTTCCCTTCTCAGCAGAAGGCCCTTTATCTTTGACTTGCTGCCTGCTCTAAAGGAGCAGAAGCTGTTGCTCAACCTGCAAGTTCGTGCCATGAAGCAAGTGAGGCCTTTGGAGGAGGGCGCTACCAAATGTAAGCAGGCACCCAGGGCTGTATATCCCAAAACTATCCTTGCTCTCAGAAACATCCAAACCCAGCTCCCCAAACTAGCACAAAAGACAGGTATAGGACTCCAAATTTTACAGGTGAAGTTGTGCATGATGTTTACTAGGATTGTAAGGGTCTTCCTCTAAATTTCATATGTGACTTCTCTTCTACCCTAAAACATGACATGCACAGCCTTTCTCCCCTTGTTTCCTTCCAGAAACCACAATATGCAAAGGTTACGTTACTGCAGCATTAGAGAACTGCGGGTTTTAAGCTTTGACTTTAAAAAAGAAAAACACGAAACAACAATAAAGTGTTAGTTAATATTTC
Organism: Falco rusticolus; assembly: GCF_015220075.1. Lineage (NCBI taxonomy): Eukaryota > Metazoa > Chordata > Aves > Falconiformes > Falconidae > Falco > Falco rusticolus. The sequence continues at coordinate 69,957,235 of NC_051189.1, read as the reverse complement.
CCTTTTCCTGCAGGGGGTCAGTGGGAAGTTGAGGGAACACGTTCCTCTTGCACATCTCAGCCATCAATTATTATTACATTCACCCCAAGGTCGCAGGGTGCTGCTATTGAGGCTTTATTGGTGAGATGGTTTCCCAGGCCAGCCAGTGTTGAGCAGACAACCAGCAGTAGTAATGGGTGCAGACTGCAATAACATCACCTGCATGCAGCTCTCCTGCTGGCTGGAGCCTGGAAAATGAAGCCTATCACCATGCACCCAACTATTCCCAGCAGCCATCAAAAACTGTATTCACCCAGCTGATGGTTATCAAAATAGGACGGCTATCAATCCTATTCAAAGATGCTGGGGAGAAGTCACCTCCCAAACCCCCAAAATACCACTCTCCAACCTCTAATTACATGCAATCTCTTCAGAAAGTCATGATTATAAACTTTAAAGTTATTAAAAAGTAACCCTTTAATTATTTTGTTTCATTTAACCCACTCCGTTTTTGTCCTGAAACAAACACACTCTTTATTCACTAAGATCAGGCAACTGAGGGGAGCACCATTTGCTCCCCATACAGGCATAAAGGGAATCTCTCCTTTCCAAAAGAAAATGTGTACCTGTTATGCAAAGCAAAACAAAATGAAGCAAAATGAGAGACCAAACTATAACAACTCTTACTATGCACTGCAGATTTAGTAAAATTCTTATTAATGACATAAAGTGGTGGATTTTATCAAGTGTTCTGCAAGTTATTGAATATAACTGTTTCCTAGTGGCAGTAGAAAAATAGTTACCTTTTGCACAAATCTGAAGTGTGGAAGGTAAGTAAACAGCATTGACAGATTGAACCAAAGAGCAAATTTGGGAGAATACCATTCTGTTTTTCACAGCTGCAATATTTGGAAAAACATCACAAGTAATGAAAAAGGAAAAGAATTCAACTCAGATTCATATTCACTAAGAATACAAATTTTATACCTCTAACAAGAAACAAAAATTTTTGTCTCAGTAGTCTCGGAAGAAGCTGCAAATAAAGCTTGGAAAGGTAACATAACATTAGGCAGCACAAAATAAAGGTAGTATATTTGTGCTAGAGTATTGACACAGCCACAGGTCAAAGGAAAAGGTTTTGAAGAGCTGCAGTACTCAACCTGATGAGAGCAGTCATGCTATGGACCCTTATATTAAAACACAGTCTTTCCCTGCTTTCAGAAGTAACATCATCAGCATCGAAGGCCATCTCGGGGCTCTGCTCAACAGCCCGCAGAGGTGAGCCACGCCGGGAAGGCAGGACCTGTATTACCTAGCTAACACAGCCTGTAGCTCACCCAAGGGAAACTGAATCTAACCTGGGATTTCACACTCCCCCCTGCTGTTCTGCCACCCACCCTTGCCTTCTCTGCCCAGCGCTCTCCTCTCCAGCTCTAAGTGATCCTCCCTCCCCAGCTAAAAGCAAGACTGATAGTGATCAAGAACCGTCTATTATCCTGTGTTCAGGTAACTGCTAATCACATTTCTGTAGCATGCAAGTGGTATTTCTATTTGGAAGGAAAAGATATCCCAGAGTTGGGAGCAGTAGTAGCTTATTCAAAAGGTGACAATGGGAGACATTCAATTATTGCAAACGAAATCTGGGAGATACAAGGGTACTACACTGAGAAAGAATGTTTTCTGTTCTGAAGCAATCCTTTCCCATGCATTCTTTTGCTGAGTAACACCTTGTTCACCCCAAGCTGGTTCAGACAGGCAAGCCAGAAAGCACCTTTTCACTTACACTTCTAAATCCTCGGTAAAAATAATTATAAAAAGAAATCCCCAAACTGCAAAGAAGTTCATATTTAATGAAGACTTAAGTATCAAATAAATAAATAGTGATCTCTTCCACACCCTTTACCTTGGGTTGTTCTAAAAAGTTGCTACCACATCGTCTCAAAGGAAGATGTGTTTTTACACAGTTAAAATTCTTCTAGGATATATTTTCTCTCTTCAAAAAAGAAAAAGCGTGAAATCATGTTTTTATAGCTTCACTGTTGTGGTGTGATAATACCACATACATCCTGCAGTGGGGGGGAGGGAGAGAAAAACGTTTACAGTGCTTTACAAAGCACTTTTCTGGTTCCTGCCTCCACACCGTCAGATTGTAAACAAAGTCCAGATTCTGCCTCTTATCACGGAATTAAAAAGGTTTCAAAACAAATGTGGCATGAGAAATTAATTACAACACTTGTCTTTCAAGTCACGACCTTTGGGAGTCTCCCAAACTTTGCTGGCTGGAATCAGATGAGTCACAAGACAAACACCAGGTGCCGGGCCAGCCCTGTGCCGGGCTCTGCACAGCTGCACCCCCAGCACCCCCCAGCACCTCCACTGGCCTCGGGCGCTGCCATGCCCTTGCCTCCACCTGCAGCCTCCGGGATGCACCGTGATGCCCTCCTGGCTGGTGGGACCAGGGAGCTGCCGGAGTCCTACCCAGTTTATCTCCTGTGACCTGGTGGGACAGGAACAGGCAGCACAGGCATGTTTTCCAGTCCCCTGTTCCCCAGGCTGGAGCAGACCAGAGCGGGCAGGAGGAGAAGGAACAGCACCAAGCCCTGGCAGAAGCGAGTCAGGGCCAGTCATCCTCCCCACCAAGGGAGCATGGCCAGTGCAACCCTGTGCTTTGGACATGGGTATGATGGGACAGAAAAGGAGCACCAAGAAGCGAAGCAAAGACTAGAAGCCCCTCAGGTGGTGGGAGACAGGGGAGGAACAACCTCAAAGCACTTCTGGTACAAAGCAGAAGAGTTGCAAACACATTTTACATACATCTACTTAACAGTCTGTTTTCTAATGCAGAGGAGAAACAAGGTCAAGAGCCCCATCTATTACAATTCAAATTGCGCCTGTAAGATTCAGCTTCCCCAAGTTGCCCCTCTGGCACCCTTCCCCTTTTGGAGGACAAGGCTGCTCACCTCACAAATGGGAATCATTGCTGCTTCTAGATATAAACAAAGCAAGCCAGGAAGCCCTCCTTCCTGATGACAGGTCACAAAGTAGTAGAAGCTGCCTGCAAAGCGCAAAATGACATTTTTCCTGATAAAACACAAGGGCACAAGCAAATGCTACTTTCCTTGAGAGCTCAATTGCTCCTGCAGTTGAGGTGAAACACCTGTGCCAGGTAAGGCAGAGAGCTACCCTACAGAGAGGGGCTGGAGAGAACTCCCCTCTTGGGGAACAAAATGCCGACCCCACCCCTAATGCACAGCTGCCCCCAGCTGCCCCCTGCTACTGGTGTACTCCCAGCCCCTGCCCACAGGCCAAGGAAGGGCTGAAAAAAGTCAGTCTAAGAAGGGCTGCGCCTGTCTGGGATTTGCCCCATACACATCCTCCCTACAGAGCCAAGCACATGCTGGTCTTTCCCAGTGGAGTGAGAAGCTCCACAATACACCTTTTTTTTTTTTTTTTTTTGCAGCACAGCGGTGGATATTTAAAGATTAAAACCCTATCTTACAAGTTCTCAATGTGAAGTTTATCATAATCCCTGTGGTCCTCACTCACCCCTCGTATGGCACATCACCACATGGTACCCATAACCTCTGCTGTGAGGGTGGCACTTACGGGGCTACAGCAGCATGCTACCACCTTGTTTCACTAGCAGCCATAACTGCATGAAGCAAGAGGGTCAGAGCAATGCCCCCATCCCTCAAAACAGAAACAAAGCCTTTCCTAAAATAAAACCACCATGGCTTCTCCAGCTGAGAACAAAATAAATTTATTACTTCTAATGTTAAACTACAATACCCTTTCCTGGCCATCATCACATCTTGCTTTCTGCAAGAGGCACTTCACTCTCATCCCTCCTCTGACAGTAAAACCTGCATGTTTTACTTAAACACAGCGTAAAGGATCATGGCCATTCTGACAGAAGGATCAGCTGTGTAGAGTTATTGGCAAAGTGACTTCCCCAACATTATTTTTATAATGCTGTATTCCTTTCTCCATCACTGGCTAGGGTTCCACGCCCAATTGTGTACACAAAATAATTAGAGGCTAGAACCTGGACAAACGTTGCACCTGAGGGGACTCTCTATGAGCTGTGGATGTTAGCAGAGCCTGCATACTTGACAGGTTCAGCCCTCAGATGACCACTGACTAGAATATCAAGCACTCATCTGCAAGATTGAAAAAAAAAAAAAAAAGCAGGGAAAAAAACCACCCCAAAATATATCACCAATGTTTACTCCACTTCAAAAAAAAAAATCAAGGGGAAAAAACCCAAACAAAATATGTCACCAATGTTTACACCACTTAAAAAACCTGGCTTCTTTCCTTAAAGAATTTTTGAGACACCCCATCATTATGTAAGTGTGGTAAGCTAGTGGCTGCGTACTTTTTCTTTTTTAAAAAAGTGTTTCTTCCTATGCGCACATGATACAAAAAGGGAGTGGCAGACAGGAAGTGATTATTCAGAAATTAAAGAATTAGATCAGGTTCCATGATATCAGAACAAAACATGACACATGGCAAGTGAAGCTGACATTAACTGGCTCAAATGTAAGAAAACTACTTTAATTACTAAACCTAATTCTGGGCTAATTTAAGCATTTTGTCTCCTTAATGAGCATCAGCATTGGCAGCTACGAGCATCAGTATACCTTCTGGGGAGCACAAGTTACTCCATGTTATTTCACCAGCAAAGCTGTACCAAACACTGCAGTACAGACCTCCGGCTTCTACCCAAACAAGGTTTTTTTTGAATAGCATAGCTCTGCCAGTAGTAGCAGCAAGTCTCTGATAGCACTACTGCTCATGGTTTGACTAGCTGCTCCAGAGATGCTAAACACAGACACTGCTAAGTTCAGACCTCATCTCCACTAATAGCAATCTCCTGCCAATACGAACAGAGCGGAGGTTCCCAGTGCCATGCTTTGGTACTCCTGTTATTCCTGCCACTGGGAATTCCCTTAATGATCTCAATTTTCCTGTTACACAAGAGATAACACTAAGTCATCAACACATTTGCTTGTTAAGTGACACTGTTGGGGGGTACGAGCAGGCATATACCCAGAGGAACGTGCAGTACTCACAGCCTGATCCCTGCTCCGAGTGAAGTGCATGGACTACTTTCCTGTGCCTGGAAAAATTAAGTTGTGGCCAGACCACAGCCATGCAACTCTGCAGCATGCACTGACTAATCTACTACCATTGTAAATTCCAGAAAAGTCACCTTATAGAAAAGGATCCCACACAAGAGGGCTAATTACATAAACCACTTTCCATCTGTGGATCCCCAAGTGCTATAAATAAAAATGTACTGTTCATGAGGGACTAAGCTCCCATTAGAATGGTTAAGCTGAAAACCTGGAGAATACATCAGAAGTTATGCAAAGCCTAGCAGCTTTAAAGGAAGGAGGAGGGATTTGCAAGGTTCAAAGGCAGGAAAGAACAGATGCGGTATGTTAGAACTTATTTTCATTACACTGCATAGCTTGTTTCCAAGAATGCTTTCAACAGAAGCATCCTCCCAATGCAAAAGGCAAAACCTTGCTAAACTGACTCGGACAAGCTTCGATACAAGCTACATCCCAGCCAAGAGACAGTGAACTGCTACCAGTACCCTTGGCTCACCACTTCTTGCCTCCATTTGTGGGGCTTTCCTCCACCTTCAGTCCCTCCTGGGGTACTACCATAAGCAGCCACTTCACATCTTCACCCCCCATATGAAACAAGAATGAACTAACAAAAAAACCCCTCTGCTTTCTTTAGACAAAAGCAGAGTGTTCCTTTTCCATATCTTTCCTCACCTCACTCTCTCAAATTGCTAGACGGCACCAGGAATTGGCAAGACTTTTAATAATAAGATCAGGCAGTATTACTAAATCCATCCTAAATTCCCACAACAGAAGCCAAATGGTGACCAAGACAACACTTTTTATTTGATGATGCATTCCATCTTCAGAAAACACTGTGCCAAGGACATGAAAAGTAAAGACATAGTTATATAAAACACCGACACTGGCTCACAGGTTGATGTGATCAATGTGCTTGCTAAGATGCTTTTAGAGGGGATGCAAACACTCAGAACTAAGTCGTGCTGTATTTTTACATGTACTCATTTACACACTAACTAATGAAACAGCTTATTTAAGGTCTACCGACTCCACAAAGTTTGGCAGCTGCAGTGTAGAGACCAACACTAAGAACCAACAACTCACTCTCCAGGTTAAAAAATAAGTTTGCTTTGTGCTTACATTAAGCCTGACAGACACATAAAGGTGGCCCAGAACGCGAGTGTGCAACCTTTGTGTCCCATACAGCACTTGGAGGCACAGCATCAGCACAGGGCACCTCCTGCAGAAACTGAAGAGATCCGAGTGCTTCCTCCCATGCCGAGGGACTGATAGAGCACCAAGGAGACAGGTTAAACAGGTTTCAAAGTTAATGACACCTGCCCTTGGCTTAGCAGCTAACACCATGTCAATCCAGGAAGCTGCAGTGAGGGGGAAAAAATACAACCAAGAGGGCAGGGAAATTTTTTTGTGGGCTTCTTTTCCCTTTACCCATCCAAATTGTATTTATCTGCTCAGTTCCAGTTTTTCCTTCTGAGGAGATGCAATTTAACATCCAGATCACTGCGCTAAAACTCTGCACAAGACAGCTCGCCTTGCCTTTGCCTGTAACAGTTCATTTCACACAAGTCAGGCCCTTGGTCATGGCAAATCAAATGACGGGTTAGTTGAAAGGAACCAGCTCAAACTCTTAGTCTCTACCTTTTAATACACAGAAACAGTAAGGAAAGTTTAAGAAAAAGAATGGGGAAAGAAGAAAAGGCTTTGGCTTGTCTGGGAAACAAAAGAAATCTGGAAAATCCTGATCCTAAGAGTACCTGAAACATACAGGAAGAGTGGAAAGAGTGTTGAGGCATTCAAGACCAGTTAGAATTCATAGATATCAAAAAGCCAGTCAATAGAAGGGAGAATCTTGCTTGTAACACATTTCTCCTGGGAAAACACCACCATCCTGTTTGGTTTTATGCCTCATGTCAGATCAGTCAAAGGCCAACGTAAAGTTAACATGCCAGATTTCACATCATCTGCTTGCCCAAACAGCTGGGGAAACTGTTTTAGCTGAGCTTTGCTCTTTCACTAGCTTCAGATTGTTGTGTTAATTAAAAAGTCTTGCTCTTGTGTTACACAGCCCACAGGAAGCGAGGAGGAGATTCCTAGCTTTATAATCATGTTAGTCAATAGCTCCCAGCACTCTCACCGCTTCTACACACAGAGCCAGCATTGCGCTGTTGGTTTGACAGGCTGTGGGAGGATGCTGCGTAGGAGATTCGTCATATTATGCAGAGTCAGCCCGAGCTCCTTCACAATGGGAGCTTTCTGCAGAAGCACAACACAAAAACCTCCCTAAAACTACAGGGCTATCTGTAGTTTCTAGCAAATATCCCAAACAGAAAGCAAGCCCCACAAAAATCTGCTTGTTGCTAGCTGGTGAGTTACTGGATATGGATGTGTCACCTTTAGCCTTACCCCAACCCCTAAACTAACAAGTAAAAAATATTACTATTGTCACCTCCAAGCTTAGACTTAAGAATTTCCATCTTGGAAGTGCTACAAGAAGTGAGTCACTCTATATACCTTGGCAGTGATTTCCAAGCCAACAGGGAATATCCAGAAGGAAATAATGTCACCAATTGGTGAGGCAGCAGCTATGTTTACCAGCTTAAACAAGTCTGTGTCTCAATACTTCTAGTTAAGTATGGCCAAGAGCAAATCTCCAATTCACAAGTCATAGAACTTTCAATTCAGAAGTAAATTACAACTTAATATGCCTGAAAATTAGAAATCTCTAGAAGTTACCCCAATTGCTGAAGAAAAATACTAGATGTTAGGATCAAACCAAGTGGTTTTGAATACCTGTATTGTCCTTGCCCAATCTCTGCAAAGTCTTCAGCGGAGTGGGAAGTTCAGACACTGGAGATGCGCTCAGCGTGAGGCCAGAGCAGCTAAAACCTTGCCCTCTCTCCCAGCAGCAGGAGGAACATGGGGAACAGACAGCCAAAGGGAGCCTTCAGAAATGGGAGCTAAGTGTGGTGGCATAGGGCACCCTGGGGACAGCACCCAGGGCATCTCAGCACAGACACGATCAGGGCTGGGAGCTGCCAGCCTGAGCCACTTTGACAGCCTAAGGAAGATTTCGCTTTCTGGAGCTACAGCTGACTGTTGTCAAGAATTTCCAAGGTGTGAGCAAGCTAGTTAAAAAAACCCAAAAAGTAACCCACCAAACCCATTCTGTACTGGTCAGACTAAGTTTTGAGGGAGGTATTGATAAATGAGATCCTGAATAATTAAGAGGACTACCTATACGTCAAATGAGATGCTTCACACTGTACAAATGTACAAATGACAACTACCCACTAGCTAAAGCTAAGAATAAACTAAGAATTAAGGGCTCAACACATCTGCTTACTATATAACCCCTAGCAATTTACACCTTTGCTACCTGTCTGAGGAGCAGTGCTAAAAGCCCACGGCAGTGCACTTCAGGAAGCCTTCCTTACTTCACTCCAAAGAAGCTCTTCATGTGGTTTGCCCACATTCTCGGCTGGAAGTTTACTTTCAAGAAGGGTTCATGGAGGTGCATCAACTTCAGCTTTGTAGCAGACAGTGGGGGACCAGCACAGAACCAGGCTTATGGCATGGTAGAGTCAGGATGAATGTAAGACCAAAGGCTAGCTAAGAAGCTGTGAGAACAGCACCAAACAGTCACTTGAGAGAAAGTGTATCGAGCGAGGTCCTTAAGCTCGTTTTCCTCTGTCTACTTCTAACAGATTATCCTCAGAGGATTTACTCTTTCCAGAGCACGCCAACTGCCTTCGTTACCAAAAATGCTTTATAAATGGTAAAAGTTGGACACTTGCATGAGCAAGGATCACATGCAACAACTGCATGCTTTCAAAATGATTTCCAAAAAATGAGGACACCAACCCCTTCTACCACACTAATTCAGAAAGCCAGAGACATATCTTGCCACCTTCTCCCCATCCTAAGAAGTTTTAAAACTCTATGACAACAGACTACATAAACATCCTTTCTACCCTTTTTATTTGTGCATATTATTGCAAGTTTCTAGGGTGTTTTCCTTAAGGCCTCAAACGGAAGAAAGTAACCATAGGCACAAACTCTTCCCTCTTCTCCTCTGGAATTTATAGATGCTTTAAGGAAGTATTAAAATAATGTACAGCAGTTTGATGAAGATGCTTCAGTCTTCTTTGATGAAGATGCTTCAATCTTCAGGTTTTATCTCCTTCACTGTGTATAGTCTATGCCCTATCAGCTACCAGTGGTTAACAGGCAGAAACAAAGATGTCGTATGTTTATAACACTGCAATCCCAAAACCACAAAATAAAATCCATGCAAGAGGCTAATTTTCTTTTAATAAAACACTAGGTCTCTGCTGCCCACTTGGTAAAGCACTTTAAACATCCTTCTTTTCTAAGCAGACAGAAACTCTGCCTTTGCAAACACAAGGCATCATTACAAGACCTGTGTTCATTTCTTCTCATGAGGATGCCTTCTGAAATTTGCTTTAAAATTTCCAAGTTTGAGGTATCAGTGCATGGGGCAGCACAGAGAAAATGTCCCTAACTGGCATTTGCAGTTATTGCAGATTTTATTAGTTGCTCATGCAGATATTACAGTTGTCAGCACATGCATATCACTAACCACAACTACTTCATGACTCTTGAAAAAAAGCCTGCCCTTGTACAATAGTGTCATCACTATACCCATTTCAAGAAATCACTTGTGTTACAATGGAGATAAATAGATATAAGTAACCATCTTGCTAAAGCATTTACAATAGGAGTAACTTGGTACCAAAAGTTGAGAACTTGGTATAGGCAGAATGTTTGCACACCAAGTTCTCTTTAAATGACTAAGCTGCCACTGGAACAGACAAACTCTGAACCACAATTCCTCTCACAGGGGGCTTTGCCAGCTCTGCTGCCTACGCTAGTTGTCACCAGCTCAGCAGCAGCCACTACCACCTAACAAACCACTTCCACATTCAACTTCTGCACTGAGCCTCACAGTCTAGGGGCAAGGTAAGGCAGCCAAGCACGGCAAGAAAGTTCAGACTTTTTGCACTGTGGAGCACAATGATTCAGAATGAGGGAGGAGAAGAGGTTTTGTTTCTATGAATTTACACAAGATCAATACTCATAATTTCTCTCAATTGCTTTAGTAGGGAAGGCCACATTAAAAAAACCAAAACAAAACCACACCGAAAGAAGCACAAAGACTGTATCAGGTTGCTTCTCTCCTCCAATATTTTTATCTTCCCCTCTTCACAGGCCTAATGGAGCATGAAAGCTGTCATTCTGTCCCATCCACTGCCACTCTCTGCCAGCAACAAAACCAAGAGATTCTAGCTCTAAAATTTACAGACTGTGTACGGCCAGCATCTCTAATGTAAAAAATATGCCAGATCACATCCTTCAAAGAACTTCCATCAGAGGAAGTCACGCTGTCAGTGGGGTGCAGAAAATGGAGGAATTCCTGTTTACTGTTAAGACTTGAAAACTTACTTGGGAGGGGACTTCCAGTTAAAAGCTAACACCTGAAATATCACACCAATTTGTGTCATTAAAACATATGTTTATCTAGAAAACCAACCTGAAGTTTCTTGATGCATAATCACTGCAGAGGGTGAGCAGCAACTAACGCGATAGGAATGGGACATGTAGGAAAACATTGCTCAATGCTTGTTTAGGGTGGGAAGTGACACCACAGAAGAGATGTGGTCCTGTTCTCTCAGAGGACACCCCATTCAGAAAGCTCTATGCTATGTCACACTATTGCACTCCCAAATCTCACTGTCAGGGTTCAAACTGCTATACAGATTCTGAAAGTGAGCTGCCAGGAATGCAGTAATTTCAGCTCACAGAAACTATGAGCTGTCATTTTATTTTAGGACAGGCTTGATTTTGTGACATTCTAGGCTTAGACAGGCTATATTACTCTTACGGGTCCCCTGCCCTTCCAGTTAAATCATGAGCTGTTAGCTGGACATTGGCTCACTAAGAAGTATCTTGGACTTGCAACCCATACCTGACCATATACAAACTCAGGTAAAGAGTGACTACAGTTTCCAAGTGCGAGAGTCAAAGAACGTGGGCAAAACTGGGACTGTCACTGCGAGGAGGACAAACCTAACACCCCACAGCATGCATGAGCAGCTTCTACATGCTCCAGCCAGGGCTGACACAGCTCTGTCCTGCTCTCAGCCAACTAATCACTGCAGAACACAGAGAGGTGACAGACACACTGTGGGTTTCCTCACTAGCACTCCGACCCCCAAATAAAAGCCAGATTCCTATCCAGTGTTGGGAGAGGTGAACACACCTGCTCAGACTGTTACCACACCTCTCACGAGCAAGGGCAGTGAGACCCTCAGAACAGTAATCAGCTCATTCCAGAGCTGTAATACACAAATTTCAGTTCTGCTTATTCACAGATAGCCAATCCATACTGATTGTGCACCTTTGCCAAACCCACCCAACAGGCCCAGTTTGAACAGTCCAATGCTGCCAGTTTCCCAAGGACATAATACCAATCTTTGCTAACTAAACTCCACCCTCTTGCTCTTTCATCTTGACAAGCGACTAGACTGTCCAGGATGCTCCAGTTGATAAGTAAACTCCTTTTGATTACTGCTGATTGTATTAATATAAGCTGCACTTCAGCAGCTGGCTCCACACAACACAGAAGGGCTGCAGAGAAAAAACCCAAAACACCAAACACCAATAAAAAACAGGACCACTGATAGGTGAACCCCCTGGAGAAGCAAATAATCTCCTAGATTCACTTTGCTCATGCAGCAACCTTTTCTTCTAGTCTCTCTCGACAGACATCTTCCAGGTGGGGACTGCATCCACATTTTTGGTACGCCAAGTCTTCAAATTCTAAACACAACATAGACATCATTCAAGCTTGTGGAAAAGAGAATGCTTGCAAAGAAAGCACTGGTTTATAAACTATCTTCAAAATTTTATCGTAAAAAGAATATTTATATAAATACGAAAAGTATCTATTTTCGTGTTCATATATACATATGAACATGCATTTCACACTTTTAAATCATGTATTTTCATTTGCTTTGGCCCACTGCTATATGGAAGACAGCCACACTACATCAAACATTTCAGTTTCCAATCTAGGCAGAACAGGCCTAAAGACAATCTGGATTTAATTCAAAAAGCAACTTTGCCTCAGCTGAACTTTATTGGCAATTCTGCTTGTGAGGTGGCACCCTGGGAAAGAGGGAGGTCTGCTCTGCTTTACATTCCACCTCGACACCGTTAAAAGCTTTGCTGTTTCTACCACCAAGGGTAGAAAAGTAGTATGTAAAACACACTTGAGAGGTAGTAGGAAAGAAGTACTTATACCGTTAAGTTCTGAAAAAGGGCTGAAAATTGTGAGTTACGAGGACCACATACAGCCTGTTGGTAGTTTTGCTGGAAGGACAGATTCTATCCATGAGCAATTCCAGCGTGCATCTCCATGCCTTACACTACAATTTTGGGTCTCAGATTGAAAACTTTACACACTCGCTCTACCCAAGCTTGAATTTGCGCACACTTGCTCATTCTTCCATCTAGGTTTTGCGGCTAATTCAATCAGACCCTGACTCTATCTTCCTAGACTGCCATAGGCTGTGCCACACACCATGACCCTAGCTAGATCTGAGGATTGCTACTGCAAGCCAAACCCGCTGCTGTATCTTTCCCCAGTCAGGATAGTGGGTTTTGTGGCCAGGCAAAAGCACTTCCTCCTTGACAGCCTCTAAGCAACTGGGAGGAAGTCACTGCTAGTTACTGTAGGTCACTGACTATGGCTTTTAGCTTCTCCCTGTGGGAGTCTAGAGGTTTGAGATTCATCTGGTTAATGAAATAGCAGCCACCAGTTCCACAGACCAATATTAACAAAATTATATTCACCTTAACCTTTTCTTTACTATGGGCTATCAAATGCATTAACTGGTTCTTTTCAGTTCTCCTAGATAAACAAGGAGAAGATTCCAGAACAAGTGGATTCAGCCAGCCCTTTCTCAAAATTACTACTATAATTATAAACTCTCCACTTCACTGTCCTCCTGCTCCCTTCCTAAGAAATTCCTGGGATGAGAAAAAAAATAATTCACATAAATATTCTGGTAGTATAGGATTATTTCATGCAGTTTATGTGCAAGTTTGTAGCAGAACACTACCAATTCAGGGCCAACAAGTTACAGTGCAGGTTGAAAACATCGGTCCTCAGAAGTGATTATTTCCTATGCTGTGCCTCAGCCTGGCCCGCTCCAAGTCTGATTTTGCAGACTTTGCTTTGGAAAGGATTCTTTTCAAGTCAAGTGAGGCCTGTTAATAAAGTCAAATATGTATGATTATGATAGCTCTGTATCAATATTTCTGTATCCCTTTACAGTAATCACCAACCTTATGGATGTTATCACCTGACTATGCAGACACTACCTCTAAAGGAACTACTGGGAAAAGCAGGCAGGAAATAAAGTCACAATTTCTGCTTTGGAGATAAGGGACTGAAGGCAAAATATTTGAAGGATCATTAACAAAAATCCCAATGACAGTGAGCTAGTAACTGGCTGTCCATCTGTCCTGCCTTCAGAACACACCTTTGAAACTTCTCTACCAGTCCTCAAGGAGCCCTGATCAAAAGGACAGTGAAGGAACTCTGCCTTGATCAAGCTCCTCCTGGGAAAAGAAACATACGTGTGTACACACACACACACACTGGGGAACAGATAATGAAAAGCTCTGCAGAGTACTCCCTGAAGCTAGGCCATGTGGCTAACGTCAGATGGGTGGTAAACTCTGCGTAAATATATCTGCATAGAAAAAGGCCTTTAAAGTAAGACGGCTGACTGCATAATATGCATTGCCCCTACCGATACCAGCCAGCAACTTGCTCCAAAAGGATGACTGCTGTCTGTATGGCTGCTCGTAGCTGTCTGGTGTGAAAGGGAAGCTGGCCGGCAGATTTACTGCTCACAGATGTAACTCCAAGTACCCAAATACAGACCTATAACCCAGATTCTGCTCTAAATGTGGAAGACCCTCCCCTGTCCAATCTGCAGAGATCTCACCGCAAGTTACTTTGGTATGAGCAGAGGGGCCTGGAGAAAGGATAGTGCCAAACTCACTTTGACAATCTAGTCAACCTAGTGACATCTTCTAAAGAGAGGAAAGGTTTGCATCTGACATCAAGTGATATCTGTAGTAAGAGCAGATAAAAGACAGGGTTGTTTGTCCTAAGAGGTTCTGACAGGAGCTTAAAGCAATGCTTATGCTCTGGCCAGCGTCACTGAAGGAGGCCAGCAGAGCCATGGTGATGTGCCAGCAGATGAAAGCAGTGTTAAGTGCTACTGTGGAGGGAGCAGAAAGCATTTGAGCATCTGCTGACCTCACTAAAACAGTGGCCACTTAAGTAAAAAGAAAGTCTTCCAGAAAAACAGAAACAAGAACAGCTTGTTCTTCAGCCTGTCAAGCTCATAGATAACCACTCAAAGAATCTGGATTTCACAGCAGAGGCGTACAAGGCAGTAGTCCAGTGTACACACAGAGAGCCAAAGGCTGTCATGGACACTCGGTTACAGAGGTATTTAAAACAGTACAAAGGGGGAAAAGAGAAGGAATCCAATGAGCAGGAAAAGAGGAGGGAGGGGGGGAGAAAAGACAGGCTGGGGGTTAGTGCTGAGCTGATGACTACATTACAAGGAACACTGTAACAAGTCAAAGTCTGTATAGTCCTAGAAGGTTGGCCACAGAACAAAAGAAGAAAACAAGATGGTCAGGCTTCAGATCATGAGGTACAAAGAGCACTACGGCCAGCACTGAGGAAAGCTAAAATTCATTATGTGGGAGAAGGAACTGAAACCATAGCTAAAGACTGAGGGGACCTCTGCAAACAGACCTAAGTAAGTTCCCTCAGTCATCTCACTTCAGTTTGAGATACGCTTTCCTTAATGCAGGTTCCAGGAATTAAATGAAGAAAAAGTTCACAACTCACACCATCTAGACACAAATGGCTAATCTATTTGTATCCTCCTCTCTTTCCACTGAAGACGCTATTAAGACCTATTCCAACCTGACACCAAAACATTTTCTCCCCTAGAAAAAGAAAGCTTTAGCTTTCCTCTTCAAATGGTACATTAAGAATTCTAGTTTGTAAGGCACCCATTTGCTGTGACTAGGTTTACAGGGCCACGTCATCAGCTATCATATCATTGCTCCACTGAAGTCAGTGGAGCTGCAGCTAGATCTGCTTCATGAGCTTCATGGTTTAAACATGACAGCCTGATGTGCTGTGAAGTTGCAGAAAAAAAAATATTATCTATCTTTCAGAGATTTATCTATCTTCTGTCAAGACAGGGAATCTTGGCTTTTGGTTTTAGTCAAGTCTTCAAGGTCAGGGCCTGGTCTTTTGTGATCCTCTTCCTGCTTTGTCTCAGCACACATCAAGGGAGTTGCAGGCCTTTCACTAAGCCAGGTTTGAAAGACAGCACTTGGATTCATCACAAAATTCTACTTGTTCAGGCCAGTTTGGGCCCATTAATTCACACTATGTGGTGGAACTTCA
The DNA here is from genome assembly GCF_015220075.1 of Falco rusticolus. Taxonomy (NCBI): domain Eukaryota; kingdom Metazoa; phylum Chordata; class Aves; order Falconiformes; family Falconidae; genus Falco; species Falco rusticolus. Next base: position 69,941,605 of record NC_051189.1, on the reverse strand, counting down.
CAATGTCATGAAGCTCACTGGACTTCACAACTCCTTCCGCCTCTCACGAGTCATCAGCTTCCTGAACAGCAGAGACAGTTACTTCCATAGAGCAGTTATTTCAAGCTTCCCTGCTCCATGAAGATGGGTTGCTCGAGGTAACAAAGATGGCTCAAAATGTTTCCTGCTTGAGACACCTTTCTTCTCACCCTTCAGCAAGCACCTCAGGGTACCACAATGCTAGTGCTTCTGGCCGATCTGGAAGTCTTCAAAGGTGGTGCCCACCTCAACTGTTCAGAATCTGGTGCCAACCACCCCTTGCAACCTTACAGCGTTCGACCCTTTTTACCCTTTGCAGAGGCAAGTGCTGTGATGTTCTCTCTGAACAATCCCCAGCACCAGCTAGGCAGCAGTCCCCACAATGAAGATTTACACCTAGCAATATGCAGACAGGTGGATCACATGGGCCAAAGTCTGCATAGGTGTTCAAGGAACAGTGCTTTGAGAACTTTTTAGCCCACAGGGGCAGATCTACCAGACCATGTCTAGGTGACTTCTCTGTGAAGACTAAGCATAACTTACAAGTGGGCAGGAGGTACACCATCCACTTCGGCATTGCTGAAAGGACAGGAAAAGCCAGGAAAAGACATGGCATTTCCAACCCAGCAACACATTATGCAAAATAAACTTCGATCCTACCCTAAAGCCATTTCATGCCTATTGCTCATGCTCCTCCTCTCAGCCACTTAAGTCACTGAGTTGTACTGCTCCACTTCCACAGCAAAGCATAAAAACAGTACTAAAGGCAGAGGAGACAGGAGGTTGGGCCAGCAGCTGCCCTGCACCCAGTAGAGAATTCTTACTCCCTGCAAAGATGAGACCACAGAGGAAAATCTCCAAGTCTGCACAGTGATGTTAGGTGTTGGGAGGACGGATAAGGGTAGTGGAGGTGATGGTAAAAAGATGATCTCACACAGCTATCAAGAAAAACAGGAGGGAGGGAGGGAGGGAGGGAGGGAGGGAAAGGAAAGAAAGCACACCTGACAGACATGTTAAGAGATGTCTGAACAAGAACAGGGCTGGCCCAAAAACCACACTGCAGTCTCTTGGGAGTGGTGGAAGTAAAAGCAGTTTTGCAACTAAAGGCTTATCAATCACTTTGTGTGTGCTTTACTGAACTCCTGAAGAAAACTATTTAAAAGACGGGAATTGAAGGACGACTAACAGACTCAACAGACAGGAAGGGGAGAACAGATATGGGCAGAGGGGATAGCAAGAGGTGCCAACACCATGTTTGGGAAAAGCCAAGGCACACAAAACGCCCATACTGCCACCTGGAATGATTCTTATCTCCCTTTCCTTTGAATAACCAGAGCCACATTGCTGACTCCCTTCATATCCCCACCTACATCAGACTCTCCCAAAACATCCTTTCTTCTTCAGGAGTGGTTAACTGCTAAGCTGCAGCCTATGAAACAAGCAGCTGGTAAAGGAAGGGTGCACTGAGTCTTCAGTTGACTTACAAGTCACACAACTAAAGTCAAAAGAGAGTGATTCACAGAGCCTTTCTGTGGAACAGGAGAACAAGAATTAGATGCTGAACTATCATCATTAGTTCACTATGCACATTTGGATCCGCTTTGCCCACAACTCCAGCAACCCAGAAGAGGCTGTCAATGTACTTCCTAGGGAAAAAAGCAAGCCACCTAACACCAGGTTATAGACTTAATCCTGCAAAAAATGACACCGCCTTGCAAAAACATATTCCAGCCTAAGCTTGTTTAGGTAATTAAGACAAAAGATCTTCCACCCTACCTTTGCTATAAGGTATTCCAGTACAACTGTACCTAACAGCCTCAAAACATGCCCATTCAAGTTTGGATACTGGATTCAACCCACTTAATAATCCTTCTGCATAATTTTTAAAACTGAGCATATACTTCATTAACAGCTGGTTCTTTAGCATTAATCAGCCATTTCAATCTTGTATATATAAATACTGTCCTTGTAGCCAGGGGCTGAAAGCATTCACTACAAAAGTCACTCAATTTTAAAGCTTTGTGACATGGTAAGTATGGTCATGACTTACAATTCCCAACAAGCCTTTCCCGAGAAAGCACCACCAGACTGACCCACCACTCCTGCAGTGAGTGTCTGTCCAAGCCCAGCCACGTTACTCTGAGGACACACTCTAACTCTCATTTCTGGCAACGCTGCTCTATCCTCATCAGAGCAGGATTTCCCACGTGTTAAAACTCCAACGCAATGGCACCGAAGAACACATCTGTAAAGATGTAGCTACAGCTGCACATCAGTATCCAGCACTGCAGGAGGTGAAAAACAGACAAGATGATGCTAACCTGATTTAGTGCTTGTTATCGTTCATTCCTTCTTGCATATATAATTCTCTAACAACTCTCCAGACAAGCACAGTGCATCCAGTAGCAGCACAAGCTGCTCTCATACAGCTCTTCCTCAACTCAGAAGCAGCAGCACCAGAAAGGCAGAGTAAGGTATTTGTAGGCTTTCAGGTTTGGAAGGAATTTCACTGAGTACATGTGTCCAATCCCCGACCACCACACCCAGGATCACCGGATGGTCTACTGAAGCCAGTTAGATGCCTTTTTCCACTTTGCATCCTGGGAGGCTGAGATGAGAGACCATCTGAGCTGCAACATGGATGTATTTCTGGCCAGTTCATAGGCATTTATTCTATGTCAAAACATGCCTTCTGCTTCTTCACCCCTTCCCCTTCCAATCTCACCCATCAGTATTTCATATATTGACATCTGTATAACTCCTCTTTACATGATTCTCTCACCAGAAGCAGTCACCTTTGGACTGGTACAGCCAAGTTGTTGCCACCTAACAAGCTCCCAGTTTCTGTCTTTCAGTCTCTGGATGATTTCAAGGCATCTGCCTGCAAGGGCCTGGACTGCAAAGAGACGCCTTTCAGAGCTGCTGTTCCATTATTTCATCTACAACAAAGTCAAGAGTTTACAGGAACAGAATAAGAACGGGCATGTCTGTTTTGACAAGCTGGGGCTTGAAAATGTGAGTGGAGGGCAATGGCAAGTAAAAAAAAAAAAAAACGTACAGTCCCCTGATTTTTACTAGAAACTTACTGAGACAACATTTGTGGTTCCTGGCTATATTTAAAACATTAGATAGTTAAGTCCTTTTTTTATGGTATTTGCTTACGTTGCCTTTTTTTTGGGGGGGGTGGGGGGGTGGAGGTGGGTGGAATCCAGCCTTTGGCATCTGTTTCTCTCCTCTCAGGTCCCCTGTTATTCCTTGGCACACCAGACCTGATCATGAAAGACTCCAACAAATTGTTTGAGCATTCTTCAAGCATGTAAAATCAGCAATACCACCCCTCACCCAATCTGCCCTCCCACACCCCAGGTAAAGGTGTTCACTGTATAAGCACCACCTACTCAAAGAGTAGAGCTCACACAACTGACACGTTTCATAAGGCAGCAAGACACCCCCAGCCACTCACTTTCCTGTGGATCCCCAGCAAGGACGGGCTGCCGAGACTCCAAGCACAAGAAAACAAACCAACCAACCAAGTCACAGCTTCACATCAACAGAACCCAATGCTTCTTCTGCAGCAAGCAGGGTGGAGAAGACATTTCTGGCCTTCTCCAGACTCCAACAACTGCAGCCCTTCTAATCAGCAGAAAGTGCCTTACTTAGCAGGAGTGAGGGGATAAGAAGCCAGCTGTCCCATACAGTCATGGTCCTGTGAGACCACTGCAACAGTCAGATTTCATCCTGCCAGCACAGACATATTTGTCAAGAAATTAAAGCAGCTTGAGAAACCCACTGCATGGGCACCTATGCCATCTGTGGAAGTCACAGCTTGGCTCAGTGTGCTGAGGAGACCTACATAATGCTGGAAAAAAACCCAGAAATAGTGGCCAAAACCAGCAAACCAAAGCATCACTAGAGTCAGAGGGAAACCAGTGGTTAACACCTGCTGCTCTAAGTCAGACCTGCAAGCGAGTGAGATTCCAGCAAACAGCTTTTCAAAGGCACATACAGGATTCAACCAAGTCCTACAGCAAGGATAGAAAATAATTCATTTTGGATGTTTCAAGCATGAAAACCTGTTCCTTTCTACTCCACCATCAGACAGCAAAGGCATTTTCAAAGCCAGAAATAAGACTAAAACAAACGATAACTTCTCCCCTCCTATACATAGCAGGACAGAGGAAGGCTGCTTTCCTCGTTCAGCAGAGGCAGCTGCTGAGGGAAGGCAGAGGGCTGACCGAGGCAGAAGGAGCGGTATTGCCAAAATCAGCAACACAACGTCAGAACAGCTTCAGCATCTCATCCCCTGCCTGCTGGTGAAGCAGCTGCCCTTCTGCCAAGGCACAAGAGCAGGTGAGCCATCGTAGCAGTAATTGAAACAGAGATGAATGCTGAGGCAACGTTTCCTGAAAGAGTCTCATTAGCAGAGCAACTAGAGCCTGATCTCCTCCCTTTTCACTATAAAAACATAAAAACATACTCTTTATTAAACTCCACTTGCAAGTGATTTTTCAGAGACTGGAAGAAGGGCATACTTAATAACAGAACATGACTGGAAGGGCTAGACCTGATTTAAAAAGTCAATAAAGTGTGTGTTTTCATTTAAGAAACAAAACTTAGTCATGGTTTTAATAAAAATCCAACTCTTACTTGTTTTGGAGGAGGAGAAGGGATATCAGTGTGCTGCTCCTCTTGCCTCCCCAATTTTGAATCCATCTCATTGCTCCTGGCAACAATAAAGAAAATTCAGCTCATCCCTAGAAGAGCTTTGCTCCTGAAGTAAGTGGGGAAACCCAGGCACGTGCTGGGTGGAGAGAGAAAAAACACTTGGAGATTCTTGCATTGCTTCAAAGATTAATCTAACATTTTAATTTTAGACCAGAAGCAGCACAGCAAGATAGGGATTTTGTTTTTAAAGGGCAATTAGAGCCTTCCTCCTCCATTTGTTCTTTCTTTAGAAGAAATATTTCTATTGTCTTGACATTCTGGAAAGGAAAAGCCCCACTGTGATTGTTTTACAGCAGTTACGAAATGCAGCCGCCACATAATATGCAGTCCTAGGTTTGTGGTTTTGGTTCTCTTTTAGGTGCCCAGCTGAGGCTGTGCAGGCACGAAATCATTTGCCCAGCAGCTCAGCTACTGGTCACTTACCTAAGGAGAAAATCACCGATGACTACAAACCAAGATAAACACCCCAGTGTTCACAATGGAAGAACTTTGAAAAACAGTATGCTTTTTTAAAGGCAGTCCACACATTAATGGCCCGTTGCTTTTCCACCTTAACCACTGCCCACCTCTGGACCTTTCTTTCCTGAGACAAAGGGTTGATGGGCAAAAAAACCCCCACCACACACAGCACATTAAATAGAGGCTCCCCCTATGCCAAACTGCTTCTCAGATGCCATAGTTAGATCTTAGTGATCAGCCAATTTGAGCTTATTTTACTCCTATGGAAGATATAAAAATATTTGACTTACAGAGCATACACAGACTAAGAACAAGTTACCCTGGAAAGCATGATACCAGATTTATAGTCTAAAAACACCGGGACAAACGACCATTACCTACTCTATTGAAATGACATCTGAAGAGCCATCTTAAAAGTCCTTTAATCTCTTATCTTGAGACAAACTTGCCAGTACCAAATGAATGGCAGTCATGTTGCCTGCTAGCTAAGGTCAAGAGTTCTGCAGCACATTGCTGTACGATTTTATCAGGCATGAAAAATGCAGAACTCCTCACATGTGCCAGCAGCCACCCCACAACACTTGCAGTGAAAACTGGCATATACCAAGTGAGTGAACAAGGAAGATTAATTTTTTAATCTTAAGTAGTTCCCTGGGGATATCTCAGATTCCTGAAAATCTTGCTGTCCATGAGGTTCTTGATTTTTATGTAGCAAGACTGCAACTTTATTTCAGAGTCTGAATGAGGAAATTTTGGGCAGCCCCAGTCAAGACACAACAGGACAGAAGCCCGCTGCATTTTTAAAAGGCAGGGTCCTTATTTATCTCGTAAAAGTCATTGAAAACAAAACCAAGATTCTTCAGGATTTCAGCTTCAATTTAGAAAACAAAGAAGGAGTTTTAAGTATTTGATTCTAAATTTCCCACAGTGATTAACACGGTTAAAAAAAGTTCCCTGGTAAGACGCAAGAGTTGTACTTACCCAATTGATTTCACGCCCTGACACTGACAGTAAGACGCCTTCCTGCCAACAGCTGGCTCTTACTAATCCTTCCATTCAACCTGCTGAAACACGATTTTGCACCCAAGGCCACATGCAAAAGCATCTGGCTGAGAAGCAGAAAAAGAGATGCTGTTAAGCAGGATGAGCTCCACACCTTTCCCTTCCATCCCCATACATGAACACAAACAATGGTTAATGCCAGATCCCACAGGCCCCGAGATGGAGGCAACAGCCAGGAAATGGTTCTTTAAAAGCAGGGATAGAAACATATGCTACAAATTAAGTGCAGCCCAGTGCAGGTGGCCACAAGGTTGTAATGCAAAGTGACCTTAATTTCAGATTCAATTAATCCTAAACCTGGAGGTTGTTGAGGTCTCTTCTGCTTACTAAGTAGATGTGACTTAGCAGTCAAGAGTCTGCTGCGAATTCTTTACACCTTACGATCACCGACTCGGATACAAAGATCAAGGAGATGAACAGCAGCTTCCAACATGAGTGAACTCCAACAGAGAACATTTTAAGACGTTAACAGAAACTGGGCTGAACAACAACAATTCTAAACTCAAGCAGGTTCAAGACACTCCAGCCCTTTCCTGATATAACATGCCATGTTTAAATGGAATCAAGTTTTTATGCCTCGATCCAGGGAGGATTTCCTTTTCTAGGACAGAGTAGCATACTATTTCCTTCCCTCAAATAAAAGCAGCAAAACTAGGTATTCTGAACTTAACTTTATCCAGCAATGCTGGCATTAAGTGCTGATCAAACAACAAGGGGAAATTTTTAAAAAATAAAAAAGTAACCTAATAGTTCACTCAGACTACCTTTACGCTGAGGCTCAGGAAATGGATGGCAGAAGTTTTATTATAACTAGAGGGGGAGCATTTTTCTTTAATAATCTCCACAACTGAAGTTACTCAGGTGTGTCTCCAGCAGACCTAGTCTCAGACACACTGCATAGTCAAAGGATGAAGTAATCATCTGTGCACAAACCAGTCTAGCCACCAAAGACTGAGGTTTTTCTCACACTCTGCTACTTCACAGCAAACATCTGGTGGACCTGAACAGAGCAGAGCATGGCCAACAACCACTGCAAGCAGCCAGCTCCCTGAGAAAAGGTAAGATAAAGAGTACAAGATACAAATTCAGTAATGGAGAGCGCTGCAAAAGACCAAGTCGCTGAGCTGTGCAACTGCATCGTGCCACCAACACCCCAAAGTGTTTAAGGAACACTGACACACATCTGCCTTGAAGCTTCAAAACACGATGACTAGCGAACCTGTAATGCATCGCTCTTGCCTGTGTCAGGAGTGCATCCCAACCACACAGACACGTAACAATTAATGGCTGGTTAATAGTCCAAATTGCTTCCTGAGCTGGCTAAAGCCAAATATACAGGATGGTATCAGACATGTGCCATTTAGGACACAGCATCCTTAATTCAGATTAGGTTTCATTTATTGACTATTCACATCAGTCAATAATGCTCCCTCCTCTCCCATCTTAGAGAATTTCAAAGGTGGAGAGGGAGAGGGAAGAGGAAGCAATATGCTCTTCTTTCTTCCATTCTCCTAAAAAACCCAAAAAGCGACTTGCATCTCTGTAGTTATGTGGATGGTGTTGGGAATTGCAGCTGTGAGATCATAATCCAAGAACAGCACTGCACAAGTTTACTTGCATTTTCCAACCTGCCAGCCTCTTACATGAGGCAAACAGCTGACTTGGACTTCAGAGGGTCAGAGTAACAGAGGGTCAGAGTAACACCTCTTTAGGTAGAGTGTGTTTGAAAACAAAGTCATCCAGACACGAAAGTATGAGGAGACCCATCTCCAGGATCACAGCAGACTGCACCATGGGGATCTCTAGCATGTATCTAAACTATGTTGTTTTGGAACAAAAACTAGCAGTGGGATGGAGGAGAGAGAGAGAAACTGACTTGTTACTTACTCCATCTACTCACACACAGGGAAGAAATTTGATCACCCAGAAACCGATTGCAGGCAAATTGTAGCACACACAGGACATACAACACCCATTCCTCCTGCACCTTGCTTACATAAAGTAAAGCAGCGTACACGTGGAAAGCTAGTAGTTCACTTCTAGAAGGTCCAGTCTTTCTCATGCTACCCTTTCTTACCCTGTTCTAGAGAAAAGAATGCCTCTTCCTTCTCTGCTTCATTTGATTTTCTGTTGTTCCCCTTCCAAACCATTTAAATCTAGGCAAAATAATCTAAGGCTGCAACAAAAGTATATGCTTACGGTGAAAGGTACACACGTGCTTCTAAACAGCTCTGCAGGAACACACATCAGCTGAGGAAAACTCCTACCACATACCACTTATACAATGAGAAAGCACCTCAAGAGCCCATTTAGTGCAACACACTGCAGTGAGACAAAAATCAATTATCTCCCAGGAAGGGAGAGCAGCAAGATGAGAAAACAGCTCCTAGCAACTTGCAACAACAGTGTGAAAGGTAGCTATTAAAAAAAAACCCAACCAAACAAAAAACAACACACAAAAAAACCCAAAAAAGAAATAAACCACTGGAAGGGAGCATAGAAGTCTGCCACACATCTCCACCGGCACATGGGGATCTTGCAGCCACAGAAGGCTGAGATCCATCATTTCCAGCCGTCCATCTGGGCAGTCTGTTCTTACCACCATACTAGAGCTAGCTCTGCGTGATCAAGTAGTTTGGCCATCTTGAAGCAATAAGACAATGATATAGAGGGTCCTGAAATCCAGATTAAAGGTTTACAAGGCTTTTACTTCACACCTGGGCTCCTGCCACAGACCAAACACCCAGCACATCAGGTGAGCCAGATGGGCTTTGGGAATGCAGCCTCTGGTTTTGTTTTAGGTAGAAGGAAACCAACTTGCATGCCCTGATGCTGCTCTGCAACACCAGCCAGCGCACAGGGCGGGAAGGGGAAAAATCAAGAGGTTTACTTCAGAAGTGCCCCCTTGATCCAAATCAAAACATAAAAGGCAGGCATACCTATCTTCCAATGTCTTTGCCCCACACCAGTGTCAGACCTATTTTCTCCTCCTTCAATTCATCTGCTTAATTTGGGGAAACGAGAAGGAAATGCTTCCTAAGCCTCTTTGCCTTCTCACTGCTCACCTCTGGACGTTTCTTTCCTAAAACGAAGAGTTAACAGCAAAAAAGGACACAGCATGTTATCAGAGACTCCCTCTGTGCCAAATTGCTTCTCAGGTGCCAATGTGTTAATTTTATTAATGCATCCCACCACATTTGTCTTCGCAGCATGTTTTTCCATGGCATTCTCTAGGTCACCATTGACAATGCTGGATGAAACTTGATGAGCTGCTTTTATAGCTTTTGAAGTGGCCTCCCCCACTTGCAGCATTTCTGACAAAGAAGCTCAAACCTGGGAGTGCTGAAGGAGGAGGAAGGTGCTGCACAGCGATGTCCATCACATTGGCTAGGTTCTGGGCTGCTGCTGCTGGAGCAGGGAGGGAGTCAGCAGCTGGGAAGCAGTAGCCAGGGCAAGGACACTGGCACAGAAGTTCCAGCAGAGAGTGCTTACCGGTGGAGCAGGAGAGGCAGCAGCAGCCACTGCTAACTAAAGAGCTTCCCAGCTGAGGAACCTCCTCCCAAAAATGGGCATTACCATCAGCTTGCAACAGACTTCTGGGACACTGCTGTGCAGGGCCATGGGACAAGAAAAGCTGGATGCTCTGCCAGGCTGTAGAGTCTGAAAGCACAGTTTGGCCCTATATAAGAAATTCTCTTTCAAAAAGAGATTGGAACTTGTGTGAAGCTTTGGCAGAGAATGTAAATCCCTCCCACCCCCTCCCCCATGCCTCTAAGAGCTTCAAGCAACAGTCAAAACACTCCCAACGCTTTCATTTGCTGTCTCAGCTTAATACAGGACCATATACTTCTTCCTCTCCCACATGCATGTCCTCCCCAGTTTTCCAAAGGTCCACCTCTGGTAGTACGAAGACAAGCACGGGTTATGCTTCTGGCAGCAGGGGGAACAGGCTGCACAAACTACACAGTGGATCTGCAGCAACTCCTCACAGCACAAGAGTGCTCGGGAAAAGGGGAGAGGAAAGTACAAGGGGAAGAGTGTCCTTTTCTACAGATTGAAGATATGAGTGTGAGTGGTTTTGTTCATTTCAAGGGTAAAAACCAATAAATTCTTATTAGCATGCATACTATAATCCAAAGCCTTCTGAGCCTCAGTGCAATAGTGCTTGGCAATGTCTTCCGTATCGAAGAACTGCTGTACTGCAGAAAACTGGGTATAAGCGGAAAAACTTCAGCAAGGAAGTCTTCCTCCTCTTCAGAAAGTTTTACCTCAACACACTGGCACTGCATTTCCTCCCTCCCTCACCCCAGTCACTGATGCTTTCAAGGCTGACAGCAATTGCCTGCATGGCTCTGCCCTGCTGGTTCAGGACCTGACGACCAGGGTAAACTTGGTGCATGCAAAGGGGGATTGAAATTAAACTAGGATAACTGTGTGAGCAACAAAGCCAGACCCCTGTGCTTTCAGGAGGGTTGGCTTCTCTGTCCTCAAACAGCTGCCCCCTTCAGTCCCACTCCTCACAGAGCCATTCAATTTTCAGTGAGGCCACTTTTCATTTTAGTCCCCCATGGCTGTGAGTCATCATCAAAGGACTGATGTTAGCCTCTGGAAACCACCAATTTTCTTCCTTCCTGTAAAGCTTATAGAGCCCATTTGAAGTGTTTAAGAATAATTGGACCCAGGAGGGCATGCATTTGCTTGCTGTTACCTAACAGCCCTTTTTGGTGTACAGATACCTGTATTAATACTGCTGAAGAACTGTTCACAACACATATGCCAGAAAAATTGAAGTGTGGGAGAGCAAGTTATCTGTTTACAGTACAGTAAATATCAGGTGCTAGCCACACATTGTAATTCCCTTCCTCCGCTTCCTCACACAAAAAGAGGGCATAGCACAAGGAAAAAAAAATAAATACATGTAGTTCTGTTAGTTTACCTGTAGAGTGCCAAGGCCAATGGCACTGCTCTCTCGTCCACAGCAGACAGCTGCTCTCCCAGCCTGCTCCGGACACCAGGCACAGGAATCCAAGCTTGGCATCATGCTAACCCAACTATGTGGCTTCTAGAGTAAAACCAGTTCATGTCCAGCCAAGAGAGCACAGAAGCAGCCAAAATGCAACTGCCCGTACCACTGCATGCAACTAGTCCCTTAGATACTCATTCTGCTTGTGTTTTCAGGTTGTAAATTTTTTCCTTGGTAACTATGAAAGTTAGATGACTTCCAGAAGGCACCTCAGAAGTCAACCACAGGCTTTAGAAGCAAGAGCTTTGCAAATAAAAACACCCAGTGCTGCCAGAGCTAAATAAAGCAGTTGAAGTTTACCTAACTAAAAGTATGTTAACTATAATACACTATCTTAGGAATCACTGTTTCATTCTTTGTGGCTGTAAGCAACAGCACGCACCACAGTGCTCTCTCCCCAGCCTGGATGGGTGATATATCCTCTGCTACTTTAATTTTCTAGTCCGTGAGTTTTTCCTTGAAAGTCTCCACCCCCAAAGGCTGCATTCCCAAGCACTTTCTGCCCCCAAGCACTTGAACTAAATTAAGACAAAAATCAAAGCCAGCTGATTATTTATTAAACAAACAGGATACATTTTGTCTTTGGTAGAATTTAGCACTCCTGGTAGCTGTGGACTTTAAAAATTACTTGGGGGTGAGGGGAGGAGGAAGAAAGCAGTGTTTCACTTCAGGAGAGCACATAAAGAAGTCATTTTTTTCAAAAGCCATCTACCTATAAAATGAAACTGTACACATGCATAAGACTTAACAAGGTATAAACAAGCATCAATAGCAACACTCATTTCGGTGATAATAGCCAGCTTTGATCATGTTTCTTTAGACTACCCTCCCCTTCAAACCATTTCAACTCTTCTCTCAACCCCTGTCAAGCCCATCTCCCACATCTGCTGATTAAATGAGGAAGAAGAAATTGGAATTAATAGGGCTGCAGGCAGCAAGCTAGTGTTTTCTGCACCAAAAGCTTTACCAGGATGCAGAGAGGTCCCTAAAAAACAGGGGCCAGCAACACGTGCAAATGAAAAAAGCCACAGTTATGTACACGGAAAGGCATTCCTAAATTTTTCCAGAGAAATTCTGAATACTTTGTTTCCTGTGAGAAAATGAGCATTTGACTAGAGATCTCCTAATCAGGAAACAGACACGTCAGGTATTTCTAGAATGCTAATGAATGTACAGAACAGAGCAGGGATTATCTGCTGCCTGCCTCAGCTGACACCAGGGACTCTCAGCATCTGAACTCCCTCCTGCTTTTATTCAAGTCACAGTTTGCAGAAAGATCTTTTGCATGAAAACAAAACAATACACAAAAGTCAGTTCCCAAATGGATACAGAGAGCTACATGTGGAGCTACAGGAAGAGAGAGCTTAGAAGCCACTTGCATCAGGGATTGTTTTCCTCTTCTGGTTGGGGAAAAAAGAGAAAACATATCCAAGACAAGAATGTGCAATAAAATCAGATTAAGGAATGTTAGTCACTCCTGGCTTCCCCTCAAAACAGAAGTCAAAGACTTTCCGCCATTCATTCACAAGATGTCCAAACAGTGAGTCTTGCTGAAAGAGTAAGAAAAAAAAAGAAAGAAAGAAAAAGTGAAAGGAGGCAAAGTAGGTTGCTCTTCTCAACCTACTAAAATAAGCTCCCAAAAGTGCTTTTCCTCCATCCATGTGCTAAAAGCCAAAGCAATCCCTGCAGCATCAGCAGGCGCTGTGGTCAGGGCTGGGTCCCAGCCAGCCAAGAGTGCAAATACAGTATTAAATGCATTCATACTTTCCCACTGAGACAAAGCCTGAAAAGCCTAACCACTGCTCCATCCTCTGTGCTGCCTCTTCCCAGTTAAGCCTCCCAATATTGCTCCTAAATTTAAAAAAAAAAAAAAAGTCCCTGACTGCTTCTATTCATGTTTACACAAGGAAGAGGCTGAGGGTCATGGGCTGGAACAGCTGAGAACAGGCACATTGCTGCAAACGTGTCCTCTCTTCCTCGGATTTGGCTTAAATACTCAGTGGCTTTGCTGTTGCGATTTGGCATCCATTTACACAAACACCAGTGCGGTTCTCAGAGAAAGGACGATTGTAATTGAAACCACCAAAAATACCCATTGGCATACAACACTTGTTATTTAGCACAGACCCCCTTCAGCAGTTTTCATGGTCACGATTCAGCAGACATGGTGGCAACACTCCAAAATAAGGTCTCTTTCTCCTTTTTCTGCAAAAGGACCATGGAGCTGCACCAAGCAGCCTAGGAGAGGACCTGATGCCCCAAGCTCAACCAATTTACCAACACACTGCATCCCAAACACAAGAGAAAAAACCAGACTAACGCAGCTGCAAACAAAGCATCGCGCTAAGCCTTCACAGAGCCTCTCCCAGGGAGCCCTTTCCCCACAAGCAAAATGGGCCTGGGCTGCTATTCCCAGGAGCTGACGAGTCAAATGACTTTGTGATGAAATGCTTAAGACCAGACTTGTTATTTAAGGAGCCAGTATCTCACCTGCCTCTCAAAGATAATACAGGTACATGAGACAACACACCAGAACATAGCTCCTCTCCTTACCTACAGGAGTGACATGCTCTGAAGCAGCTCTTCTTTGACTGTTTTGAATGCGTCATGCCAGCACAGGAATTGTTTACCCAGCTTCTGCTGAGGAAATAAAGCTGGACATATAAACACTTCCCAACACTTGCAGAAGCTAGTGCATGTACAAAAAGCGCTGTTGGTTCGGGCGGTTTTTTGTTTGTTGTTGGTTTTTTGGTTGTTCTTTTTCAAATGACTGAAGATAATTTAAAATGAAAATTCTTCATCTGAAAAAGGGCCTGGCTGAAAAAGTTACTGAACGGCTATGATGTGATGTTTCCCTCCAGTTTTTGACACAGAACATTATGCTCTAGACTTCTTGTAAATATATCTCAACAAAAAATGGTTGCCAGCCATACAGTTTCAAAACAGTTGAAACAAAACTCCCATCCTTCCTATAAAGCTGTGCTTAAACTTCAGGCACAAGGTACCATATTTAGCATTTCCAGAGGAATGTACACAGAGATGACCAGGAAGAAGATGGCTGTGGTTGCAGACTTCCCTCTAAGCACCTTCTTTTGCTTTGAAAACAAACACACTATGTCCAAAGAGAAGCAGCTGCTTACCAGCTCCCAATTTACACAACCATTATTGGGCAAGTGAACTTCCACAGATACAAGGGGGTTTGTGTTGCACTGGTCATGTCAGGTCCTCCGAGCTGTTAGACACAACCGCCTTTCATGTATGAGGACTCAGAATCTTCTAAACCAAATCAGAGGAACAATTCTGCTCCTTGAAGTCTTTATTGGGTCCGAATTGAACTTGGCACCTCGGCTTTGAATCTCATCATCCTCCAGAGGTACTGGGCTACTGCCTATTCAGATTCTTACTGGTCATTGCCCACGTGGGAGGCCTAGGAATCAGGGTACAAATAATAAGCAGCAGAGCACAGCAGCTGTATCATGCTGGTGCACCGAGAGACTGAGAAAGAACACGACAGACAGGAACCAACTTTAACAAAAATGGTAGAACCGTGCATTTGACAGGTTGTTTTAATCAAAGTAAATCACTCATATATACCTGTCCTGAGCAGATTACTCATCATAACTGTTTTAAAGCCATTAGCTGGCAGCTGTTTCCCAGTTGATGTAGATTCCCAGTTGAAGGTGCAGTAGACAACACACCCAAACTCTTGAGTTTGTTTTTTCCTCAGTTTATCATTAAAAATAACTAAGTATCATGGGATCTCAGTATCTTAAAAACACTTCACGATTTCTTTTTTTTCCATCAAGAAAAGCTTATCAGGCCAGTGCAAAAGCTGTTCATTCATAGCTTAGTGGGATGATAAAGAATTAGGCATATAACTTGCCCATCACAAAAAAAACCCCAACCCACAACTTAAAAAAAAAAAACAAAACAGAAAGCTTACCCACCTTCTGCTCTTGGGAAAGCAGAATTCTGCAAGTTGCAAAAGCTCACACGCTTTATCATGGAAATTATTACATTGTTCAGGAGTGGCTAGTGGCAGTGACTGCCACCACCCTGGCAGACGCACCACTTGTGTCAACTAGTGGCTTGGTAATCATGAGCCTCTTAACCCTCCGTTTCCAAAAGACACACCATTCTGAACAGTGAAAAGGAAAGCTCCCCATAAAAGCACTACAATGCAAGCAAATTCAGGAGCTGTATTTCAGTGGCCCTGTTCTTCCACACCTTACAGCAGAACTTGTCTTATTTTACTGACATGCAAGCTGCCAAGAATTGATGTTGAGATTCAAATAAGCACATCAAGTATAGATAAATACAACCACTGTTTCTTCCAAGTGCCAATATTCTCAATGCTGCTGACAGATAAAAAGCTTGAACCATATTCTGTACTTTACTACCCAAATTTAACATCCAGCTTCCTTGCCACCTTGACACCTGGTAGGGTGTCTCCATAAACCATTCTAGCCAGGTAGCGAGGTATCTGCTCCTTAGGCCTCTCAAATTGCTGTTCAGAACAGCTACTGCTTCTGCACATGCATTTTTCAAGCCAGCTGGCTGCAAACGCTAAGTGCTATAAAGAATAGTTAAACTGATTATTTGTTTTAAAATTATTCATATTTTAACTACATAAAAGAAGAATCTTGAGGCAAAAGATCTAGAAAGTGAGGTTTTGCAGACAGAATATATGAATTTGGAACTTAAGTCCTTACTGGGCGCCGTTTTAAAACCAATGAAATGTTGGTGTTCTTTCAGTTCTTTCCACATGTTTCCCACACATGTTTAAGTCTCCTGTGTGTTCCCTCTTCCTCTGGTTTTTGAATTGGACTAAAACTTTCTGTTTGTGGGTAGGTAGACTCTGGAAGAAACCTCAGTGATACAAAGACTTCAATCTCAGAACCATCAGAACCCCTCCTGCAAGCTAACAAAGCAGCCAAGCACGGAGTTGCAAGTTACATGTAATGTGAGCCCCAAGAGACCCAGACTGCATC
Source organism: Falco rusticolus (assembly GCF_015220075.1). Lineage (NCBI taxonomy): Eukaryota > Metazoa > Chordata > Aves > Falconiformes > Falconidae > Falco > Falco rusticolus. The sequence goes on along the minus strand of NC_051189.1, from coordinate 69,925,327 downwards.
TGCACAGGGCCAAGACTTGCCCTTCGACCCTGAACTCTGCCCTAGCACTCCGCACCAAAGCTCACCACTTGGGGTATTCACGTATTTGGTGAGCTCACAGAGCCCATCCGCATGCACTGTAGCCAAGCACCACATTCAAGAGGACAGGGATTAATTCACTGCATTGAATAATAAGCATTTCTGATTTGTTTAAGGCTGTATGAAACCTAGTAACATAAGCAAATCTTATGTCTTCCTTGAAACAGTAAAAACACTAGGAGTCGGGAACCATGCCTCAGCAAGACTGGAATCAAATCCGAGTTACAGACCCCAGAACTGCATGGTACAGAGCGTGTAAACCACGCCAGTCTGCATGAGCCAGTAACAACCCCATCATGCAAGGGGGATGCAACGCCATGCCAGAGACTCTGTGCACCTTACAGACATGGGACTGTGGCAAGCTGCATTTACAAACCTTCATCAGACCTCAGCAGAACTGCAGAAATACCTCTAGCAGCATTCCCTCCACAGTGATCCCTCCTCAACAAGGATATAAGTTCCTGTTATTTCTATGTTCAAGCAGTACCCATCAATACTGACATACCTTGTAGTGCCAGGAGGTTTTTAAGACAGAGAAACCTGGTTTGCTGGAACTGCAAAGTTCACACCAGTTGCAAAAGGACCACCATGGAAGGCTACCATACAGCAAGTGCTAGCAAGCAACCTAGCTAAACAGGTTTACACTATCAGGGAAACAATTTCCTCTCACAGCTGCTGCTGGTGCACATACAGAATTATCTTCTTCACACTTCTCTTCCAGTTCTCCTGGGACATCCACATGGAATTGGTCTAAGACAGAGGCAATAACATTTCTGAAGACAGATGAAGTTAGTGACACTGATTATCCAAGATAAGGACAACACACCCATAAACCAGACCAACAAGACTCAAGAGCATGCTACCCACACACTGTATGACACCCACAAGGATAGAAAGGCATCTGCACCACACTCTGCAGCTCCAGTACTTCCTCATGATGCAATATGGCTCTGGGAACTAAGGACACAACTGGTGAGAGGAAGGGTGTGGGACATAACCACCGCCTACCAGCTGAACCAGGACCAACAGAGGTACAGAGCTGAAAAAAAAAAAGAAAAAAAGCCACTCTGGGAAATATTGCTGTCTAGCCTTACACCAGGCATCCAGAGATAGGACCAGTTAGCTGAAGGAATGCTCTCCACATGACCTTCATGGGCTCCAACACCAGTGAAGCCCACTGTTAGACAGGGCTTTGTGCACACCTGCAACACCACCCTTCCTCTTGCTCACCACCACTCTGCACTTCCCAGCACTGATGCAGATGACACGTACCCTTGCGTGAGGGTCATCCGAGCAGAGGACGTTGCGGCAAGCTGTTTCCTGTGATCTGTAACCCATGAGCTGGCCACTGTGGCCAGCTACTTCTGGGAATGTTTCAGAGAGGGGAGATGGGTTTTGAGGTACTGCCAAGCCTCTTTGCCCACAGCAGCACATGTTAAATCACAATGGATATCCAGTCTGCAGCTCCTCCCAGCACTCCCCCTCACCTCTCCATCCCCTCTGGATGACATGGTAGGCCTGAGATGAGCTTATATACCTCCCCCTACCCCAGCGTGCCCTGCTGTGCTTGTACACAGAGACTGGTGTGCAGCAATGAATGATCTCCAACACACAACCTGTATTATGGCCCACAGCTACCATACCGTTTCATTACACTGTATGTCCCCCGTAAGGTGACTGAGAAACTGTGCGTGTGGCAGTGGGAGGCGTGCTATGGTATGACACCCAAATAGATCAAGGAAGGAGAAATTAAATCCCACTTGAAGTGGAATACAGCACAGGCCAGTGCTATTCTAGAGCCAGGACCTTCAGGGTAGCCTGCAGACAGCTATTCAATTCCTCTCTTCCAATGCAAGAAGTGTAAACACACCAAACTACACTGTGACAAGAACTGCCAGGTAAAGCTGTCACATGGCCTTTGAAGTCAGCCAAAAAAATCAGGGAAGGGGAAATTCCCCAATACTCTCACCAACACCTTTGCATCCACAAGTAAAAGGCAAGAGACCTGAACAGAAGACTGAAGTTAAACAAAAAAAGTTTCCTGTTTTTCATAGTTATGGCCCAGTGTAAGCACAGATACCTTGAAGAGGTCAGAAAGGCACCAGCCACACAATTACTGAAATCAACTAAAACAAAAAACAATGTGATGTGCCTCTGGGCTTGGTCTATTTACACAAGAAGTGATGTTAGCCAGATCTAGTGAAAAATCACAGCCAGAAGTAGTTATTTTCAGGCACCCTTGCAAATGTTAAGCTCACTAGCAAATAACGAGCAGCACTGTTCAGACTCAATTATTGTCTGTGCAGGGGAAATCCCTGGGATACCACCTTTCAGGTGCTACAGGCTGGTAAATGGAGATATCGTGTGATTACCCACATGGAAAGTTAACTCCCTCATGAAGGAACCTAATGGATGAAGAAGCAACTTTTCAACCACAGAACTGCAGGACCTAAGTTCAGTTTAACACTGCAAACAAGGATCTCACATTTTGTGAGAGATATAGCTAAAACCCACCATGAAGAGGTCATCTGTAGCTTTGAAGACAATTCAGGCTTGCGGAGAGATCCTGTACCAAGGCTTGATGCATAAATGCTAAGTTGGCTCCCTTGTCTGCAACCCTCTCCTTCCTCCAATACTTGGGCAGAAGTTTTAAAAGCAACAAGTATATTGCACAAGCGTCCAGTGCACTGTTAAGTGACTGAGTAATGCAGGCACAATATATTGGCATTCCTTCTGCTATTGATATTCTGTCTCTGCTGAGAATTGTTCTCAAAATTTTAAAAATATCTTCTTGTATACTTTACTCCAAATGTACTATACTTTTATTTTTTCCCCCCTCTACAAAGTATAAGGCATGTTAGAACTATGCAGCTTCAAGGAATGCAAGCTTAGGAAACTCCATTTCTTCTTGTTGCTGGCCACAAAAATAATACCCCTGGACTTACTTATGGGCTCTATTATAAAGCATTCATCTATTCATTTAGATTCTTGAAGTTTAGGGGAAATTCCTCTGAAACTTTATAGTTTTCTGGTTAACACAATGTGTTTTTTCCTCCCCTTTACTCATGCCAGCTGCATTTAAAACTAGACCTTAGTAAGTGCACAAAAGCAAGAATGTAAATATTACATTATTTTGTAAACAAAATCACAGCACCTGCTGGATACATACTACTAAAACTACCAAACTGGTTGGCAGAATGAAAATGAAACAGCAATAAAGCAGGCCAATAAAGTGAACAAACCGGTTGCCATCAGTGTCCAACCCGAGGTCGTAACTGACATATCTCTTCTTGTCATACCTCAGTGGCATTCAGGGATGAGGAAAACAGCTTTAGGTCTTTTCGAATCCTCAGCTAGTACCTCAGCTTTAGAGGAAACAGCCATGTTCATCCACAGCAGCTGAGGAGGCAGAAACACCATTTTGGAGCTTGCTGCTGCCAGCAGCTGGGTTGCCTCGCCATGCCCTCACTGTCCACTGGATTCTAGCTCTCCAACTTCCACAGACACTAGGTAGTACAGAAATCAAATTAAATAAATGTTCTCCTTCAAAGTTTTCCTTGGGGTGTTTTTGTGGGTTTTTTTTTCTTTTTTTTCTCAACTCCTCTATTATTTCTAATGGAAAAGGATTGTCAGAGAAAAAAAAACCAACTGGCCTAAGACCTACAGCAAACAGGCAGTTTTTCCTCACTAATTGCTGTTTCCATACCGGCTCTGTCACTGTCCCACCAATGCCAATGTTCGCCAAGTCTCCTTCAAGCACTTGGAGCAAAACAGCCACCGGCAGCTGCACGCTTTCACCCAACACACTCTCCTGCCTGGTGAGCAACAGCCTTGCACAGCAGTTAAAAAGCTACTGCAAGGAACAGAAAGCTGAAAGGAAGAAAAAGCTATAAACTGAAGAAAGAAGTGGAATAGAAAAACCACAAGAAAATTAGCCAGGGGAGATATGAAAGTTTTTAGGGGTTGCTTATCGACAACTTCTACATCACTTAATGTCAGCATATAGCAGGAGACTGAAAAGCAAGAACAACATTGAAGTTTTCTAGGTTAATAGTTTCCTTAATATTCCCACAGGATTCTTTGCTACTCTAAACATAGCACAGAGGAAAAAATAAGATTCAAGTAGATCATCATCAGGGGCAGGTTCAAGTTCTTTCAACCTCCCCCAAACCGTTTTCCCACTTGGAACCGAAAAACATCCAGAGTTCTTACACAGTGTTAATGCTGACACTAACATTTAAATTTGGAGCATGTAATCCCGACAACACAGGCGGTATGAAGACAAAAGAGGAGCTTTCAGTCATGTAAAAAAAAAAAAAAATCCAAACCAAACAGTTTGAGTTTTTATCTGTTGAGTTATATTTCAAGTTAACTTTTTAAAGCCTACAAACACCTAGCAGAAACATCCTTCACTGCATGCTTGCTTTCAGTGCAGGAGTCTACCAATTAAGTTGTCATAAGCCCTGCAGTGTACTTAAGAAATTTAGAGTACTTTAGAAATTTAGCAGAAAGCCTATTCCTGAAGGCCTGAGCCTTGAGTTAATGTTTGTCTTTTATTGTGCTATATACTCTCCCTCACTACAGGAAAACTACTTTGAGCTTGTGAAGTCTCTTCAGGTAAAATCCGGTGTCAAGGAAGAGACTGTCAAGTGCATTTCATTATTATCTGCACATTACACTTGTTTCCATCACTTACAGAAGGGAAATGACAACCAGGCACAACAGGAAAAAAAACTGAGCCATGAGCAGGAAACAATCTCTTGTTTTGACTACTAAGGAAAGATAAATAGTGGAAAATTCCCCTCATAGGAACCTTAACACAGGTGGATCATTTGACAAGTCTTCCTCACCACTGGTTTTATATGGTCAAGCCACCTGTTAGAGCAGCTTCACTATCTTAAATAAAAAGGGTCAGACCAAGGAAGAAAACAGGAAATAGTTTTATTTGAGACTAACTTTAAGTAGACATAATTGGGGGGTTATTTTATTTTCCTTTAAATACTGTCAGAGCAGCCATCTGCAATTGTAAGACAACAAATAGTAGTGTGGAGGGACAGAAAAAGTGTTTATTTGCTTATTCTTCTATAGGTTACCAGCTAAAGAAGCATGAAGCTGAGTAGAGGTTCCTATTAAAGGCTGCATGAGTTCCCACTGTAAACAAGTTGTGGTCTAAATTCAGCAGAACATGTGGTGCTGGAACCAGCTTGATACAATTTTTAAGCAGCATCAACTGTTAAAGTCTATTATTAATATATTTTGTTATGTATATTTATTAAGTTACTAAACTTTGAAACAGAAACCAAATCCCATGCAGCTTTAACACAAAATTGCAAGAAGCATTTGCTGCCAGTGACAGACCAGCAGCAGCATTTTTGCCAGGCTTCCATTCCATGCTTACTGTACACTGCAACTACTACTATTTATGCAGTGCCTATTTCTGCAACAGCTCCCACTCTCAGTTATTGACTGCCACCACAAAGCTCATCTGCAGGCTATGCTATTTCCACAAGTTTCTTCCTCCTTTCACTGAAAATTCTTGCTTACCAGCTGTTCTGGTTGCAATTAAAGTAACCAGTGATGACAATCAAGTACCTTCAGACCTTCAAAAATGGAGTTTTCAAGGAGGAGCAGAGAAGCAGCCTCATGCTGGCTTTCTCTGCTCAGCCACCAGGTATCACTAACCACGCCAGCAACAAAATCCAAGGCTGTTTTGTGTTTATGTTTGACAAGCCAGATTAAAAATACTATACTATGCTTTTAAAGATGGTTAATAAAGTAGTTGAAAGATAATGACTACCCAGTCTCATCATTTACACATGAAAGAGAGCAGAGAAGTTACAGTAATTTGTTGCCAGACTTCACTGGAACAAACAGCTGCATTTTACTTATCTTCAGATATCAAAGGACTTGAGTGGGACAAAGATTACTCGGCTTGACAAGTATTCAAAGACCCCTCCAGCTCAAAACCAGAGATGTTTCTGAGGAAAATCATGAAAGGATTTAATCTAAGCCAAGCAGCAATTCCTATTATACTAGCATGATATCTACCACCATCCTCAAATCTTGTTAAAGCTAAGACAAGATGCTTTGCCTCCTCTTCAAATACAGTGGCATTGCACATTTTCAAAGGCTACAAGCAGACAAGTTCCAGGAAATAGAGGCTTCATGGCAGTGTTAAATCATGTTAAATCTGCTGTGACCCTGCCTATCCCATGTTAGCTCCTGACTCAACTAGTTTTCTGTCAAAGAGCTGGCTTGGAGAGTTCAGCCGCTGGGTCACACCAGCACCAGGGCAGAGGAGACAGGGTAGCAGCCCTAGGACAGTCTGACCAACAGCAGAGCTGCACCCTCCAGCACACCAACAAGCTACACCAAGTGTCAAAAGAGCTTCTTCTCCCTGCTCCTCTCCTCTTATACAGGAGCAGATAAACTGAAGACCTCAGGTCAGAAGGTGACTTGCACCCTTAACTGTTTTATTCCTTCAGACTCATGAAACCACTGTGAAAATCTGCGCAGCTCAACCAAGAGCAAGACCAGAAGCAGTTCAGTATTTTCCCTCAACATGTGCTGCAACCCGCTTCATTAATATATCAGATGCCTTCTACAAGAGCAGTAAAACTACATATTTCTTGTTCAGAAATACATTTTGAGAAGATGAAGTCAATGCCTGTGCTGTAAAATAAACAGGAAGGTTACTGAAGAACCAAAAAGATGTGAAAGACCTCAACTCAAAACTTTTCCAACTGTACCCACTCTAGAAGGCTAAGCAGAGAGTTAAAGGGTTTAGGTAGCTGGAAATAGGTTTTATTTTAGTTGCTGCCTCAAAGCCAGTTTTTGTGTTTAACACATGTGGTTAGAGAGCCAACCACCATTCCTGGGGATTATCTGCTTAGAGTATGAAAGACAATAAAACAACCCACCATCAGTTTTTCAGTCAGACCTGGGCATGTTTCCCATTAGCACATTTTTATTTTAAAACTGAGTGTGATTGCTCTGATTTTATAATACAAGAAAGCGAAGCACAGATGTTGGTACTTCGAGCAGAACAGAATTTTGCCAGGTAAATAACAAATTGCAGAGTTATGAACTGCCTCTGAACATACAGAAATACGTTGCATGGCACAGCAGTTTAAATACATTAGTCACTGCATGCAGTTAAATAAACCCAGCATTCTCCAGTCTTTGATTTAATGTAAATTAAAACAAGCCAAATCCAAAACTCAACCAGGTAAATGCACATTTTTCCCTGTTGCTTTTGGATCAAGCTTTAAGTGAGAACTAATGGTAGACAGCAGCTCTAACCGCTCAGGGATAAAAGCATGGACTGGTGTTCAGTACTGGTTTACTGTTACAGTAACGGACTATTAAAATACAACTACAAAAGAAATTACACTTGGAGCAAGTTTCTGAAGATGGTACTTAATGGCTTTTAAACACTGTCAGTTTTCCAGACTGCAAAATGCAAGACAATACAAGTATCAGAAGACATCAGCCTTCTCCAACCTCAGGCTGTACCAATTAACACCTGCAGTTCATCTGTGGCATTTACTAAAATTATGTAAGGCCCTGCTGCAGTAAGCTGTAGAGTGTTATTTGCTGTTAGAATGCTCTTCAGGTTTTTTGCCTTTTATGTTTCTGAAAGAAGTGTGATCTTTGACAAAGATACACTGAAATACATATCCAGCACTTCACCTGTCTTCTACTTGTAGGACACTTACCATGAAACCACTTAAACCTTTAGAAAGCTTTAAAATTAATTTTATTCGTGGAAAGATTGCGAATTTGATCTAAAATCTGCTTTAGAGTTGACCAAGTGCCCCCACATTCATTAATTTACTGTAATTTTTATGGAGGTTACCTAACAGCAGTAGTAATACACCTGCAGATTCACAGGAATGGCAGCTGTACTCACACAACTGCCATGTGCACAATCACAGTCCCTACTGACACTCTATATACAGTCTTCTCAAGAAGACTGCCTGAATATATAAGTAAGTTTGTTATTTCTCCAAACCCCAACTCCTTCAAGCTTTCCTTGAGAATTGTTCTGCTGAGGGATATGTTTTCATCAACACTACGGATTTACAGGAATAAGGTCACTCACAGAAATTCAGGCAAAGGCGGCAGAGGTCCAGAACCTCAAACCACCACACAGGAGACACCTCTAGCCATGCTACAGACAAAACAAAAAAGCTTCTCAGAAGAAAAGTTCATTTGACCTCAGTGTGGGATCAGGGATGAGGCTTGACAGTCTGCTCACCACCTCTCTCATTTCCTTTGCTACCAGAGCTACCACAGATTTTCTGTTACTGCCCGTGCAAACTATAAAGCCTGAAGAGTAGAAGGAAGTGAAGGTCTGGTCATCAGCAGCCTCCATCACTTCCCCCGAGAATCAGAATTATCAGTCCGGATTTACAGCAGTGTGCTCAGAATAAGAGCCAAATATTACTCTACTCACTATGGTTGCTGTAGTTCAGCATCTTGGTCCTGGATCTACCTCTCTTCCTTGGAAAAAAGTGCTGCACAGAGTACTTAGAGGGTGACCAGCATGTTAATTTTGCAACACTTCCCTGAGTTTCTGAACTTCCTAGGTTAAATACGCCATAGTAGTAACCCAAGCAAAAGAGGAGAAATCTTGAAATCTCTTTTACCTGGTAGACCTCCACTTACGTCTTTATAGTCCACTTGCAAAGTTCAAAGAGTCATTTCAGGCAGGTTTACAATTAAAAAGTAGGTATAATTCTGCTATTTATTCCCTTCCATTTAAGAGCCTCCAATACAGTCTGGTTTGAACACATACCCTGCCTCTGGGAGACAGGCATTAAAGCAACATTTGTTAATAATATCATTCCATTTAATCATAGAAGGAAAAATGTAATGCATTCACAGTATGTAATAGTAACTCCTTTCAGTTTCTCTATTCTTTGTTTCTGCTTGAATTCACAGCTTACACTTAAATATTTTTGCAGTATTCAAGAGATTTTCTCAAGAGCTGTAGTTTAAGTCAGCCAGAACAAAAGTAGTCTTGAAAAAATGATGGCCAACTGCATCATCAGATAAGCTCTTCCTTCATCCGGGTCTTGGCTTGAGTACAAGAGTTCAGTTATTATGGATCAAGTCAAACACATCCATAATTCCTTGCATTGTTCTAAGGTCTTTGGGACATCCGTCCGTTCCCCAGCAGCAGGCACCTTGCATAGAGTTCTGGGTATGTCCAATTTCAGTTACAGCCAAATGAATAAATTCATGGGCTCAAAGCATCAGCTGACATAAATCACTACTGTGCTAATGCAGTCAAAAGAGCCGCATCAGTTTACAACACAGGACACAAACCATACTTGCAGCCTGGGAAAGCAAGTTGAAGGAAGACTGCCTTTTCTTTTTATAGCCCAGTTCTCTAATTAGGATTTTTGTCTGCACTGTAATTTGGCATTGGAGGAAAAAAAAAAAAAAAAAAGGAGCACCACGTACTTTCAGCAAATGTATCACTATGAGCTATAAAAGCTTGTAATAGCTGAGTTTACTCAAACATGACCTGCCAACATCCCCAAGCCTTCAAGACTCAAAGTACTATGAACAGTTATTGTTGCAAGCACACTGGGAATGGCAATTCAGGTCCACAGTGAAAAAGGCTGGCTAATAAGCACTGACATCCCCCATCTGGGGAGGGAAGAGCTACCATGATCCTGAAAAATTTGAGACTAAAGAGATTTGAGCAGAAAGGAGGAAGTGGAGTAGAAGAGCCATCCCATACCTGGACACTAACCTGGCATGTAGGAATCCAAGCAGTGCATATACTGCTTGCCCCTGGGGACAACCAAGTGAAGCACTTTTGAATTGAAAAAGTGTAAGGCTAAGCTCAGATGAAGAGCAACCAGGCAAACAAAAATCAAACTAGCAAACTGTTGCTTGATTATTGTGCAAAGAGTAATTTACCTATTTTGCCACTCCAGGAACAAATAGTTAAGCTGTTTTAACATGCTTGTATAATTCACTTGACAAGAGAAAGGATAGCTCAGCCAAAACCAAGGAAAATAGCTAAGATGTCTAATCATGCAGTTGATAAACAGTTTGATCTGCTAGAAAAAAAAAAAACCACCTTCAACTATTCAGTCCTTCCATGCCTGCATACTTCTGCCCAGTTCTTTCAAACCCTCCCTACTCCACAACTGAGAGAACAGCCTTTGGCAGCCATCTCCCAGGACTCCTCCCACTGAAGGGCAGCAATCCCCAATCCAACAGCCTAGGGAGCCCACATTCTGCAGTCTCCTTCAAAGTCACAGAAGAGGACTGGCCTTGCGCTAGCATCCCCATCACCTTAATATCCAGCATCTGAAGTCAGAGTTTAAGGTGTGAGCTGAAGCACTGGCAGGCACATCACATTCCACTGGATGGCATAATGACTTCTTGGTGCTAGTCATCTCATTCTCTAATGCAAGTCTCCAACAGAAGGACCAGCATTGGTCCATCACCCCAGTCTAACAACAGGGGAGCAAAGAACGAAGAGACAAGCAAGGTTTCACTATCTCCCATCACTGTTCAAGGGAACAATTTCTAATGGCTTCTTCTTAGAAAAGGAAATGGACATGATTGTTTGGGAGCATCCACAAGTATGAATTTCAAATGTTAACCTGAGGAGTCCCTTATTAAAGGTGCCATTAATTAAAGGGATAGGCCGGAATTTACTGTTCCCTTCAGCTTTATAGAGGGAGAATGTGTGTTGAGAAAGCTTTCAGGCTTTGCCACTCATGAGGAGGCATGGGCCTGTCTTCCCTCTTGTATAAGTTTCCCTAATTGTTGGCATGATTCTTTTCACTGAGCAACAGGTAAAAGAAAATCTGTTTAAAAAGGAAATACTGCACTCCTCCATTACGGTTACAAGTTACAAATTTCCACAACTAGTATGCTTCTCCTACAGAAGAGGAGCGAGCATTTTTTCCACATGCAGTCAACAGTTTTCTCTCATCTGCCTACTTCTGTGATCAGTGTTTCGATGGCAACCCTCCTCCCAACACAGAGTTGGGGATACTTGGTGACTTCAGCAGTCTGCCCAAGAAGAGCATGCATTCTGAACAGGATTGATCCAGAGACATGAATAAACTCAAACTGATGCAGGCATGACAAAGTCATGCAAGTGATTTCCCATGACCTGACCCACCACGAACATTCACAAGCCCTAACAGGCACTGCCGGAAGCAGACTTAATAGGAGTTGTCATCCACCTTCGCATTTTCTGTACAAGGGAGAGCTAGCAACCCAAGTCCTCTCCCACAGAGATTTCCACTCATCTGACAGACACACAAACAAAACAAACTGCTCTAGACCATCTTCTCCATTGCCTCCTGGAGCACTTGTTCCCATCTAAAAGAAGGTGGCAAACAACACACTCTGAACGGGCAGGGCCGTGCAGCCCTGGATGTATCTGACACCACCAAATCAAACCACACACTGCACCAGCTCATACCAATGAGGAGGCTAGAGCCTCCTGCTAAATCCTTATCAGTAAAAACGCCCACATAGCAGAGAGTTCAAGCCAAAAAAGCTACATGACTGCTCAAAGTCTCAGATCAAGTCTCATTTCTTACTCTGCTACTGACAAGACTAAGTCCAAAAGCCCTGTGCTATAAATCACTACATGACTGAAAAAACTGTGGAGGTGGTGTTAACAAAGTGTTAGGTTCCCCTGGGGTTTAAGTAGCTCTGTCAGAAGACATCCTGATAGAAAATCCAATCCTCATCTGAAGCAACCGCCAAACATGGTCTTTAAGGAGAAGGTTCCAGTATCTGCAACAAAGGCCTGACAAGAACAACACACAGCCAACCTGATGTCACCTTGACCTCTGGGCAATTCTGCCCAGGGTTTGCCTGATGATTCAAAATAGGAAAATTTAACACTCCTTAGCGTAAGGACAGAGGGGAGAATCATCATTTGTCTGTCTGCCAAGTCAGCATAGTAAAACAAGTCCTCATTTGTGACAACTTTTTTTTTTCTTTTTATAATTGCCTATCTGTGTGCATTCACACACTATACAGGCATGAGTCATTTGGGTATGACACTGACTGTCAAGATGGATAGATAAGATTTCTAAATGTGAAGTAGATCCCTTCCCTCAAACAAGTGGAGTAGTGCAGTTGGCATGCTCAAGTGACGACACAGTACCACTATCACGAGGTACACTCCCCTCAGAAAAAGAGGGGCTCATGGTGATTCTTAGTAAGTTATCCTTCAAACACCTTACAGGCAGCAACAGAGTCCCTTTGCCTGCCCTGAAGTCATGCCATTCCTGCAAGCTGTACTGAAGTGCCTGAGGACAGAAAAGGCTCCTAGGTTCCTCTTATATCATCTCAAACCTTAAATGAGGGCCGCAGATCCAGGCTTCACCTTCCCCCAGCACACACTGAGGCACCAAAATGAAATTGCATCTTACCTTGTCTTTGTATAAAAACCCTGAGCAGTGGATGAGCACTTGAAACAGCCTTGAAGAAGTTGTCATCGTTATTAATTGGGAGAAGGTCTCCATGCACATCAGCATATCCAATCATCACTTCCAGGTTGGCTATATGATGAATGTGAAGAATTAGTTTGTAGAAGTCTTCAAACTTTCCTGGCTTGTAGCGATCCAGAGAGAACCTTCTGAACTCTGCCCCAAACTGCAAGAGAAAACAAAGAGAGCATCTGCTGTCAAACATCACCACAGCCCAATGCTCTAGCTTGGCATCTGAACATGATGTACATCACCCCTCTCTTTCTATGACGAATACAGATACCTATCTGTGCTTTCAAGTCTACAAATGGCCTTTTAGGTCCTCACATTAGAATATAACCATGGCTACCAAGACACCACCCTACCTGACAATAGAAATGCTCAAGCGTGCCACTTTAAAAGGAAGTGCATTTTTTCAATATTAAGATTTCATTAAATCCTCAAGAGGATAATTGCATTTGTAGGATTTAACTTTGAAGCTCCATCATTCATTATCATCACCTCAGGCATCCACAGAAACATTCTTCTCCAAAGCAGAAGTGTTCACTCTACTGCTTTCAAAAGAAGTTACTCAGCTATTCAAACAACCTTATAAAAATTCTTTGCACATTTCCCATCAATACCACTGGGATCCCAACCACAAGACCTTTAAAGAAGTGTGGTATGCGAGCGCACAGCTTGTTATTAGGAAATACACTCACTCTACATGTCCCCTGAATTTCCTGGTAATCTATACAGGAGGAGGAAAGTTCTTATTCTAAGTTAGTTTTCATGGGTTTGATTTTTCTGTCACTCCACTGATTTTTATTTTTGAAGCTCTACAGACCATTAAGTGGCTGTTAAAAAAAAAAAAGAGGGGGGTGGGGGTGCGGGGTGGTGATTTTGCACAATTGAAAATGTTATAAAACTTATTTTAAGTCAGTCAGAAAGTGACTGAGGAAAAGATTTCAATGGATCTTACTTCTGATATTAGAAACCAAATATGCTATTAAAAACAGAAGGAAAAAATATGATTCTCTAATCAAGGAAACTAGGAGGATGAAAACAGGCATCTAGTTGAATTAAGTAGCATAAGTCATCTTTCTGGTACATTTACTTTCATAATTCAGAGTGAGTAGTACTAGTAAATCTGTTCATCATTCATCAGCTGAACCTCTAAACCCATGCTAACTCACTCCTGAAAGCATGGAACCACATCCATAAATCCAAGAACAAGGAAGGCCATGACTAGGATCTCACAGAAGTTCTCATTTGCCATGTCAATCAATACCAAGGCAAGAAACCAAAGACAAACTAACAGGCAAACAAAAAACAAAAAAAGAGAAAAAAAAAAATTATCTACAGAAAATTCTCTTCTCAAAATGGAAAATGACTTGCTTAAAGGTTCTCAGATGTTAAATCAACTATACATGCAAGCCGCTCTTTTGCTGAGACTAACAAAAGTATGAATCATCACCATAATAATCTTCAAGAAAAAAAAGAAAACACAACCCTACCGACTTTGGGTGCAACTATGTTCTCAAATTACTTCCGCAGTTGTGAAAATCCCACTCTTCAGCATCAAAGCTTAGTTGTGATCATCTGAAAGCTTGTTTAGTCAAATTATGCCGCTTGTTTGTAGTATTAACTGCTAGTTCCAGTTTGGATTTCAATTCAGAGTGCCCATCCAAACGCACAAAAGCTGAACAAACCACAGCTGGTTCCAGTGGAGGGAAAACAGTCCTTTGTCCTCCATGCCCTGCTCCTCTCCAGAAAAAGCCAAGTGGCAGCTTACTTCTGTTGACACATTTCAGACTGAAAAAAAGCTTGAATTTATTTGAAAAGTACCTGAAAGTTTTCTTTTTCCTAGATTCAAACAGAAGCAACCATCTCCGCGTGCCAAGTTTAACATCAACAGGGTAAACTAAAGGGACAGGAGCAAGGAAGGCTTTGTTTACTGCTGCATCTCCTGCCCCACACACCTGAAGGGGAACACTGCATTCCTTTAGCTGAAAAAGCTGCCAGGGTATCAGACACCAGTCCCAGTAATCATGTGTTTACTGGACAACTTGTTCAGGACCATTAGCATGCATACTACTTGCAAGGCAGCGGATGCTGTGCAGTCTCACCCCAGCCAGTATGACACCCATCCTACACAGCTGCCGGGACACCTGCCCTGCATGGTCTGCTGGGGAGGCCATCGCTCCTCCTCTGCCTGAGACACCAGCCGAGGCACAGGCCAGCTACCGAGCCAGGGCATCATGCTCAGCAGGAAAGCGACGTGGGAAAGGAGAGAGAAAAGAAGGAAGGATGGTTATTTACACATTGGTGTGACCCAAAGTTCAGTTTAAGCTGCCACATGAGAGGAGTACAGCTGGTGCAAGGGCCAGTTCTCCCAGCCTAACCCCTCTGGGCACACCAGACGTGGTTGTGGTCAGTGGAGTGTGATATGCAAGCAACAGTCCACCCACAGGGATACAACTGCAGACTTGGGGCACTGAGGTGTGATGCAAACACCGCATCATCAAACTAACTTGGTCACACATTCAGCCCCAGAGACCACTTCCTTCACCTAGGAACGGGACAACAGGAAACAAACACATGCAATTTCACTTGTGCTTTTTGCATGGCACAGCCCTTTAAGCCAAGGGAGCTAGATGGTGGCTCTGCAGAGGAGGAGAGGGAGAAAGGAAGAGTCTCTTCAAAGAGATTTAAGCAGATAATGAGGATGATGTTTTTTTGTTTAAAGGTTAGTATTACTGTAGCAGTAATTTAGCTGATTAATTTACACTGTGCATACACACAGGCAGCAACCATTGTCAGCATGTCTTTTCAGAAGAGGGGGGAAAAAATGCTTCAAGCTCATTCATCATCCCTAACGAGGCCAATAGAGTATTGCAGTAATAACAGGTTTTTCATTACCACACAGCTTAGAGACCGGGTGCTCTGCATTGTATTCTGCCAGGATTTCAAGATAACATCCTCAACGTATCCTCCAGAAACTACAAATTCTGAGGGCTTTGCACAGGTAGCCAAGATGACTATCTGCTTTTCTAAGCTACAAACAAAGCTCACCTTTAGCATATCCCTCCACAGAAAGACACACAAGGACTGCTGTCTGCCAGCACAATCTCTGCCAGAACAATACTGCATTACACTGTTTGATAAACTAACAGTTTTAATAAGCCGATTAGCTTTCTATAATGAAGTAAATGATTCTGACCTATTTATCTAATCCAAATACCACATGTATTATTGCAGAAGTGAGAGGACAGGAGGGTCCAAGGGAACTTAGAATTTAGTCTAACAGAGCTAATTATGACCGGAAAAAAAACCCTAGAAAGAACTGTATGTTTTGTTTCAAAACGAACAGGCTCTGCCCCAGGATCCTCCAAGTTATCAGCTGGCCACTACACCTGCTGCCTGCAGCTAGATGACAAAATGCACCCAACAAAAGTCTATACATCAAGCAGGAACCCTGAGCAAAAACAGATGCAAAGAAAAATTAATAAAAAAGAAAGAGCACAGTGTTTTGATACAAGTTATGTTAAAGAAGAAAAAAGTCACAGCTAGCTGACCAAAACTTACACAGGCTGACCAAGAGCAATCAACTGGTTTTTTGGGGCTTTTTTCCTGGCTAGGGAGGACAAGGGGTCAGAGGAGAGGAGGGAGCAAGATTGTGAGGTTTGTTTACTTGAAGGGCTGTTATTTTGTGAAATGAAATGGAAGAGTTATTTGCAGAGAGACCAACTTTCATTTTCCTTTAAATGTTAAGTTTCAAAAAGTTTACAGGGTCAAAAATGAAGCCCTATGTTTATGAGGTGCCATCCCTCTAGTTTATTGCTGGCTTTGAGTTCAGGCTATTGTAATAAAAGCAACATTGAGCAATAAACATTAATTACGTTAGCCACCTACTTCTCCCATGAAGTAAAATCAGGAACAGAAAGAAAAGCAAACACTCTCATCCTTGCATAGATTGTAACTCCTGCTTACCTGTGAGACTCTCGAAGTGGGAAAGACCTGGTCAGGGCTGCTTTATCAGTGAGGAGGAGTAGAGAGCCAGAAAGAGGAGGAGGGAAGCCTGACCATAAGTGGTTTTGTGCTGGCTGACTTCATCTGGGACTTCAGAGCTCTGCTGCCACATTCACGTCTGTTTCTCCGTTCTTTCTTCGCCAGCCATGCCTTCCCTAGATCACCCCGCACTCTCTTGCTCTGCTCCCAATCTCACTGTGGTGTCACTATGGTGGCAAGTTGCCACCAACCAAGCAGATGTTTGCAGCAACAAGTTTTCTCTCCTCCCCTTCAACCCCTTGCCCCAAAGCAGCTGTGTTCCATCCCAATGATCAAGCTGGCGGGAAGCGTGGGAGTCCCCTGCTCACCTTGCTGTTTCTTCCAAGAGACAGTCACAAGAGCAAGACAGCCTCTCATCTATTTGCCCTTCAAAGGAGCCCCATCAGAGACACCATTTCATTACCTTCCCCCCCCCCCCCCAACATTTTTCCTGATTGGCATCGTGCCACACTCCTACCCTTCTCCCTTGCATTCTCCCCTTCCACTCCCCCATAAAAACACAGCCATGCTTTAATATCTTCAATTCTTAGAATAGTTTCTCCTCCCAAAGAAATCCATTGGTTCCTCTTTTTCACGCTTCTTGGAAACAATGCTTCATGTCTCTGCTTTTTGTTTTTGTTTGAAAAACAGCAGCTTTGCAACCTTTCCAAACCTCTCCAGCGGTCTGGGAGGCTCTGTCCATGAGAACATTTTTCTCTGTTCTGCATCTACTCAGAAGATAACTTCAGCTTCTCTGTCCCCATCACTCTCAGATCAACCTCCCATGCAGTCTCTTACTGATCACTTCACAGATGCTCAGCTGCCAGCTCAAGGGCAACTTGAAGCTACTTGCCCTTTTCCCTGCTTCACCTACTTTCTTTCATTATTGGGCACAAGACCATTACACTGCCTTCCCCAGCACCTGTAACTTCAGTACCACTCATCATCCAGGCAGTTGCATATATCTACGTATTTATTACCCAGATCTTTTCTGCCCAATATCTTAAATCCATGGACACCATTCAGCTACTCATCTGCACAGCTGGACTTTGCCTTGACTGCTGCCCTATACTTTTCCCTAGCCTTCCTAAACACTGTCTTGTCTCACTACGACCCATTTCTTGGTTGGTGGTAGCTGGTAAAAACAGTTATCCATAAAAGCAGTTTTCCCAGCTTGTTCGTCTGAACTCATCACCCCTTTTCTTCACCACCCTTGTTCCCAGTAGCTCCTCTCCTATCAGGTCACCCACGTAGCTGCTTTCTCCCTACCATCCCTCTCAGTGAGCAATGCCTCCAAGCAGCACCCAGTGCCAGATTTCCTCACTGCTTCACTCTTGATATTTAAACTCACGGTGCTGTCCTCCTTCAAGAAACAGTTGTCACAGCAAAGCCTTTAAAATAAATCTTTGCCTGAAGTGGTTGGTTTACCTTTCCAAACACAAATCTCTTCCTTTTTTCTTCTAGTCCCTTACACCTCTGGGAACAAACCAAAGTCTGTTTGCAAAGGATGAAGACCAAGCTGGTCCTATATTTTCAAAAGAACACTAAGCGCCACATACACCACGGCACCACACAGCTTTAGCACAAATACAACACGAGATGCAAACATACATCCATGGTATGTCACTATCAGCACAAGGGGGAAAGGAACATTTGGTGTCTTGCCACCCAAAGCGACAAAAGACCCCTCCCATCGAAGTCAACACGCCCAACAGCAGCTCAACCTGTGAGCCTAGCTTCCTGCAGAAAGGCAGCTCTGCACCAGTACAGGTCTCTTACAAAGAGATATCTGCACAGTTACAAGGCACCTGTAAGTGTAAGGGCTCTGGTTGGTTGCAAACTTATTTAAGACCCTTTTAGTTTCCACCAAAGGTTTCCCCATGAGCTCAGGGCCAACAACAGCTACAGGGAAGTAATCTGACACATACACCCCACACACATACCCCAGCCAGACCTGATGGGGGACTGGGAACAGCTGTGCAGGGCAGAAGCAGGAGGGATGGCCCCAGGCCACCTGGCTTGGGGCTGGTGCACCACACCCTGCCCCAGACATTTCTGCCTCAATTAACTTCAGGAATTTCCAATGGAAACGGGCCTACCTCTGTACTGGGAGATTGTGCCTTCACTTAGAGGGAGGGGAGGTCTCCAAAGGTACGTTTCATCTTTAACTTCTGGCCTGCATTGTAAAGGTAATTAGGGGCAAGCAAGCAATCCTTGGAAGAACATTTCTTGGTTACTAAAAGCTCAGATGAAGTGCACACAAAGTCTCTCACAAAGGGAATGATAAGGGACTACTGAGGAAAGCACTATTAATTGCACCCCCGAAGAATGCCTTGGAGGTGGCTAGTCCTGCAGTCTGCCAGACAGAGCCTCCACAGGTATTTTAACCTCACATAGGAGATGTTCCTTTCTGACTTGGCTGTAAACAACTCTTCAACTTTAAAGAGCACCTCGGAAAATTAAAACGTCCATTGTTCAGTGTCCTTTAGGCCTGTTTCAGTGTGGCAAGACTACATTCAGAAGACTATACTCACTTAAAACAGACTGGCTGGACCAAGTTTTAAGCAGATTAGAAATTCTCAAGTTACTAGGCTAAAAAGGATTACAAAAGTAAAGCTGAGAACCTGGAGGCAGGATCAAGAATAGGAGAGTGTGGCAGGTGCTGAAACACAAGGTAGCAGTCCTAGCCTTCTGGTCAATGCATCGTAAGGACATCCAGGACCATCCAGTTCACACAGCTAGCACCCAAGCCTGTAACAGTATACTAACTTTGGGAACGTTGTCAGAGAAACTATCATCTTTCTGTAACTAGATTTTGACCTTTTTTTTTCCTTGTTATGCAGGACCTGAGACTATAACCTGAGCATCAGAGTGTATCCTCCTCCATCCCATGCTCTGCAAAGCCAGGTAGCTCAGAGCACACGTCCGAGCCTTACCTGTATCTCCCTACAGACACAACTGCTCACACAGTGCCGGAATACAGATCAGAGAAGGTAGTTACACTGTGCTGGTGCTTGTTGCAGCTGTCAACTGAACAGAACTATTGCAAAATACTTGTCTGTGCAACACCTTTGCAGCTGAAGTTTGGCCACATCTACAAAGGGCAGGAAACACGCACAGGACCAACTGTTGTGGCTCAGCTGCTCCATGGTAACTTGCTAAAATGTGGTCACTTTCCCTCAAGTCACCTAACCATTTAAAGACAGACTTAGGTTTACTAGGTATTACCACTTCAGAAAGTCACTCTATTATGAAAAACAAAGATTTGTAATAACAGAGGAACCAGGAGTTCAGTAGATGCTATTTAGCACATAGGAATAAATACTCTACTTGCTCTCTGAAGCCCAGCAAACTGGGAGGGAAAGGAACTGAGGCAAGATTTCTTAAGACACTACCCTTTACAGTCTCTTTCTCTTGACACATTTTGCAACAATCCAGACTGTCTCAAGTTGCTATTGCTGTGGCATACTGTCTTCATTTGAGAGGGGGAAGCACTGCGGTTTTCTGAGTCCATGCCACATTTGGTTTGCATATAATCAAATACATTTTGAAGCTCAAAACCAGAAGTTAAATCAGCTGGTTACAGGCTTTTTCACTGCACTTATTTTAGTTTTATTCTAGGTATGACAAGTATGACCTTAGCTTGGAAGAATCTAAAGTACTGCTTAAAAACTTAAAGCAGACTTAAAAGTCTGGTTTTAAATCCTGTAGTTATAAAAAAAGTGATGCTTTTTGATCAATTTTGAAGTGTGCTACACATGGAAAATGTTTCTTAAAACTTCAGAAGGCCCGTAAGGCTTCAGGATTAGAGTGAAATCAAAGTACAAAAGGCTGGAAAACACAATGTTTAGACCTCTCTCACTTAGTTAACACCAGAGAACCATCAGGCCTTTACAATCTCTTCACAGGGAACTGGTAAAAGCAAGTTTGCTCTTACTGCTATCACTACAGTTAAAATGCTGTTTGATGCTATAATTCATACCTTTCAAACACACAGTGTGTGTACACGTACTGTAATAGCTAAACAGTCATGTGGACGTGTAATACTGCTAAGGTGTCCAAGCAGTATCAGCAACTTTTGCGGGGGGTGGGGGTGGGTAGGATGCAAAAAGGTTTAAAACAGCTATATTTAACAGGCACAAGCACATGCCTCCTAAAAAGAGGAGAACTCACAAGCAGGACAAACCACTCACAAACTGTTTGGATATTACATCAATCTAGTATTTGGGCAGGCTTTCTGAAGCACTGACTCTACACTTGCCCAGACCAAACCACATAATTTTATCTGCTAGTGACTGTAAAAACACAGAGCATAGCTGAACATAAACATATTCTTAGAGGACCGTAACAGTACGATGTCTATACTCTGGACACATCAGAAGATGATTGAAGATTTATTAAAAATCTGTTTGTAGCATCCATCTGAACCCCAACATTTGCTGGAACAAAGTCAAAACAGGATGGGGAAGCAAGGGTGAAAAAAAAGTACGGTTATAGTTAACTACATACATTTATCTTAATGAGTTTGTTTATAGCAGTGGGATGTTAATCACATTATTATTAATTTGTAAAGCAGTTTGTAATGCAAGAAAACATGACATTAATAATAAGGCAGAAATGTCACAGCACTTGAGACAGGTAGCTGTGCTTTTATAATCCTCAGCCATTATCAAAAGTTCCATTGTCTCAGAGGGTTCAACAACCGGTGTCAGTTGATTTTTTTTTTTTCCAAAGGCCTATTTTTCAGGGAACCAGGAGTGCATTTAGCCACTCTGAAAACATGAAATTAAATTCTTACTCATATATACAGCTTGCAGGAAATCATATAGTAGTAGTAGAAAAACAGTTCTCTTCTGCTTTTAAGCCAGAAACATAAAACTCAGTTTCAACGTGGAAAAAAAAAAACCAAACAAAACAAAAAGCCACACCACACTTTCACAAACAATTCAAACAGCTGCCATTTAAAGACCTGAGGCAATCTTATACCTTTACTATTCCGGAATATCCAAATGACTGGAAAAGAAATACACACTCTGGCTGATAACCACCCTCCTATTTGAAAAGCTGTACATACAATTCAAGAAAAAGAAGAAAAAAACACCAGCACACATAAAAAAACCAAACCTCTTTTCACTCCAAGCAGAACAAAAGAAGATTGGCTACATGGAGCTATAACTAAAGAGAAGTCTCACCATTAATGTAGGAATTCCTATTTTTAAAGTGTTTGTTCTTCTGTAGGCTTACACTCATGGGGAAAGAGGCTTGCAACCTCTCTGTAAAGCTAAGGACAGAAAATGAAAAATAGGTTAAGTACCCTGCCTGTGGCCATGAGATCCCAAACAAAACAAACAAAAACGCCTCACACATTGCAGGCACTGGAGCTCTGGGTAAAATGGAGAAGAGGGAGAGAAAGGGTCATCTGGAAACCTTTTCAGAGATTAGAGGCAATTTCTTCAGAGGGGACAGATAGTTGTCACCGGACAATGGGGGGAAAGGAGCCAGTGAGTACTAGACACATGAGAATACACAGTTGTTTTAAGCCAGCAAGATAACGTGTTTTCAGATACTGTCTAAAAGGGCCGAAACATTAATCCTGAGCTACACAGACAACACCTAGATAAGAACTGAGTTTCTCATTTATTCTGTCATGAAAGACAGAAGAGGAGGGATAAGGTGTAATTACAATTCAATTATTATTTTCCTACAACATGTGCCAATTCCTAAGCAGGTTTCTCTTTATCCTTCCGCTTTCCTATCTAGCAATAACCTTTAAGTGTTTTGATTGTAAGACCAGCTCTCAGGGGAGGAGACAGAGGAAGGGAGGAAGCACGGAGCCCGAAGGAAGAGGACTTCTTAAAGCAGAAGACTATAGCAATTTCCATCACTGCCATGTCTCAAAACAAAGGTGTTTGCTGCAACACACGGATCCAAGAGGCTTCTGCAGCACCCTACAGTCACCCAGAGAAAAAGCAGCCTGATGTACACCAAGAGGTATTACACAGCGCCACAAAGCTCATCCTTCTGCAAAGACATCGTAGCCAGAGAACATATCACTGTGACCATTCCCACTGAGTACTCATAAGGCATTAAAATATCCAC
Organism: Falco rusticolus; assembly: GCF_015220075.1. NCBI lineage: Eukaryota > Metazoa > Chordata > Aves > Falconiformes > Falconidae > Falco > Falco rusticolus. Next base: position 69,902,636 of record NC_051189.1, on the reverse strand, counting down.
AGACACAAGCGTCAGGAGCTGAAGCATGCTTCTGGGCCATGTTCCGAGCAGGGCTGATGGGTCAGGTTAGGTCCAGGGAAGGTACAGGCTAGTTCAGACCCGCTGAAACCTGATCATCCACAAGTAAAGTGGGATACCACCTGCAGGTTTTGGCCCTTCGGCACAAGAAGGATGTTGAAAAACTGGAGCGAGGGCAGCCACCAAGATGCCCCCCCTACCTTTTTTTTTTTTTAAAAATAATCCTCTGACACACATTGGGAATCTTAAAACTGAAGTACTTGGGGATTGCCAGAGAAGTCTTACCCAGCATGGTACCAAGCATCTAACAAACTCCCCTCTTCCAGTAATCAAGGGCACAAACCAACTTTCAAGAAGTTTCTTTCAGAGAAAAGGCAAGAAACTGAGGAAATCCAGGACAATCTTGGTCACTTTTCACAGCAGCCATTTCTGAATCATGATTAATGCGACACACCAGCTGGATAAATGTTTATCCTTAAGGAAGAAACAACCCGATTATAGTAACAGAAGCAGGCATATCAAAACCCCAACATTTGCAGCCTATCACTCATCCGACTCCCCACAGCTATTTTTTCCAGAGCTCCTTTACATCCAACTCGATCTTCAGAGAAAAGCTACTTCACGCTGTTCTGTAGAAGCGGCGCGCTCTCACACCCAGATCCTCTGCTGAAAGGGATTCCACCTACCCACGGCCCGCCACTTCCCCAGCCTTTGAAAATCCACCCGAGAATCCCTTGATCCCCAGCCAGCAGCATGCCCTGGCACAGAAGCTGAGCTGCACCCACCCCCGCTCACCTGGCAGCCTGCGCTCGCAGGCGATAGCTGCAAAATCATGAGTTCTTAGACTCAACTTTCGAGTTCTCAGGCAAGTCCAGACAGGGCAGGCCTCATACTTACAAAACACAAGACACTAAACGCTTAAAAGGCTGACTACATACGGCTACCAAAAGCAGCATTATTGAATCTTGTTTCCCCAGCCTTACTCAATAAAAGAATAAAACCAATCTGTATTTCTAGAGGATTGCAGCACGACAAACCAGTGATCCACTGGGACAAGACAGCACCATAACCAACCCCGAAAGATTACCATGTTTTAGCAAGAAGTGTAAGGTCTTCATACAGCACTTTGCCAAGTACCATTACCCAGAGCTTTTCACTGGGTCTACCTCTAACTGCTGAAGAGGAACTCCGTTTGAGAGAGAACCTACGAGCTTTACAGGCAAAAGAAAACCATGTTGCGATGTCAGTACCAACCTCCCATTTGCCAACAACCTGCAACATAAACAATCTAGATGTTATCGCACATAACTCATGCTAACAGTATAACCCCACCAGCACCAAGAAATGCAGCAGTACAGCCTCCGCTGACCCATGCTGCACACTAATGGATCACCACTGGGTGTAGGCCCTCAGCAGGATATTTTTGAATTTAGCCTCTATTTAAAGCTTCCTTCCAATGAGGTACAGCCCTCTAAGGCAACTTCTGGGCCATCAGCAGTGACAACCCTGAGCTACAGAAGACCTCCAGTAAACCCCTCCCACGCACACAAGTTTATTTTCCTTTTCTTCAGCAATCCACAGTCATTCGTACACTTACAGCCTCCCTAAAGCACTCTGCATCTACACAGGATCCACTTACAGGATTCCTGCAGTTGTAAAGGAGGCTATGAGGTGTTAATTATAAGGTTGCTTTTTAATTGTTAATAGAAGAAACTCAAGTTATGTTAATATTAAAGTATTAAAGAGAGAGTAAACTTCAAAAAAATTCCTTATCTGTGGTCAAGATTTTAGTTCGAAGCTCATGCAATGCATGGGGTATAACTCACCGAGTACAAAACAGGATCTCCTGGAGCATTTGGGGGCCACATTGTGGGTGGGCTACACCTTAGAACCAGTACAAACTGAATCAAAACTTCCCAGCAATGGAAGCAGGATGGAACTTTCCAGGCCAACTGAGCCCCTTCAAGTGGCAACAGCAGGTTAGAAAATAAGGGCCTGAACCTACGTTTCAGGTGCCATGTTTGGAAGCAAATGGAAAGTCCCTGGGACAAAAAGTAGTTCTCCCACTGAAGCCACCCCACCATCCTCCCCGGTCTATGTGCTGCTCAAGGCTGTTTGATCTGAATACAAACATTAACAGCAGCAAGGGACAAATATGGGGAGCACCGATGACAAAGTCCCAAAGATACTGCCTTTGATACCATCTCAGCAGGTGATGGGGGCTGCGCACAATTCCAGGACATGCTAATATTACTCCATGCTCTTTTCAACTTACACACTGCCTACGCCTTTTTGGTTACACATATATAAAACACAGGCTTCCAGGGAAATTCCTCAGTTTTGCTTAAACGCTACTTCTTCTTGCTTGTAGAGATGGCAGGCAGGATTCTGATGTGCCGGTTCAACCGAGAGCCTCTTGAAGAAAGCTCGGCACGACCAGCCGATCCGTTTTGAGGAGCCGAGCTCCGGCGGAGCTGCTGCTGCACAGGGCAGCCCTGCAGACGCAACCCCTACTCCAGCGACAGGAGCGTGCAAAAGCCGGCTGGCTGATGGCGGGGGCCGGCATCCCCAGGTAACCCCTGGAAAAGCCGCCGCAGGAGGGTGAGGCTTCCCGCAGGCCCCGCTCCGGCTTCCCCGGCCCGGACCTACAGCGGGATTTCGGAGCTGCCCGCACCGGCGGGGGCATGCGGCCCTTCTCCCTCCTCGGCCCCGGCTTCTCTCACCACCCGAGCCGGGGCACCCCAGCCACCACCCGGGAGCCGGCCGAAGCACCCCGCGGCTGCGGGGGGCAGGAGCACCCCGGGGGCGGCACCACCTCCGCGCTCCCGCCCGCCCCACCGGCGCCCCCGGGCCGAGCCCCCGCCTTCCCGGTAGGCGAGGCGACCGGCGCTTTCCGAGCTGCCCCAGAAAGTTAACGCCGAAGTCCCCGAAGCGAAACAAAAGATCGAGCGGGAGCGGCGGCCGCGGGGCCCCGGCGCCCGCCCGCCCCAGCCCCGGCGCCGCGCCGGGAGCGGACGGGGAAGGGTCGCGCCGCCGCTGCCTCATGCCGGGCAGGGGCGGCTCGCCGGGGGCGAGGCCGGGAGCTGCGCCCGGAGCGGTGGTCCCGCCTCTCCGCGAGCTGCCGCCAGCCCGTCACCGCTCTCTGGGCTGCGGCTGGGGCACGGCTCCGGCAGCACCGGGCAGGGAGCGGCGGGGCTGGGGGGGTACGGGGGGACTCCATTCATTTTCGGGAGAGCGGCCGGGAGCGGGCCGGGCAGGGGCGCACCGGCCCGCCGCCGGTCGAGGCCGCGCCGCGCTCTCCTCACCTTACTCTTCACTTCCACCGCGCTGCACTCCAGATACCGCAGAGTCTGAGATTTGTTGAAACTCCGGTTCATCTTCCCGGCCGCGCTGCCTTCCCCGCCCGCGCCGCCGCCGCCGCCGCCGTCTCCCGCCCGCCGCGGGCCGCGCGCCCCCGGGCCGCCCCCGCGAGCCGATCGCCCCGCGCGCGGCAGGCGGCACGCGGCGCCCCGCTACCGCCCCGCTCCGCTCCGGCCACTTTGTCCCGGCGCGCCAATGAGAGCGGCCGCTCCGCTGGGCTCGCGCTCCAGCTCCCGACAGCCGCGCACCCGCGACTCGCGGCGGGCGCCTGGGCCGGCAGGCCACGCCCCCGGCCACGCCCACCCCACCGCTCGGCCCGGCCACGCCCCGCACGGCGGCGCCCCGCCCCTCGGCGGCCGCGGGGCTGGCCACGAGTGTGCGGGGCCGCGGCGGAGCTGCTGCGCGGCGGCACGTGCCGCGGGGCCGGCGCCCGGCGCCGTTAAACCAGCGCGGCGGTGGGACCGGCGCGGAGCCGGCGCGCCCCGCCGAGAGCGGGCGGTGGCCGGGGCTGCTTTAACCCGTGGCCCCCGAGGGCGGGCGGTGGCGCGGGTCGAGGTGAGGTCGCTTCGCCCCAGGGCGGTGCGAGGCCCCGGCGCCCGGCGAGCCCATCCACCTGCCCGGTTTCGCGGGCCGTGAGCGTCGCTGCCGGCATCGTGTACGGTGCAGAAGGTGCCCCCCAAGCAGCCGCTGGACTGTGGTGCAGCCGGGGACCCCCCAGCGCAGGGGTGCTTGGAGGTGCCCGCTGTGTGCCACGGGGACCCCATCGAACCTTCCAGGTGGTGCTGATCAGGCGTCGGGATCAGAACGGTGCTGCCAGTCATTAATTTGAGACCACAGATCACCAGGTTCGGGAGGGGAGTTTCCACCACTCCCTCCTTGAAATAAACCCGTGGACTGCCTCCCTCTGCTAGCAGCCTTTATTAATTAGGTAGGTTATTAATTTGAGAATCTCGGAGGAACTTACTTCTTTCCATCTACTGCCAAGGACCTTTGTAATTCTAACAGACCTTTTCCCTTCAGTCAATTTCTTTTAGTCATTGAGAGCCTTAGACACTGGTGTTTTTTCCTACACAGTCCTGCCCAAAACAGCAGTCGTGATGTAAAGAAGCCGAGGACAAGGCACAGACCTGTGCAACCAGTTTTCTACTGCTCGACATATCCCAGGATCATCTGCCCGTCTAAGGAAGGAGCATGAAGTCCTAGCAGATGTAACAAATCACCCATCGCTCCTTCTCCAGACCCACCGGGCAGGTGTCAACAGCAGCGACAGGGACTACCCACGAATTCAGGGGCTAAAAAATGACCAAAAAAGGAGTTGACTTTTCATGTGACTCCAAGTAGGAGGATCAAACCATATGCCCCAGCTACAAACCAGTTCCAGCTTATTGGAAAATCGATCTGAAATGAACATTTGCCACCTGTTCTGGGCTTGCACTGTATTTGGAAAGCTTACTGTAAGTCAAACTGGAAAAATGAAGTCGAGAGAGCTGAGAAAGGAAGTGTTGTATGAACTTGATCTTTTCCTCTTTTTATCTTAGTAGGAGCAGTGCAGCAGCTTCACTTTCCTGCTGTGATGGCCAAGGCCAAGCTGTGGAGATACAGGGTGCCAAGGGGCTGAACATCCCTTTTGGGATGTTTCCATTGGAAGAGGGACCTTGAAATCCGACAGCTGGATTCGTGTGATTAGTGGTTCAACATCTGGAGCAACAAGGCCGGTTCACTGGAATGAAGCTGATCAGTAGCTGAAGGACCAGTCTAGCCATGTTAACCTCCAGTAGGGGTATTACTCACATCACTGGGAGCATTAGCAGGGACTTAAAGTCCCTGGGATATTATCCCAGCCCACCTGTCCACCAGCTGAGCCTTGGAAAGGGACCCTGCTGTCTGCATTACCTCCTGGCTCAGGAAAGAGCCCCTGGAGTGCTCTTACATGTTTCAGACACATGGTGATGTGGTTGAATTCAGAATCACAACCACAGAGAAAGAAAGATCTGTATTAACTTTTGTTTCTAATTTTTACTTTGTTCATTTTTTTCTAAGAAAAAGTAAGTTCTCAACAGTTGGCAGTCAATAAGCAATTTAATTTTAGTGTTTAAATTTGATGCTACTTGTGTTTGTGATGTTCATTTGAGAAATACAGATTAAACTCATTTGTCTTATTTTTTTATTTCATTTTCCTTCAGGGACTGCATATGCTTCATTACCATCTCTTTTATATTAATGAAGACTCTTCAGACTAATAATGCCTACCAAGCTGTGTGTAACCAGAATGGGAATTAAATGAAAATGAACAAAAAAATATATATTTTGTGGTGAGATAAAAGCTGGTAAACCATGCTGGATTCATAAAGAATAAAGTTACATTTTTCGCAGCTTAAGACAGGTTGATTTACCAGCAGGGCTATGGGGGCTTCCACTCCCCCTTCCCTGTCAGCAGTTTCTACCACCACGTGAATACACAATCCTCTTCTCTACCCGGTCTTTGAAGCTAACAGGTGCATTGAGCACACAAATTAGTCTTATCTGGGGAGTGGAGCTAATGTTGTTTCTGTTTCTTTTGTCCTACAAGAATTCAGAAGTGGTAGAACACTACCTCTCCTTATTTTTTATTTTTTTTTCATTATTCACCCATAAGAAGAGCTGCTCTTCTGCTGTTCCATTCCTGCCCGCCTTTTCAGCGTTGCATTAAACACCACAGTAAACAAGGTGAATGCGCTAAGACAAGGAAATATACTCCCAAGAGGCTATTGCTAGCAAAGGTTCTTTTAAAAAATGCTTCAACAAAATCTGGTTTCTGCTGCTTTTTCTCAGGTGATCTGTTTCCCTCTTAAAAAAATCCCATCAGTAAACCCGAAAAAGTATTTCAGTTATTTTTGCTCAGGTTTTAATATATGCTGCCATGATTTCAAACATAATGATGGACTCGATAATCTTAAAGGTCTTTTCCAACCTAAACAATTCCATGATTCTATGAACAGACCTTTAAGATAAAAGTGTTTTACTTAAAAGAAATCCAATGTGAGTTAAATATCCATTATTTTGTAAATTAATATAAACAGTTTTTACCCACTCTGATCCTAACCTCATTGATGAGGCCGAAACAGGCACATGCATGGGCAGAGGGTCACAATATGAAAAACCAGCTGTATAATTAGTAGGAGAATACAATAGTATTATGTAAGTTTATTAAATAACATTCTTTATTAATATTATTTAAGAACTTATTAAAAGTGAATGTTTCTCAATAAAGCTATACCGAAATCCAATTCAGTCCACTTTTGTAAATTCGCGAAGATACGCTTTTTTTTTTCCATTTCCAAATTACTTGCAGGTTTAATCCCTTTCCTCCAGAGCAGAGCTGAGACATGATTAAGACAGCCTGAGAAAACTCCTTTTCTTGCCTTCTCTCCCCCTGCCCGTGCTGCGCTGTAATGAGCAGTGGCTTCAGCTCCATATACCAGCAGGAACCAAAACACTGTGTGCTCCCAGGCTGCCCCAGCCCCAGGTTGCACCAGGCACTGCAGCCCCTACCAGCTGTTTTCCTCCTCAAACTCAGTCACAAACATGGTTTCAATTTAACTGCCTTTGCTCAGGCACCTTTCAGGGTGTTTTTTTTCTCATCGCTTGCCAAGGACACTGCATTCCTTTGACAATTTCTATAAATCTTCATCTGTTTTAGTAATCCGTAGTTAGTTTACCCTGTTTCTGACCTGCAGAGCTTTTAAATCACCGTTTCTTCCCACGTGCCCGTCTCTTAGCCCTTCCTTGCACCCTTGTCCCTGGCTGCAATCAGGGCACGGGGGCACATTTGCTCTCGCCCAGCCACATAGCCTCTTCCTACATGCAGCACTGCACCAAATACCCTAATTTCTGGCCCTAAACCAAGCAGGGATGCCACAGCCCAGGGGCTCCAACAGACCATCTAAAAATATTCAGATACTCCTGTTTTCAAACCTTTTTATTTGCTAGACAAATAAAAGTTGCTGCAACGTGTCTAACTCGCACTCCTGTAATGGTGTTTTTCAGCATGCGAGGGGCTTCCCTCTGACTAGCTGCATGGCTCGTTAGTATTAGCAAGCCATCTACATGCTCTGAGAGGTGAAAAAATACCCCAGACTCGCATCCAAGGATTTATTCTCCTCCGCTCCTTCCTGTGTTGAAGTTGCAAGAGTTACAAATAGCAAGTCCTAAGGGCTTGGAGGAACCGCTGCAATGACAGGCTGGTTTTGGTTTCTTTAAATGTAAAACAAAATGAAGCATAGCACAGGGGAGAGAAGAGGGGGAATGACAACTATTGTTTTGCTTGTAGCAAGCAGTGTCCTGCCACAGCGAGGATGGTTTCTACTTCATCAAGCGCAGGGGACAATGCCAGAGAACATCAATTGCCTCAGTGCAGGAGCCCATCTAGAGAGGAGGAAGAAGAATAATGCCACCAGCCACAACAGTAATGGATGCTCCCAGACAGGAAACCAGCTGCTTCAGTGATTTTCCATTGTCTCGTCCCTCGTGGTGGTGAAATGTCTTCTTTTTCTTTCAAGCACTTTCGCCTTCAGGCCGTCAAGAAATGTATGTGCATTTAATAGGAAAAAGACTGAAGAGAGACCCAGGAGAGATGGCTGTTTGTTCTCAAGGGGTGGGGAAACCTGATGCTGCTTTTCTACCAGGGTGCTGAAGCATCAAGGAGACCTCTTGCATGACTTTAGTAAAAAATACTCCAAGAGGAAAGGCCAGAGCTGTAGCTGAGGGAACAGCATCTGCTGAGATGCTCTGCGGAGCTCACAAGCAAGCATGGAGACAGGCATTTGTTATTGTAGCTCCCAGAATTTTTCCAGAGAACTGCTCTGTGCTATCAACATCCTTTTCCCCTTTTGTTTCTCCAGAATTCTACTCCCCACCCCACTGCTGGGCTTTGCCGTCACCATTTGGCGGCTGGCCATGTGCCCAGAGGTCTCAGGATGGCGTGTGTGGCAGCTCTGCCCAAAAGCAGCGGGGAAAACCATGCTCACCTTCCCTCTCTGACCAGGCGTGCATGCTCAGAAAGGCCAGATGAAGCACCAGGGGTGAGAATTTGGCGGTGAAGGATTTCAGGATCACTGTATTTTAGAGCTCAGTTTTCTTCTGGTTTGAAACAGTGCCAGGAAGGGAGCAGCACGAGTGCTGCTGACGTGCTGGGGGGAGTGGGCAGAGGTCCCCAGGCCATCTGCACGCAGGTACCCTGGCTTCAGCAGATCAGATCAATGTGCTCTTGTGTCAGCCAAAAATTTGCCCCTCTGGCTTAATTGGTGGATATATAAGCAGCTACATATGGACATGTATGTGTACAAATAATCCAGGAACCAAAGCTGTTGGGATACCACGGTCCCAGCAGCCAAACTCTAAGCATCACCAGGTAGGGAATAGGGTGGGTTATCAGACCAATTGTCCTCTTTCCAAATTACACATAAATTGGAGTTAAAAACAATAGTACTTCACAAGGATGGCAAAGATGAGTTTGATTGGCAGAGGTGAGTTTGGGGATGAGAGGAGGGAGGAGAGATGATTATGCTTCTTATTCTGCCCCCAAAGTATGCTCTAGTTATATGAATCTTCAGGATAAGACATTGCCTACAAAATATAGAAACACTCAAACTGTATTTGTTCTGCACACGTATTTGTTGAACTTAATGATTTTTTTTCCTCCCTTTCAATTGCTTTGATTCTTGCTTTCCCATTTTAACTAAAGAGAAAAACATGAAAAAGCAGTAACGTTTCCCAGATGTCATTCATTTCCGCAGAGAAATAGATCTCATCCTCCACTAGTTGTCCAGAAGTAGGTCCTTCTACTTCCACATAAGGTAAAAATATTGTTTACAATGTGATTTCTTGCCATGGACCTGTGGAATCAACACAGATTTTACATGTGGTAGCTCATACACCTCACATAGCACAGCAAGGTTTCCCTGTCTGCTGCATGCTTTTATGGCTTGATTGTAAGTGTAACAGGGATTAATTTAAAAAAAAAAAAAAAAAAAAAAAAGTCGGGAGAAGAAAAAGGGAGAAAGCAGGGGTTCTAGCAAAGACAATTTTACTTGTTGGTAGTATGGGTTTGGGACATTCAGGGGCTGCTCAAGAAGCACTGAGTTAATTTTTTGAAAGCTCTTTAAGCCTCTAGATGAAAGTGGCTGTGCAAGTAGCAGCTTCTTATGATGTTAGAATGGCAAATACTTTTAAAATATAATTGATTTAAAGGCAGCACGGCTGATCACAGGCCTGGGGTGTGGGAGCATCTGCCTGGTTCTCTTCCCGCAAGAGAAAGCTGTGCTTTACTTTGTCCCTTTATTGTTGGTTCTTACTTCTGCAGTAAGGTGAAGCATAATTGTAAATTGGCAAGTGTACAGTACATCTTCTAATTAGACCAATGCTATCAAATAAGTTATGCAGCTCATGGTATCTTTGTCTTCCCAAGCACCTTTTCTGTGTGAAACTGTGAATGGGCTATTGAAGCACATGCTATGACACTGGAGAAACTTTTCTGCAGTAGTTACCAAATTTGCTAATGGAGTTAAGCTGACGAAATCTTCCTTAAATTAGTAAAATGGGAAGAACAGTAGTACCGTTTATTTTCAAAGCTAATGTCTATATGAGAAAGCTGCTATCATAAAAATACAATCATGCCTGCCTTCCAAGTGCTTCTCCAACTTGCTCAGTGCAGTTGAGAGACTGCCTGTGGCACCCCTCTACAATTATTCTTAATCACAAAATGGCTTTAATCTCTTTGGGGTAACCATTTCACTCATATGAATGCCATATGCCATCTACCATCTTTGTTAGCCTTGGCAGCTGAAGCCTGGGGTTTAGTGACAGGGTAGGAGAGTATGACTCTTGCCCAGTATAATTCAGTCCCTCACCAAAAGCCCAGAGAGGTTTTTAACTTGGCATGGGATGCAATTAGCTGGAAGGACCAACCAGAATCTTCAGGAAAATATAATTTATTGACAACTTCCATTTGGGAAGTGAATAGATGTCACCTTAAATAAATGGCCACGATATTCCTGAATTTTAGATTTTAACAATTTGTAAGGTACTACGTCTAGCTATTAAGTCAAGCCCTCTCAGATGTGGTAGTTTGTAGTCTGACCTGCTAGTAAGGGAAAATAATAAGAAACTGTCCTAGCCATGTGAGTTGTACAACATACAAATCTTGACTGTTCACTTACTAACTTCAGTCCCTAAAAAATGCAACACACTGCAGCCGAAAGCTTCTTAGTACAAAAAAAAAAAAAAAATATTGTCAGATGACCTTTTAAGTCTGCTTTTTGCAAGATATTTTTGGCAGATCTGCTAGACCAGTGGCAGTGTTAAGATAAAGACAGATTAAAAAATGTAGCTCCTGATTAATAATAATAATAAATAAAGGTTAGAGGGAAAGGTTACATATATTCACATAGCAAAATCCATCTGATGTTTGCCAAACCATTGCACATAGGCTGCACGAGGCTGAAATCACCTGATCCTATCAGAACTACTGAAGCAAACTCCTGTATGGAAAGGTGCTGTGAAGCTCTCATTGTCTGCGACTGGACATAATCTGTTCTTTACCCACCTGATTTGCAAAGAGATTTGCCAAGAAGTGGCTTACTACGTTAGAGATGTCTTTCAACATGCCTTTATGCCCTGCAAACACTGAAGTTTTAAATCATTTGTGCAAAATCAGTCCTTCCCAGAGCTTTCAGCAAGGGCTAACAGTCTCATGTGAGGCTTGAAGGAGTCCTTCAAAGCAGCTGTTTAGAAATGAGGCACATTATATTCTTTTCCCACAGGCTGAGGGCCAGATGTTCAGTGGGTGTAAAGCAGCAGAGCTTCAGTGTGACTTCTTGGGGCCACGATAATTTATACTAGCCAGGAACCTGGCCCTAAGTTTTCAGCCAAGAGACTTGCTCTGCTGCTGAAGGGCACAGTTTTATAATCTCTGGACTAAGCTCCATCCCATATCGACATCCTCTGTGAGGTGAGAAGGGATCGAAGTGTTCAGGATTGCTTTCTCAAGGTGTTGAAAGAGACATCTCTCAGAAGATTCCTGACACCGCTTCTCCAAGCCAGTTTGCTGAAGTCATCACAGGCTTTCAGTTGTGGTGCATTTACATATTTTCCTTCCCGTGTTTCTGCTGCTAACAATGTACGTAGGTTCTTTAGGTCTGTTTCCTCCCAAAGCAAGTTGCCTTTTGCACCCTCTTAAGATCAGGAAATAAGAATATTTCTAAGCAACGGTGATGTTCCTGTATTTTTTTTTCCTTCATAATTTGCATCTTCCTGAAACACGAACGAGGATTACTCACAGGAGTATGGATTTCAGAATCAGGCCTTTTGGCCATTTTGATAGTGTCATGGGAGGAAAAACTGTTTCCCAGAACCAAACAATTTTATTGCATTCCAGAATCATGTGCAAAACAGGGATCCCATCTGTTCGACAGCATTCTCACCAAGTACGGTTCTGCCTGTAGCTCACCAGTGTAAGCAGTTCAACAAAGGAGCCTCAGTTTTCAGTGACAAGGTTTTCTTCAAAATACAAGACACCAGTAAAATGGGCTTCGTAATAATTTGCATGTTTGACAAGGTATATTTTCTTAAACACTATTTTGACTGATAAGGCCACTGCAGAATAGTATAGTACTACAGCAATCACTCCTAAATTAAGCCTTCACTAAGACCAGTTTTTCCAATTCCTCTAAATCCATAATAAGTGAATAAATAATAAAAGCATTAACTTCAAAACTGATGGATTAAAATTGAGCTGAAATAGACTTCCTTATTTTGTCCCCTGACAGCTTGAAGAGTTTTGAACAAAGAGTGCTTGAATGCAGCAGCCTAGGTTTAGGCCAGTTTACCAGAGTGATTCTGCAAGAAAAAGATTATGAAATAAAAGGGAGGGAATTTAATTTATGAGATTCCTCTAACTGAAGGCTGGTGCCTGGGATTTTTATCATCACCATGAACATTGGCAAGTTTTGCTTAGCAAGTACAATGAAGGACTTCTGGAAATTCTAGGTAAGGTATTTGTAGTTGCTTAATTCTGCATATCCCGATTTCTAAGTGTCCCGGTTGAGTCACCCTGAAGTCCTTTTAATGATCTCTCCATCTGACTTGCTCGAGATTCCCTGACAGCTCTGCTTGTGCTTTCCTTTCAGAAACTGATCTGAAAAATAAAATGCAATTTCAGGGGATGCTTGTCTGTGGAAAGAGATCACTGTTTGGCTGGGAAGTCAGTCTTGCTGGTGCACATGCTTTGCCTGCAGTCAGGGAGTGATGCCCACCAAGCATGGTTTGCCCCACCCTCCCTGTTTCCAGCCCCTTCCTTGTGGTTAGAGGAGCTGGGGAATATCTGTGTGGCTTTGAAAGGACACAGCTCATGGGTAGTGGCAAAATGGCTGGAAGGGAGATGTCTTCCAAGGCAGAGACTGAAGCTGTGAAGCCTTTCCTGTGAAGGTTTGGAAGGGGGGCAGGATATCTAGTGAGCCATTTTGCGTCCTTTCTGAAGTCCACCTGAGCACCTCTGGTGACCAGCATGGCTCTGCAGCCATGCCAGCTCTTTCCTGAAGTCCTCCTATATACATAGCTCTGGGATGCGTCATTGGAGGCCATCAGCATCCTGATCTCCCAGGACATTTCTCATAAGGTGTAGGTAGTAGAGCTGTCATCCATTGCCTAGATTTTTGTGCTGTCTGGGATCTACCACAACACAGACAATTCAGCATAGGTGGCCTGCTAGGGTGCAAGGGAGACAGGTCTGACTTTCACTCCTTCAGTTCATCTGTAGCTGCAAGCGTCATGAGGGCCACGTGCTGGGCAATGACAGGGAGATGCAACTCATGGACAAGAGTCATCCCTGGCCTGACTAATGACTCATATGGGTATGGATGCCTTTGGGAGCGCATCCATGGTGAGGCCATGGCTGGCCCTCGGGTTTTGAATGGGGGCAGCCTGGGGTGGAGGTGCTTCCAGAGCACCAAGGTAGGGAAAAGTAACAAACAATGAGACTCTTCATGACTTTTGTCTAAGAAAAGTTTCTTAGGATTTTGCAGGGGCACAGGATGTGATCTGTTAATTTTATCAGCAACAGGTCAAAATGTGTTGATCTCCTGGCAGGTGGGATGGCACCTAGTGGCTAAGGTGGAGAGGCCAGGGGAGGGCTTGGGCTTCAGGGCCAATTAGCAGGTATAAGCTGGTCCCTCAGCTTCTTCATTTGTAAATCACAATGAAAACAAATAGCTATATCTCTGCATCACAGGGTTAGCATGAGGCTTAATTAACTTGTGTTTATGACACCCTGCTGGAAAGGTGTTAAGATAATTAGAAATGTATCTCTTGCATCTGTTCAGGCTTACTCCGTTGGGGCCACAACCCATGATTAAGATTTCTAGCAGATGTCACAATGCAAATGCCAATGACTAGTAAGCGGGAGTACAGTAACAAGGAGCACGAGCAGCACCGGCACACTCAGTCATCGCTGCTGCCCACACGCTCTCACATCGGGTGAGGTGCCTTTGGGGGACCCAGCCCTACACCACGGTGCTGCCCAGCTCCATGTCCAGGGAGGGGAAGGGAGGCTATGCTGAACCATGGTGTTTGATGATAAAAACACCTAGCCTCTAAAAAGCAGACTAATCCATTCTGTGCCTTCAACCCTCACTGCAGGCAACTGCGGAGAAGCACTCGCCATTGGAAAGGATGTTTGAATGATGCCATTAAGGAGTACAGTGACACCATTCACATTTTTTTGACAAGTTACCATTGGAACTGCCTTGGCTTTCACTCCCTTTGCACCATTGCTGCGTGACTGCTGGGATCTGCGTGATCTCCTGGGTGCCAGGAGGGAGCAGTCTCTGGAGAGTGGGTGACCCGGAGGAGGCAGCAAAATGCTGACAGGGTCTGGTTGTTTTTTTATCTGTGGGGGGAGTGATGGTATTTGATTTTGGCCTGCTCCGTGTTTCAAACTTGTCACTTGTTAGGAAAATGCCTGCCCACAAAGCAGGGATCCAGCCTGTTGGTATTTGAGGTGCTGGAGGTAGTGATACAGATGGACAGGACAGAGCCAAAGTCAGGTACCCTGGGTAAGGGCTGGAAGCTCCCTGAACTGGAATCAGGCTGAAGGACAGAAATGAAACAGGATCCTATAAATAACAGCTTCCCTCACTACTCTCTTTCCTCTCCAAAGCGGATCAGTCCTTTGCATCAAGGTGAATCTTGGCTCTCCTGCTTTTCCCCTGCTGCTTCCCTTAAGTTCCCCTGCCTCCTTTGCTTCACTGCATTCCTCCCCCTCATCCTGATGCTTGCGTCTTCTGGTGCAACCTGGAGCTGTTTCCCACCAAGCCTGGGGGTCCTGCTGTTCACAGGGGGGACTGGCCTCCCACCCCTTTTGGGTGTCCAGGCCCCGAGTGACCTGCAGGAGCTAGGTGTGACTAACCTGGGGAGGGTTTTCTGCAAATTTAACCATTCAGATCTCTGAAGGTCATACAAACTAGGACTCAGCACAGGCTGGGGTTTGGGAAAAAATTAGATGCGTGTTGGTGGCAATGCTGGAAGACTTCTACCTAACAAAATGCTGCACAAATATCATCTGTGTGAATACAACCTTTTTCTCAAATTCTGCTAAAATTAGTAATTTCTAAATGAAAGATCACACAATTCATTTATTTTATATATGTATAAGAGGTACATTCCCTAGCCTCTTCCTTGGCAATGGTGTAGCTGTTTTTCCTGAGAGAAACAATACAAAATAATCCCAAACAACCCCCTTCCACAAAAATCCCAAACCGAAATTAACTCCCAACAAGACTAAACTAGCCTGAGGTAAGCACCCAGGGAAGATTCCAGCTGGCTCGCTTTTGGCAGTGCCATAAAGCGAAGGCAGGATCTCCTGCCAGGAGAGGCCAGGCAAGCCAGACCCGAGGCGGGCTGCCTGCCTTGCCCGCTGCAACTGGCCTGGGCACTCAGCACCCCATTTCGGGTGCATTGGCTGCGTATGGCAGGTAGCCTCTATTGTGAATTCCTGCTGGCAAGCTTGCACCTGAAAAGCAGCTCCAGCAACTTTTTTTCTTTTAATACAAAGCAGTATGAAGTATGTGAAGCACTAAGGACTATGTGAGCCCATTTGGGTAATCACTGTGTAGAGACAGTACCCAGTTTCTAAATGAACAGTCTCCTAGGATATTGATTCAGTAGTAGTTGAAAAGGCAAAATGACTCGGGTTTATTAGGAGGAGAAAGGCAAAGCTTCAGCAGTACCATTATATAAACCCACAGTGAGCATCTCTTTTGAATATCTGGTGTGTGGTTCTAGTGCCATCTCTCAAAGATGGCACAGCAGAATTTGAAAAGGTACAGAAAGAGCCAGCAAGTCTGGCTGGTGGTGTGATACAGCTTCTCGACCACAGAAGACAAACTGATGCTTCACAGTCTAGAAAAAAAAAAAAAAAAAAAAGAGGACTGAGAGGAGAAACTGGAGAGGTTATAAAACCGTTAAGTGAATGAAGAAGGCGAATAAGGAGTAATTATTAACACTTTATCATAACACAGGAATTAGGAAGCTTCAGATGGAGTTATCAGATAGCAGGTTTAAAGCAAAGAAGAGAGAGTATTTTTTCTCCCACAGCAAATCATTAAATAGTGGGGTGCCATAAAATGTTGTGTAGGCTAAAAGATTTAATTAGTTCAAAAGCACTTAGGCTCATGGAAGAAAGCCGATCAGGGCTAATGAACACAGAGCTGCATGTATGCCCTTTGACTCTTGAAACCTCTGTGCAGTCAGCTGCTAAAAGCCAGAAGAGCACAGCAGGAGGAACAGCACTGGTCCTAGTCCTTGATTTTTGGGTTTTGGGTTTGGTTTTTTTTTTCCTCTTGTATTCATTCCTAACCTTTTTCAGAGATTACAGGCTGAGTGGCATTACATATATGGTTGCTCTTTTACTTACAGTGCAACAGCTGTGGAAATGCCCCATCTATTATTTGCAGCAACTGGGAAAGCAACATGGCCAAGACAAGGTTCTCTTGGATGAAAGTTCATTAACACAGCACCAGCAAAGCTACATCAGGGATTTTTTTTACTGTTTGTTTTCAGCTACAAATAACTGCTTGGAACACTAGTCCTTTCCAGCTAGGTTTGGTGGATTGTGCTTCGTTAGAAAGGTTACAGTCTATAAAATAGCCATAAGCAAGACAAGTACAGAGTATGCTTTGACTGGATTCTAGTCTTCCCTTTTCATAAAAAGCATGAGATTGGAGTAATGTGTAGCAAGTTTTAAGTTATGTTGTAAAAGTTGCCCCCAAACCACTTCTTAGGGGAACAATAATTCTTAGGAAGAAGTGCCAGCTAAGAATTAATACTGATAAAACCTACATTTTTCATCCTGGGGATTCTTGTGGGAAATGTCTGGTTTTGCTGTCTTACGTTATTTTTGGAAAATGTGCTACCAGCTGTAGATGTTTTGGAAATAAATTAAGTGAAAGAGTAGGTGACAGGCATAAGTATAAAACAAGAATAGTGAACCCTGTGACACTGAGCTTGTCACGTGTGATTTGAGTACTCCTGAGAAGATAAGCAGTACCTTACAATCTGTTAGTTTTCAAGCCAGCTGCCAGATTGCAGGAGCAGGTCTCCCAGCTTCAATCAGCTTCAAGGTAGATGAGCGAAAATGTTCTTGGGAAAAAAAAGGAGGAAAAAAAATCTCCAAAAGGTATATTTTCCCTTTAATACACTGCCAAGGGTTTTCTTACAACAGGAAGAGTTTGTTCACAAGGACTGGAAAGCCAGGATCTGGGCCTCAGACACAGCAGTAGGAAAGTTAAAACATGTGAAATTATGCTGCTAATGAGCCTAAGACAATTGGTAAGTCATTATCTTCTGTCAGACAAGCTGGAAAAGTAGTGTGAGGAAGAAGAGCCTGTGTTGCCTGCAGAACAATTTTGTCTGCTAATGAACCTCTGTGAATAAAAGAATATCAAATCCAGGCCAGGAGTCCTTCTTGTTTGTTTATTTCTTCCTGTAGGAATTTGTCTGAAGCTTCTTAGGATGCTGCTGTTGTTTCATGAATTGTTGTTTCATGTAACATGAATGCCTTCATGTTTCATCCAGTATCAGCCCGCCTTTGAATAAAGGACCTTCAAATCTGTTGCCCGTGGAAAGGGGTACCTTTAATCAACCACACCTTTCAGATCCCCCACATTCTGCCTCCTCTGCTGTCCACCATCGCTTCGTTGGGAGGTTGCCGGTGGCACTGAAGTGACCCCACAGCTGGATACAGTCTGGCACAGCACAGTGCAGCTCCTTGCTTTCATCTCTGCATTCCCCACAGATGTTCTTTTCCACATGGCAGCCTGGGCAATTTTGATCCACCTCCTTGTTTCCTCAGCTACAAATAACCCAGTGACTTTGTGATATGAGTATGCTTCCTTCTAGAAAAGAAAGCCATAGGGATTTCCCCCCCTCCCCCTCCTTTTCACTGACTGCATGTTCACAGCTTTTGGATTAACAGCATCTGACTGCTAGTGTAGGACTGAGTGTTTCTTAGTAGCACATCTGTGTTGCTATTTCGTTCATGACCGACTGTAACCTGTTGTTCAGCTCTTTCATGTCACCCTCAGCATCAGTGGTAGGGCACCAGACTGGACTCTATTCACCTCCTCATATTTCAGACTGAGCATTTGATATCAGGCCCCATGCCATGATAAGATTTTCCTCTGGCCTTTAATAACATACTGCCCCAAACTTCATCACCCCTTCTCCATCTGCATTTACACATCATCTTGTCATTGCCTGATACAAGATTTTCTTTCCTTCAGGCCACAGACCACTTACCGTCAAAATGCCTTGTGTTCATTTCACCAAGTCCTAATAATTTCTGACTGTTTTTCCCATTTCTCTACCTATTTGGGAAATCTGGTATAAAGCATTCCCAATTCTGTTTTTAAGAGGAAGGCAAAGCTCTCCTGTAGTTAGCATGTTGCCTTACTTCAGCACTTTCACCCTAACCTGCATCAGGTCTGCTGTGGAGTGATTAACTGTCACTCCAGCTTCCCTAACCATTAGAAGATGGCTAGCCTGTGTTTCCCAGTGGAGAACAGGAAAGATATCCAGGGGTCCCAGCGAGGATAAGGGAGCTCCTGGTAGGCAGTGAAGCCTGCTCTGGATTTATGCCAGGTTTTATATATAACAGGATTAAAATTTTCATTGGCCTTTGTCAGAAATTTCACCATTGATTCCACCCTTGACAGGGCAGAGAACGCACTCTTACACCCAAGAGACCCAACATTCAGTATTCACTTTGTAGAGGAATAGTAGATTCAGTTTTGCTTCCTGAAGCACATGCTCACGGGGAATAGCTGTATATTTCTGGTAACAAAGAGGGAAGAACAACTAATTTCTCAGAGCTTATAGAAAAAAAGAAGCTGACAAGGGAGGGAAGAAATTACGGAGATGAATCAGTCTGAAAAACTTGTTTCCCATCCAAATAAAATACACAGCCATAGTACATTTTTCCTAAAAGAACCTGATATGAAAAACTTTATCATTGCTGGGCTATGGGAAAGGAAGCATTTTGCCTTCTCATCTCAGCTTGGTTTCGGCAGATAGGCAGTCTAAAGTTGCCTTGCACAGCTCACAGAAGATGGATTTGCTTATCTTAAAACTGATGTTTTCCAACTGGAGCCTGAATCCTGACCATATGAAGGCACCCGTGCATCCGGGGAAGCAGAGCATCCACAGAGCTGTGACGCTTGCTGTGTACCATTGAAGTACTTTGGTTCCTGAGTTCAGGAAAAAGTTTTATGGATTGCCTAAGAACTGTGTATGCTTAGTACTTCATAAAAAGGGCTCATTTATTAAGAGGACATTCAAAGTAGAGTCCCATGATGGGCTGATTGATCGAAAGACAGAGCAAGGGGCTGAAGTTTGTGCAGTTTGTGGATGACACCAAGTTTGTGCTGCCTGGCTACCAACAGGCAGCTCTGGGACCAAGGAGCACAAGGCTGGGACTTGGGCTGGGACTTGCAGAAAGAGGAGTCACATGTGGACATCAGTTTACTAGTTCAGCCACACAACCACTAATAATGCCAGGGACCATTCCCAGAAGACAGAACTTGCTTGTTCTGCTGTTAAACAATTTTGTTCAAATTGTTGAACAATTGCAAACTATTGTTAAATTGTTAGCATAGCTCCTGCCAAAGAGCATCTTCCAAAGGGCTCCTGGCCCAGGGACCACTCCCAGAAGGCACCTTGGGTATAGGCACATGCAGGTGGGTAGGAAAGGTTAAATATATGGTCATGGGGCACTTAGTTTCAGGGAGTGGGGCTGGGCACAATGAATTTCCTCGTACAGGCGTAGCTACAACTTCTGCAGAGAAGAAGGTAACAGAGCTTGATTTGAGTGCTCCTGAACAAGCTATTTGGGAACTGGCAATGATTTTAAAAAGAGGCTTTACCAAGCTGAAACAAATGCCTGCAGCAACGATCTGGATGATACCAATGCATGAAGGGCTGCAGGCCCTCTTTTCTGCTGCCCTGTCAAAAACTCACATGAATAAGCCATCAGCTATCAGCAAGGGGACAGCCAGCCACCAAAGTGACAATCACTCTGTGACAGGGAGTTTGGATACCAAGTTCTGGCTTTGTGGAGGAGAAGGAAGTGAAATCACATGTTGCAAACACCATTTAAAGATTCGGTTTTGCTATTGAGTTAAAGCTTCCACACAGACAATTCTTTTGGGTTGTAAACATTTGCTTCTGGTAGATTAACTTGGTTGTTGCCCTATTTGTCATGCTGGTACTTGAGAAACTGAAAGTGGAAACGAGTAGAAAACAAAGGGAAACAGCTGAGCTGGTGTTCACCCTCTGAAGTAAGTAAATCAAAAGCAAATAAATAGCACCGATAATGTAACTGATCATTATACAACTACATAGGATCCTTCCGAAACATGGAATGAAACATGCTACTCTCTCAGTCTGCCTGTTGCTTATTCTGTTCTTGTTTAAATGTCATTGAAATAACAGTGTGCCAAGAAATATAAACTGCAAACACAGCATTTTAATAAACACAAAGTGAAATAAAACAAGCCAGAACAGATCTCTTGGCTCTTGCAGCTTTTTGTTTGCAAGATGGGGAGGTTGGAGATGGGGGGCATGCAGGGAGGTTATTATTTCTTGCACATGTTTGCCTGGTGCTGATTAACAGGAGTGATGTTAAAAACTTTCTGTGACTTGTTACAGGCTATAATCTTCAAATTTAGGGCCTTGTACTGCTCACAATCTAGCCACACAATCCCCATTAAGGAGCGTAGAAAGCCCTGAGGAGTTTGTGTAATAGGCTTTAATAGTGTTTTGTTAAGAAACAAAAAATCTCCTTAATTGTGCCCAAACTGTCTTTTCTCACATGTTGCAGAAGGACCTTGGGTACTAATGTATTTTGCAATCATATAACCTGTTGTTCTTTAAGAGTGCTCATGCAAAAATAAGCTTAAACCAGATCTAATTAGTAGATCGGATCAGTTGACCAGTCAGATATAACATCAACTACAGTGCAGAAAACTTAAGAACACCCTAAATGTGAAAAAAGTTGAGTGACACCCTTTCTTCTCCTCAAAATTAGCCATACATCTATCCTTTTCCCTGCCACATGCTCCGCTGTTAATGCCTCAGTTAATAGCAGCATCTCTGAACTTATATTGCTCAGGTTTACTTCGGTTTTGCTCAGCCAAAATCCCTGTGAACTTCTGAGCTGAAGCTTCTGTTTCAAATCCTAAAGGACTGAGTCTTTTCTAATGTGTGGGCAAACGGCTATGGCTGTGGTGGTTCCCCTTCCCCTAATCACAAATGTCACAACTGTGACCACACTGTACTGGTGCAGACGGATGGGCCCCATGGGTGCAAAGAAGGGGGCAGCTTCTTTCTAAGCAAAAGCACAGTTAGCACGAGGCTGAGGGCAGCTGAGTGCAGGGACCACTGCCTCCCTCCTCCCCACTGAGCAAGCTCCCGCCTGATGTTTTAGAAAATTAATGCTAAGTAGAAAATGATGAAAGCATATTACCTGTAAATTGCCTGACTAATCATATTCCCTCTCCTGGGACCCATTACACTTCCAAATCTGCAACTTAGTCATCCTTGCAGGCAAACTCTCCTCGTTTCCCAGTTTTGTTCATCAGGTTCATCCAGAATATTTGCTAATTTCTTTCTTTTCCTCCAAGCTAGCAGTTCAGTCCTGCCAGCTGCTAAGCTCTCTCCAGGAAAGTAATTAAGCACATGCTTGACTTCAAGCATGTGAAGCTGATGGCAATTAGGGAAAGGACAGGCTCTACATCACTCTCTTTTTTTGCTGGCAATTGCTTAGGTAGGTGGACTGAACTGTTCTCTAGAGACGCTTGCCTCTCTCCATAGACTTATGAGGAAATCCTGAGAGCCTGTACACCAGTAAAGAGCAGTCTGAATATACCAGCCAAGACATAGTATGTGCATCCCTTGAATAGGGTATTTTGACTCACATGGAAGACAAGTCAAACACTATTTTTAGCATTCTTTATTGATTCCTGTATAATTTCCTTTGCTCTTCCTGTGGAAGTTCCTTCCTTTCCAGTAACACCAGCATTTGAAGTAGCACATCAATCCTTATTATGTGTCAAACCTGACTTTTTTTCCCAAGCCTCAGCATGATACGGAAACCCTTAAACACAAAGTCTTCCTGTAATTTAAACACCAAACTGTATGTGTAATTCAAATAAGATGTGGTGAGTATTAATGAAGTTACCCCCAGCTCAGCAGAGAATACAAGTTTTGGGATTATTTGTGGGAGGGTCAATATAGAGCCACAAAATACTTAATGTCACCAGAAAAAAGAAGAAACAGCTCAATGAAGGCTAAACTAATTGACTTGCTCTGCTGACTCTGTAATATCACTTTGGTGGTTCTGGTTTATTCTGCCCATCTGAAAATTGCAGGAAAAAAGCAGTTATTCACAATTTTATTATGCTTGTTTTCAAGCAAGCTAGCTCTCTAGCCCCCCAAAACCTCTTGAAGGAGCTGCTGCTTTTAATGCACTTCCACCACCAAAAAGAATGGGTTTAAATGAAACCAAAATAATGGAGGGAGTCTGGCCACTAATTATGAAAGTCAGATTTAAAGGTGAAAGCTAAGCATCAAGTGTCAGCACCCACTGTGTCTTGATAAACAAAATCAGGCCATGTGAGATGAACTGTTTTCAGCCTCGGCAGTGGCATGTTACATCAAAGCTTTTTAGACTAAGTTCTGTCTGTGCGTGTTTATCCATAAAACACAGAGCGAAGCAAGTGCTATGCAGTTTGCTCATTAACTATTTTTCCCTCATGCATTTGGTATTGATATGCCATCCTTTGCCTCAGGATGTAGCAAACACTATTGATTTTGTGTGGGATGACAGCAGACAGAAAGGACCTTGATCATTTTCACATCTTAAGGACAAATAGCAGGAATCTCTATTGTTCCCATCAAAGGTCTTAGGGCCACATTTTTAAGAAGCATCCAGCCTTGTAAAAATGCCAAGGGACACTCAATGGGACGAAAAAAAAAGCTGAGCTGGTTTCTTTGCTTCTACTAAGCATAAAATATTTGGCCCTAATCTGTTACAGCTCCACAGTAAGTTTTCATTGCGGAAACCATGACCAAAGGCGTTGAACACAACTGCAGTGAAGCAGAGGGACCCACCACCTCCTCAAGGTTCACAATTACCACACGTGTGGACACAGAGGAAAAGAATGAGCAGAGGAAGATTTAGCTATTTATGTCATATGTGCACAGTAGGGAAGTCAGTTATTACGAGGCATGATGCTCTGAATTCATGGCTCTTGCACACTGGGCAAAATCCTCCCATATGCTGCCGTGTTTGGGAAATTAAGGAGTTACCCAAAGTGATGATGCTTGTGACCCTGCTGCGCTTCCCAACAAATACTACTTTCCGACAGCCAGCTAGGCAAGGGCACCCCAGGTCCATGCCAAGCTGCTCTGTAAAACAAGGGGCTTCTTTTGGCCTCCCACTGCCCAGGTTTTGTGACACAAGTGTGGAGCTGATACACACCAAAGAAAGGAAAGGGACCATTTTTTCCTCCTGAGGATATAATGACAGCCAGCAAAGTATGCGAAAGCTGGGTAAGCTTTTCATTAAGGCTGTTTTCTGTCCTGTTCAGGTGAGCCCTGCGGGGATGCATGAACCCCAAAAGACTCTGACGGAGGCTTGAAATATTTGGCCAATGGGGACAAACTGATACACTCAATATCACAGAAGAGTTTTCTGTCCTCGTACCTCGTACCTAGGCGATCAGTTTGGGTTTTGAATGCCAAGACCTGACGCTTAACAAATGATTCACAGGCTGCAATATTTTTATCATTTTCTCCTAGACTCTGAATAGTTTTAAATGCTTCATGAAACTCAAGGAAAAGCTAAACTCAACAACTGCTAAGCAGCTTGCTGAAAAAATTAGCTGTCTACCTTGCTTCACAGTTGTGAAATGCTTTAGATGAATGTTCTTGTGCAACCCTAGCCCCGGCTTCCACGGTCTGCATTAGGACTGTTATAAATAAGTTGCAAGTTACAGGGGCCTGACATGATATTTATGAAAAGATCATATTTGCTCCTTTGAAATAGCCACCCAGCAGAAAGTCTGGCTCTTGTACAAAGGCTTTTATTTGGTGCATCCCCTTTAAAGGTCAGGAAAGAAAACTGAGAAGATGGGTAATTGCAAAACTGGTTCTGGAAATGTGCTCTTATCTGCTGGACAGGAGGGGAATGCCAAGAAGGCAGGGAGGTGAGCTAAAGCAGGCTCAGGGAAGATGCAAATTCCAGGACCCTCACGTAGGCAGATGTTACAAAAGGAATTCCTCTGGCCTTTGCCAGTTCCTAGGAGCACTGCGCTGTCTCCGGCCAGCAGCAAAGGCATCCAGGGGAAGAAAGCCCTACCCAATTTACCCCACCTACCAATTTTTTGCAAGTCTGGGAACAGAGAAAAAAAATAATTCTCTATTTTACCATGGCATTTGGGCTACCTTGTTTTGGTGTGGACTGTCCTTTTAAACCCCAAATCAACCTTCCTATTCAGACATGAAATCTGATCTGGCAGACATTTCAATGCCAGACCCTCTTTTCTGTTGACTCCAGCCGATTTAAGGAGATTTCTTGACCAACGCTGCTCTTAATTCAAATAGACATGTGGCTTATCTGGTAAATAACTATTTAAAAAACAACCTAGCACTATGCTGCTCCCTCTTCCTTAGGATTTGTTCTCCGAGACTGACATTACCCTGTTTTGCCTACTCCAGTACTTTCTACCCACATTCTCACTGATCCAAAGTTAAGTCCATTAAGCACTTGCTGCACTTTGTTAAATGATGGTGAAGACTGGTGTTTCGCTCCATAACATATGGAAGCACCTAACTAACTCTTAGCACATCTCTCCTTGACTTTGTTGGGACTTACAGCCTCTGCTGAAGAGAGCGTTATTGCACACCTGAAGCACAAGCCTTAATCCTTTCTCTGTGACTGAGCTTGTACCAATGTGTTGAAGGGCTTGGAGTGGTCCATCACCAAGCACGGCGCAAGCTTTTAAGACAGGCTTTCTAGGGCAACTCCAAATCAGGTAACGTGGTGCAGGGAGGAAGGCTGGGAAGGACACCTTGCAAAGTGAGGAAGTTTCTTACTCAGGAGGAGGTGCTCTTGTTGCAGGCACTGCTTGTTCTCATGAGTAAGCATAAATTACAATTTCCAAGTTTCTGACACCAGTAAAACTTAATAAGCAGACAGAGAGCCCAGCTCAGAGACGTGGGGAGGCACTGGGTCTTGCCTGGATTTACCAAGCCTCAAATGGAAGATGCCCAAGGACTTCCAAAACAGAAAAACTTCTCCTCAATAAAGACCATATGAAGATGTAGGTCTTCTGAAATCACAAGATGTATGTAATTCCCCCACATACACCAGCTGTTTCTTCTGTTTTGTTAATGTAGAAATAATGAAAGGAGATGTCAGACCTTGTCCAGAGCTAGGTGATATGCACCGTGTGATGGAGGTCCACATTTCTTGACTGTAAAATGAGAAAGGCAGCGTGCCAATGAGACCACAAAATAAAAAACAATAATCATTTGTGGTAGCACCCTAAAGCCTCCACAATTTCATGTCTCCCTTTATTTATAGTGTTGGTGGGTTAGTACTGCTGCATGAATCTGAACCAAAGAAAGCAGAATTAAACCTCAAAGCACTTGTTTCTGAACCAGGGTGGTCCATGTCACCCCAGACCAGTGCTTGCCCTGTGCTCTGGTCAGTGGGTGCAGCAATGAGTCAGGATAGAGGTGCCCAGAGCCAAGCCCTGGAGGGAAGAGCCGTGGGCTCTGCCACCAGCATTACCCCAGCCCCACTGTGACATTGGGAAGCCTCCATGTCCCCACTGCTGTCACTCCTTTTATCACCCTCCACACTTCCAAGGGCTGCTCTTTTATTAAGCTGCAGCTTCATCCACTCAGCCGGCTGGAAATGCTGGATTTTGCTGGTGTTTGCACCAATGCAGCAGGAGAAGAGAGCCAGCCACAAATCAAGCAGCAAAACAAAACGTGTAAGTGCTGAATGGTCTGGGGTATACAACCATCTCCTGCCAAGTGAATGAAACATTAGCATTCTCCATCCGATGTCTGTGATCATTAGGGTAAGAATAAAATATGAACTTAAACCATTTGCACAACAGCCATCAGGCCGTAATGAGATTTCTGTCCTGTGGTCTCTTGGATATTTTAGACTGTCAGGCCCAGCAGTTCACATCATATGGTTTAGATTTATGTTTTACGCATATCAGACTTAGGGCATACATCTGGAAGAATGCATTTATAGCCCATAAAGGTGAGCCAATGTAAAAAAACCCTTCAATGTCTCAAACCTGAACTTTGCTTCTATTCTATTCTATTCTATTCTATTCTATTCTATTCTATTCTATTCTATTCTATTCATTTTTTTTATCATACCTTATATCTGACCCTGGAAATGTTACAGTTATTCTGAACCTTCTCTCCTCAGTGTTCTTAAATCAACTCACAGGAAAAGTACTGGAATTAAGCATAAGGAAACCTAAATGCTGGGATGGCTACTTCAAACACATATGCCAGAAAAATGTTTATTTGTGGATAAAAATCCAAGGACTGCTATTTACCCCTCTGCACCTGACATAATAATGTGACCATTACTTCCAGCAACTATATGGATTTGAAAAGCAGTGCTCCCCAGTAAACTACCTGCCCCATCTAACACATAGTGAGTAACAAAGGGGAACCTTGAGTGATGCATGGGGAAGCCTTTTCCCCACTTAACTTTGGGCTTCTACAGAAGCACAGGCTGGTGCTTTGCTGGAGCACAAATCTTGTAATGCTGCGATGGTGCAACATTCATCCCTCACAGCTGTGCTGCTGGTGGTGTGTCTGTGTTGTTTTAAGTCAAGTGCATGTCTCTCAAGACACAGGTCTGAGATCCACCAAACGGGTACTAGCAACTGCTGTGATAGATCCTGACATCCTCCTTGTACTTTCCTTCTTTTATGAGTTACACACACTGGGGAGAGACAAGAGGAAGGGAAGACATGCAGCTTGTGCTTCTCAGAGCAGTTTCCCTGTGGTTATTCCTGGAGCCCCTTGCAGAGCTATGTGATGAGGAGGAGCACTGGCACTCATTTTAGTACAACTATTGTCATTTGATTCTTTAAGGTTTTTAATTTACAAACAGTGGACACCCACAGTTCTCTCAGTGCTTCTGTCCATCACTGAAGATCTTTGAGAATCCTATCTGTATCCAGAAAGGGAGACTAGATCCTTAATTCACTTATGAAAGGGCTTTGAAAATGCATGTATTTAATGCTGTTCAGAAGTGGGAGCCATGGTAGGGATACAAAGAAAGTAATATAAGCCTAGAGGAGAGCTTTCAGCTGTCTACGAGTTTAGAGAAAGCTGAATATTTGAGATATATATATATATGAACTGAGTAAGAAGCTGTGTAGAAAATCAGCATGATTTAGACACTGCCAATGTCTGGCAATGTGAAGGGACAGAGTAGCAGGTCAAAGATGATGGATAAACTGTAGGTATATGAGAGGAACCTAATGGTCGTGGCGTCTGTGGCAAGCACAGGAGCAGTTACCAAGGGTGACTTTGGGAGAATCAATACCACGCTTTTCTGAGGAACATGTTTATTTAGAAACAATTAAATGAGAGTGTGGTGCAGCTGTCCACTGTAGATTAGGTCACCTTTTATAGAAACCTCTCATATGCCTTTAAACCTTCTACTTTCAGCCTTGTCATTCTCTTTAGTGAGAATAATTGACTTGGTCAGTATTTCTCAAGACTACTAACCCCAAGATAACATCACTGGGAGGGATAACCAAGAACCACCTGGAGGCTGGCTGAGGAGGACATCTGGGCTTTGCATCACTTCTGTTCTGAGGGAGCATTCATTGAGCCATGCCAGCATGTCAGTGAAAGTGAGCCTTAGTCAAGAAGGTGGCAGCAGATTTAATTCTGAGGTTACGTATGCCTGTGGCACGAGCAGGTTGAGCGTCTCTGGCCCAGGGCCCCTTCCATGCTTATTCTTGGTGTCTTGTGTCTGCTGTGAAGTGTCTGCTAGTGGCTCTCTCTTGACTAGGTTGCATTTTCTACTGTGTGCCTTTATAATATATATTAGGGAATAGATTCTGGGCATTATTGTTCCCCATGAGGGTCTGGGAATTGTTATGTTTGTTTCTGTTCTGGGAACAACATTTCTTTCATTGGTGAGCAAACCGCACAAGGTTAAGGCAAAATCTAATGCCAAACAACCGGCTTATTCCAGGAAGGACGTTGCCTGATGCACTGTTGACAGGCAACTTCTGAGGAGACAGTTAACAGCTGTCCTCTTTGACTTGAATGCCTAGAATATTTAAAAAACTAAGTAAGTTGTGTTCTCTTGAGAGGTGCTGGACAGAGAATGTCCCTTTATTTTTCAGAAGGTGCTAATTATAGACCTCAGGGCCTGCACTGAGGACACCAAATTTGAAAGTGCTGGCTGATATCCTTGCTGTTTCACTGGGTCACTTCCTAGTAGCACTGATGTAAACCAGGACATGAACCACTTCCCACTGATCTCATTCTGTGACATGTCTGTTTTTACAGGCACATGTAACTAAGAGCAGAATTTGGACTACCAGGTGACATAGGGAAGTGCAGGCCCGGAGATGTTAAGAGCTGACCACAGATCACACTTGTACATAATGAGTGTCCCTGTGCACACGCTAAGCTCAAGAAAAATTTCAAGTGATTTGAGCTGATCACCTAACCATCTCTTATTGAGGGTTAACTCAAATTACCTTGGGCTAAAAGCATGCACATGGGTAAGTACCATGAATCACATGGAGCACTGGCTACTTCATGCGCCTAAGATCCTCTGTTTTCCTCCAGTCTGTTGCTGAAGCGCATGCCACGGATCAAGGCCGGATTCTGGCTCTACTGATCCTCTACTGATCCAGGTCCAGTGTGAAAGGCAGTGAATCTAGCCTCATGAACAAGAATATTAGTCTGTCCCTTCCTAAATGCTTGTCACTGCTGCTGAGGTTTGGTTACGTACAGTCACTGAGATTGCTCACTACTGGTCATACTGTGCACTTTCAGAAGAAGCTTTCTGTGTGCAGACCCATTAGCTGTACCTGAGGTCTTCACCTTGCAGCCTTTTATCGACAAAATGCTGTTTTGCTTAAAAAGGTGCTGCCAGCCAAATGAGCTTTTTTTTTTTGCTTTTTTTTTTTTTTTTTTCTGAACATGACTTTGAGATGAGTAACAGTAAATCCAGCTCTGGTCTGAGACAAGCTTAGGCTGGCTCAGCAGCCAGGACTTTGGTAGGTGCTGTGTGAAGTCAGCCATTAATCCATATGAATAACACATTGACCCTTCAGCAAAGAAAACCACCAACATTGTGAGTTTTGTTTCCTCTGCTCCACCTTTCTATCCCCACTGTAAAGTGCTATTGAATGGGACACAATCAGTATTTGCTTCTTGACAGGAAGCACTTGCACGGCGGGGCAGGTTTATATTTAGAATGGGAGTAGTTTGAGATGAGGGCTGGGAGTTGCCTCCAAACATTGCCATTACTTTAATGGAATATACAGCTTGCCTCCTTCTTTAAATAGAACAGCCATGTATAACCAATTATGAAAGCTTGCAAGCCTTCCTCAGGCCCATAGATGGCACATTCCAACTGTTTGTGTTCTGTGAAACCCGCAGTGGGATGGAGAGCAGAACAACCTAAAAGGCAAGATTAAAACTGAAATGTTTCTTTACAGGTATAAGGGAATGGGAGGGGTTTTTTCCCTGAAATGCAAAGGCAGAGAAGTGAGGAGCTCAGGGGAGACACGGTAAATGCCCACAATGGATTCTCACCAGTTACCCCTTGCTAATGATAGACAAGCAAAGCAATGTGATGGCACAATGTGTTTATGTTTTCTTGAAAACAGACTAGAAAATGAGGCACGAAGTGTAACGCAGATTGGAATTACACGAAAGCACACCACCGATGAATCCTGGAAGAACCACCATGCTAGCTTTACAGTGGCCTCAGCCCTGCAATAGTCCTTGTCACACTGGCTAAGCTGTTGAAGGCTGACCAAGTCTTACACTGGTGAGTGACCTTCCCGGACAAGAAGGGCAACAGGAGGGAAAGAAAAAGGACCGGGCTTCAAGCCTGTTCTCTGAGACAGCTAGCTGTTAAAAAGCCTGAAGAGAATAAAAGATGGGCAAAACGAAGTGGGACCCAGCTGACCCTTCTGGGCCTTTGGTCTTGAGCTTCCTGTGCCAAAGTCTAATGAAGAGCTGGTGTAAAAGTAAAATTGGGTCTTCCTCGCCCGTCTCAAACTTCCTCAAGTTATGCATGCAGAATCTGTATAAAGGGTAAGGGAGCTGGGAACAAATAGTGAAGTCATTTGGGAATTAGTTATGGATGAGCAAGCTGGTTTGTGTGCAGAGAAGAAAAAGATCTTATGTTCTCAGAGCATTTTACAAGCAGGCCTAATTATTGGCCTGCTGTGAGCATCAGTGCTGCATTCTGGTATTTGAAAGACTCACATGGAAACACAGGGAACAAACCAACCCAGCACACTGCAGCCTTCAGCAGGGATAGCGGGTTAGGGAGGGTGTTTGGGGCTTTTCTTCTGATTATCTATGTGCCCACCACAGAGGCCAAGTTCACTTCTAGCTCAGCAAAATTGATGCTCAGGGCTGTTACATATTTCACTGTGTAATAGGAAGGAATAATGCTGCCTGGCATCACTGGGAGAAGTTTTCAATACCTTAGATACATCTCTGCAGCCACAACAGCATCTATGGCAGGACATGATCCTCAGTGCCCAGGCCAAGTGGCACAGAAAAGGCCTCATCCGTGCTGCTCGTGGCAGCCACCCCCAGTGCAGCCTGGTGACACCTGCTCTGCAAAGTATGTGGCCTGGCTCTATTGTGCTCGATGTGGCACCCCAAAAATACCTTTATTTTGCATTTCAGCACATCTGAAATTGATGTATTACAGTTGAAGTGGGTGTTTCAATAGCAGGATGCCGAAGATAGTGTATTGGATGCTCTAACACATGTCATGAGGAGCAGCCTGAGAGTACAAAATGCTGTGGCGGTGCGTGGGACTGAAACCTAGTGCAGTTCCAGTGTTGTCCTTCAGAACTTCAATCCTTTAGTCTTTTAGAAGATGAGCTCCAGATGTTGTCCTAGGGGAAATCAGAAAGCGTGTTCCAAAGGGCTCAGTATGCCCCATGCAGTGCGGACGGTTAAAGGACTACAACCCAGCAGCAGACCAGGCAACAAATTATCTGGTGTTTGAAACGTACCATGAACACTTGCTGGTTCATAGGGTAGTTAGGGCAGAGTCAAAAACCCCTTTGTATACATCCCTGTGAGGAAAATGCTGCAGAGATCTGCCCATACGCTTCTTCTATGAGGAACATACTATGCTAGTGGAGAGCTCAGCAGCATGTCATTTTAGTAAACATGTGCTACGCTAATGAGTCAACCCTTATCGAGGTTTGTCACACTTTTTTGTGGATTTTGGCACCTTCTGCACTGTAAACAAAAGAAAAACTTGCGTCTTACAGAGCAAAGTTTGCTGTTGCAGGGTTAAAGGTACCTTTGTAATCTAAACTGCAATCCATCTGGAGATCTGCAGCAAAGCTCACCAAAACCTAATAAAATAAACAGTGGATGGAGAGAGTTTATATTGGAAATTATATCAATAACAGCATTAGCAAAGCAGGCCACATGCAAGGGTGCTGAGAATTCATCAGAAATTGTTCTGATGATCCTCAAATAACAAGGACTTATTCTTTGTTTTTGTAACACATGTGATGGTGAATTTTCCAGTGTCCTTGAAGCCTGCCAAGAATGGGGAAAAGGAAAGGAAAATTAAGGAAAGAGGGGGGAATGTACTGCAAATACAGGATGACAGAGGGCAGAGAAATGTGGAATGAGCTTTGATGTGGAGCAGATGTACCCCTGCATTCCACAGGCAAAACTGATGCTGAGGCTGTTCTAAAAATGACGAGGAAACGTCTCCTGTCTCCCCTTAGCTTCAACACAGATCTGTTTCAGAAACTTGAATGGGTAGCAGAAACATTTCTAACAAACCCCTCAAACTTTTCCCATTGAAGGAGGGGAGCAAAATGCAGACAGAAAGAGAATTACACTGTTGGCTACGCAGCAGCACTTCAGCAAATTACTTCTGGATTAAGACACTTTGCAAAGTGCCCTATGTTACCCTCAGTCTGGGGATAGTTACTCTGTCTCCTAGCGATAAAGCTAGAGAGTCATATTTAATGTGTTGTATAAGTGTTCAATTGACATAATATGCAAATAAGGAAATGCATCTATTTTTTAATATATTGCAATAGCAGACAATGCAAGACAAAGGCATAAGCAATGGCAAATCACATCATTATTTCAAATATTTTCACTTTTCCTAATAATATTAGAGATGATCCTTTCAAGCTGTTAACAGTATTCAGAAAGGGGTGGGAGGAGGGAATGTCCACAGATTATTTAGTATCAGCACTGAATCCAAACCCACATGGAAAGCCTGTGATGTTAACATTTCTGTTAATTCAGTCTGGGCAGAGATTGAAGTGCAGTTCTGGCCTTACAAGAAATTAATGGCAGAAGCTACACTGACTCCAACAGAACTAGTGTTTAACCCTTTGCACCGTTCTGCTTTATTAGAAACATATGTCAAAGACACAAAGAGCTGACAAGGAGAACAGAATTTTTTTCTTGTGGTTTTGCATGTAGAATTATATCGAAATATATACATATGTGTTACAACATATGCACTTATTGGGTATATGAGTGTGTGTACATATACACATATATGTAAAGACATGATGCTCTGAGATTCCTTTTTCCATGAGTCAGAATGAGTATATTTTACAACCTTCCAAAAATTTTAATAAGAGGAAAAAGCCCCGTTGCATTAGATTAGTAGAAAAACTAAGAATCCCACACTATGCAGCATCAGATATTTTTTCAAACAGAAGTGACTTTCTTGGACAATGAGTTGTGTATTGTACATTATTCCCTTTCTGCTATTTATATGGTTGAAATTCAGAAGTGCTCACAAACTTTTGAATGAAAATACTCTTTCTGTAGCCTAGTCTGTTCAATAAGAAGAAATTACTTGCTCCAGCAATACAGCAATTTTATGTAAATTTCCTGCATTATTTAATAATTTGTATTGGATGTTTTAAGTAACAGTTAATATAAAAATAAAAACATAGGAAGTGCAATAAGAACAGGAGTAGTTACTGAAGACACATACAGGTGTCAAAAATGCTCCCTAGAGCATTTGGGGCTCCAGCACAACATGCTGTTACCTTTCCATGCCAGCCCTGGTGCACAAGGAGTCATGCAAGAGCAAAGATTTTGCAAGCAGGATATGTTGGCCAGGCTGGGCTCACACAAAAGGACATTTGACAAATCAAGCAGCCAAGGACAAGAAGTCATGTGAGAAGGGCTACAAGCACTCTTGTAGTAGGATACAAGCCAAAGCACGTGGTGCCTTCAGAAACTTCCTCTCAATGGGAAGCGGTGGCATGCCTTCCACTTTCATCTATCTGAAACTCTTGATGGTGGCTACAGTGAGGAAAAGAAGCATGGGACCTCGCATTGGCTATGCTGTGGTGGTACCCAGGAGCCCCAGACAATGGGCTTGGAGTAACCGGTTCTCCAAGGGTAAGAGCAGCTGGTGGCATTTTTTCCCCTGGCCATTATTAGCACTAGCTTTGGAAACCAGGAGAGAAGCTATGGGTGAATCTGCATAGATGTGGCTGAAGAGACCTCCTTATTGATTCAATCGGAGATGTCACACTGGGGCAGGGGGTTGTAGTGGGTGTGTCTCCAGCAGACCGCTGGGAGACGTCCCCATGGAAGCCCCAGAGCCACCTACTCACCAGGAGGTCTGAAGAAAACAGTGAATTAATGCAATCCTTTTTGATTCAGGACCCATGGGTCTTGTTGAATAAGTGCATGGAGGCCCACCAGGATTTCACAGCCTGCCTTGGCCAATACTGCCTGTACAGGAGGCCACAGGGGAGACAAGATTAGGCCTGAGAACAATCAGTTAAGGCTTAAGCTGAAATAAAACCTGCCCTATGGCAGCAAAGCAGTTTGATGTTTTATTTCACACGTGCTGGGGTATATGTAGAAAGGGGTGCTTTGGAGTCCCCAGTGCCTGAATGGAATTGACTGAAGTGAAAAAAAGAGTCTGGTATAAAAAAAACAACAAACAAACTAACCTGAAAGCAAGGTAATTACTTCCAGATGTTTTAAAATTGCCTTCAGAAATGAATAATCAAACCCTGTACAAGCCAGACACAATAGCAGAGGTGAGAAGAGTCAGAAATACTTATGAAGAATGCCAGGGAGGGCACCTCTTCTTTCAGCAGGGGCATAAAATACTGAACAGCCAACAGCATCCAAAAACCTGTGTTTTGGACAGTGGCTTGTTATAGACTTTCATACTGACAGCTAGCTAAGCAGAAAGGATTGATATGCTAATTATAAATGAACACAGCCATGACAAGTGTTGTTAGCCACAAGTTTTTCAGGCCTTAATTGAACATGATAAGACACACAAAGCCTTGGTTTATTGAACCCTCAGCGTGAGGCTCTTGCTTGTCACTCATCTTTACATGTGGTCTTATAATAAACAGAAAGGTAAACTTAGAGCCTTATTTCCCTTTCAACTGATTTAGTACATGGAACATTTAGACTAGTTTAATTTTATTTCAAAATCAGGATTTTCTTATTAGGTCAATCTGCGTTTTTTTTTTAAACTCTATAAAAAGACATCTGCATTGCACTTTAAACTGTTACAGGCATGTCAATGCAGAAACCCAGATCCAACGTCTGCAAACCCTCCTCGGCCTCCTGCCCTTCAGAGTAGATCCCAGGCTCAGGTACCACAGCGCTCCACCTTGTCTTGAATCTCACAGTCAATGCAGGAACCAAATTGCCCAACAACACATATAAAAAAGCCTTAGGCAGCCTTCAACTTCCTAAATACGATTTTTGAGGGACAGTGACCCTGTTCACAGTATACTCAAGCTGAAACTGAGTACTGGAGAGTACTGTCTCAACATCTGCTGTCCAAAAGCAATTTAATGGGACTGTTTTTCAAGCAAGCTGCACCCACGATGAATAAGTAATTTAAAACATAATCCATATGAACGGGTACCATGCTGATTGATAGACTTACTTGTAGCATGTAAATAATTGAATGGAGTATTGAAGGAAATGAGAGAAAATATCTAGCCACAGGTAAATTACCAAATATAGATATTCAATAACATTTACACAACCAGTTGTCTTGTGGTGTTGTTTTGTTGTTTTTTGGTTTTTGTTTTTTTTTTTAATGAACATCTGTATCTATGTATTCTTCAGCTTAAAAGGCAAGCAGGAAACAGAAGGCAATACAGCTGAATATGGTTCCTATACAGGGATCAATTCTTCCATGCCAAAGTGGGGTTGGAAAGGTAATCTGTCTCCCTCTGGGGTAGAGGTTTGAAGTTAAGACAACATTCCTCATCAACCTCTAACAAAAATAAAAGGTGCTTTGTTCTCTGTGGTTCCAAAAGGTAGCTGAGGAGAGGATTAAAGAGGTTAAAGCAAGCTGAATTGCTGCAGTAATTGCTTCTGAGGATGGACCACGCACTTGTCCTCCTCGGAGCTCAGCAGCAGGTCCTTCTCCAGTGGTGGGGAGCTCCGCGAGTGCACATGCACTGGTGAGGGGAAGGGGAGTGTGGGCAACATGCAATATCTCCAAGCCCATGCTCTTTGTTTTCACCGAAGTCTTCCCCTTTAGCATCATGCCAAAGTTGGTGTGAGGCTGTCTCCTGGTACTACACTTGCATGTTGGCACGGTGCAGCCACACCTCTGGAAGATGCAGCACAACAGGTCTGCGGAGAGAGGATGAACAGAGTAGAAGGACTTCTTTTTTGCACTCACAGGTCCAGCTCTCTACCATTGTGTCCAGTTCAGGGTCTTTTCCACCAGTGCAGGTTAAGTACAAGATATTCCAGGTCTGGCTTTGTAGTACGCTGCTTCTCTTATAATGACACGAATGACCAGCTATTGCAAATGATGAAGTTAAAAATGTAAAGCCTGGTTCTGCCAGGCAATATTGTCCCAAAAGCTCAGAAAACAACTTGCTGCTCTACCTGCCAATTCAGTTTTTGCTCAGGAAGGGGCAGGGAGAGCTTCCTAAACTGTCTGTGGCCTAGAACGATGTTTAAGTAACTTGCATTTCCATAGAGTATTTTAAACAAAAGTCGCTTTTTTGTAAATGTGTTTATGACAAACCTACTGTAACTTATTTTTAAGAAAAGCTAAAACCATGGACCAGTTTCTTTTTTAATGACTACAAATTTATTAAGATAGGTTATGTTGGGGTCTAAATTTTTTTATGAGTTTTGTATCACTTTGTAAAGGATACTTACATCTGACATGTAAAGGTACGTACAGGGCATGCCCGTCATACTGTATTCACAGCTATACTGTTGGCATCTGCCCAGTCCTGAGTGTAGTCGTTTCTGATGAGGCTGACAGGTGACCAAGCTGGAGCAGGAATAGCTCCCATGGTTGGCTAATGATGCTTTTGGGGCTCTACAAAAGCCAGATCCTCCAGGGAAAGAGGCTCCTGATGCCTAGAATTTTCTCTGTCTGCATGGGCAAAAGACGCGGCCTGGAAGGAGCTTGGTCTGTGGCACTGTGCGCCCACACCAAGGATGAGATGCCCTTGTTTTGGGCAGCCCTGGCCTGATCACCACCTGGAGAGCAGGCCAACACCGTCCTTTTTGGCAGTCTGATGAAGCTGGCATTACATGTCCCTTGCTGAGCAAGGGGAGCAAAGCCTCCCTGGCTTTTTGCATTTCATGTCTTCCTGTCACCAAGACACCTCTCTGCACCTTCCCCTGACCCTCACCAAGAGAGCACAGGTTGCAGGCTCACAGCCTGCAGGTTGGCTCTTGCTCCCAGGCAAGGGCAGGCAGCTCTCGGCTCCTCACACAGCCCATTACACCCACTCCCTGCCCCAGCACAAAGCACCGCGTGCGCTTGCCTGGCCTGGGCATTTGTGGTCACTTATGGAGAGAAGAGCGGCAACTCAGCCCCCTTGTCCCAAAGAGGAAGACTTCTGCTCCAGGGAGACTCATGCTGAATGAAAAACTCAAACCTCCAAGTGAGAGAAGCCCACTGTGTTACCTGACTTAGCAGAACAACTAACAAAAGACAAAAACAAGAGGCCCTCAAAATTAAGGGACACCAGCCTCTCTAGAGGAGTTAAAGCCGATTCCAGGTTTATCTCTAGACCTCACTTTCCAGCAGTCTGTCGATATGCCTGAGACTAACCAAGTCAGCTCCATCATGATCCACTTTCAGATATGTTCAAGGATACCCCGATGGTCGACTGCCTCCACGTCTTTCTATTTTCCCCCCACTTGTATTAACATTGTCCTGTTTTCCAACTAAGTTTCTGTTATATCAAATAAATCATGCCAGAAGCAACCAGCCTTTGCCTCCCTGTTATGCTGCAGGCAGTGTGCCTGGGAGCCTTCCCTCTGGAACCAAAGGCTTTGACCTTCTCTCATCAGCAGCCGGCATGAAAGTGTTTGCCTCCTGCAGCAGTTGTGCCCCAGTAGTAAAGAAGGAATGAAAACCTCCCATAACTGAGCTTGCTCCTGCCTCTTTGATGAGTGATTTAATCTTTCTGCCACAAATCCTTCCTCTTGCAAAGAAAACTTTTGCTTTTTGAAACAGCTCTAACTACACTGTTAAAAGCATCATTTGGAAGCAGAGGCTGTGGATGCACAGTTGGACTTTCCCTTAACTGTTCAAAAAGCTTATTTCATGGCTCACCTATGCTTGGACAGTCTCCTGCCTTCACAGGCTCTCTGGAGAGCCAGAATGATAGCAAAAGGAAGGGCAAAAATTTGCGTGCAAATAAATACTTCATTTTCCCTGTCTGAACAGTCCTTATGACATCAATGGGATGGGAAACCAGAGCACAGTTAAATACAAGCTTACATGTTTGCAGAACTTAGACCTTAAAGCAAGCAACAGGTTTTTCTACTTCGAAGGAATAATTTGTGTTAGTCTTCCAGGGAAGGCCGGCAGAATTGAGCAATGGTTCAATACAAGATAAAGCTTTTGTGAGTGAGTCTCAAGCCATTATCAGCACAGAATTAACTGGGAAAGCGATAAAGATCACAGTGATTTTTCTAGACAGGATTGACTACATTTCTACTCATCCTGCACAGCAAGACTTTTGACAGGTTAATTAGCATGAAGACATCTGCACAAACAAGAGAATATTGATAAAATGAAGACATTCTCCATCCAAGAAGTGAAATTAATTCTTTTCCTTTCGGATCACTTTCCTGTCTCGCAGATGCAGAGGCCATTGTGCATTGGTCCTGTTAGTTCTTTTATTGTAATCTAGGTTTATTATGTCCTCTAGATTCTCCTTTTCTACTGCCTGCTTTTCTCCCAGTCTCTGCAAGGGGCACAGTATATAAGGGTAGAAAGAATTCCCACCAGCACTGGCTCATCAAAATGTTCTTCCAATATAAACAACCTAAAAGAAGGACCATTTGGAAACTTACACATTAAAAAAAAATTATTAATAATCAAATAGATCCACTTTTTTTAGGGATACTTCCGCTGTTTGAAATTTGAAGATTTGCAAAATCTGTATAAGCTACCTCAACTATTTGCAAATTGATTTTTTCAAAGAACTTTCCTGTTCTAAAACTGTGGCCTAATGTTTCCATAAAATACCCTACTACACAGTGTAGGAGAAGTACAAAAGATGATAGAAGCATATAATGTGTGGTATAAACCTCCCTTCTTCCAAATACCTACTATTTACTCAATTAGATGGTGCCGGTCAGTATTCTGGAAGAAAGATGAGTTAGTGAAGGATATATATAGCCAAGGAAAGGGAAAAGGTCTGCAACAAAATTCTTTTTCTCAGCCTTGCAATGAACACGTGTAATGCTAAAGAGATGCCAGATAATAAAGAGTAACTGCCAAAAACAATCTCAAGGACACAGTCAACATGCTTTCCAGCTGTTCAGTGCTTTCACCAAACCTTAAGAGACTTTTAAAGACAGGAAATTTTTTCACAAGACAGCAGAGCAGGGTTACTTTTGCTTTAACCTAGGAGAACTGTTGCTCTCCT
Organism: Falco rusticolus; assembly: GCF_015220075.1. Classification (NCBI taxonomy): domain Eukaryota; kingdom Metazoa; phylum Chordata; class Aves; order Falconiformes; family Falconidae; genus Falco; species Falco rusticolus. The sequence continues at coordinate 69,863,493 of NC_051189.1, read as the reverse complement.
GATGACAGTAAATCAAGAGTAGAAAAGAATAATCAGAAGAGGCATTCCTACAAGCTTTTCTATCTAATCAAACCTTCAGGAAAAGATGGCTGCTATTGCTGCCTACATTTTTCATGTGAAATAGCTGGGGACACCTGATGGCCTCCTGTGGCTTTGGGGTCATTAGCCTGTAATCACCAGCGGCTGCATCTAGACCTGTTCTGATGGCTAATCGCTGAACTCCTTGAGAGTTCCATGTTATCCAATTAACCCATTTTGAACTTCATCCCTAGCAGGCCAGTAGAAGCCTTGCATTCCTAAAAAAAAGCTCTTATCTATAACCATTCTTTCCTTCTATGGATCTTTTTCCTGTCCCTCAGGTGCAGAAGACCCTGTGAATGGCTCCTTGTGCATGGCATGTGCTAGCTCTTATAGCTGGGTTTAGTCTGGTCTCCAAATGCTCCTGTTGCACTGCAGATTGTTCAGCTGTTCCCTGACACAGTGACTATATTTTCTTATTTACATCAGGTGTGCTTTGCAGTTTGAAATGCCTTGTTTTCAGTATATACAACATGAGAATCAAATAGCACAAATATAGTGCGGTCAGCATTTAGACTACGGCATCCAAATATAGTGCGGTCAGCATTTAGACTATGGCATCCAAGGCATGATTAAGGGACACCCCTAGGCTAAGATACTGGCTGGCAAAGGCTGAGTTCAGTCAACCTCAGTCTTATATACTAAGCAAAACTGCTTTGTCTGTGTGCCACTGGAAGCCTTACTACACATCCTCTATGCTTTTGTAACAGCAAGAACCTTATCTCTAGGTTACAGACAAGAAATCAAATGAAGAGGTTTAGTGACTTCTAGGCCAGCAATGTTCAACTGATATCCCCGCATGGTGTTTGCAGCCTCACGAGGGGCTCCTTGGGAAGTGGCACGCTCCAGGCTGCTCTCCTTCCCAGGAGCACCTCGAGACTGGGCTGCCTTTCCGAGCAGCAGTGCTGGCCAGCTCAAGCAAGCCCAGGTTGTTACTGTCTTTAACACTCGCATCTGGTTTAAAATCTTTGCCTTTATAAGGGACACTGAAGTTTCTTCGCCCAACAGTCCCTAGTTAATCTCACTTAAGTGAGTTAGTTGAACATTCATATTGGCATTATGTTCACAACAACGTTAGCATATGCTTATTTTTCAGTATGCCTCATTAAAAGTGAGCAAATAATTTACATACAAGGTGTGTTAATGCTACCAGAGGGAGCTCACATGGACCAGAAACAGACACTGAACCTGAGTAACGAAGTTACACAGCAAGCGTAGCAGCAAGGATACACTGCTCAGGTGCCAGGGCAAACAGCCCCAGGAAAGCGAAGGCCTCACACACATCTGCCTCAGTCACTGCAATGAACTTTCCTGGTTTGCTGAGTTTTGCCGTGTGTGCTGTTCTTGATGGCTACCCAGCAACGAAGCATCTCAATAGCTCTGAAGGCAAACTGTGTCCTTTAAATGCCATTCTTGTTGCTCTGCCTTGAGAGGACTCAGCTAACTGAACTAGCACAGTAAATCTGTGACACTGTAACTGGATAATGTTTGTCCTGGATAGCTGGAGTTTGTACTTAGAAAAGCTTTTTTAGCCTTTTCTGTGAATTCATGGCTAAGTGAATGTACAGGGCCCAGGGAACTGGTGCCCTGCCCTACACAAGTCCATGTTCAACAGTGCACTCCAGGAGCAAGGCTATGGACAAGTATGGAGACCTCCTATTACAGGTTTTCTTTCATCTTATGGGGATACCAACTTTTTACTATGAACACTGTGGGTAGCCTTGGCCTGGCAATTTGAGAGCAGATGGTCTGAACAGCTTATCACTGCCTTGACTTTAGTTGCCAGAGCTGGGACATCAGGGTGAGACGCTTCTCGCAGGAAGCCTGGATATCGCCCTTCTTGTGAATGGCAATGTCCAAGGACTTTGTAGGAGCCTGAATTTCCTCATATGCCTTCGCCCCTACTTCTGTGCATCTAAATATGTTACTGATGGCAGGGCAGTTTTACAGCATATATTATTAACTCAGAGATGTGAGTAACTGAAAACTTGAGATGATCTTCTCAGCTAACTCCACACAACAGCAAGAGCACCTCAGCTCCTCTAAGAATGTAGAAAAGGTACATTTGTGAATCCCCACATTAATTAAAAATAACAGAATGGGAATGGGCAATAAATTATTTTATGGCATTACCACAATCTGAGATTTAACATAGGGTACTAATATTACCAAATATTACAAAAGACTAGCTCACACTGTCTAAAAGTCTGGCTTAGGACAAGTGATCACTGTTAAGTGAAAAAATGGTAATTTTTGTTAACATTTAACGCATGTTAATCCTGAGCTTTCTGATCAGTGCAGCAAGACATGAAACAAATTTTGTCAACTAAACTTTGGCCCTTCAGGGTCACTTAGTCACCTGCCACAGAGTACTTGATCCAGGGCATCCTTTGGGGGCCATTCTGAAGTAGAACAATTTTGTCTCCCCAGCTGTCTCCTTCCCCCTATATGGTCTCTGCAGGAGGTGGAGCGTCATAGCTGTTTGTCCAGGCACCCCTTTGCAGGGATTTAACTTCACAGTTCTGTGTGACCAGTGAGGAGTTCCCCCCACTATTACCCTATAAAGATTAATAGCAGTCAAAGGCTATTCAAAGTCAGGGGTGAATCTGTGACCTTTGGAAGCCTCTTAGCACAGGGAGCGCTCAGATGAAGTGGGAGAGATTTCATATTTTGGCTTTTGTATGCTGCAGTGGGTATGCCTTTATGTCAGAGAAAGATCATCACAGTGTGAGGTGAAGAAAGCAGGTCAATTTGTTTCCACCAGCCCTACCATCACTAACAGTTAATAGACCAGTCTGTGGACACTGTAGAAATTAGGCCTGCCAATGTCCTCATCACCTCTTCTTGCCAATTCAGGAATAATAGTCTTCCGTAATACTGTGCGAAAGGATCTGTGACAGGTGCTGTCACAGCTTAAGCACTTCACTCTGGGACTGTCTTCTCACCTCAGCAGACAAGGCTCTCTGTGATGTTTTACTTGCTCCCTTGAAACACGTTTACTTGACCTTCCTGTCTGTAGCTCTGGTTGGGCTGAGGTTGAATTTTTAAAGCAATGTGTGATGAGCCCTACATGGCTGCAAGGGAGTTTCTACTTCCTCACAGCTGCACACAATTTCCCCACCCTCTCCATGGTCAGCCAGATGCTGACAGTACCTACCACAGTCATCATCAGTCTTCAACAAGCGTCTGGTAGGAAGAGATGAAGAGAAAAAGAGTCTGAAATCCTCCCAACAAGGCATCTATCTCTGCACACGTACAGTGCCCGGCACGGCAGTGACCCCTATCTAATTTGGCATCCTTGGGGTAATACCTTTTAAATGCCATTACTTTGACAATAATGATGTTGATGTTTTATGGACAAATGATCCCAGGCAAAACAATATAGTAGATTTCATAAACTAAGGCAAAGCTTTAAGGGAACAAGCTGGATACAAGTGTTTCTTCAGAGCAGAGGGTAAATGGGTTTTCTGACCGAGCAGGCCTGCAAAATGACCTCACAACAACGTCTTTCCAGGATTCATACTGAGATCCCATGTGTCTGGTTTGCTTCTGCTCAGGTGGATTTTCACAACTGGTCAATAAACACACATCTCAAGAGGACTTGCCTTCTTATGATCTTCACTTCAAACGCAGGACTCAGAAAAGAAGGAGATGCTGACCCCAAAAGGAAAGGATGACCTGCTCTGCCAAGGGCCAGCAGCTCAGGAGCCTAAATACAGTGCAGACCACTCCAGCCCCTCAAAATAAATCCTAGCTGGGGTTACTCCCTCAGGCTGACTTTCTGAGCCCTTACATGTGCCACACTAAGCCATTATGCAAGATGGTTTAGTCCCTCTTAGCTTGTCAATAGTCCTTGATGATAGCCTGAGAAAAAGCTGCTGTCTATCCCAGTGGTGGTGGCATAATTATTTTGTTTGGAAATTTTAGGGGTGACTTCCATGATGAGAAAATGTATCCAGACAGATGGATTGAAATCCTTTTCTTGTTTTACACTGTACACTATAATGATTATATGAAGATAACTTTGAACAAGTAGTCCCCTGGGACCATGATGCTATGTTATCCAAACCCTGTCCTTAATCCACCCTGCAACTGCACAGAAACAATTCTGATCAGGATAAACACAGTGAAAGGGTGCTTTTCATCTATCTGTCATCACCTAGTCTCACTATATTTTGCAGCTACTTAATGCGTTACACACTTTCAAAATATTGAACGTGCTTGTCCCTCTCCAGGGATAGCAATGGAGGTAGGCTCAGCAATCTGCTGGTTGCAGGGAGCAAGCAGGAGTCTAGAGTTGAGATGAAATTGTTCATGTCAGGTTGCTTTTTATAGAATCACAATATTGTTCAGGTTAAAAAAGACCTCTAAGATCATCAAGTCCAACCGTTAACCTAGCACTGCCAAGTCCACCGCTAAACCATGTCCCTAAGCACCACATCTATGTCTAAGTTAAATACCTCCAGGGATGGTGACTCAACCACTTCCCTGGGCAGCCTCTTCCAATGCCTGACAACCCTTTTGTTGAAGAGATTTTTCCTGATATCCAAACTAAACCTCCCTGGGTGCAACGTGAGCCCATTTCTTCTTGTCCTGACACTTGTTACTTGGGGGAAGAGACCAACCGCCACCTGCCTACACCCTCCTTTCAGGCAGCTGTAGAGAGCAATAAGGTCCCCCCTGAGTGTCCCTTTCTCCAGGCTGAGCAACCCCAGTTCCCTCAGCTGCTCCTCAGGAGACTTGTGCTCCAGACCCTTCACCAGCTTCGCTGCCCTTCTCTGGACACGCTCCAGCACCTCCATGTCCCTCCTGCAGTGAGGGGCCCAGAACTGAACACGGGATTTGAGGTGGGGCCTCACCAGTGCCGAGCACAGGGGGTGCATGAACCAGCCAGGAAAGGCGCCTTTGCTGGACCTGCTGTTTGTGAACAGAGAAGGACTTGTGGGTGATTAATAGTTGGAGGCCATCTTGGGCATAGTGATCGTGAAATGATAGAGTTTTTGATTCTCAGAGAAGTAAGGAGGGGGTTCAGCAGAACCGCTACCTTGGACTTCTGGAGGGCAGACTTTGGCACAAGAGCATGGCACGGCTGGCAGCCCGGCACCTGGGTGGCAGCGTGTTCCCACTGCGGCTCTGCCTGGGTGGGTGCAGAGCTCAGAGAGGCCATGGCTTCCTGTTGGTGGATAACATTGCTCCCTGGTCAAACTGGAAGGACTTCAGTGCTGTTCCTGCACATCCTTACATTCAAACTGCCAGCACTGCGGCCTGGTCGCTTGCACTCCCTACAGGCATCTTTTATATGTGGGGGGGCTTGGCTGCCATTGCTCCTGGCCCTGCCCAGGTCCTGCCAGCTGCTGTGGCACGAGCGGTGGCTCCCGGCGCCTCTCTTGGCTCCCCTGAGGTTCCCCTGGTTCAGAAAACCTTGCTGTGCACGGTGCTGGAGCACTCTGCTGCCAGTCATGCCAGCACTAGAGCCACTCGCCTGGGGCTTTGGAATCACTGCGTTGTTATAAGTCTGTTATAAGGTGGGATGCTTTTCCAAAATTTGTTCACAAGGCTTTTTGCAAACTTCCCCTCTGCCAGCTTACCTTTGTGAGTCATGGTACCCAGTGGCTGAGGGGTATGTGAGATTTGCAAGTGCTTATTGCAGAATTTCCCCTGAAGCTCAAAACATATTTTGTGTTTTTTCTGGCCACACCCTGGGAGCAGCCACCAAACAAGGCTGTAAGAACTTGGGGCAGGGACATCTTTCTCTGGGTGTATTGATTCAGGAGCTGGTACAACAAGGTTTTCAAGCCTAATTTAATAATTGCTTGCTACTAATACTTACCACCTGTGCAGTAATAACTATGTAGGATAGCTTTAACAATTGGTTGGTCCGAAAGGTGTTGTTAATGCCCGGCATCCTGTTTACTCAGGGTTTCTACCCGGCAGTGCTGCAGAGCTCCCTGGCCACGTGGCCTGCAGATGCATGCTGCCTAGTCTTGCAGCTGGGGAGAAGCAATGTTGGAGCCTCCATCCCCTGCCGACAGCAAAAGTTGGCTGCTGGAGCGGGCTGGACCAGACATGGTGGCAGCCAGCTATTCCCAGCTCCACGGTGGTGCCACGGTTCCAAACCACTAAAATTAAATGTTGGTCTGACTGAATTGCTTACACCAGAAATGCTAAATTACAGTGTAAAGCAAACCTCCAGAAGACTTGAATTGCCTAGAGGATAATTTTACTGTGTCTCTGGCATCGTGTGCATGCTTCCACCATGGTTGTCCCAATGAGACATCCCTCTCGGTTTTTGTTTGATTGAAAAGTACATGCAACCACAAAATAAAATAAATATGCACATGCTTAGATACTATACAGAAATTCTGGCATTTAATCTGGGCACGTGTGTTAACATATTTGCATATACACAGCCCCTATATGCAGCAATGTGTGACTGCTGTAAGTTGCCCCCAGAATTTTGGGGTTGTCTAATTGAAGTTACAACTGAATTTTGGATTCCTGTTTGTGAAGCCCTATTGCACATACCAGGTGTTACTGGCTTTAATGCCTCCTTGGTACATGGGTCTTCAAAAGTCAGAGGCAGGTGCTCTCAGCCCAAACTGCACCCACTGGAAAGTGTTCCTGAGCCAAGAACATCTGGTAAACCTGCAGATTATGGCTCTGTCCTCATACAAACACGAGCAGAAGTATTAATCTGTTTTAGCAAAACAGGCTAAGTAAGATAGGTAAGAAACTGGGAAAAATTCTGGAGTGCATGATTTATTTTGATGCCAGGATAGGAGTAAAGCACATCTTATTACTGGTAACCATTAGCCTTTAAGAGCCTCTGTTGTGGCTTTTCCACATACACTCCTAGACTACAAATTAGGAGCTTGCTTTCAGTGATGCTCAAGTGTCTTCTGTAAAATATTTACTCCAAGTTCGATCAGCTATAAGCAACTGGAAGGTATTAACACAGCATTTGTAGCATTGACCAAACACTCCAGTCCAGAAAAGAGCTTAAAGCTTGTGCCACTGAGCTGTGATCTCTGGCCAGCAAGATAAAAAGGTTTTTTACTTTTGTTGAGCCAAATAGCAGCTGAGCAGCCTCCGAGCTGGGGATGTGACACTAATGCTGCTGCTGTGCCCAGTTGCTTCCCCCCTGCCTGCAGCCCCTGCGAACCTTCATGCATCTCCCTGCCAGGCAAGGGTCACCTGGGAGTGCCCTGGGAAAGAGCTTTGTGGAGAGTGGGGAAAGAAGTGAAAAGAGTTAACCTGGCTAATTGTTCACAAGCTCTTCTGGCAGTTTAACACTGGCTCCCAGTGTTCATACAAGGTGGGATGAGAGCAATGAAAGCCTTATGATTAAGAGCCAGTTCCTCACCTGCTGTAAATACCTGAACTAGTCTCCTGGTTTTCACTGCTCCTTTGTTTCCAGTTACGAAAAAAACAGTCCCTCATTATGGCTGCTCAGCATAGCTGCCATAAATGCAGCTTTATTAACCTTCAGCATCATTTACAAATAGGAAACAAAAGAAACAAATTGCCTGTTCTTAAAGGAGAGAAGCACAGACTAAAAATAGAGAGGGGTGTGAAGGTACCGGTTGCGTCCTGGGAAATTAAGCTGAAGGTGGTGTAGAGGGATTCCTGCACTGGTGCAAGTCTGGCATATTAGACTGACATGAAGGAAATGCTCAGCTTGGCACAGTCCAGGCCCAGCGAGATGCCACCCTTGTGCTACTGCTGGGTCTGGCTGGGAGACATTCAGCCACATGCCGTGGGGTGGAGGTGTAAGTGGCAGCTAGCACTGTAGTCAATCATACATCACCCCAGCTCTGCCATGTTGGATAAATATCTTCCTAGGCTTCTGCTAGCATACAAGTGCATAGCTTGTGAAATAAAGACCAAGACAAGCTTAAGCTGATACTTACAAAATGTGATCGGACATATTGTCCTTGGAAAAAGCTGCATTCCGATGGATGTAACTCTAGGTGACCCAATGCAGCACAATAACACTGCTTTTCTGTATTCAAAGAGAAACCCAGAAAGTGTTTGCAAAGCTACAAAAAGCTCTGAGCCCCACAATCCTCAGTATGGCACATGATGATTTAAATATACCCTGTTTAACTGCAATTGCAGATCATAAAGGGATAGCTGCACAGCCCACTGCAGGGACAGCAATATATTCCAGGCAGGAACAAATGTCCCAGAATCTGCCCCCACCAGCCTGGGCACTGCGGGCATATGTTCCACAGGTGGTATTTTCAGCACATCTCCTTCCATGTTGCTTCACATGTTCACCTTTGCAAAACCTCTGATTTGTGCATGAAATAGCCATTTCCTTGAGTGCCATGAGGCAATTGCATTTAATTTTCTAATCTGTGGTTTCAAATGCTTGTTTGCGTGAGGGATCATGTCTGTAGGCAAGGGGACTCAACCATGCAAGCAGAGACAGCTACACATCTGGACTGCAGGATTTAAAAAGCAACAACAAAATAAAAAAGACTCATGAAAAGGCTTCAAATAATAGCATGACCTTTAAGTGGCAACATTACCAATAGAAAACATAAAGGGAAGGAAATGGGCAGTCATTTAATTTGAGTCTATCCTCAAATATAATGTAGTTCATTTAATGTTAATTTTAATTAGTTCACATCTGTTGCAGAGATCCACAGGATTAATTTAACCTGTGAACTTTGGCTGCTTTTCCTGGCAGTCAATTTTTTTCCTTTATGTCAATTACAAAATCCCACCACACTGTAAGGCTACACATCTAATTGCTCCCTTGGGAAAGGAGGAGGGGGAGGATAAGCTATGCAGGACGGGCACTGGTTGCATTGCTTAATGTACAGCTACAACACCTACAGATTCTATGCTGGCAAGAAGGAAACAGCTCCAACATACATGAGACAGAGCATACCCTGAGGTATAATTCATCTTGATATTGGCCCTTGCACAAATTTCTGTAGAAATGAAGATGTGAAAATAATTCCATGAGTACTGGCTGAAATTTAAAAGAGCTTTGGCCACTGGCCTCTGTTCTTTTTTCTCTTGTAAGTTTATGACTGGCTGAAGTCTGCTTTTCACACTTGCTTGTGGTAAGTGAATTTTAAAACTGTGAAACAGTCCACACCAGAAAATTGCACTGGGGGCTCAAATAAACCAGATGAAGATGATTTTTTGAAGCCAGATTAGATTTTTCAAAGCTAATGCTATGCATTGTGATGATTTCATATGGATGTAGTATTGCAGTTTACAGGTATATTAGCAGAATTGAGATCTGGATGCTCTGAGTACTCTTAACATAACTCTCAAATGAAACATGCAGCAATTTAAGCTAACCAGTCACTAATTTCCCTTTCTTTCAAAGAACTCCCTTTACTGTAATAAGACTTCATAAAAATGCACATACACATGCTTGCTTATTTAGTAGCTGGGCCTAAAAGTCTCAAATAGAACCATGAAACTAGACAAGAACAAATATATGATGCTGTTGCACCCATAATGGGCTTCATTATCTCTGCACCCGAGCGCTACATTTGATAGTGCCCTCATTTTTTGAAGTGAGTACCTATGGCAGGCTTACATGGCCATTGAAGGGAAGGCTTTGACATTTAAAAAAATTTCCATTTCTTCCTAGACTGAAATCTAAGCCTCACGGACCCATGGGCTAAATTAATTCCTTAAGCCTTTTGCCCAGTGATAAAACTTATCTGAAGCAGAAAATGGAAATGTACAGTGTGCTTTACAAAGCTGATCAAAGATCCCCCTAGAAAGTGCTGAAGCAATCAGAATGAATGATCTGCTCCCATGGATAGGAAAACTGGATATTTTAATTGCATCAATTATTCACCGCCAGTTATCCGTGAGAAGTCTTTTATGTCTGGGAGATTGAGAAGCCTATCTATGTATGTTAAAATAAGCTGCTTCCTATTATTTTTCTGTGGACACCAAGTTAGCTGTGGTGATGGTTCAAGTACAGAGATGGAGGAGCCTGCCGAAGTTTGGAACTGACGGCTACTGTGTGGCTCCCTCTCTACTAAAACTCAAAAGAAATGTGGTAGGAAACTGCTCCTTACTGAGATGACTTTTTTAAAAAAGGAAAAGTTGACAATCTCCTGAAGAAGACAAGCATGTACTGTATTTTAATGTAGTAATACATTACTATTGAGCAGAAGATAACACACAGAGGATGCTAACACAAGCCATTTATTTTCGTTATTTTTCCAGTAGGGTACAAAACATCTTTGTCACTGACCAATCCATCATTGTTTTCACATCCATTTCTATCCACATACAGCGTGTTTTGGGGGACTTCTGCTTTCCTGTGTTTTTGTCAAACTGCTCATCGCTGCTGAGGTAGAGCAGTGCCCACCTGGTTAACAGGAAGGGAGCTCGACCCTCCTTAGTGTGTCTCCACCCTGTGAGGACCCCTGTCTGTCTCACCTTGCACAGGCTTTGGGCTCCTTAAAGCCAGGTATACCATTTGTGCTGCTGGCTGGCTTTAAACAGCTCAGCAGGGGGGTTTAAAGCCCAGGCTATTGTATTTGTGATGCCCCTTACAGATTTGAGGTTGAATCTCTTCTCAGTTAACATTAATGGTCTTGCATGGGTTGACCTGAGGACAGAATACGACCTGGGAAACTTCTGACTGTGGTGCATGAAAGGGTGAATGCGGGTGTTGATAAATCAGCCAGCTTGCTGACACTGTTGGAACTTGAGATATTTCTGTGACATCTGGGAATGGTCCCTGCTTGACAGATTCTGTGCCTGGCAGGGATCATCATCATCATTTCAGGTGGAGCAGATACCTACAGCATATCCTGCCTTGTGAAACAGCCTGTACAGACCTGGAGTCTCTAGAAATGGCAAGATGTCCTTTTCCCAAGCTGTTTCCTGAACCAGCCTGTGTTTTCTGTGATGCTGCTGTGGGCCAGTTGTGGGTGGCATGAGCAGCAGTTAGCATGTGTAACCCATGGCCGAACCCCAAATCCCCTGGAGATGGCAGTTACCACAGAGTGATTTAAGACTCCTTAAACAGAGTAGAAAGAGATCAGGAAAAGCAAAGGAAAGTCTATTTGCAAAGCTGAAGAAAGGCATCGTACAGCTGGGGAAACAGCTGAGAGGTGACTGGAGACATTGCCAGATGTAGACACAGGACTAGTGAAGTGATAAAAAGTCCCAAGAACAGAGGAGCTCTGAACCTGCAAACACTTAGGAGCTTGTGACCGCTTGGACACAAAGATATTTGTAGAGGAATGAAGGCAGTGGGTAGATTGGCATTGATAACATGCAGCGGTGGCCTTGCTACGAAGGCAGTGGGTTGATTGACATGGATGATGTGCAGCTGTAGCTCGTTCCTGCAAAGTGGTTAAATAGCTCTGAGGAGCGCAGGGGAAAGGAGTCTCTGGATGAAGGAGGAGCTGGGAGATGGAAAGGCCTGATGTAGCAGAGATGAGGAGCAGTGTGGTCTGGCCTCGAGAGGATGGAGAAACAGCATGGACAGGATACTGATACCACGGTAAAGCGCTTTTGCTGCTTGCTAGTTTTGCCTGTGTGATAATTGGTGTCCCATGTAAGGCTAGCTGATTTGGACTCAAATTGCAGCAGATGTCAGTCTTTCCAGGTGGACCTGGCCAAGGGATGTCCCACCAACACAGTGAGGCAATCTGGGGAGAGGGACTGTGTACCACAGTGCTGCCTTGCTGCTGCCTGTGGTCACTAAAAGTTCTCTGCAAAACTACAGGACTTTGCTATTGCTTCCTTCAGAAATGTATCACTTTAGGAAGATTGCTGTTACCTATTTGATAGGTGTCCTATGCTGAAGTGATACACATTTCTCTGTGTTTTTTATGGCATTAGAGATGAATTTTAATGGGGTGGGGTTTTTTGATGGAAAGCTACAGCTGGACTCAATGATCTTAGAGGTCTCTTCCAACCTAAATGATCCTATGATCCTATAATGAAGTGGCAAAAATCTGCATTGACAAATGGATCCATTGTGAATTATTTTTTGTTGCATTTTTTTAATGGAAAAATGAATTGCAGGAAAAAGCCTGAATTTCAAGAAAGCATAAAATTATCCCACTTGTGTGAGCTACCCACTCCCTTGGGGTGGGTGCGCTGCTGAGCCATCAGTCGTGCTCTGCTTTGTGCTCCTCTGTAAGGTGCTTGACAGAAAATGCATTGGAGAAAAGCTGTGTGGCACATGGCAGGAATTTTTGGCTACTCAGCTACCTGCCCCCATAGCATCTCTCCAGGCAGCCCTGGGTAGCTCTGTACTTGGGGAAAAGGCATTTTGCAGCTTCCTTTCCAAACTCCCTCCAGTTGAGACACAATGCACTCGCTGCTTTTGGGACACTTTCCCTGGGTTGTTTTGAAATGCCAGAGGTACAGGGAATTTCCTCTGCTCCTCTGCTGCAGTCCCTTGCACACAGTGTTTGGGGGTCTTGTGTGGCCAGGAATTGCCTCAGCAACTTGTTTTCCCTTGCTTAAGCCCAAGAAGTGTCTGCCCCTGCCTCCAAAAACCCAGCAGGATCATGGGGTCTCCTAAAAACTAGGAGTGTGACCAACAAAACTTCTATTTAATATAGCTGCAGAGGACACCCCTGGCACCAGCAACCTCAGAGGCAGTGGAAAGACCCTGAGGGGAAAGCCTCAGGCATTCCTCGGGGCTGTGCTTGATGCCATCCCTCACACTCCTCTCCAACATGGACTGGAAAGCTGTACACCTCCCTGCTCCATTGAGCTGAAGCTCTGATGGGAGCCTGGTAACACTTTAACCGGCACCCCAGCAGCTCTAAGAAGAGACTTTTCCCAAATTGCAGGGGAAGGAGAGCTGTGCCGTTGACAGAGGTGCCTAAAGGTGTGAATTTAGGTAAGGATGTGTGTTTGGTGATGGCATGGCATATACTGCTGCTTGGACTGCCATGCTATTACCTTTCCTTTTGCCTTTCCACCCACTGACTTTCCCAGAGCAGTGAATCAAGGAAGAGCAAAGCTTGTAGGTGTGGCTTCAGACCCTGAAGGCATGATAGAAAAAATTCCAGAGGTTCTTTTAAAAAGGAAAAACAAGGAGAAGATGAAGAGAGGTGAGAAGAGAAGGGGGGAAAAAAATCATAGGTTTTAAAGCCAACTGTTTAAACTTGTGTGGCCTGTTTCCTGGAACCATTGCGTGCCAGGTGTTAGCAGTAACACTTCTGGATCCCACTAGCAGGAGTGGAAATGGCAGCCAGGGAAAGTGTATGCTAAATCTCATAGTCGGCAAGCGGGGAGGAGGCAGAACATGCATTATAATTTATTGGAACCTAAAAAATAACACCTACAAGACACTTCTAAAATTAGGCAATTTCTATCTTTTAAAACTTAAAACACAGCTATCTGAATGTCATTAGTAGTAAGCCCATAGGCTCTTCCATTCTTTAGATGTAAAAAGAAACCCTTGCTGAAAAAATACCATATCTGTATTATATGGAGATGGTTAAAGAAATTCTAGAACAAGTCTCCAGATGCCATCATGTCATTGTATCAATTATTTAAGGTCCTTCTAATATGCCTTGCTTGTTAGCATTTTACACCTTATGATAAAAATGGAAGTATCTTTCAATTTGTTTATGATCTTCTAGATCAAACCCAGGCAGATCCCTCTCAGCTTAATGGCCAGGAAGTGCCCCGGACTCAAGCCCATGCTCCTGTGCACATTTACTCATCAGGAAGGAGGAAACAGTTGCCTTTGACAATCTCATTAATTAGGTCTTAGGCAAACAATCCTTATTGTGGTGCCTTGGCAAGCACTGTGTGTTGTCTGAGCCATTGCGTGCTTGCAGGAAGAACTGAAAAAATGGATTGATCTGAACTTCGTGTCTGTTCGTGGGTTTCCCAATGATCTGGTTAGCGTGTCTGAAGTTGCTGCTCTTCCCCTAAGCTGCAGGAACTGGCTGCCCTTGCTCCAGCTGCTGGCTGAAGGGCTTACCTAAACCACAGGTGCTATGTTCCCCCAGGCTCTGCTGCCCAGCTGCCACCTGGATCCTCATCTAAAACTGAGACTTCTGCTGGCACAGAAAGCCCTGGCAGTCTGCTGGCTCCTGGATTTTATGTGCTGGAGAAATTGACCTGTTTCCTAAGGATTAACTGGTAAATAAAAACTGTGTTTGGCTGCGCCATCAAAGTTAGAGACATGTTAGCCAAAGTGACAGATGACAGCGACCTGTTGCAACAGCCACCCAAATGGGATTCCTGAGTGCATGTCTCTTCTTCCTCTCTGAGACATTGGGAGTGATCTCTTATGTGAGCCTTTGCAAAGAATCAAAAAATGGGAACATGTTCTCCTTAGCGCTACCAGCTCCAAGAAACCCCTTGAGAAGGGTGTTACAGCTCTGTATTGGTATGGAGCAGACATGGTCCTAGTAACAGCCTCCCTCAGAGGCAGAGAGATATTTGTGCTGTCAACTTGAGCAAGCCTTGATTCTGCCACTTCCTAGCACTCGCACTACTTAATTTAGAATCTCAAAGTTTTAAAAGCTTTAAAATATGCCTGGTAATGGAGCCGCAGCCACATCTCCTGCTGTCCTGAGCTGGTCTGGCTCCATCAGAGCCAAGGAGGCTGTACCAGCTGGCAGCAGCTCAGAGACAGAGGACAGCCTCGGGGCAGGCTCGTGCAGTTTCTGTCTGCAGAGCAGTATTAAAGCCCATGGCCCACCTCAGAGAAATGCAGGAAGGGTGATTTCTTGAGATCCCGTCAGTGATGACCCATTCTTCTCTATTTATGCTCTAGTGTTGATCACTTTACAAAGCAGAACCATGGAGAGTTGGTACAAACGTTACTGTACAGGGATGTGGGCTGCAGCTGAATTTAAAATTAATGTAGGGCTTAAATTCTCTGTATTCCCCCATAACACCTGGAGATCCTTCCATGGGCTTTGTTACCAGGGTCTGGTGCAGGAGGACCTTAAAGGGGCAACCAGGTTCACCATAAAGTGCAGCCCATATACTTCCTCACACTGCACATGGGCACCAGCACCTTTAGCTTTCCTTTATTTGGGAATGTTATGGCTATTATTGCTAACATATCCCTTGAAAGTACACTTCCAAACAAAGATGGCTAATTTTCAACATGTAGTTATATGCTCTCATCATTCACAACAGAAACCTTCCTCTGGTAAGACTGAGCAGGTTGAAACTATCTCAGCTTTGCAACTGTGATGCCAGGGAAAGCAGGGACCCCATGGTCTCTTTGAGCCTGGGGCAGATGCCTGTTCTCTATGACTAATAGTAATAGCTCATAATAATAGTGGTGGCTCCATCATATCCAATCAAATTCATTTTTTTCCTGAAACAACTCATGTAAAGAGATGCCAGAGATGCAGCCTGAGCATTTGCCTGCATTGTGTGCCCTGGGCAGACACATCCTCTCTGGTTCTCCTATTGCCCCTGCAAAGTTTCCAGCACTGCAGCCGGGTGGCTTTTTATGGACAACAGCAAATGTGAGGGAACAAACCCAAGAGGAAGGGCAATGCCTGAAGCTGATGTAAAGACTGAGCTAGGCAGGCAGCAGGACATGCCACCGTGAAATGAACTGGTGAAAATCGGTGGTTCCCAGCCAAGTGAGATGGGGCAGGGAAACAGTTTTACCTCTGGGACCCAGTGGGAGCATCCTGTAGATGTCCCTTGGCATTAGGCCAATGGTTCCTTTATTTTCTCTTATAATGGTCATAACTGGTGCTCTTTTCTCCCCCTTTTCCTGTGTGCAAGTGTTCCTTAAAATGAGACACAATTCTCTGTGGAAGTACTGAAAGTACAGGTGCTAGAAAATGAGAGCTTTACATTAGCAGTCAGTGTCGCCCTCATACAAAAATGACTGTCATCGTTACTTTACCCCATGTAATTACACAGCAAAGCCCCATTTAACATCTCACTACATAACAGCAACTTTCTATTTCAAATCAGGTTAATATAAGAGTTACCCAAGCATTTTAAGAGATAATCGCTGTAATTAAGGTGTTTCTCATGATGGGTTCCTATTGTAATGTGGCAGATGATTCTCTGATAGTCTTGTTGGCAGCATTAGTCACAATTGTTTTCATTAATACTGACACTATTCTCTTGCCACACAAACAGAAAAAGAGATTAATCAAAATATTGTGCTGGTTTCCTGTGCTCTGAGCCCTTCTTTTGGGCTGATGTGCAATTTTTAGCTTTCAGTAGGAATAAATAATAATAATAAAAAAGCAGGTTTTGTAAGATGTGCAAGCAGCTTCATCCATGTTATTTAAAGCAATATTGTGAGAACAAAGGGAGAGAATTATTTTATTGAAAATTGGAAAATAAAACACTGACGAAATTTAAATGTTACTATTTCTAAACATCTCATCTGGTTCCCATTTGGGTGTCAGTGATGTGAGAATGCTGGAGTGTGTTCAGGCTGGGGAGTGAGGTGGGTGTGTAATGTGGGTTCATTACTCTGGGGAAAAAATTGCACAGGCCAAGGGACAGCTGGCACATGAGCAATTTGGGATTGTGAGGCTGGCTCAGGAAATTAGGGGTCTCCAGTGGCAGATCGCTATGGTGATGACTTGGGATGAGCCAGCAGCTTGTTGAGTTTCAAAATGATGGGAGAAAAGATTGTGTTTCTGTACAATCATTTCCAGTGAAACCAATGAGGTTAAACAAGGGATGGATTTGAGTTTAAAAGCCCTAAAAATGTTCATTTTTCATGGGTATCAGTTGTACACAGTCAACTGAAGCTGTCAGAAGCAGCTTCTCCTGAACAAAGTTGTCATGGCAAGTCATCCAGAAAAAAATATGTCAAGTGCCAAAAATGAGAAGGGCCAAGATGAGCAGGGAGCATGACAGGAGTGCAGAGCATGATCTCATACAGCTGCCGGTGAAAAGGGAGGCAAAGGAACAGCTTTTCTCTGAGGAAATTCACACATTGATTTCTAGATCCATCAGTTTGCCAATTAAGCAAAGGAAGAAAACCAACCATAAAGTGGCACATTTGAAAGCACAGTGCATATTGATCGCTACACTTGTGGTAGCTAAATGTCTTTTGGAAATATACCTGTTAAATATGATGATCCAAGTCAGTTAAAATTTATTTCAGTAGATTTGCACATTATGAAGAAATAGAAAGCTGTGAATCCCTTAGTCCTGGTTTTCTAGAGACAAACATTTCATACTGAGGGGAAACAGATTTGGCAAACATTTTCATTCACTTTCTGTGTTCAAGTTATAGTTATAAGATGCAGGGTTCTAAATAATGTGACATCCACAGAATTTTGTTGGCAGAAGATGCACCGATCGAACATATATCTTCAATACATTTACAGCACAGAAGGCTGTGTAAATGTTTTTGGCTTTGCAGGCACAATGTTTTCATATAATTAACACAAAACAGGTATTTATGTGTAACTGTTCAAACGTGAAATAGTTTCTCATGTTTCAGTATGGTAGAGAATCTACACCGCACACTAAAGTACTCTGAATTTGCAAAATGGCCAATAGCTATGTTTTGTCAAAATGTATTGCCAAACTATATATCTATAGCGGCTTAAAGAGATGAAATCACCAGGGCCTGAGACCAAAGAGCCCTATAGATCATTCATTATTGAAGTGAAAATAATAGTTAAAAAAAATAAATCTCTGCAAGCAAGGAACATGTCTTTCTCCATGGGATATCTCAGAATGCCTGCCTCCTGCCATAACATTGACTTTTAGAGGCTAGTCTAGAGGTTTATAAAACTGTGGCTTGCTAATAATTGCTTTGCTGACCTTTGTAACATGGACTCAAATCCCTCTGCATCTCCTGACATTTTGTTTTGCTTATGGGGGACCTGTAGCTCACTGAGGCTGTAGTCCCACTGGGATACAGCTCTCTGCTATGGTCCCTGCAAACAAGACAGTGTGCATGCCTGTTTTCCTGCTCTCTAATCTCTGCTCTGGACACAAAAATTATCCTCACGGGAATGCAAAACTAACTTAAAAAAACCCAACCAACAACATAAACACTCTTCTGAGTTCTTTATATAACCTTTTAATCCACGATCCCCAATTACTTTTGCTAAGGTTTTGTAAAATGCTCTTGTAAACTCACTTACTAAAGGCTGTTTGTTCACTTATGTAAAGCTAATACAACTAGTTCAGTGAACTTGCAGAGAAAGGCTTCAGCAAAATCAGTATTAAAAAATAAAGTCCTAGAAAAGAAGCAAAATGCATTGTGACACATTTGAATGAATCAAATAATTCCTGTTCAGTGTCTGTTGAGTAAAAACTATTGGCTGTAGAGTATGTGAAAAGCATAAGGTTTCAATAAAGTGTGTTGTATAATTCTTGAAATGAGAGCTGTGGTTGTATACGTCTTTTAAAAAAAATGTTTTCATTTTATGTTAAAAGTTACTGTATTTTTGGTGAGGCAGGGCAGGATATTCTTGAATTTATACTTTAATAAGAAAAAGTTATACTGATTTCAATAGGATTAAACAGAGGTGAAACAGAATGGACCTGCCATCACTGAAAAATACAAATGAGCGGACATATGTTGTAGGGGATAGTACAGAAATTGCTCCCATGTCCCAGGTAATAGAAGCTGTAGTTTAAGAAAATAATAATAACAATAAGAATGGCATAAAGACTGAAAGAAAAGAGGGAAATAAGAATATACTTAGAGGCATTATTTAGGCTGGTAAGTCACATCCTATTTGAGGTACGATGAAATGGTAGTTGGTCATGTGCCCCACTAAATTTGTTGCAAGTTGTTCAGGACAGTGTTAAAGCCTGTATGATCAGCAGCGATGCATGGATTTTCTCTGCTGGCTTCCTACCTGTTGCCTTGCATTCCCGACCACAGCTCTTCCCTCAGAGGGACATGAGCATCCATGAGTAAAACTGCATCCCTGATGGCTCGGGGATCTGTGGCTAAGGCCTGATTCCTTGTTTATCGTTTTTCTGAACCATTGCAAAGTTCTGTTATTGTGGTTGTGATTTGTGGTGCTGCCAGGGTGATAAAAAGCAGTTTCACACTTTAAAGCCTTACTTCCGTGCTGGGGTTAAGCGCTTTATTCAGTCATCATCTTGGTTTCTATTTGTGTTGACTGAAGGCAATTTCTGACTAATTTTTATAAAACTGACTATAAAGGGAGGAGTGTTTCATTGTGCTGCCTTGTGCAAAGAACATCACTAGAAAGATGCTTGTCGTGTCAGATCTAGGTCTCTCATCTGCAGGAGACAGAAAAGCTGAAATGTGCAGGAGTTTTGCCAACAAACCTTCCTCCACAGTTTTTGGAAATGAAGAAAAGATTATTTGGACATGATACTGTAGGTGTGGCACTTGCCAAATAGTCAGTCAAAGCCTTTGGAATAGGGAAGTACATGTTACAAATCATGCTGCTGCCATTAGGCTACAGGATTATACTCATGGCCTGGGAACGATGGGAAGCTTTAAATTCAGTAAAGGTTACAAGTATTTACTAACCCTTATGGATTTTTTTTAAAAAAGCATATGTAGGACCTTGGCTCTTACCAGGCTTCTGTCCTTCCAGTTTTCCAGTTTATGGAAAACTTGTATGTTATTTCAGTTTGGGTCAGATGAAAGGTTTCCTCCAGAAATGATGTTACCCTGTGGCTTCATCCTGGAAGTGACATTATTTCCTGAGGTGTGTGGTTTCCCCATGGGAAGGATCTACCATGTTTCATTGCCTGGCAGATTTAAACCCCACAGCTGACAGGCATCACAAAACCTCTCGCCATTTGATTCATTTTACATAAAATGGCTACTATGTATGGTCTGCCAGCCTGTGGCAGATGGCTTTCTGTACATAACACATAAATGCCAATCTTACTGAATTTCTATAACTGCCATTTTTTATTTCTGCACAAATACACTGCCATCCATCCAATTTTTTAAATGCACAGACAAAGCATGACACTCACCAAAGTAATGACTTCACACATATAAGGCGACCATCAGAAACACCTACTAGCTGCACTCTGAGAGCATTGATGGGACTTTTTAAGGAGATGCTTGATTCTAGCCTAGGGGATGAGCAGGGCAGTGTTTCATGGGGGCAGGAGAAGAACCGTAACCCCTTTTCTGAGCAGCTGATGTGCTGGTGGGTAAAGACATTGCTAAGGGGACCCACAAGCGGTGGCATCAGAAAGGGACTGGCAGAGCAGGGAGGCCCTCCGTGCAAATCCCACTCTGCCACGTCTTTGTGCAGCCACTCTCCAGCCTGGTGGCACGGTGCCCCAGCTCCCCCCTGCTCGCACAGCAGCACGGACACACTTCTATGAGGAGGAGCAGGCAAATCTCATGAGGGAAACACAACCATGAGCACTTTCCCGGCTACGGGTTCATTTTAAGCCCAAGACACAAAGCCAATTCAGATTTCTGAATTTTCCCATCCTTGTTCACATCGCAGTGGTTGAGCAGGATCTGACGGAACTTGTCCAGGTCCACCCCGCTAATGCTGGGCTGCAGGCAAAAGAGAAAAACAGTGCTGAGAGAGAAAACAGCTCTGGGTTTCCACAGCCCTGTAAAGCCATGGCTGGGAAATACACCCAAGGAGGGGTCACCAAATGGCCTGACCCCACATCAGCTCGTACACGGTGGAGAAGCAAAGAGAGAATGGGGAAAGGCCCCCCCTGCAAAAACAGAAGGGGCATAGGACTGAGTAACTGTATGGAAATGCAACACAATTTTTGTGCTTGGTCAAGGCCATCAGTATCTGATCCAGATCAAACAAAAGTCCACAGAACGGTGTGCAATAGAGGTTGCTGCACTGCTGGACCCGTGCTTTTATCTGGTTTCCTCTCTCAAACCTGCTACACAAGCAGTGATGTGGCATTTCTGTCAGTGGACTACTATTTTAGAGGCTTGTCAGCAACTTAAAAATACCTTTAGTGGATCAAATGAATCCTAAAGACACATTTTACAGGCTACCCTGCCTCTGTATGCTCTTAATGCTGTACTGCTTCCTCTGCTTCCCACTTCCTCAGGAGGAGACCAAATTGACAGGCATTGTGGTGTCCCAGGACAATGCTGATGAAGGCCCTTAGGGAAAGTACAACCTTCCCTCCTTTGCACACACACGCACAGAGCACGAGTCCAACCTCCTGCCTGCCCTCAGCCTTCTCTGCACACCACGAGGCCAGCGCAGCCATCAGCAGTCTGCTCTCTGCTAAACTGACATGGGAGTGCAGGCATCCCTGTCTCGGGTCACATTGTGTGGAAATGCAACAGCTCCAGCTCACAGCGAGCCAAAGATCAGGTTATATTTGGATCAAAAGTTCTATCTTGGACTGCATCTGGAAACTCAAGGTAATCCAATGCAGATGGACTCTGCTGTCCGTACGAAGCTGGAGTGACAGGCTGGGTACAGTATTGTTGATTAGAGATAGACCTCAAGTAATTTTCAAGTGTAGCCCTGTGGTGAACTAATGAATGATTTGGTCATTCTGGTGAGGACCGCATCCGCAGTGAAAACAGAAGAAGGACTGTCTGACAACTGATCCACATCAACACAGGTCGCGATGTTGAATTTAATTCGTAGTACGAGCTAGAGTGGACCTTGCTTAAATACAGTTGCTGCTTGAAGCTGTATTAATTTGTCAGGCAGAATTTCTGTGACATGGTGGAATGCTCTACCGTGTACATGCTGGGACTGTGACATTCATTTCTGCTGCTGATCAAAGTGAAATTTGACTCCATGGTCTTACTAGCCTCTCTATTTACATAACTTTTCCGAAACAAGCACCTTCCTCTCAGAAATACAGGGTATCAGCAAATAGGAAGAGCCATGAAACTACCTTGACCAGTTCCATCATGTCTTTGACAAACCCATCCACTTCTGGGCCTTCAAGTGCTCCTGTTTTACTCTGAAAGATGGAATAAACATCAAAACGTTCCAGTGAGTAAAAACACTACAATGTTTTGCAGTACGTCGGTAGGTCCATGCAGTCACTGACCTTTCTAGCATAAAGATCATAGAATCATAGAATGGTTTGGGTTGGAAGGGACCTTAAAGATCATCTAGTTCCATAGGCCAGGTTGCTCAAAGCCACATCCAACCTGGCCTTTAACTCTTCCAGGAACAGGGCATCCACGGCTTCTCCATGCAGCCTGTGCCAGTGCCTCACCACAGTGAATAATTTCTTCCAAATATCAAATATCTAAGATCCCTTCCTTTTCCCCATACCATGATCTCATGCTCAAATGGGAGCAACACCTCCCACCAGTTTGTGAGGCTTGCTGGTCACCACCCTGAGGGAGCGCTGTGACTGTCAGAAGTGGAACTGAATTGCTGATTTCCAACAGGCAGTTAGGTGGTCATATCTGTCCTGGTCCAGACTCCCTAAATAGCCCTTGGTTCAGTACTGGAAGAGGGTTTATTTTTCAAGGTGGCAGTGATGCATGTTCCGAACTGCCAGGAACTGTGAGAGCTAAAGCCACCATCTCCTTTACATCCCTCGCGTCTCCTGCAGGAAGATGCTGCTAATGCAGCAGCACTGGCTGTGGCAATGGAGAAAGTCAAACTGGCTCCCTCACTGCGAGATCTCTGAGCATTGCTCCCCTCTCTCCCCACCTCAACCCCCAGCCTGATGCCTGAGCCCCTCTGGCCCATGGGCTTGGGCACAGCTGCAGCTCCTGAGTGACTGCCACAGCACCCGGCAGGAGGAAGAAGTCTGAGCAGCATATGCTAAAGACTGCAAGGGAACAGCCTCTGGGACTCACAACATCGTAGTGTGCAAAGATCTTCTCAAAATCTCTCCTCCTTTCTTCTGTGCTGCAAGCCTGCAGAGAGGGAAAGCAAATGAAAAATTAAAAAAACCCCAAACAACTCATGTTTGGGCCCATGGTATCTTAGTTGAGAGAGGTGGAATTGACGCATCAAAAAATAGCAGTACTTACATCCATTTTAAATTGAAGAAGGAAATTTTCCTGAAGTGCCAGAATCCTGAATGGAGAGATTTAAATTACTATATTTCTGCTTTATCACCTGCACACAAACTATTCTGAACTCTTCTGGTTCATAAAGCGAAGGGATTTTAGATTATAGGCCTTCATAAAAAAAAATTGCCTGTGGGTTATTTATGGAGGGCTGTTACAGGAGCACATGCCCTCCTCCCTGTCTGATGGGGAACGGCAGGTGCCCTTTGGCTCTCTGCAGACGTGTTCCTTAGTGCCATTGCTTCTCCCAGAGTATTTCTGGTGGTCCAGCGCAATGGAGGTTGTCAGCCTCTGAAGCAAGAACCACCAGACAATCATTCCTCGTGACTGGATCGCTGTGCTGCGTGAAAGGAAAGAGTAATTTATCGCTCTCTTTTGGAGGGAGAATTGGTGGCTGTAAAAGTGAAGGACAAACTCATACTGGGTATGCATTGGGACTGGGTAAATTCCTCTCCTTTCCCCTCCCAAAGCCCCCCACAGCACTGATAAAACCTTTTGTCATCCAGCTGCTCTGCTAACCCCCAGGTTTAAAAACCTGTGACACTGGGTATGCTGAGCTGTGTCTGCTCACGGAGAGGTTTGGTGTGTGAGAAATGTGCTTAGACCAGGGGGGAACCTCAGTTGGAACTGTATTTAAGAGGAAAATGCAACAGCAACCCCCTTTAGATATTCTCCATTCTGCCTCTGTTTCTCTTCATATATTCAGTGGTCAAAGAGGACTGCTACATGCACTGCAGGTATTTTTCCTGCATTGTGGCATTTGTTGTGATCCCAAGCAGAAAGTAACAGTGGCGAACCTGCACCTCTCTCCTCTCAACCCCCCAACTGGTATTTTAAGACTGTACCTGCACGTTTAAAGTCCCGTCCAGCCATTGCACACACAGTTACAGACAGAGGCACACTCTCTATTCACATGCAGCGAAAATCATACAAAAGCCTCTGAGGTATCAAGGACAGAAAAGAGACAGAGGCCCATGACTGAGTCCCCAGCTTCAATCACAAGTGTCTTCACCTTGTCTTTCCAAATCCTTCCTTACTGCCATTGGCAAACTCCTTTGTAGTAGCACTCTTATTCCTCAAACTAGCAGCAAAAATTCTTTGTGATCCCTGCTGTGCACAATGATGTGAAATAAAGGTACATCTGTGATGCTGCTGAAGGGGATCACCATTCTTCTTTTCGAGAAACAGTGCCACTGGCCGCTTCACCGCCTCATGAGGAGCATCACAGAGGTAGCATGGATCATGCCAGGTGTGTTGGTGATGCACAAACAGGTCCTGATATTGCTCACTGTCACCAGCTCTAGGGTCTCGGACTATTGGGATGGGGACCATGCATCTGAGACCTGGGATGCCTCCATCAGAGTACCTGATTTAATGTGACAGGAGGTAGGATTCAAATGCATGTCCCCAGAGGGAGATCATCACCCTGCCTGGATCTGCCATCGTGAGCTGAAAAAGCCCACTGATACTACTAGAGCCTACCTTGCCAGGTCATTCAGGTCCAGCCGTCCATCTTTGTTTTTGTCAAAGATTTTCATCTAAAAATCAAGAAGACAGAGATAAAATGGATAGGCCCCCCGAGGAAAACATACATACGAAACAATACACATTTTGGTCTGCCCAGTGCCTTTACCTCTGCTTGCTTGCTTGGAGTGCTTGCCCAAGCCCCAGGTGGCATGGTGTCCTCTGCTAGCACCAAGTGCAAGTGTGGCACAAGAGGATAGCAAAGCCTTCCTGCTTCCTGACAGCCACAGCCCAAGCAACCAAACCTGGCACTTCTCCCTTCCTACCTTACACAGAGATAAAGACAGAGCTACAGCAAACACCTTAAGAAACTAAAACTGGCCTTGCTATGGCCCCTGAAAAAAATGCTGGAAAAAAGAGGGGGAACTCATGAATGCTTCCATCCTGACTCCATCCTTATCTTTGACTGTTGCTGTGGCTACCGAGCAGCTGAGGTGCAAATGTCACCTTCAGATAGGCACTCAGGTCAGGGTTTTATGCCACTAAAGCTCAGCTCAAAGCCTGCTGTCTGAAAGTGCCAAGACTGGGAAGGAGGTTCAGGCTGCAAATGTCTAGAAGTTAACCTGTGTGAATACAAAACTTATCCTTTCCTTAACATTACCTTTTCCTTAACATGATCTTTTTGATGAGTCACCACCAGAAATTATTTATTTATTTATTTATTGTATTTGCTACTGTGTTTCTCTGCAAGGCACAAAAAAAAGCGTCTGTTACAGGGAAAGAGGGGGAGATGTTTAATGGGTTACAAACCTCAGTAACTCATGGCTCAAAGTTCTAGAAAAAACATATTCCATATTGTAGGGGGGTGGGTGGGTGAAGATGAGTATTTTAGTAAGACAGATTGACATTTTTTGTCAGATAGTCAGGAAGGGAATATGCGTTAATCTTACCTTCATAAATCACATTTGCTTATTTAGTAGTTATAAGTAACCAGGCTACTACAAATCTCTGGTGCAATCACACACCTGCTGGAGAAGGCCCATAGCAGTCCCCTTCTCAGGAGGCTTAGACAGAGAGGACCACCTGCTCTGACGGAGCCTGAACACATGGGAGCCAGCAGCAGATCTTGAGCACTTCCTAGCAGTGAAACCAGGGCAGAGCCTGACACTGGCATGAGGAGAGGTAGTATCTGGAGAGCTGCATTCTCAGGGAGACCTTGCCTATTCTGTCCATGCTGCCTCCTCCGTGCCCCTTGCTCAAGGGCAGGGAGCTGTGCTGAGGACAGTGAGTTCATGGTAACCATTTATTGCACCAGGTTTAGATTAAGATTCTGCAAGAGGGTTTTATTCCATTAATTACTCCGAGTGTTTTACACTACTGAAGTTTGGATGGGGGCTCACTTTCCCTCCCACTGAAAGACAGTATAAAACTCCTATGAATGATTGAAGGTCCATATTGATATCTTTGGGAAAATGACATCCTGAGAGCTATGTGGATGTTCAGTGGCACACAGAAGGCCACTTTCCCATTTCACTGGCCCAACATGTGTTTCGTGCAGAGCTACTAAATGACAGAAGAAAGACTTCTAAATCTTCCTTCACTCTAGAAATGGAGATAGGAATAAAGCTGCTGAGCCATCCTGAGGACTTATCTCAGGCTGCATCAGTCCAAGTTGTGCCTTTTCAGCTTGTCTAACTTTTTCCATCCTGCCTTCTGCCCCATCGGTTATCCCACTGCAGTACCAGCCTCTCCTCTGGTCTCTGCTGGGGCCACTACGAGGCAAGGCTGGAGGAAGGGATGGGACAGAAGCTGCCTTTACTGGTGCCACCGAGGGGAGTCATGCCTTTGCAATGACAGCCTCCCACTGACATCAGAGATGCCAACCTGAGCTTTCAGTCTTTGGCTGACAAGGGAGTTATTCTGCAGGCAATAGAAAATGGTTAATGTTCCTTCTAGAAATAAATCATCCCAGGCAAGATTTTAAAAGCCTCTCTCCAAATGGGATGCCAGTGCCTAAGCTGGTTCTGTTTGCTGTGTAAGGAGAGGAAGATAACCCTACTAGTTCAGTTTTGCTGACTCTCCACCACAGGTGGCTTTGCAACATCCACCTTACACTATTACTCTGAAAAATACTCCATAAAGGAAGCTTATGGAAACAACCCCTATTTAGCCAGTTTGAGAAAGTACCGGCATTGGGTGGCGGGAATATCACAGTCCCTAGGCTCTACAGTAACTTAAGCTCTTTTGAAAATGTTGCTCTAATTCCCTCTGTTTAGGCCACCAAGGAGCATTAGTTACCCACAGGGTCTGTAGGAAGCTACCACAAAGCGGCGTGTCTGGTGTGGTGGTGGGGGACAGTATTTGGTGGGAAGCACGGGGTGAAGCTCTCAGGGACTCTGCTGCCTGGGGCAGGCCAGCTCCAGCTGAAGGCACTCATTTCTTCTTCACGAATAAATAAATAGCTCTTCCACAGAATAAATAAATAAGCACCCTGGCACAGCTGTTCCTGTCTTGGGACTTTGGGTGTCCTGCCTGCCCTGCATCTGCTGTACTTTGTGGGTGCAGCAAGTTTTCTTGGTTTCAGGAGTCACAAAACCCCTGGAGGCTGAACAGATTTGTGCTCCCTTAATGAAACAGGCTAGATTAGAGGTGGAGTTTAGAGGTAAACATCTTTCTGCTTCCTTCCCGATTTCCTGAGCCAGTGGTTTTCAAATCTATCCATTTCTGAACCCTTTACAATATTCCAGCAGTAGTGCAGAGTCCATTAAAACACACTTAACTGTGGAGACAATACTTTCCTTAGTGGAACACTTAATGAAAAGCAACATTTCCAGACAATTTGCTTTGTTTGCACCCTATCTTCAAGCTTAATGTTAAACCTTCAGGAGCTGACCATGTCTTCTTATAGCTAACCAGCTCCCCTCTCTGACCTCCTTCACTCAGCTCTGCTTTTGCAGTACCAAGAAAGTTTCAAATTGTTTGGCCTTTTTCTGCAAGAAGTATCCTGAATACAATTTTCAAATATATGCAAAATTGTGATTGTTCGTATCAGTTAACAGAGAGAAAATAAAAATCTGGCTGGAAGAGCTAGGCCAAGCTAATTCTTGTCCAGTGGCTTCCACATGAAAGATGGAAAACATGTAGGGAAGATGGACTAGTGTTCACTGAATTAGTTCAGATACCACAGCTAATAAGATAGACCTAATCCTGTTATCTGGACAGCTGGAGCTCATGCATACCCACTACCTGGCAGTCTTGGGCTGCATTACTTAGGAAAAGCCTGGGGAAATGTTTTCTAATTAAACTTTCAATTTTCAAGCATATGAGCTTTTGATCTGATCTGCTAATTTTGTATGTAAGGACACAAAGAATGACAGAGGGTACCCACTCCACGTGATGAAGCATACATTATGGGAGAAGCAGATATTTGAAATTATTATGACATTGTTTCTAATTTAAACTTTTGCCTTTACACACCATCTTGATATATTGAACTTGATGGATTTTCAGTTTATACTCTTGAAAGGTATATTTATGTTGCCAGGCTGCTATGAAACATCTTAATGTGGTCAAGGACAAGGTCTGGCATGCTTAAATAGCACTTCGTTTTACTAAAAGCTTTGTTTCATCTAGCAGTATGCTTTATAAAATGATGCATTTATTTTACTGTCAAGCTGCCCTGTGTTTTAAAGTGTTTGCACAAATTAATTCACTGACATTTTAATGGCAATGCACTAGGGAAGTCTTAGTTCTGTTTGTTTGAACGTAGTCCATGGACTCCGAGGCAGAGCACAAGTAAGAGCTGGGTTTGCAAAATAAGAGTTGTTACCTCTTGGGTTTCTAAGTGAAAAATCAAAACTGCTATTGGCTTTGAATTCAGCAAAGGAAATAGTTCTGCTTTCCCAGTCTGGTGTTGTAAAGAAGGTCACTGAAACACCACAATATGACACACACACACACACACACGTGTACTTTGGAGAGCAATATAATGCTACAAATCTGAATTATTTTCCATGACAGAGATAATAAAAGAAGTAAACAACTAAAATAAATAGTTCTGTGATCAGTGGACTCACTAAAGCCTGCTTTTAAACCTTCTCTGATTCTGGGTCTGTGTGTATACTAAAGCATTTTATCCCTCAGGCAGAACAAGGAAAGAGTCGGCTCATGCCTAACCCCCTGCTCTCACAAATATATACATTGGGGGTATCTATACCTAACAGCTGTAACTGTTGCTTGTAACCGTAATTGGCCAGCGAGTACAAAAGTTATTGAGGGTATATGTATATGAAGACAGGCACGTGCCCTAGCTGCAGGACTGCCTATTGGCTTCTTTCCTTAAGGAAGGATGGGGGCACAAAGGCTTTTGCAGAGTGGTAGGAGGGCCCAGTGGCCAGCAGGTTGCCCTCAGGACAAAAGATCAGTGCTCTGCCTGGCCAGATAGCCTGTGTAATCCAGACAAGTTGTTTAGGGCAGGATTTCTGAGTGTTTTGGTTCCTATCAGCTAGGGTTTTCAAAAGCCTGCAGGCTCCTGAGTTCTGTTGGTTTTCATCTTAAATGGGTTTGAGCTTAAATGGGATTTTCTGCTTCCCCTGGTTTATGCCATAGCAAGTGTGGTGCAAAACTGGAGGTGACAGCACCAATGGGATTAAGTCTAGAAGGGACACAGGAGGCAGATTTCCCTCCATTGTGCTCATCAGCTGTGTGGGTCCTCTCTTTTTACACACAGCAAAGCAACAAGAGGAATTACACCCACTCAAAGCCGGGAGGGAGCTCTCTGGGGATGGAGGGGGTTGCCATCGTGGTGGCTGAGGTTAGGAGATGTGATGGTTGTAGTGCCAGTGCATCACTGCAGTCTCTTGGGCGTCACGGCATCCTTACAGAGCCACCTGGGAGGGAGGCCAGCATGGACCACTACCAGGAGAAGGGATGCTCCTTTAGGCAACCAGTCTTTTAGGCTATATTCCACTCTTACTGTATTTCTAGAGCTTTGGGAAGTTTTCTCAGTGTGTTAAAACACATAATGAACTCTGTTTAGACTTTTTTCAATACAATAAACATTTGTCTTTCCATTATTACACCATTTCTTTGGTGGTCTTAAAAGACTTCATTAACACAGACAAGGTAGCCTGGCCAGTAAGGCGTTAGGGGGTTAAATCACTTGGATTTTCTGTACTCTGACTTTTACTTCCCTATGTAAGTACACTGGCATTGGCACTGAGCACAGACAGACAGGCTTTCACAGCCAAAGTGACCACACTGAGCCCTGACCATTGTCCTCACACAGGGGACAGATAGCAGCCACAAAAGGACCAGAAATCCCGGCAATGTACAGTAGAGGTACATACTCATACTCATGGAGACAGACCATCTTCAGGGAGAAGTCAAGCTGTTTCTAAGAAGATGAGGAGCCCTCAGCTAGTCAGCAGCAGGTTCCTGTGCTCAGGGCATGCAGCTCGGTCCCCAGGAGAACCTTTGCAGGTAAGCACAGCAAAACCCTGGCATCGTTGCAGCCTGGACAATTTCTATATTGACTTCTCTGGGGTTAAGATTTAATCTTCAGCCATCTCCATCTACAGACTTTCAGATGCTGTAGTTCAGGACCAATGCTTGTTGAATTATTAGTCGCTGCACTTCCATTATTGCCCCTCTGGGATTTTAGCTTGTGGTGGGCAAAGATAACATGCTGACTTGGGGAATTTATCCTTTACATTTTGCTAAAATATAATAATGCTTAGATTAAAGGACTTTTTTACACTCAGTCTGACATTATCAACATAAGGCAATGCAAAAAGTGAATGTCAGTGTTGCGTGTGTGCTGTTGCAGCAGTATGTGTAACTTAATTTGCTGAAGGTTGCCCCAGTAATGAGGCGTACTGTGCATGTGGCTTGTAGACATTGGGACTACAAACCAGAAGTACTTGCTACTGTCTGGGAAGCTAGGAACTATCAGTGTTTCTACGAACAAGGCGGTAACATATGCCAAGACACAAAAGCTGAGTGAGAATTTGTTCTTAGGGAAGAAAAAAGGATGAATACTTAATTTATTATATCTATATATTTAATACTTAAATCTAGTTCATATTCCCGCATTTACAATATTCTGCTTAGGTACGCAGCTGTGTGCATGCACAGCTATGGAAGCTGTCACTCATGACAAAATGCTGTCAAATGCACATGAGAGCTGGGTATTCATGGGTTGAAACTTCACCAGGACCCAGAAGCCTAGTAACAGCTTGACTCTGGGGGGTGTGGGGAGGGATTGGGAAAGGTTGTTAGTACTACTGTCATCTTCCACAACCTCCTTCTCATCACAAAGCAGCAAGGGAGCAAATTTTCATTTCTCCAGCTTGTGTAACTCCAGGAAGGTAGAATATTGTCACCATGCTCTTAAAAACCTCTTTTAGCTATGCTCGCCCTGACTGCTGGAGCACGCACTGCAGGACCCCCGGGCACCTTCTCATGGCCAGAGAGGCTCAGAGCAATACAAGACTTTGCTTCGGCCTCTGAGCACCTGCTGCCTGCCAACAGCCCATGGGAAGGTGACCAGCCTAGGGTTTCAAGGATTCAGAACTGCACATGAGTATGTATCTTGTCATGCAAGTGGGTGCACGTGAATAAGTATTAATACACACCTAATGACTATTAATACAAACATATATATGCCTAGTCATGAAAACTAACAAGAACTGTGCCTGAAAAGGGACTTCCTCAGCACAGCGTTGCTACTTTAATTCCCCCATGAAGAGTCTTGAGAATTCAAATGTTCTTCTTTCGTGGCTTTCTCCAGTGGCTTTAGTGCTCTTTAAGATTTGAGTTAGCAGGGGCTTGTGCAATGCCAATGCATTCACTATTTTCTTTCCAGGGGTTTGTTCCTTGTTCATCAAATCCCCAATCTATATCGGTGTTCTCTGAAGAGAGGACATCAAGGTCACAAGGAAACAGAAGAGCCTCTTAAGAAACCTGATAAAGTGATGTTCCTTTCTGGAGACAACCAATATCTTCCAAAAGAAATACTTTCTCCCTCTTCCCAGCTTTTTTTAAATGTGATGTAAGATCATTCACAGCAGCATAAGTAAGTGGCAAGTATTTAGCATGGCCTTGTTGATATAGTATCTGTTTACACCTCTCACAAGCTAAAGCTGCAAATACCAAGCACAGAATCATAAATTACCTTTTTTTTTTTT
Organism: Falco rusticolus; assembly: GCF_015220075.1. Taxonomy (NCBI): domain Eukaryota; kingdom Metazoa; phylum Chordata; class Aves; order Falconiformes; family Falconidae; genus Falco; species Falco rusticolus. Next base: position 69,831,843 of record NC_051189.1, on the reverse strand, counting down.
TTTCTCATTTCTAGGCTAGCTTCTTTAAAATGACAGTTTCTGTCTTTCCCCCTTTATCCCTCTCTCCAGAAGGCTCTAGGGTCCACTCAGCGTATCAGTAGCTGCTTAAGATGTGTGCAGCTGGCCATGGATGTACAGAAAAAAGGGCACAGATCTGTAAATTCCTGTGAAGACAGATGGGTCTACAGCTCCTTGGGACACAGCTTATTTCAACTGAATGTTATTAAAGTGGCACTTGAAAGTTCTGAATTGGATAGATGGGCCACTGTGAGAGACCCTGTAGCTGTATGCAGCAGAAAGAAGTCCTTGCCCTGAAGGCTTTGTGTCCTAAACAGATGAAAGGGCAGGAGCAAAGTAATAGGGGAGAGAAACATAAGTATTTCCAATCTGCGGTAAAGGAATTGGAGCTGCTGGTTGCTAAAGATACAACAGAGTCTGTGAAAGCCTTAGGAATGAAACGTAAGGGCCACTGTCCCCCTGTTTTCCCAGACAGTGGTGATGGTGGCAGAGTCCCATCAGGACTCTGCACTTCAGCAGCTCCCACTCCACGTGGAAAGCAGAGAGAGAAAGCAAAGAACTATCGTTGTCCTGGGCCTTGACACCATACCTTCGCTCTTGGCTCCTTGAGTCACTTCTACTTTTTTCCAAGCACTGCACATATAAGACTGAATCTTTCTTCCCTCCTTGCAGTTTTGCTCTCCTGCTTCAGATAAGTTCCCACACAATCACTTCGTGCAGCATATGTGCTACTGTAGAGATGCTGTCCATGTGGATACTTTGCCGTAATGTACAGAATTCATATCCTCTGTTTTACTACAGTAAGAATACGTGCACTGTAATTTCACACCCTGCCTTAGCTCTTAGGATCAGGTGCACTGATAAACATCCTTGGTCTTGTTTCAGATAGCAAAGAATCACAAGGAAAAAAAAAATCTGCTGTATCCTCATTTTCTAATAACGATTAATATTCCTGATTTTTTTGGTACTGCAGCTTTGCAAACTTTTGTCCTCATAAGCCAGATTTGCATTTCTGATCATTGATTTCCCCAGATATACAAAGCATCCCTTTTCCCAGATCAAATCTTATCCTGTAACCTAGAGACTAAACTGCCTCTCCAAAGATACAAAGCCAATCTATAAAAAAACATGGGAATAGAAACCAGACCTCCTGGCCATCAGCCCCAGGCTGCATGGATATCTAGCTGTGTTGGGGCTGTGGAAATTGCAGATCTTTCTTGGGAAATTATGGGAAAGGGAAAGGAATTGGAGGAAATGAACTGGCCAATGTCTACAAGCTTCAGGTCACCTATTCCCCAGCACCTGATCAGAGATTAGCCACTGGGGATGGAAACCTTAATGGAGCAGCATAAAAGATATTTGCTACCTGCAAATGCTACCAGAAAGGGGTTTGTCCTAGCTGTAGCTTCTGGGGTTTTATTGTTTTCAGACTCTGCTAGCTGAAAAATAATTTCTGCAGCTTTCATTCCTCTCCCTTCACTGTCCTATAACTATGGGAAAAAAACAACCAAAACCCACACTCTTCTGTAATGGTACAGTTTTTCACAAAGTATTACATTTCTAGGCATCGATGCATCATGCATACATAACATGGCATTGCAAAATACGCGGGCAGTTCCTTGTTTGCCTGCATACCAAGCTGGTTTTTAGGTATGAACACAGATGTGCCAAGAATCAAGGCAGTTCCATCTGAAAATCATTTAGAAAATTGCAATGGTAGGTGTCTGCTAGTGGAACTCAAATGATACCCTTGCAAATTGCATCAGAAATTAACTTCTTTTTTTTTTCTTGTTTTTAGATGGCTAGATATAATAAGTTGCTCTGAAATCCAGGTGACTGATACTAAACGTACACCAAACATTATGTTGCTGATTGCAGTATAAAAACTATATTGTGATAAAGCAGGAGAAGAATTGAAGCTTTCAGTCTCCCAGTCTTTCAGGGAAGCAGCAGGGAGCCAGCAAGGTTTGCTGGGCTTTGCAGAGCAGACGAGATGGATACCTGCGTGTCTTGGGAGCAAAAAGATTCGCTAGGAGGGAGGGAGGGAAGGAGCTGGAGATCTGGCTGAGTCTGAATGTACCCTGAAGAAGGATGCACTGCACCTATTTTTTAAAGGGATTTAGAGCTCAGCTTGCTTTGGCATAAAGTTGAACTGTTTTCTCATAGGAAACAGTTCAACTCAAAGCAAAAATATGTGAAATGCTGTTCACAGCTGATGGCCAGTGCAGTGCAAAGAAACAGCACTAGCGTGTGCTAACCTTCTACAAGAATCTCTTGGAGAAGATACACCTCTGAAGAGGGCATTTATAGCCCTATAGACATTGACCCTTAAGGTGGTTTTTAGGTAGTGCTATAATCTAAACAGTATCAACACTATCTTTTCTTACCATGGTATCAGTATATTCTTCCAGCTTTTCTTCAGCAACCATCTTGTTATGCTGCAAAAAGAGATCTCGCAGGAAATCCTGTAGTAAGGAAAGAGACAAATTTTACTCTTTAGAGTAAATTCAAGAAATAACAGTATGAAATTCAATCCAAATTCAGTAGGGTTACATTAATCTAATTTCACATTCCTGATTAGTACTAGTGTATTCAATGTCACATAAAGTTCACTTTTTTTTTGTTGTTGAAAAATATTTTTTCAAATAAATTAGAAAATAACCAAATTTCCCCAAAACAGGCATACTGGAACGACTCATAATTAACTCACAAAATAAGCAAAAGATAACATAAGTCCTGCAGTATTTGCTAGATCTCAAATCAAAATATTTGCCATTCAGCAAAACACTTAAGCATCCTCTGTCTCATTGGGGCACAGGCTGGAGCCGCACATTGAGACGTCAGTGCAGGGTCTGCAGCCCAGGGATGGGCTTCTGTGCCTGGCTGGCTCAAAGTGTTTGAGTTATGGCTTCTGAACAGGCTTCTGCCTCAATAACCTGAGCTTTAAAAAAACAAATCAGTGTTCAGAAAATCTGCATGCTCAGGAAGGGGTTGTGAGGAAATCCCAGTAACAAAACACAATGGCACTGGCTCTGTTTAGATGGGAGAGGTACATGTGCAAAGCCAAGGTGATGCAGCACTCAGGGGGCTCCTTGGGTCGTTGGGGGTCACCAAGATAAGTGGGGTCATGGGACGAGGCAAGGAGGAAGCGTGACAGCAAGGGCAACAACAGGGCATCCTCCCTCCTGGCAGGATCCCTGCAGGCGTGTCAGAAGGATGGAGGGTCCTCGGTCCTTAAACTCACCGTGAACAACCTAGAAATGCCATTTGTCAACCCCACAAAAAAGCAGCAAGTTGGTAAAGCCTATGGAAAGGCTCTCATTGACACCAGCGAGCTGCATACCAAGCCCAAAGAGACTTGTTAGAATAACTTACTTTGAGCTCGCCAGCTGAAATAAATCCACTGCTATCAGCATCGTAACTGCGCCAGATCTGAAGGGGGATAGATTGATATGACAACATGAATATTGCAGTTAATCACCTGCTTGGGTGATAGATTTTAAAGATTCATATCAGGACTTCCATAATAAGCAAGCTGTTGCATTATCTAGTATTTTATTAATTGTAGATGAAATAAAATAAACTTTCCCCACAATACCATTTACTCTCACTTGGGTGCTGTACATGTGACATGCTGCTATCACGTTTTTAATGCAAACACTGTCTAAAAAAGGAAGAAAAGACTAAGAAACCACTCTGCATTTCTTACCTAATTTGTACATGCAGCTTCTTTTATTGCCCTGAGTAAAAGTCAAGGCCATACACAACTGGCCATTGATCTGCAGAAGCCCCCAGTTTGGATGTGAAATAAAAGTAACTGCAAGCAACCTTGGGAAAAAATGAAATTCTGTGCTGGGCTAATTAGAGGCAGAGACTGGAGGGAGGATTGGGCAAGGTTAAGGAAACCTTATGGGCTTATGCTCCTCAGCTGGCCCAATTTACAGAGATTTCCACTCCATCCCTGCCAGGCTAATGCTTCAGGATAAAATGGTGTTTGAAACATGCCTGGTCTGCTCTCTTGGTCTATGCTGTGCTGCAGATGAGGCTCTGCAGCTTTGGCTAGAGCTGCCAACAGGGTTGAATTTATCAGCGGGTAGGTACTCCCGTAAGGTTTTGTCTCTGGTAGCATGACTGATAGGTGGCTGAGAGCATTTGTGAAGTTTAATAAACTCCCTGGGTGCCCTTAGACCAGTCCTAGCTACCACATCTCTGCTTTGCTGGTGTAAATAACATACAACATTCCCTACCTGAAAAGGTCAGAATGTGGGTTGCTTCCTCAATACCCATGTGTTTCCTATGCTATGTTCTATGAAGGATGGAAGTGTAGGTATTGAAGAAGCTGTTGGCATGCAAGGGGAAGAGGCAAGGTGGAGATACAGACCCGCATGAATTCCACACTGTTGTCCAAGGGAGTTTCCTGTCGGAAAAGCAGCAGAAAGTTCTCATCATCCGGCAAGATTATATTTGCAAGCTGGGAAAAAAAACCACATTAAAAAACCACCCAAACCAAACCCAAACCATGAAAGTAAAGAAAAGCAAAACCCTTGGGTGGCTGCTGACCTAGTATGGGAAATACAAGCTTGGCATGTTGTTGCCCTGGAAATAAACCCCAGACTGAGACATCTGGCTAATGTAATGATCCATGACTCCCCTAGTCCCCACACAGGTTCTGTCTTCCTTATCTCCCAAGTCAGCTGTAGGCCCTAGTCATGGGATGGTTTGGGTTGGAAGTGACCTTTAAAGGTCATCCAGTCCAACCCCCCTGCAATGAGCAGGGACGTCTTCAGCTAGATCAGGTTGCTCAGAGCTTTGTCCCACCTGATCTTGAATGCATCTGCCACCTCTGGGCAACCCGTTCCAGTGTCTCACCACTGTTAGTAAAAGATTTCTTCCTTATACCTTCTGAATCTACCCTCCTTTCACTTAAAGCCGTTACTCCTTGTCCTATTGCTACAGGCCCTATAAAAAGTCTGTCCTAATTCTCTGTCCCTCAGTAAAAGAAATCCTGAGCTGGGGTTGGGGAGACGTACCTCTTGAATTTGCAAGCGTCTGTCTGTGGTGACATCGTAGGCAGACATGAACTGCTCCTTCAGCCTCTGAACTTTCTCTTCTGTGATGGTGTTCTGCCATGGGGAAAACAACACACACACACTAAGGGCACTAGGAAGTCTCCTGGAGGAAATCTCTCCTCACTCACAGATAACCACCAGGATCATTGCATCCTTACAGCTGGGGGTAATGCTACTAAAAGACCACAAACACACCACCGCAGATGAATTTTTGGAAAGAAGTCCTATGCATAGTTTTGTAGCCGCTAAGCTCTCAGTTGGAAGACCGAAAGTATTTCAGTGACACCTGCTTCTTTAGCCAGCTGTTCCCTGGGGCTGGGAACCACTGGGGTTTGGTTTTGCTTGAATGTCTGTTACAGTGGTTTCCATGCTGCTCATTTTCAATTTGTGCTTTTCAGGAATGTGTCCTTATCCTTGAACTACATCTCTGTAGCTCATTAGATCATCAGCCTTGAAAGGTGTTGGAGTCAGACTGTTGCTCATTTTTGCCTGTCAGCTGGTTCAAGCCCGAGCATCAAGCCTTGTCAGTGTTTCTGGGTTAATAGCATAGAATTTCAAGCAATTCACATCTGCATCTGCTCAACCCCATAATCAATTTATGCATAGTGTGTTTTCAGGACTTGTCAGGTTATATGCTTTGATAGGCATTGCTGTGACAGGTGAAATACAATGCTTAGGTTCATCAGGCATTATTTCTTTTCCTTAGCAGTAACAGTTAGGCTATCGGGGCTGACTGGGCTACACAAAGAACAATTTCCCCAGCCTGCAGAAATGCTTCTGGTCAGATGAGCTTTGTGGCTGGGCTGGGAAGCTCACCTAGTTAATCTGGCCCAAGCATTTAATGCAGTCCAACATTACCTTCCATATCTGCACTGAGCAGGTCCTGGCTCCTCTCCCAGTCCTGTGGGAGATGGCCCTCTCTGGGAGGGGAGGGAGGGAGGACAATAACCCAGACTGGCTCTTGGCATGACTTCGTAGCACTTTTCAGGAGATAATAAATTAAGTTCTCCCCAACCCCTGAGGAAAAGCCCTTCAAAGGTTTTATCATCTCTACATCCAGGTGGACTTAGGACTACAGCTGTGTCTTCCTGGGTCTCTTAACCCAGTTTTCCATCCTATTGCAGGCCCATCAGGTTACACAATCCCTTTCTTGATACTGTGACACAAGACCATGAGAGACTTTCTCAAATTTACTCTGTGTACAGCTCAGTGCAGCCTGCCTGGCTGTTCAGCAGCTAAGCAAATATAGACCCCACTCCCAGGAAAGGGCACTGTTGCCCTGTCCAGGCAGAGTGAAGAGCGGGTGTGCACACTCTGCGTGATGCCCTGCATATAGCACATCCAGGCCTCAGGTAATTCACTGCCTTATGTGCTCCTTTAAGGCTGTGATTCTGCAAAGCACAAACTGGAGGAGCAGTTGTGCTGTTCTGCAAAAAGTTGCATGGAGCAGAAGAAGATGTTTCCGTAAGGTTTGTCATCTCTGAGCAGAGTAATAGGGCCAGGCTGCACACGCAGCAGCTGCAGCTCACGTTCTCGCTTTGGATGGGTATTTGAAACAACCACACTGGGAACTGAACAGGCCTCACACCCCAAAACAAAAAAAACAAACAAAAAAACCCCAAAACACCCCAAAACAAAAATGTTGGCCGTACCCACATTCAGCAGTAGCCAAGTGACGATAGCAATTTCCAGCTGCTCTCAAGCAGTACTGCTATAGAGCCTTTGCCACAATCAGTGACAGAGATGTAGAGACACCCTAGGATGTCACAGATGAGGTAAGCAAAAAGAGAATGAGAGTTCTTCAGCTTAGGCTCGTTAAGCTAAGGTCTACCTTTGCACCCACTTTGTCACCACCTTTCCCCATAGGTTTAGATGTGACTGGTATTTCCCAAAGCCTTAATTTGCTGCTAGTAATAACAGAAAAAAAATATCTATAGGTGGATGGATAGGCAGATAGTATGAGCGATCATCTGTGATATAATTTAATTTGTCTTCACTTTAGTTCAGAGCACTCAGAGCTCATGAGCGCTTAGCTGCACAAAGTCATTATGGACTGACAGAATTCTTTAATAGCACTGTCAGTGCAGAGGATCCTACGCTGAAATCATGGGAGAAAGAGTTAGTGGGCTTTGATTTATACCTGCCAAGTCAAGGTAACCAAGAGGGATTTCTGCTTAAAACAAGTGAAACTCTTTCATCTCTCCACTGCCTAGAGTAACACAGGACTAGGATGTGACAGATGATGAAAAGTTTGGGAATCTGGCAATGGGAATGACAGGATAGGGGCACCCACATGAATCTTTGTACAGCAGGTGGGGTGCATCCCCTGGGGCGCATCCTTGGGGTTCCACACTGAGGGCTGGCAGCTCCCAGGGGATGAAACACCCAGCAGTGATCTCACAGGGATGTGTCTGAGGTTGTGGTCCACCTCCTGGGGCCTGCCGTTGGCCCTGAGCAGCTCCCAGGACATGGTTGCAGGATACTGTAGCTCCGTGGTGGTGGCCAGCAAGCCCTGCAGGCTGTGTGGGTGCCCACACCACTGCCCAGGCAGTGCTCGCTGCTGGCCCCCCAGGTGCGGGCATCAGGGACGCAGCACACCACTGAACATGTACATGCAGTTTTCTTTCCCCTCGGCATTACCACTCGCCCTTGTTCTATTTAATTGCTTTCTGACAGCACCTTGACACTTTAAGACACCTCCCAGGAGTTAGGCAAACCTATCAGTGGCTGATTTCAATAGGCTTGCAAAGTACTCTGAAATTACCCTCCTCCGTGCCCAGTAGGATAAGTTATTTCTGAAACGATAATCATAGCTGATATTTGAAAAATGCGCTGTGGAGTTCAGACTAGTCATTTGTTAAGAAAGCTTATTGCTCAACTTCTTGTCAGCTATTAACCACCACTTCATTGAGCTTTGTGTGGCAGGAACATTGTTATCTGCATAAAAAAAGGACTGCCTCCTTTTTTTTTTTTTCCTTTTAACGGATTTAAATCATGGGGTACATCAAGTAAATACCTGAAATACTTAAAATATTTACATAGCTCAAACAGCTTTTAGTCCAAGGGGTTACACTACAGTGGATTTTTCAAATTGGACAATCTCTCTCTGTTCATGAATATTCTACTTATAGAACACAAGTGGTAATGGATTTACTAAATCCCAACCCTTACTGCCAGAGAGTAAAAGATACTGCACAAACTGGCTTTCCCAGGTGCGTGCTCAAGGCAAAATTATTTGTATATTACAGATTTTTACACTGAGAATGATACACTTTGGTTTATGACCATTAGGTTTCAAAGGTGACCTTTATATTTACCAAAAAAACCCCCAAACCAATCCCAGAAGGTTAAAAAAAAAAACAAACCAACAACAAAATATTCAACTAGGCCATGCCACTTGCGAGCAGAAACCAAGGTTAGGAGAGCTGGTCTCCAAGATCAACCTACTGGTGATGTAGGCTCTGATTGCCTTTCCATTCCAAAAACATTTAAAAGGTTGGAAAAAAACCTTGCATGTAATTTGCATAATTTGTTCCCCTTGTCCAGGGCAATGAACTGCAGACTCCTGCTCTATTTGCTGACTCTGTGATCTGATTGTGGAGGTCTGCAGCCTGTGGTGGGGCAGCCTGGGCAGGCTGCGCAACAGAGCCAGGACAGTGGGGCAGATGGCTGGAGTTGCCAATCCTTTGCTGAAGGCTTAGGAAGTGAGTACAGTTCTCTGGCTTGTTTAGATTTTGTTTGACTGTGGTTTTGCCTCCAGACCAGGGCTGTGGCATTGCTACAGCAAGGCAGAGACACTGGGAAGCTTGTGAGTGGCTCAGCAGGAGCTTCACGCCTAGACAAGAGCACGCTCCAGAAACAGACGGAGAAAAGTATGTGGGCAAAAGTACTGTCTAAGCAATATTCCAGGATTTATGGAGCCAAGGAAGGATTTTACTAGCCAAACATTGTCCCTGGTATTATTTTTACGGGTGCAATGTCTTGGGAGCCCTAGGAAGGCTTCAGGAGGGCGGAACCCCAGTTGGGACTCCAAGCTCTGCTCAGAAGAAAGGAGATGGACAGAGACAAATAACAAGCAAAGCCAGTCAGCAGGGAAATAAAGAGAGACAATATGGGGACTATTAAAGTTTTTTAAAGCCATGCAGCTATAGCAACCAATTGCAGTCATGTAAATATATTAAGCAATTTTTTTTTTCTTCAGTTGTATTGGTGGTTTGTACAGATGAGATTCAGGTATCCCTAAAGGGGACCAAAAAACTATTCACAGGTAAGAAATTACACTTGAGGCAGTTTCTGCAGGCATGGCCCGGCCAGGGATCCAGCAACCAGCCAGCAGTGTGAGCAGGCATCTCCCACCCGGCACAGGGGCCAGGGCCAAGCTGGGATGCCAGGGCAGTGAAGGGCTGCCCAGGGCCACCAGTCAGGCTGGGGGTACAGGGGCTCCCCTGCTGCCTCGGCCACCCTGCAATGAGGTTGCTGAGAGGATGCCAAAGGTAAAACCTTGGCAGCTCACTGGTCAAGAGGACTGATTTTTTATTCTCTGCCTTTGGGTTCCTACAAATATTTCTTTGCCTCCCAGATCGGGGCAAATCCTGTGACAGAGGGAGAAAGACCAGGAGCAGGAAAGCAAGAAGGGAAGATCTCCAGGCAGGTGCACACAGGGACATAAGGCATTTACACGGAGACACAGGTGCTGCACCAAGTGCTATGGCCACCAGCTTCCCCAGGAAGTTTGCTTTTCCTTCCTCCCTTTTAATTATTAACTCTGTTCAGCTACAGATTGCAACAAGCAGGAAAACCTAGAAGCCAAACACACTCTGCTTTCAAATGCCTTGGGCTCACGCTTCACTTATTCAAGCATTATGAATTACAGGGGGAGAAATAAAAAAACCCACAAAACACCACCTTTCTGCTCTGGAAAGCAACTTGTTCTGGTTTTGGCTGGGGCAGAGTTAATTTTACTCTTGGTAGCTGGTGTGGGGCTGTGTTTTGGATTTGTGCTGAAAATGGTGTTGATAATTCAGGGATGTTTTAGTTACTGCTAAGCAGTGCTCACACAGAGCCAAGCCCTTTTCTGCTACCCACCCACTCCACCAGCGAGAAGGCTGGGGGGGGGGGCACAAGGAGCTGGGAGGGGACACAGCCAAGACAGCTGACTCCAACCAAAGGGATATCCCATATCAATGGCTTTGCAGCAGGAAAGCTGAACGCAGCTTTTTTTAATCAGAGCTAATGCTGTCTTGACTGTGTTGCCTGTCTCGAGCAGCAGATCCCTCCCTCGATTCAAAGGTTTGCAAAGCTTTCTCAAGTGCTCACTGCTTGGGCTAAAAGTTTGCAGACTTGCTGGCAGCTAGATAAAATTTCCCTTTTGTGAACATTTAAGTGAATGCTGTTGCATCCTTCCCAGTAGCTGTCTGTACAGGGAGGCTTTTCTTGTCATTCCTTGTTTTCCCTGCTGTATGCACCTCCTGAGTTTCTGGAGGAGACTTTAATCAAGAGGTAATAGCCCAAATTGACAGAGGAGCACAATTTCCCCTGACTTGCTGCCTAATTAAGGCAGAAACAGCTATAGACATGCTCATGTTTAGCATCAGTGAACACTGTAATAAAGAGATTCCCCTGCCACAGTCTGGGAAACATACCTGAACTAGGACCTGCCTCCAGTTTTGCTCAGGGTTGGGCTGAGAAAGGGTGCAGTCACTGGGACAGCAAGTGCTTGGCCAGAAAGGGTCCTGCAGCAGAGGTATCCTGATACTTATTTAAGGGAAGAAAACTCCAACCCTCTGCTAATTTCCATGAAATATAATCTTCATTGGACTATAACAATGATGGGAGCTAGCCTGGAACAGCAAGATGCTTTAACCCCTTTTCAGGTCGCTTCATATGAGTTGTAAAGCTTCAGTTGCCCTGGTCGCTCGACAGGTCAGATGCTGTGTGGTTCCCAAGAGGCACTGCATGTTCTCACTGTCCAGTCAAGGAAGAAATACTCTACTACGTACCATGAGGAGAAGACCACGTAATTTTTGTCCTCGTAAAAGCACACAGTTTCAAATACTTCTGTGGCTTTGAACATACATTTCTCAGGGTTATGGAGTAAATTTCTTACTATGGATGCTCTTCCACAGAGTTTTGCAGAAAAAAGCTTCTACGATTCGAGTTGCCATAAAAAATGAATTTTCTGCTTCCTCCTTTCCATGTCCAGCCTTCATCTTCCCTTTTGTGAAAACCCTTTAGAAGCATTTAGCATCACAAAGGTAATCTGGTTTTTAATACTGTTTGTAAAACAGAAAGGGCATGCTCAAATTTTTTTTAATCTCCACGCATTTAATTTCTTTGTTGTGGTTGGTTATGACTCTTTGGAAACCTGGCGATAATCTCTCTTCCTTGTTAACCCATTCCTTTGATATTGTCACACTCTTTGCCTCATGCCGTCTAATTAAATTTTTGCTCCTTAAGGGATACATGTGCTTGGCAGCAGCTTGCCTTGATGAAAACACAACTATGAGTTATTTGTTTTGGGGGTAAAAAGCGAATGCATGGAGTACTGTGGAGCCCTTCCTACTTGATGAAAGGAGTCACCTCATTTAATTCCTGCTGATCAAGACAGTCTTGTCATAAATTGATTTTTTTTCCTTCTTGATGTAATTTTTGGAAATAAGCCACTAGACTGATAAGGGCATAAAAAGTAAGAAGAAACTGAAATTTAGTGACTACTATAGACTGTTTCTTGAAAAAAAAAAAAAAAAAAAGAGGCTTATCTGAAAATGCTGGCTTGAACATGTTTCTCTTAACATTTCAGCCAAGTTTGATAGAAGGGCAAACTGTGCCAGAGATATCAAGTTCCTACAAGATCTATGAGTATAAATAATGTCTGCCAAGAAGGCTAGTTGGAAAACAAACTCAACAACTACTACCATGCCAAAAGCCACACAGTATACACAGGAGGCCAGCAAAGACCAGATGAGACATCAGTAACATACACTTTGACCTTAGAAGAACTTCTTTGCCAAACATTTCTTCTTTAAATCCCCTAGCATTAAAAAAATTAATCACATGAATGACTTCATTTCATCCATGCAGATATATATCGGATTGCCTGCATTAGTGTGGGATTTCACCCTGCAGCTCCTGGGCCAACTTCTCCTTTGGGCCAATCTTGCTTACTTAACTACAGTGCTATCACTTGAGAATTTGGCCTTGTGCTTTGCTTAGGATTTACTATAATCCTGCATGCTACAATAGATGAGCACTTGTCCTGTCATCCTGCATTGTGTTTTGATGCTTTTTTTAGCTCTCATCAGCACATATGTGCAAAATATTTTTTCACTTAAAAGACACCAGCATCCAACAAAGGCTGTTACAGCCTTCCCTGTGACATCAGGGTTTTGTAGTTAGGCTTTGGACAGGTTCTTTGTTCTGCCCTTTCTGCTAGGCTGAAAGTTTTGTGACATGCCTTTGGGCAATGAAAACACAATGTGTCTGTTTTTTCCCATAGGCATGTTGAGTTTGCATTTAGAAATACTGCCAGGCACTTGCACTGCCCCATCTTAATGCACAGGAACAGGAATAGGGACTGGTTAGGCTAATCAAGGCTGACAAAAGCGAAACCTAAAGAAATAACTGTATTTGACAATAATCAGAATGATAGAATAGTTTGTGTTGGAAGGGACATTAAAGATCATCTAAACCCCCTGCATAGACAAGGACACCTTTCACTAGATCAGGTTGCTCAAAGCCCCATCCAACCTGGCATCCACAGCTTCTCTGGGCAGCCTGTGTGTGTGTCTCATCACACTCGCAGTACAAAATTTCTTCCCTATATCTAATCAGGGTCGACTCAGGGTTTAGATTTCTGTATTAGTCTGGAGGGGGAGGCAAGATGAATGTTTTCTGCTAGCGGTCTTCTTGCTGTTGACCTGCTGGTCACCAGAGACCTGATCTGTGAACCTGGATCTCTTGGGGTAGTAAAATATAGGAGAAGTTTTCTTTGGATGGCTTTGAGGCTGGCTGATATTTTGGCCATTAAACTTTGTTTGAGTGACTAGCTGCTGCATTTCTGGCCATACTAAGTTAAACACATCGTTTGGATAGACAATACATTGTGCAAGGCAGCAATGAAGTGCAAGAGTAGCTGGAGGCTGCTCATTTTCTTTGGAAGTAAAAAGCAATGACAAATCCTTTATGGCTGTTCAGGGTGAGCTCCTGAAGATTAACTCAATCCCTTCCAGTCATAACTATACAGGTGGCCTGGGGGCAGGGGGGCTATAATGAAACTAAAACTTGTCTTGCCTGATCAAATCTACACTTCAAAAATTTTTACATGTGGTCTCTTACATGCTCACAGTTAGGTGAGGGCAACTGACTTTTATCCAAAAGTCTTCTGTCTAATTTTAATATCATTTAAGCAAAGTCAGATATCTTTCCGTGAAAGCTTTGCAAGCACAATGACAATGTGCATTTCCCTCTGTATCTGTCCAGATGTCACTGGTTTTATGGAAACTTTCAGAAATCCAAATTCAAAATTTATAGCCATTCATCTATAAAACTCTTCTTGTCTATTTATTATGGGAATATACATAGAGATTCACTAAAACTAGCAAAGAGCAAGCAAGGAAGATCATAAGTTATCTCTATACAGAAAGGAAGATGTACAGCACTGTAAGAGAGAAAGGCAAGGGCTGTAGTTCCTGTTCCAATAAAATTACTTCTTCAGTGCTGAAAGAAACTGTCTTTTTCACGAAGTTTTCACTTCAGTATAAAAAACCTTTAGAAAATGCATGGAAAAGTGGCCATAAGGTAGAATCAAGAGATTTATGAGTGAGCAGAAGGGAGCACAGGCAGCTCACAGCAGCCACGCGGCAGCAGGTTGGAAGCTGGAGGCTCAAATGGTTAGACAGAAGTCATAGGAGTAATAATGGCATGGTGTGTGGCTGAATTATCCTCAGTTCTGCCTCATACCCCCCAGACAAACCAAACCGCAGAAGCCCCTCCAGCTTATGGGGAATTTATATAAACTTCAGTGTCATAAATCACTGAAGCCTTATAGATATGTTACGTACACCTGGAAATCAAAGGCATTTTCTTAGAAATGCAATAGAAGAGAATAGGATAGGATAGGATAGGATACGATACGATAGGAAAGGATACGATAGGATATGATAGGATACGATAGGATAGACTATTTCAGTTGGAAGGGACCTACAATGATCATATATAGTCCAACTGCCTGATCACTTCAGGGCAGACCAAAGTTAAAGTGTGTTGTTAAGGGCATTGTCCAGATGCCTCCAGCAGTCGCCCACTGTTGGAGGAGGACAGACAGAAAGCAGCATCTGGGATTTGGGTCGGTTTATCGTAGGTCTACCTCTGTTGTAAAGTTTTCCCTTCCCCCCAGAAAAATTCTTGATGGTTCAACAAAAGAAGATGAATTAGCCTCCCTCACTGGATGGTATTTCAAGTTTCCTTCCTCGCTCAGAGCCATCAGGAAGAGCTGTTCCTCTCAGCTTCCTGACAAGCTCCCTTTTACATTGTTTTCCCAGCTGCTCCCATCCCCTGGCATTTAGTGTCAGCTGGGGATGCTGCAGGGTAGCTGGGAAGAAAAACAGAGCTGAAGGACTAGAGTGGTCATTAAGAAAAATAACAGCTTAGAGAGTGCAGGCTGAAAAAATGTAATTATGAAGCCATTCGCTATTCAAGCAGAGACAACTTCCAGTGCTGATAACATTATTTATCACTTGTACAACACTTCAGACATAGTCACTAATTAATCCTTGCAACACATCTGGAAGTTGTGCCAGTGTATTACTGTCTCCCCATTTTACTGTGCAAGGAAACAGAGATGTTAGGAACCCAAAGAAGAAGAAGAAGTAAAGGTCAAAATGAGCACTAAAGCAGAGAGATGCTCGGTCCCAGCTCACTGCTTGTATTACAGAAGACACTTTCTTTCTGTAGGTTGGTGAAAACCAGCTTAAAAAGGATCTGTAGCTATAACCACAAGCCTGTACAACATAAATCACATGAAAAAGAGAAAAGTAGCTCAAAGTTGTTAGGCAAACTCATTGTACAAAGGTAGTAGAGACCTTTTTTTAATCCAGCACTACAGGTGATCCCCATACCTAGCGGAGCAGGGCAGGGGACTCCTCTCACCCTCCCAGAACAAAGCTGCCCCTGGATGTTCTGCCACCAAAGCAGCTCTGCCTGCTGCCTACTGGGTAGGAGACTGCTTCATCCTTACACAGCCATGAGAAATGAAACCAGACTGCTGGCAAAGGGGAACAGGGCAACACATCATCTTATCATTCATGGTAATACTACTTGAGTGGAAATACTGCCCAAAATGGGCAAGAAAACCAGGGGAGAAAACCAAAACCACTGGAGACCGTGTTTGAGCACCCCAGCAGTTAGTGAGCGCTGTCTTCCAGAATTAGCCTATTTCTTCTCTTTAATAGAGAAAGAGGGTGTTGGTTCTTTTTTTTTTTTTTTCAATTTCTCTTAAGTTTTTTCTTTTAAGGGCGAAACCTTGACATCAGAAGCAAAGGAGATGCAAGCTAGAGGAGGGTGATAGGTTAAGCTGGAGTCATCTAAGCAGTGACTTTTGGCCATCAGTGAAACTGTTCTTGACTTCCTGCAGCAGAACAGTTCGTTGCTAGAACACCCTCATTTTGCATGCTCTTGTGTACTGATACCTAGCATGGTGTAACAGTTCAGATCAACGTCAGCAAGACCACAAAAACTGCTGTAACACACCGGGTTTTCAACCCAGCTGGTGCGATGCTGTCTCCAAAATCTTGTCTGAGGGATGTGCAAGGGCAGCTATGGGCTACAGTGGGGCTGGTGGTTTCCTCTTGACCTCTCATCATTAGGAAGCTGCCTGTGAGATCCCTGGCTAAACTGCAGTTTTATCTCCAGCTAGAACTCACTCTAGAAAGCCCCACGTGGAGGTCCCTTGCTTCAGTGACCACTGCAGCATGGAGCGCTGCGGCCTCCTTTTAAGCCTCTCCTCCAACACCTTGTGTTTGCTGCTGCTGCGTTCATTTGAGTGTGCCTTGCACTGGTGTTTCAATATCCCAAGACCAGCAACTCCCAATTTCATCTTTTATTCCTGAGTAAACCATCCTGAACTTTTCCATTTCTCTTCAAATCAGATTTTCTGTGTACCTAGTGATTCTTGCTGCTTCTTGTTGAAACTTTTTACATTTGTTTTAAAGTCTTTTTACATACCTATCTGTTCATGTAACTATACATGCCCTAGAAAGACATTTCTGCAGAAACTTCCATTATTTCAATCCCAATTCACTTGCAAATTAACCAAAAACATGCTTGGAAAGTTATTCACAGTTTCTATATTTTTATTGTAGCCCCAAAGATCCAAGAATCCTAATTGGATGGTAAGTCTAATTCTATTTTACACTTGATACTCACAAATTTATGCCTTTTATCAGCTACCTTTTCCATTTTTGTTAATTACTTTCTGCTTAAAGGAATTGTTTCCTCTCTGGTTTTTGGCACACCTTCTTCTTCCAATTGGAAAATGCTTAGTCCTTTTCTCTTCCTAGTTGGGCACACACTATGTAATAGAATATTAAACCTGTTATCAGAATACACTTTTTACATACTACTGAGCAGCTGACCTGAGTGACAGGATTTCTCTTTCATTGATGGTGACCGTCAAAAGCAACGTAAGACCTGGAGCTGAGGAAACCAGTGCAACTGCTGGTAGGACTGAGATGCAGAGAGTGAGAGAGGGGAAACGCTGCTAGAAGTAGGGATGGAAATCAGGGGAGAAACCCAGAAAAACTTGAGAGCCAGGTCTTGACCTTAGGAGCAACAGGACTGACTCCTGTTTGGCTTCCAGCCATTTGCGGCAATGCAGTTCTATGTCTCCTTCCTAAGTACCATTTAAAATTAATGACAGTTTATTTGTAAAAAATTGACCTTGGAAAGAAACCCATCATATTAACAAAACTAATCAGCACTTGCTTGAATAAATCATTGCCCTCCCCCTCACCTTGCCAGACTGTGTGCCAGTGCTTTCTATTTGTTTCTATTCAATGGCAGTAAATGACTTTCTCTCCATGCTTCCTACCAGCCCCTTCAGCTGGTGCCAACCGCAGCCTCACCATGTTGGCAGCTGCTGGACTGAAACCAACCGACCAAACTTCTCAGGCAATTGCGCTTGTTGTCAGCCGCTTAAACGCCACCATGTTGCCAAGAGAAGAGCTCTTTACCTCTGGGATTTCTAAGGACGCTGGCAACCAGGGAACAGCAAATTGTCATCTCTCCAGGTAATGACCTTTTCGCTTGGACTTGATGCACAACTAACGCGGCGCAGTACTTACTTCTGGTCCCAGTTTCTCCAGGAGATGATGAAAAAAATTGTCAAGCTCCTTCCCTTCTATGTAACCGTTGTCTAAATAAAAGCAAAATATGTTAACGGTCAGGCAGCACTGCCGGAGCTCTGGGGGCCGTGTCACGGGCTGTGCGCAGGGAGCTGAGGTCGGTAGGGGTCTCAGCTGGGGACCCTGCCTGCCCGCCCGGGGGGGTCCTATTCGAGTTGATCGGTTCACATCGGTGTGGGTGCCAGGCAAGGTGATGTGCAGATCCCGGAGGAGTTTTCTTTACAGAAAAGTTTCAGGAAAATAACCCGCAAAGTGGGACCACGAGAGGGAACGGCAGAAGGAACAGGAAGATGATGAAAAGGCAAAAACTCTGGAGTGAAAGGGGGGGTTTTCAGACCTGGTATTAGGGCGGGATGAGGAGGAAGGGGGGTGGGGGGGGCTCTGAAACACCTGCAGGACCATGCGCGACCCCTACGTGACACCCCCCCGGACGGGCACCCTCCGGCCCCAGCTCAGCACCCACCGCGTGGGCACCCTCTGCGCAGCGCCCACCCCGCCGCGGGCCCCCCGCCCCCCGCCGGCCCCACTTGCCGTCGGCGTCGAAGCGCCGCCAGGCGCCCAGGAAGGCGGCGGCGTCCAGGCGCCCCGCGGTGCCGCTCTCCATGGTGCTGCCGGCGGCGCCCGCCCCGCGCAGCCCCGCGCAGCCCCGCGCAGCCCCGCGCAGCCCCGCGCAGCCCCGCGCAGCCCCGCGCAGCCCCGCGCAGGCTCTGCGCGCTGCCGCCGGCGGCCCCGGCTTTGAGGGCGGCGGCCCCGCCCCGGGGGCGGCCCCGCGGGGGCGCGGGAGCGGGGACCCCCCCCGGGCACCGGCACGGCCCCGGGGGCCCGGCCCACCGCCCCGCCGCCCGGCTGCCCGCGCCCCGGGTGCCTCGGGCGGGCCCGGGGCAAGGCCCGTGTCTGAGGGAGGGGGCGCTCGGGCAGGGCGCTGGGCAGGGGGCTCCCAGCCCCCCGGGTGCGCTGGGGAAGCTCCCGACGCGCACGGCCTGCAGCCAGCCGGAGAACCTCCCAAGTCCGGAACGAAGCAGAAGCGCTGGAGGGAAAGGCGAGGCTCAGAGAAGAGGTGGCGGCTGGGGGCAACAACAGCAACAACAGCGAAGTTTGCGGAGCCGTCACCCCCTCCTCCTCGGTTCATGGCACCGCAGCAGCAGCCGGGGCACCTCATCCCCCCAGCCCCCAGCAGGGTTTCCCAGCAGGAATGAAGAGCCACGGCACGAAGGTGGATGGATGTCTACACCCTCTTCCTCCTGTAGTGCTGACCAAAAGAAGAAACCCGGGGCTCAGCGGGCTCAGTGC
This sequence comes from Falco rusticolus, assembly GCF_015220075.1. NCBI lineage: Eukaryota > Metazoa > Chordata > Aves > Falconiformes > Falconidae > Falco > Falco rusticolus. Next base: position 69,813,068 of record NC_051189.1, on the reverse strand, counting down.
TGGCCAAGGCTGGTATTTATACCCATGATGGTCCTGCTTGGCACTACATGTGCTTTGAGTGTCACCTGTATCTTCATCTGCCATGACTTCAGGTGCCTGGACTGGGCTCAGTGTCTGCGTGTGTGCTCCCAGAATCATTTGTGGCAACTTTATTATCTCCTTTGAGATCCCTTACAGGTAGTTTTTCCAGGTTGCTTTTGATTCAATATGTACATTTGGATTTTATGCGAATACTGGTTGTTTTAGAGAGGCTCTCAGAAGCAGAGCAGAAAAGACTTCTAAAAAGCATTTAATGTTTGCCTGAGCAGACTCCTATTTGAACTGAAAAAAAAATAAAAAGCTCTGAAGAACAAAAAGTTGCGTTTTACTCAGGAAATATCAAGTATGCAAATTACATTCTTTCAGAGAGATTACGACAGCTATGTCCAGTTTTTCCAGTGGGCAAAGGAACAGGAGGTGCTATGGAGCTGATGCCTTTAAGCAGAAGTTTGTGAGCAGCTCAGTCCCAGGGTCCCCTGGCCGGCAGCCCAGGGCCACCTTTAGACTCCAGAAAAACGATCACCAGGAAGTCAATGCGGCAGCAAGGCTAAAAGCAGCCCCCAGGTTTCATAAGCATGCCCAGATGGGGGACCCCAGCACAGGAAAGGAGCATCTGTTCAATAGGTAACAACACACAGCAAAGTATAAATGTGTAGGTGACATCTGCACAAGTCCCTTGCTGGCATGACCAGCCACTCCACAGGTTTCTCTTTGACCCTCCTTGCCTCGCTGCCAAAAAGCATTTCTGGCCGCAAGGTGACAGCTCCCACACGGAACCTCCCCTGCAGCCCCTTCTCCCCAGTGCCTCCCACCATGGCAGCGGTGGCCTCGCCTGCCCCACAGGAGCTGCCCAAGCTCCTGAGTGGGATGAGGTCTCTTGGTGCTGCTCCATGGCACGGTGGGGCATGGAGGCCACTTTCTGGCCCCATCTCTCTTCCCTGGGCACAGAGCCCATCTGCCCCAGACAGGGAGCATTCTGATCTAGGTTTTTAGCAAAGAGCTGCCCATCAGTTTCTAGCAGGGTTTGTAACCTGGTCTTGGAAAGCATCACTGTGGCTGAAACCAACATGGGTCCTTGGTAGTATGGTCATGACAACTAGGTTCTTACTAAAAATATTCTTAACAAAACTAACTTAAGAGTAGATACTATGCCTGTTTTGCAAGGGGAAGCAACCTGCATTCAACAGGGACAGAGACAGTGAAGTTTTATAGGAACTGATGCAAAACTCAGGGTGCTGAGAAGAACTTGTCACAGCTGGTTCTCCCCCATGCCCTCACAGGAGGAAGAGCAGGCAAGAAGCATCACCTTATTTAAACTGCTGATTTTTATTTAGGAACTCACACAACCTCTGTGAAACCAGGTTCAGGTTGGAGATTAAAAAAAGACCTTAAAGCTTAATGCTTAAAGCTCACAAAAATTCATTGTTACCTGTGCACGAGAGTGTGGATGATATGTGTCCACCCATCTGAGCATCCCTGTCCTCCCACACACCACCAGTGTCTGCCCCAGCAGAGAAAGGCATTGCTTTCCCACAGCAGCAGAGCATGCTTGTAAACGGGAAGAAAAGCTGCAGAGGTGATGGCTTCCTCACCTGTTTGCACCAGCTATGCATTTGCTCCCCCCCCAAACTCTCCATCAATATACCCTATAGACATAGGGGCCACCCCACAGATACATAGCTTAACTGCTTTGCACCTCCATGCATCGCACAAGATGAATTGAGGGGTCTTAGGGTGGAATTGCACAAATTTAGCTCAAAGTGACTGGAACCAGGTAAGCTGAGAGAAAGCCCAGCCTGTGGTGAGGATGCGGCCATCCCACTGCATGGATAAAATGGGGTTCGACACAGCAAAGCATGAATGAAAAAAACCCAAACCCTCAGCTCAAAGCAGATGGTTTTGCAGGTTTTTTGCAGAGTACTGTAAATTTGAGCAGCACATTGAATTGAGGATCTATTGCTATTAGTTTTAAAGCAACAAATGGTAGATAGCTGCTGTGTGTGCAGCTCACGTACCAAACAAGCAGCTGCTCTGCCTTGCCTTATTTCCTTAAAGGAATAAATAAGAATTAAAGGTAGGCAGTATTTTAAAAAGTAGGGAATGCTTTTGATTAAGGACTTCTTTGGCTCAGGCTTTGCACTGTGTAGTAACGCTTGAGGTAGAAGAACTCAAATCTGTGTTTTGAAAAGCTGAAAAAGGGGGGTGGGGGTGGGGGGAAGACAATTGAATTATTTTGCTTCAAACCATAATAGATTTTTAAAGATACATATTTCAAAAACCACAGCACTGTCCCTTTATTTTTTTTCTTAAGTTCAGAAATGGCTTTAATGTAATAATACTTGTCAGGATGATTTTTTCCATTAAGGCTTTGTGATGGCAGGTCATTAGTTCAGATATTTCTTTTATTGGTTTATTTTCAGATTATGGCAATTAGACATCAAAGAATAAAGAAATACTCTTTATTTTTAATGTGAATCTGAACATGTAAAATAGCTTTGAAAAAGTATAATAATAGCTGTTTTTCTAGAAAACTTGTTTTCTTTTCTCTGTGGTCTGCAAGGCTCCTGAAAAATGCAACCAAAAATTTGGGATACAGCTAAGACAGACTCACTAGGAAGTAGAAATGAACAATTTATTCCTGGTAACTCTGCCCTCCTTTCAGCTCTGGTGGACTTCTGTTGGTGGATACCAGCCCTTGCTTTCCTGCTCAGGGAGCCTCTGACGTGGCTTCTGCACCTTCCCAGCCTCCCCAGCAGGCACTTCCACAGTACACCCCTCACCCTTCCCAAAATCCTGCCTTGAGGAGTCCCACAAAGATGTTCTCGTCTGCAATGAGGAGAAAATACCCTGGATACACCCTGATTTCAGAGGCATTTGGCTCTTAAATGAACGTGCTTTGGTAGGTGCCTTGATGCCAGCAGCATTTGCACGGTCATTATGTGGCCCTGCTGTGGGTCAGGGAGCCCTCCAGCTGGGGGACACCAGCAATGCCGTACTATTTAGCTGATGCCGATAATAAATTAAATAATGGCAATTTTTCCAAAGTACGGAGCATGTGGCCAAGCCCCAGGCTGGGCTAGCTTTGTAGAAAGGCTTAATCAAGGAACTGTAAATGGGAAAACATGCATAGAAGTGCAGATTGCTGATGTGGAAACAGAAAAAGGGTGCAGATGACAAATGCCTTATTCTTTGGGCCAGACTCAAAGTATTGATGTCACATATTTGAGTTTCCATGACCAGAATAGGGAATCAAAAGAATCAGCATCTGGATTTGTGGCGAGACTTTTGTCCCTCACCGTTTCAGAAGGTAATTCCCAATAGATGCAGACATGGGTTTATAATTGGAAATAATTTTCCTCATCAAACAGCTTCAGCTACCCTCAGCTCTGCACTGACCGGAGGCACTGAGGAAGCCAACGCTGGCACCCATCACTGTTTTCTCCAGTACTGACCATGCTGACCATGTGTTTTGCAGGTAGTTTGGGTCCTGCAGAAAGCCCAAGCCCAGATTCTCGGTGTGACCCGTTTTCCCTGGCATCCGATTTGCACCAGTGCAGTGGGAAGCGAGAGTGCCAGATGTGCTGCTGTATGCAGATGGGGCTGCGGAGGGTGGGGATGATGCGCTGCCACCCAGCGAGGGGTCTGTGAGCAAAGGGAAATGCTGGAGAAGCAGATGAAAGACAAACTGAAAGCACAACAAAGTGGAAATAACGGAGTCAGTGAATCCCCCTACCATTTGCCTGGAGATCAAATCAGAGATAAAACACTGCCTGCTGCAGAAAAGAAATAGGCTCTTCTTTTTTTTGACCACACCCTCAGATGGGTACAAGCAGCTTAGCAACAGACCCTGACCCCCACCTTCCAACCTGGATGCCCTCCTCCCTCCCCCCCAGCTCCATCTCTTCCTCTGCTCAGCAAATCCTTCATCCCTGTACCGGGCTGGATCCTGGCTCCATCCTTTCTGGCTCAGCTGGTGCAGGGTGCGGGGGTGCGGGGGTGTGTGGAGGTGTGCTGGCAGTCCAGGTCCCAGTACTGATGGATGCGATGTGACATGAGGACAACCGTCCTGCAGATGTTCCCATTCACAGATTCCCACCAAGGCCAGGTTTTTCCAGCCTTCCCCTTGCAGCTCCCCAGACTGAGAGGCATCAGTCCTCCGTCCTCTGTTTTGGACCAGCAGTGGCGATCCCATGAGTTTATGGGAGTGCAGCCAATCCCTTCCCACCGGGATGCTGCTGGAAGCGAGGGGTCAGGCCTCAGGCCATCAGATGGGATCTAAGAATAGACTTCCCAAAGGAAAAACTGACATTTCCTCCAGCCACACGCTGCTCAATGCTACCCAGCCAGTGGCTGCAGTCTCAGTTACAGTTAATGACTTCCATTATTTCAGTGTTCAGCTGGAATGTAATGTTGTGCAAATAAAGTGGGGGCCATATAACCTCCATGGGGCTCTCCCCTACCCACCACTGGGTCTGACCCACCTAAGCAAACAGGAAGGGAAGGAGGCACCCCTGGAGAGATGCTGAGCAGAGACGACAGAGTTAACTTTACTTCTCCATTCAGTGAAACCAAATTGGATTTGCCAAGCTAGCAGCCCCTCTCCTGTCTTCTCTGGCTGGTATCAATCTAATTAAAACCCTTGTTCTCCCACGCAGCTTTTCTTCTTCTCAGTTCAACTTACTGGAAAAGCAGAAAAAAGCAGGCTCCAAAGCATCAGGGCTGGGGTCGGCTGGCAGAGCTCATCGCAAATTGCCAAAGCAGCATCAGGACAGTGGCACTGGCCTGAGGACCCCGCCACATGTCTGGGAGGGACTGTGGCAGCATAACTGCTTTCCCACACAGGGCTTCTCAAACACTTGAAACCTGCATCTAATACAGCCCCAGGACAGCCAGTGTAGGGGTGTCAAAGGCAGGTCAACTCCCAGGTGATCTCACCCCAGCTGGATGGCTCTGGTGGAGGGGGAGGGGGGATTTAAGACAATTGCTGCTTCCATCTTAGAAAGCAGCTATTTGCTGTTGTTACTGCACATGAGGGAATACTTTAAAATGCTCAAGATCTATCAGCCAGATTTTAGCCTCTAGCGGGGAGTGGGAAGCAGGTCCTACAGACGTGGTGTAAAGCCCAGTTCACGCTGGAGCCTGGCAGGCAGCTGCAGCCCTTCTCCAGCACGTTGCAGGTGGAGAGGTGCTCCTGCTATGTATACGGGTGAAATTCTTCAATGGGAAAACTTGAAAACCAGATTTAGGAGCAGAAAGGGCAGAGCAGCTCCCTCCAAGAGAGCTTCTCCACGGCATTTCCCCAAGGCTGGATCAGGCAGGTGCAGCTCTGACCAGAGATAGGACCCCTTCCAGGGCAGCATTTCTAACGGGGTAACCAGGGCTGCTGGGTCCCTCACCTGATGTAGTCACACGGGACATGAGCTCATGTGCATGGAGGGATGCAGAGGACCTCGCTGTCACCTCCAAGCACAGCAAATACAACGTGCAGCTGCTGTCTTGCCCAAGACCAGCAATGGCCTAGGGAGCAAACTGTCCTGTTGGACATAAGCTAAGCTGGACTCCATGAGCCCTTTCAGAGTGGCCAGACTATGAAGCATGGCGCATGGTGTTGCGGAGATGCCCTTGGCTCCAAGAGGAAGGCTGGTGGCATGCCTGGGAGCAAGCCACATCTCCCCTGCCAACCTCTGCTCCCACCACTGCCAGCACAGCTAGAGGTGCTTGGGCAGTGCCTGCTGTGGGACAGGGAGGAACACAGAGTATCGGTGATACTCAAAAATGCTATGGATGCCCTGGGACAACAACTAACAGCTCTTGTCTTCAGTGGTACCACTAGATGATCTCTCTGTGGCAGCCTCCCAGGAGCTCCAGGGATCTCTGCCATGGGCATCCCATCAAAGCAGCTGAACCCTTCTCACCCTGCTAGGGCAGCAGACAGCCTGGGACAGGCAGGGAGACAACAAAAGAAACAAGGAGGGTTCGTCCAGCCACACATCTGCTTTGGAGGGGCCACAGCTTGTGAAAAGGCAGCACCTCCCCTGCCCCCTGGAGCCAGACCCCCCACACCTCCCAACCAGCTTGGCTTGGCACCAGGCTAGCTACAGTGGTTGCTACGTCCCCGAAACGCTGGCACTTACCCAGGCTTCTATGTGCTCAAGATACTGAAAACAAAAGTCACCATTTCTCAAACGTAGAAGAGGTACAACGGGGGCACTCCGGATGCAATGTGAATTCTTTGCAGTGGGGCTGACAGTGCTGGGTTTGCCAGGCAGAAAGATAATAAAGCAATGAAAATTACTGCTCCTCCCCACACCCAAAACCACAGACGCACAAAAACTAACCCCAGATCTCCAAGAGCTCACACTAGCACTCCCCTAAAGTTGTTTCTCCACCACTCAGCCTACCCACAACACATTGATGGCTGAAATAAAGACTGGAAAGGCTTTCCATAACTACTATGGAAAAACACTGCTGGCTACTGAAATCTTTATACTCGAACTATTACAGCACTATAGCTTCTCCTTACCTTACACATACTTTGTATCCAGCATTTCAGACATAATGGTCTTTGGTTTACTGATACCAGGGTGATGGGCACACGCTATTGCCATGATTACTCATTACATGATGACTAGTGAGTAGGATATCAAGCACAAGTTAAGAGAAATTCTCAGCAATTGGAAGTCAGTCTTTTTTTTTATAAATACCACAAACCTTCGTGTTAATTTTTCTTAAATTCACAAAACCAACAACTCAGACAACCCTTCTTGCATACTTACACTAATCAGACAGTTGTCTTTTCCATATCCTATGGGAAAAAAAAAATTGCAGTTTATTTATGACTGGATTATTTTTCCTTTCCAATACAACTATCTCAAGTTTTTTCTTTGCCATTTGTCTTTTGTTCTCACTGATGCTCAATAAATCAAGAATGTACGTATGTGAAAATGGAGAACTTTCCCTTAACTTTAGACAAATGCAGAATTTCAAAACAGTGCAAATCCCAGGTATGAACATCAAGCCTTCAGGACCTCTTTTCCTCAGCCTTGTAGCCTACTTCTGAGACATAAACCTCTACAAAGTGCTTCTGAGATGTTTTGGTATAAAAGGCTACTGTTTTGACTTAATGGCCCTTTATACTGCAATAGAACTGGCAATAGCAGGTATGTGCGCAGGGATCAGACAGAAGGACATTTGACAGACAGGTAACTGAGCATTTCTACCCAGGCAAGGAGCCGCAGCAGGGTCAGGGAAATTGCTCTTGGGAGAGTTACCAAAACAATTTTGTTCTGTCCTACAGAACCAAAATAGAGAATTTAGATAGCAGGTGTTTCCTGCTCATATGAAGGCTGCTTTGCTGAAGGATCCCAAGGGAGGAGATAGCAGAGATTTTTCTTTCAGCAGTTTTACGAAGATGATGTGTATGTGTCCCTTTCAGCAGGAACAGACATTTCACTAGAAGCAGAAAAAGATTATATGGGGGTTTTCTTCACTGCACATTTTGTCTACCTGACACAATGCCATCATTCAAAGAGCAGAGACCATCAAGACCACAAAAAGTGCCGTAAAAACAAAGACTACTATTTCAGTTGTAAAATCATTTTTATTGTTACAAATATACATATGAATAAAATCCCTTCAACCTGTAATGTAAGTGGGTAGCTGTGAAATTTGCACCCCCTCCCTCAAAAGCTGAAATGTTTTTACATGTTGAACTATTTTTCTCGTAGAATTACACATTGAAAGGAAGCTAATATGCAGACAGAACTGAGGAAGGCCTCTAGAAAACACCAATATTAATAAAATTTCAGTTGCCCTCATTCCAATCAACTATATACATTAATATATGAATGTGGAAGCATACCATGATTATACGTCATCCAAACCCTTCTCTGTTGTGCTTTTTGACGGTACACAAATGTAAGCGTTGGAGTTTTATGTACAGTACGAGAACAGGAAGAAAGAAGTTCCCTATGGGAGAAGGTAAAAACCATACCCAAGCATTTAATATATATAATCTATACAAATTATTTTATTAGTGTGCTCTTTTAATATAATTACAATGTGCAATTGCATACCGCAAGAATATATTTATAGGTAAGTCACGTGCAGATTGACACATTTACATTCAGCAGTACAACACATTACCTGCTGTACAGTGTATTAGTGTAAGACAGTGTCCAGTTAATTTGCTTTGCTTTCTAAATGCCCTAATGCAGGGCGCTCTTTGTAGCTGCTTCAGAGAAATTCAAGTAGAATACATGAAAGAATCGCTGGCTTTAGCAAAGGCATGGAAAGGACTGACTGCATTGTACAGAACAGAAATTAAGGACCGAATCAATGCCAAGGGAGTGCACTGTAAATCACAATTGGAAGATCAGGTTTTCTGCATGGAAATGTACCTGTTGTGAAAGAGCAGCTGGCTAGAAGGGCTGCTGATTGCTGTACCCTGATTGTTATGAAAAGCTCTTGCGCTACGAAGCACTTGTACTGATTGCTAAACAAAAATAAAATCTTTATCTGCTTCTTCACCAGAGTCACTGGACTTGCTTCCCTGATGGCCATCTTTACTTAAGGACCTCTGCTTCATTTCCTGGAACTCATGAGGCTGCTGCCCAGGGCTTCTTTTCGCAGCTGTATAAAACAGAAATAAGTCTTGCTAATGATGGTAGAAGAAAGAGGAAGAAAAGTAATTTTAAAATAAGTCATTCATGCACACAGGACCTGCTCCCACCGAGTTCACTTGTGCTAGTGGGAGCAGCATAGGTCCTTTCTTCAACCCAGAAAAAGGTGAAAGAGGAGAGACTGAGTCTGAGCAAGCTTTATTCCACTGTTGGCTGGCAAGCAGGCAAACTTGAAATATGAAGCTCAGTACTTCACTGTGACATGGATAAACACTACAGTTAGAAATGGCCTGGAGACTTTCTTCTGATCACACCACTTCAAAACCAGAACAGCATTCTTTTTTCCAGCTGGGCTGGATCTCAGACAGTGCATTCCTGACTGCTCAGGTGGATATCCTCGCTGAGCACCCCTCAGAGCAGCAGCACATGTCCCAGGCAGGCCTGTCTCCCTGGTAGGACACATCTGTATTCTCCCTTTTGACTCAGCAGCCTTAATCAGGACAGATGTTCACCTTGGCACCCAAATTACCTGAGCTGCTGCTCCATGCCCAACAGCACTGCCAGGCCCCAATGCCCTCCCTCTTCCCTGATGGGGGACAGCCCCGGGGCTCTGAGCCCAACCTGCATCTCTTCCAGCCGAGACTACGGGCTCGGCACCTTGCTGTGCTTGGCAGTACAGAAAGCAGGAGGACGTACCCACTTCCCATGATCTAAATGCAAACTGCTCATTTTGTTTGACCAGCACTCTTAAACAATCTCGGTAAGGCCAAGGTTTTCCCCAAACCTACAAGTTTTCAAGTAAATTGGAAAGAAGGTTGTAAAAGCTTGTTAAAATTTCTGATCTAATCAGTGGTCTAACATTGCTATGGTAACAAAAGAGAGGAGTTATACACTTCAGTGGGGGTGATTGGTAGCTTTAGAAATCTCATACTTCCAAGTAAAATGAACCTTTAAACACAGTGGCCCTTAAATGTGACTTCATTGCAAGCCATCTCATTTCACCCCCACAAAATTAAATGTTACAGTTACGAGACCCTGTTTCAGATAAGGATGTCTGGCTTTGGTTTGCACTGATCCTTGCGCCTGTTCACATTTGTGCTTTTTAATACAAATTTTTTAACCTCTTTAACAAGGCACCAGCAGCTGCAGTGGCCATGAAACAACACCTCTCCTTCCCTGCACTCACCTACAGCCCACACCGCTGCACGGGACAGCCTGCCCCGACACCATCGCTCACCTACAGCCCACACCGCTGCACGGGACAGCCTGCCCCAACACCAACGTGTGGCTCCAGCTGCAGCAGGAGCAGACACACAGCAGGCTGCTGCTGACGCATATTCGTGGCCATTTCAAATTGTGCCAGGCTGGTTAGGGTCTTCCAGGCATGTGAAAAATGCAGAGAGGAATCCCGAGGGAGCCAGTGCTGCCAAGCTGCTGGGGCAGCCTCAGCAGGGATGCTCCCTGTACCCCTGGGGGGCCAGCATGACCCCCTGCAGTGCTGGTGCATGCCAACAGGCCATAAAACTGGGGTCAGAAAGCTCTAGCCCGTTTTTGTTTGGTGCAGACATTGTCCAGTCCTGGATCTCTGCCGTGATGAAAGCGGAACAGACACATCCAGCACATGTCTTGTAGAGACCCACCTCCGCACACCTGGCACATTTGCTACCCAAATAGTTCTCCTGAGCCCCAAATACCTGTTTCCTTATTTGTGCTAGCCAAAATATGGGAGAAAATGAAAGGCAGCAGCTACATGCTGCTTGTGTTCTTATCCCGGCTTTCTGAGTCGGGAAAGAAGTGGAAAGGATTTTGAGAAAGGTTTTTAAAGCTATTTAATAGAACTGGAGAGGATTAAGACACCTAAATTATGTAAAAAAAAAGTAGGCATTTCCACCTTCCCAAACATCACCGGATTCTCAAAGAAACTGGTGTCTGGAAATTTTTGAATCATTCTCGATTCTTGCAATTCCCAGTAATTACATGGCCTTTGTTTGGCCTTCATTCACTCTTCAACCAAAACCTGGAACACAATCTGCAGCAGCCATTTTAGTTTATGGCCTGATAAATCAAGACAGGTGGTTTCCCCCCAGAATGCCTCAGAAATGTATCAGGCATTCAAGTCCACATACTACAAGCAGGCGTCTGCCACAAGAGCTTACCCTTGCCCCGAAGAAACCACACACAGGTGACCCTGCATTGATCTGCAGCAGCATCTCAGCTTCTGAAACTCACTTTATCAGAGAGGTAGCTTAAAACAAACTAAAATATAATAATTTGATTATGATGGGGAGGAGAGATTCCAAGTTTGGGTGGGCTAGGTTTGATTCTACAGTATGAAAAGGGAATCAGTTTATACATTTTGGGCTAAGGATGTTACAAAAAGGATACACGATATCTTATAAATAGAAAAACCGTGGGTAAACGTAATTGCGTAAGATGTTCAAATACCTCATTAAAATACTTCAGAAAAAAAAGTCATATGTTGAATCATTGTTTAACCAAAGGACTTAAGAGGCAAAGAGAAGCGCGTAAACATGTACCATTTGAGAACGGGAGCTTTTATATTTTAACAACACATTGATCAACCAACCATTTTTATAGCCTACTGAATGAGATCACTGCAAGTCAAAGCTGCTCCCCAGGAAGTGCAGCTTAACCATGCATCAGAGTGCTGGGTTTGGGTTCTTTTGCTGTTTGTTTATGCAGCTGAAAATCCAAGTACTGTTTAAAAAGAATCTGATTTACCCAGTTCTCAAATGGTTTTGCGATTGATGTACTGAAACTGGCACTAACAATATTCAGGCCGAAACATATTTTAACATACTTCAGCGCACACACCTTAAAAAGGAAAGGTATGTAAACACACAAAGCAGCGGATAGCCTGCCTCTGGTGTACATACACAGCAGTGTGCCAGCGTCACTGCAACGGACAACCGTGGTTTGTAATGAGCCCTCTTCTGCAGAGGGGCTGCAGGTGCTATATGGTACTGAGCACTGGGGTTACCGGTGTTGCCACGAAAAAAATGCACACATATTCCTTATCTGGAAATTTTTCACACCATGTAGTTCCCATGGGGACAGAAAGATGATTAGCATCCCGTGAGGTTTTACCCACACCCTTTCGTGGCTTCTTTGCTATTACTGTTTCTTAACGACTGTTAGTGCCAGTTATCAAGGACCGTCGCAATGAAAAACTAAAACTTCTAACCAGAAGTTGGCTGTGCCTTCCTCTGCCCAAGCACATTTGCTTCTTCTTCTGCACTGGTAGAATACTGCCCCGAAGTGGTTTTCACGCTGCCAGATGGCTTGGCACAGTCATGAGCTGTATCTCTTTTTTGACAATCTCCTGTTTGCTCTAGCAGGAAAAAGGATTCATTTATACCCCCAAGCTGTTCTGTAGGAGCACGTTCAGAAAGCAATACAAATATTTGCACTTATCCATCCCATTTAATCAATTGTTCAAAGAATAGTAATCAATATGCCAGATGCTTGCTTAAATTTAGTCCCGGTATTTGCATACATTGGTAGCCACAGCCCGATCTTACAGGTACACTGTGTAGAGAGAGGCATATTTTGAGATTGTCCCACAAAGTACAGTTAAACTCATTAACGTAAAGCAATTTTATAATCAAACATCTAATTTGCAGTTCTCTTTTGCAGGAGATATAATTTGGTTTACTAACTTAGGCAGATTTGTAGTGATTTACCAGTTGCAGAAATAAATTGAGCATGCTAGCCTGAAAGGCGGCAGAGAGCAAGGACAGAGGAATGACTGAGGAAGCAGAGCAGTGATAAAGAAAAAGGAAAACCTGAAGAAGAACAAACAAAAGAAATAGAATTTACTCTTTCCCAAACAATTTTATGCAAAACGTAACAGCTCCATAGGACCTGGAAACCCTATTTTAGCCTTTCTGAACTATTATTGATAAAATTCATACAGTGCGAGGTAGCAGCAACTAGAAAACCAAGTGTTTGGCCAAGTTGCCTGTCGGGGTGTGTCTAAGGGATCAAGGAGTGTGGAAAGCACAGTGTCTGTCCCCTTTGGGGTAAGGATTTGCAAACAGCAAACAAATTTTAAAAATAAAGTGATTGTTCCTCTTCTGATGTGACAACCACAAACCACAAACCCTTGTCAATTCTCTGCTGTGTGAGAGATTGTTGTAACACAGAAGGATTGTAGTTACGATCCCGTATTCCCTGCTTCTCCAGTATGTCTCCTCTTATGACAGGAAGATGGAGAAGGCATATAGCACAGAAACGGTGACGTTAACCTCACATTAAAATGCACCTACAACAAGTCCCATTACGTTGTTTCCCTAGTTATGTAGTAACAAGTCCCCTCTTGCAGTCTGGTGAAAAGCTGGTGAGAAAAAAAGGACTCTAGCGCATGCAGTTATTAGACAGCAGCTGAGAGTCTGTTGTGGCAAGAGCCTTTGACTGCAACCATTCTCAGCATGATGGCACCAGCGTAACGAGTCTGATCGCCAAGCTGTAGCCCACTTCACCTGTCTCAACACAGGCTCCGACGGGACTAAAGGCAGGAGAATAAACAGGCTCCGTTCTGCCTTGCAGCCCTTGTAATGCCACAGCCACCGCGAGGCACTTCAAGACACCTTGCCATCTTTTCCGCACCCTGGGCCACAGACTGCAGCAGCTTTTGGCAGCACGGACCATTGAACCTTCAGCCCTTTCCAACACTGGAGAGGTCCTTGGGTGTGTTGTGTCCTGCTAGCTCTACACAGTTCAGTGAGATTGTGGTGATTTTGCTGGGCTACCTTTACCACACAAGAGCAGCCCACTTACTGCAATGTTAAACCCTACAGGCTGGTCTGAAGGGACCAGGGGTGGAGATTGTAATGGATACACCTTTGAATTGTTGTAACCACAACCTGAGTTGTGTATTATAGGAATTACTACAGCAGGAACCACCTGAACCAACAGAGGACAAGCCTTAAAAAGAGAAGTGCAAGTGCAGCAGTGACCCAACCTGAGCTGGCTTTGGTGCCCAATAACCCCGTGCAACGCACAGCCCTCTCCTCTCCTGAGTGACCACCAGAACAGATGGAGCCCAAAGTCACGAACTTTGTCATTTCATGGACAATGAACTGAATGGACATTTTGTGGACGTTTTCTAGACCTTTTTAAAGGGGTGGTCCATAGACTAGGGGAATGATATCTGTGTATTATATTAAAGGATGGGAAGGGTGGTGGAATGAAGTTGTACTGGAAAGAGTGGCATGATATAAATGGTATGGAATAAGGGGTGGGTACTGTCCTGGTTTCAGCTCGGATAGAGTTAATTTTCTTCTCAGTAGCTGGTGCCTCACTGTGTTTTGATAGCACACTGATGTTTTTTAGTTGTTGCTGGGTGATGTTTACACCAAGTCAAGGACTTTTCAGTTTCTCAGGCCCTGCCAGTGAGAGGGCTGGAGGGGCACGGGAAGCTGGGAGGGGGCACAGCCAGGACAGGTGACCTGAACCAGCCAAAGGGATATTCCATACCATATGACGTCATGCTGAGTATATAAACTGGGGGAGGAAGAAGGAAGGGGGGGGACATTCGGAGTGATGGTGCTTGTCTTCCCAAGTAACCATTATGCACGACACAGCCCTGCTTTCCTGGAGATGGCTGAACACCTGCCTGCCAAAGGGAAGTGAAGTGGTGGATGAATTCCTTGTTTTGCTTTGCTTGCATGCATGGGTTTTGCTTTGCCTATTAAACTGCCTTTATCTCAACCCACAAGTCTCCTCATTTTTACTTTTCCAATTCTCATCCCCATCCTGACACGAGGGCAGTGAGTGAGCGGCTGCATGGGGCTTAGTTGCCGGCCAGGGTTAAACCATGACAGTCATCACACAGGTGGCTGAAGCAAGAGTCAAAACCTGTAGACAAATACCCCACATGTGCTACCAAATGGTAGCCACCACAGCAACAATTTTCTGAACAGAGCAATACCCAGATTGTGAGGCAAGTTGTTTCTTAAAATGAAATGGTAGTTTTCGGAGAGAAAGGGAGAAGCTTCTCAAAATATATCTCTGGAACATCCTGCTTTGGGGATGGCTTTGCCCCTCCTCTCATCTAAAGGGTAATGGTGGGCTGGGCAGCACAGCTCCTCAGTCTTCATAACCCAGTGTCACGTATCTGCCTTGACTGGTCTGCCTCCATCCTACACCATGAGAAACTGCTGGCAGAGTGCAAAAGAGTAGCCCTTTGCCTCACAGCTTAAGGCATGGCAATGACCTCAGACATCTTTCTTGAGGACAGTCCCAGGAAGGAAGAGGTCTCACCCCCAGATTTCAAACACTGTCATTTGTGCCAGCTAATGCCATGCTGAACAACATTTCTGCAGCTACTTTTCCACGTAACCTACGCTATCAGAGAAAGCCTGAGCTCTTCAAAGAGCCAGCTGTGGGCAAGGAAACACATCAGCATAAGGAGAAATGCAGCACACATGTGGAAATCAGCAAAGCCAAGGCAGCAGCCTACTGTTGTAGGTAAAAGGTACTCAGCCCTGCCCTAGCACACAGAGACTCACTGCCCAAGGAGGAGGTGAATTCAGTCACATGCACTGACCCCACAGAACAGAGGAGCACAAACAGAGCAACAGGCTGGCTGCAAGGAACAAAGTCGTGGCTGCCCCCCTGGAAAGGTGCAGAACCACAGAGCTGCACTTCACATTACTGTGTGACCAATAGCAGTCAGCATCTTCAGACCAAACTAAACCATAATATACACAGCACAAGCATCCCTTAATTTTTCAGCTATATTATTAATACCAAGGGATTAATCTTTCACTTGGTTTGACCAAAGGAAGAAAATATAGAGCACCAATCCATGGGTAGAGGAGATGAGGAACAGGTGAACAGATACACTTTCCTTGCTCTTTTTTCCTCCAAATGAATAACCTTCTTCCCTTTCAAATGAAAACAAATCAGGAGACAACGACACATTGAATTCTAGAAGACAAGCACGCTAGGACAACAGTTATACCAACATTCCTACCTTCTTGAGGAAATGGTCTGACTGAGGGGCTGCTCTGACCATCCTTTTCTTTATCAGAAGGAACTTTCTTCAGCACAGGTGGAAGCAGGGCAACTTTTGGGGAACTGGGGCCGGAGGGAGACTCCGGAGCATCCTCTGTAGAGTACCATGAACGAAAGGGTGAGAAGTTACATTTGCTTTGTAGCTCATAGAAATGGTGCTGTTATGATGGGCCAAACCTCAACACAATACACAAACAAGAAACAACTAGAATCTGTGTCAGAAAAAGGAGGATTCAGGAATTTACATTATGTCAAGAGAAGGCATGATGGCCCTCAGTCCAGGTGAATAGCCGAAGCAAAGATCTCAATTTCAGCATTTTTAATGTGTACTGTTATTGTAGCACAAAAGGGACCAACTGAATTTCCTGCAAGACGTAAGTATGCAATTTGTAAAGAACCACTGAAAATTATTTTGGATGGATTTTTGGAAATACTTGTTCTATTTATATTTTTGTTTTCCCAAAACATAACGAACTGATCAATTTAGATAGATGTCCTGTTTACAGTTATAAGGCATAGAAGTGAACCAGGGAAACAAATTCCATCAATAGTGTACAGAACTCCGTACTTCCAGGAATAAATTGCCAGTACATAACATGATAGCATCTGCAAAGATTTTTTAAATAATAATTAAAAAAAATCTAGTCCTCTAGACTGTAAAGAAATCTGGAACTTAAATGCAAATCCATACTTCAAACCATCTGGATATCTTGTTTCTAAAAGGCTGGATGTGTTATGTATGGCGAGCTGACTACCACCTTTACAGTCCTTACAGGACGACCTTTTCAGTCTTACACCAGACAGCCTTTCTATGGACAGTAGGGGAAGTACAGCTACAATGGATTACTTAAACTGCGTGTATGCTTGCTTCCCAAGGAGTAAACAGTTGCATATGTATGCAACAGAGGAACTAGGAATAGACATTAGCACTGATAGAAGCAAAAAGGAATTCAGAGTATCACCTGTATTGTCTATTTGTACAATAAGTTAATTCAGTAGCATATTGGAAATGAATAGGAATTTAGCTCGCTGTTAAGGAGTCACCACAAAGGAGTCAATCTTTTTACTTTCAGCACAGGAAAGTGATGACCTTCCAAATGCAACTCGATCTGAACAGATACACCAATTCCTGGACCTTCTCCATGCTTTGGATGTGCCTGTGAAGCCAGATGCTTTGGGAAGTTTGGTATCAACATACGGATGAGCACAGTGCCTGACCAACACAGCTATATTTTTCTGAACTAAAACTGTTACGTGGTTTACTGAGGAACCACTTTCAGTCTTCGATAATTTGTGGACATCCAAGCTACGCTCATTTGCTGACAGATTACTTAGCAAAAATTTGCTACCATTAGTTTGGCCCCACTGCTGGGAACAACGATGGGAGCAAAAGCATAAATAGGATTATTGCTTGGCTTCTCCATCACGTCGTCTGGCCGTACTTAGCCAGCAGGTCACTACAAGTACTAAGATAGAAGTTAGACTGCAACAGAGATGGTGCTGCTTTTACTGCCACCCGAGGAGCTGGCCTATTATGAGTAAATATTAATCACTCTCCGCGTTAAGCCCACAGTATGCTCTCTCCGCAGGAACTAAGAGCTTGCCGAAACAGCCCAGGTCTTTCTGATACCTAAGATTTTAGATAACACACTGCCTATTTTACAGATTAAGCCTCACCAAATAAGCTATACTTTCCTATTGTATTCATCTTTGTGAGCATCTTACCCAACACCTCTCACTGTTATGAACAGTTCTAAAACTGACAATAAAATAAATTTAAAGCCATCTAAAACCTGAGGGTGATTCTGTGTTTGAACAACATCCTACCCACTGGAGTGCAGAGACCACGTGATGCTCAGGTTGCACATCAAAGGCAGGGAGGAGGCTGTAATCTCCCTCTGCCCTCTCATCCTCACCAGAAACATCTTTTTACGGTCAACAGCAAGCACGGGAAAAGCCTAGATGTCTGCAAGCTCTTATAGATGGCCTGCTCGCATTTTTCAGTCCTAAGCAATTAATAAGCTGTATTTCCCATAACTACCGGGGAGGCAGTAACCAGCATTTAATTCCCCTCAGCTGCAGTGGCTGTACTTTGAGAAGAGGGGGTTGTGACACTGCCTATTAAATAGCAGACAGATGAATGTATGCGAGATAGGCTGAAATATTTCCTCACTCTTGGAAACCTTGAGATAACATCTGGGCAGGAGGTTAGGACAAAACAGAAGTTAATAGTCATTCAACTGGCAGTCTTGCAGTTTATAAAAGCACATTTACCATTATTTCCAGTGAAAAGCAATAAGGAAAGAAACAAAGGCAAAACAAGGGAAAAGAAGAGTAAGAGACAGTCGGTTTGTGCAAGCTATTAAGAACAACAGGCATTTGCTTGAGGGGCTTAGAGCAGCCTGCCAGAAAACTCCAAGGACTTAAGTATTTAGAGCCAGGTGTTTAGAGAACATATTTTCATCAGTGCTACTACAACAGGGTTTTGATGCTGAAGTAGCTATCTATGCTCTCGTCTTTCGTGAAAGCAGGCTAACCCAAAACAGCTCTGCTGCTATTGTTTCTCCTCAGGTAGATCACAGACTAAACCATTTTAGTAAGTTTATTTGAATTAGGCTGAAGGGAGGTGGAAAAGAAGGATGCAAGTCAAGAGCAAGTGACTGAAGAACGTGTCCCTCTATATTTAAGTTCTGTCCAGGATGTGGCCATGGGTGTCTCCTCCATAGCCCACACAAACAACACTCAGAAGTACCCAGCTGGGGATAACAAATGCCCAGAAGAGCTCCTCACCAGTACGAGAGGCAGAGCGTGGTTTCTGTGGCACTGTGGGTCGTCCCGCTAGGTTGGGCTTTGTTGACTGCAGTGGGGGTTTTGGGCTGGTCGGTGTATTGGAAGAACTTCTTGCCTTTACACCAGCTTCTGCCTTTGGTTCAGCTTTTGAATTTTTTTCTGATGATGCTGAGATGGAGTCACCTTTATTCGAGGCAAACCGACTCTCTGGAAGGGTCTGCTGCAGCTTAGGCACTAAAATAAATAGACACATAAAATAAAGTCTCCTGCAACACAGAAGGCTCCGTGCACAGGTATGCTTGCGTGGGAAGTACCATATAGCTCACATATCACTGCTGCACTGCTGTGTGAGTGTGTAAGAGGACCCCTAATATTTCAGTCAAAAAACTCACTGCAAGAAAAGCATCTAAAACGGCTAGTTCTTACACATGCTAAGCTTAATAATGCCTCAGAGGTGATGGCATCTCCCCCTTTTTGATATATTTGGGGTAACGGCTGGCTGGACCTTACTCTTCCTTCAGATTTCTGGGAACAGATGGCACAGCCTACCTGCTGAGAAAGCAGCAATGGATTAGTGGGTAATGCAGCCTTTGGCTGTTTTATGCCTCTACAGACAAAACGCTGGGTGTCCAAGATCAACAGAGAAATCCTGGCCCAGAAAATAAATCCCAAATGTGTGATCAGCAGGCTACATCTTTTTATTTGTTGCTTTTAGCAAGCTCTGGAGGAGATTCTGAAACTTAGCCAAGATCAAAGTATTCCTTATATAATACTTTGACTTATCTAGTTACACTGTATATGGATTACAGTTTCCACACATTAGCAAGTTTATCAACATATTGTTTATCCTAAAATAAGACCGAAGTATTTACAGATAAAGCTACACTGACTACCAAGCAACAAATCAGTCCTATCTAGCTGTGCAAGTTGGTAGAAAGCCTGCTGGACGGTAGGTTGCAAACAAGCAAAATGTTTGCCCTACTTTCCTACTCTGCAGCTTTCAGAAGGCTGAAGGCTTGTGAAGGCTGTGCAGCAGGTATAACAATAATCTTGGAACTTGTATGTTAACTTGGGACTTTCACAAGTACAGACTAACTGAAATGCAGACTGGTAACCTGGTCTTGGCAAAGCCAAATATGTGCTCACAGATGCTGACTTGACCTACCTACCTGCTACTCCCATTCAGAAATCCTACTCATTACAAAAGTGCTGAGCACAAACGTTTTGATGGCAGTGGGAGGGAGGGGAGTGTTGATATAGTTTGTTGCAAGCCAGTCTCCAATACTTCTTTCCAGCTTATGTAGCTCTTTTTCAGCCGAGCTGGAGCTAAACCCTGGCAAACTAGAGAGTTGTGTGGCACATACATATTTGTGTGAGAGCGTGACAGGGAGAGTTTGTGTCTGCATGCATGCAATAGACTTTCATGCTGCAAGCAAAACAGCAGGACACCTTCTACACTTGTGCGTGTGTGCATACAAAAAAGCAGGCAACACCCAGGCATGAACAAAAAAACCTCTTACTCTCTTTCTGCATCATTACCTATAGTTTTCCTATAGCAACATCCAGCAATTTTCCATGAACTCTCTTTCTTGCCTTCCTAACCTCAGGCCTGCTAATATTATTAGAACTCAGTACGTTAAAATAAATTAACCCAAAACAAAGATAAACCGTAGTTGCAACAGTGAAGAGCAGCCTTGGGGAGCTCTCAGGCAAGAGTGGTAAAGACAGAACTAACAGCTGGAGGCCAAAAGGAAGGGGCATGCACAGTGCAGTGAGGTGGGGATGAAACGTGTCTATACAGAGACAAGTACCAGAGAAAAACCGGGGCCAGACACCCCCAGCTATTTTAATGGCCCAATAAATGACTATTCTTGCTCCTCTGACTTCAGTTTGATTATATCGGAAGTGACATGTAGTACACAAGGTCCTCCTCAAAAGAGAAACAGGCTTTAGAAGTGCTGATTTACGGAGTTCAGCATGCTCTGAATATACCGTCTTAAAACTAGCTTTAGAAAGGTAGAAAACCTCAAAATCTGTTTCTTAAGCGCTCAACCAAGATGGCCACATTTGGATTTTCATTTCAGCCTGTTTTTTCAGCCTTGCTTCTGGATGCTTTGGCAATCCTATGTGCCGTGCTTGCAGGATACCTACCACCACCGTTGAAAAATCAGACCCGGATTTCCTACTTCAGCCCACTCTTTTCAGTCCAGCAAATGTGGTACACACAAACCGCCAGAGCTGACCCCCTTTTGAGCACTTCACTGGCCACGTCTAAAAGTGTGCAGAGACCAGAATTTCACCTTCTCCTGAGATGGCGGCATAGTAGGCACTGCTAAGTAAGGGCCCAGGACTACAGCTTGACAAGGGCACAGCAGGACTAGGTGCAGAGGGGACTGGTGCTGTAGGTGCTGCAGGTGCTGCAAGGCTGGACTCCACTTTGTGCATGATGGAGAGTTGTTTTGTGCACGTGTGCAGTGACCAGAGGCCGCCACTGCTTTGCAGACAGGCCTGGCTTCAGTCAAGCCGGGTAAACCCTGCGAAGAGCCAGCTGCCACTGCCTACCAGATTTCTCCTTTAACAGCTGCAAGCCAGGACTACTCAAGCTGGTTCATGCACACACTACTGTACACCTTGCAAACTGGTCACATTTAGGTCATCAGATACATTCAGGAGTGTCGCTTCTTTGTGTGCAGACATTTTTGCTAGCTCCTGGGTTCAGCTTCAGTTTTGCTGATCCCATTACAAATCAGCATCCTTTTGAAGGTGCCCCCAGGCACACGCACCAAGTACTTTCCTTTCTGTGCAAAGTGGAACACAAGAGGAAAACCTGAGCTGTCAACTCAGCCCTAAAGCTGTCTTCATGAGAAGTGCTGTCCAAGACAGTACAAAAAAGTGAGTTTGTTTCTAATCCTTTTCACATAGCATAAGCTTATATTTTGCTCAGGTAATTGTAGGCATACAATCTGGAGAAAGAAGTGAGATTTTTGAGTTTAGGCATTTTGCATTTTCTGGAAAGAGTTTAAACCAGGAAACTCAAACTGTACCTGTACCACTTCCATCCAGTCGTTCTGAGCTTGTTGTTGTGTCAAAAGACTCTCTGGGAGTTGTGTCATTCCCAAGTTTCTGAAAGAGTGAGAAAAGCTTTCATATTAATAATATAACTGTAATTAATACAACTCCGTGGTTCTGTTAGGAAAAAAAAAAGCTCTAATCTGGAAGCTATAAGGCAGGGAAAGCAGTGATAGCAATAGAACGGTGGATTCTCTCTCCTTGTTTCTATTTCAGGTCTTGGAGATCTAAGCAGGAAGAAAACAATGTCAATTTGTAACTAATACTTCCCCATGTCTAGCAAAGCTGCAATGATACCCTGCTGCCTAAGCGACAGGTCTCCTAAGGTGCAGGAGTTGAAACTGAAGGTGCTAGTTGGAAACAGCCTTTTCTCCAAAGACAGCTCCATGTTTAAAAATTCCTTGTTTAGGTTTAAAATAAAGTCTTTTTCTGAAGATCTAGATTTTGAATATGACTGCTGAATAGATCTCATGCTCTTCCACATACAAGAATAACTTCTTATTTTAAATAAACCTGCAACTACAGAAGTACCAGCCCTCACATTATTTACAAGACTGCTCTAAAAACAAACAGACCTTACTTACTGAAAGATATTTAAAGCTACACGTCACAAGCACTGCTGGATGCTCAGCACCTCTAAAGCGGGCTTCTTGTTTATATGCTGATATTCTGGGTAAGCCTTCTATTCTCAAAAATAGATTTCCTAACATCCTGGCCTCAAAAGAAAAGGTGCAAAACCTTTTTTTATCGCAGCTGTAGCCTCTGTGAGCTTGAAACCTGTGTAGTCACCAGAAGCTTAGACGTGCAATCAATGTGCTTGTAAAAGAACCAGCCTCCTTCTACTGTCTTACCTGTTACCAAAGCTTAAGCAGAATGATAAACCTGGGGACAGAGGAAGCGCATAGAACTAAGTGCAGGATATATTATGACAGAAAGCCTTCTAAAGATAAAGCTAAGCAAAAAAGTGAGATTTTTTTGAAACTAAAAAAGTGGGGATGGACTTTCGCAGGCAGCTTTAATCTTGATTTGCTATTTCAAGGCAGTTAGTGTGGCAAACGACTTAAAACAAATGATTTGTGCTGATGACCATTGCATTTGGTTATATACCCATGCATAAATCACGTGGCCACGTTCAGGACACTGCTACTACTGCTCCAACACCAAACTGGCATGACTTGCTCTGGGATCTGACTGTCCCGTAGCATTCAGAAACCTTCACCATGTGCCATGCAGTGTACGTCAAACATGGTCACTGTCCTTTGGAGCTTACAATCTGAAAGACTGCTAGGCGTACCACATAGATAAAAATTGGGCAACAAGAATGTAGGAAGGAAGAGAATGGTTTCAAGTAGCAGTAGCACATACTACTTATAGAAAAATTGGCAGATTTAGAGTGAAAATTCTATTTTAAATATAAACATAACAAACAATCTCTAAATATCCACACTGACCACGTATTTTTCCCCTGTGGTGGTAATTCAGCACAAGCATTTCAAAAGCAGATTTTGAGAGGCAACGCAGAAAAGAGTGTGGTTGGCCGTAGAGATTTACCGATACCTCCATTTTGCTCATGTAATCTCCCAGATTCTAAAACAAAGCCTCTCTTCGATACAACAAAGAAAAGGACGGAGATGCCGTGCCTGCCATTCCTGTGTAAGACCTGGCAAGGTAACGCTACCTTCTGACCTCTCCGCTAAGTACAGGTGCATGCTTTAAATGGCACACTGCATTAAGGAGAACGCTATTGAGAATCGTCATTAAGCTTCCCGTACTGTAAAACTACCCTGATAGAGACTATACACTCCAAGGGATTCTATTTCTACAGGTTTTAAGTATAAAATCATCTGTATGTTAAAAATGATGTGTAAGCCAAACAATGAAGTCTTCTGGCCAGAAGCATTCTAGAAATGCTATGCCTTGTAGGGCCAGGATGGGAAGCTACGGTGCCCGTATGGACAAAACAAAGTGCCCTCCAAAGCTAGGAGGAACATTATGCTTTGCACCACTGGGTGAAAACCCAGTTTTTATTCCCATCTGCTCACTGTCATTGATAGTTTGTCTGAATTCTCACCTTTCTACCTCCTAAAGTCGCATGTTTCTTTGCAAGGCTGTCTTGGCTATGTATTTTTGAAAGTAAAACCACTCCCCACTTACTGGATTTTTCTTCCATACCATGGAAAAACAACTTTTGAGAACTGAATTTGCACCAATTTCTTCACGGAATGTGAATTCTCGTGAATTTTCACTGAAACACTCATTTTCCTATGTAAATATTGAAGATACATGCACAACAGTTAGCTACAGTAAATACTTTACAGCTGTATGACAATATGAAAACTAATTTCGCCATAACTCCTCCTTCCCTTGCTAGTTATGGGACTCCTGGGGAAATATGACCTCATGTACACAGACAAGGACAAAAGCCAATGCTGGCATCTATTGATATAGTACTTACAAATGTAATTAGGATATTAGCACGTTTGGCTACCTACTGTACACATATTAGAAACTGCTTATGGTCCCGAGACAACACAAAACACTTGCTGCAAAAATTTACGCTGAGAAGCTGACAATCATGTCAGATAAATGCAGGTGGATTTATCATGTAGACCAGGCTCTACTTTTAATAGGAATTCACGCAAAGTTGGGAAATACTGCAGGAGCTGGGTGCTTTCGAGAGTAAATAAAGAGATCAGAGATGATCTTGGTCCGCTCACAGGTCTTGCTCGAGGTATTTAAAAATTGAGTCTGTAAACACTAGATGGAGCCAAACGATCTTTCCATGTACACCTAGAGGCAACACTAATCTGCAAATACTCTACCATTAATGCCAACTCACACGTATTCTAAGCAAAAGAAAACAAAAAAGCATTTACCATCTTTCCATCTACTGTGCACCTGCTCATCACTTGTATCTGTAACAAGGCTGTGGTAGAGCATGAATGAAATAGTAAATTCCTTCTGGCTTTGTTTTCACGTAAAATAGCTCAGAATATAAGCAGCCATCTGTACCTTAAAGGAAAACACAATTTTCTATCATACTGAAATTCTGATAAATTTAAAGATTTTAGGGAAGTTGACATCATACCCAACCTAAACAATGTAAAAGCAGTGGGTTGCTGTCTTCTGAAGCTCAACCATCAGGACGCTGTATGATTCTCAGGAATATCATGAATAGAAGTCCAAACCTAAATTACTCAATATTGTGATGTTGGATGAAGGATGTGAAAAAATATTTTGAACAGTAGTTCAACTTTGTGTGGTCTGGGCAACAGTAAGAATGGATAACTCAGTGCCCTGCTGCATGCAGATTCCTGTTTCAATTAAGTTTTCTTGTCACTCTTTAAATAAGAAACAAACCCACCTATTTTTACATTCAGTAAATGGAAATTTTTACAAAATCTAATAAAAAATTAAGATCGACAACATTATTTTCTTGAAAATTAAACCTGAAAGAAGAGGGGTAACCTTTCCAACCAACCAAAAAGTAAAGGGTGGGAAAAAATGCCACTGGGAAAAGGTAACAACTTTTCTTTTTGATAGATGAACTTCAAGTTTTCAATCAATTCTTTGAAAGCTCATCAATAGAAGAGGACTTTACTCTCTCCACTTAAAAAAATTAAAAATTACGCATGCTAATATTCTACATCAGTCATCATTCCAGACCTGACTAACTTAAGATGACAAGTATTAAGAATCTGAAGAGCACCAAGCACACACAATTTATGCAGTTGTAAAAAATTTACATCATCTGGAGCAGTTTGGTATTTTATATTACAGACAGAGCATAACAGTCATTTAAAATCATATGGCATTTTAATTGATAAAGTGGTGGTTTAGAACTCAATGAAACTATTCATGGGCACTACTCAACACCAATGAGAAAGCTGGGAATTGGTTATTTCTTCAGAAAAATTGTTCTTATGCTGAGGATCCCTTCAATGAGCCATTGATTACTGTGTTGATTTGAATCTGCTTATTAAAAGACTCCAGCTGCAGGAATCGTTTGGACACCATGGCAAGCACTGTAAGACTATGACAAAAAGGTAAAAATGAACTTTGGGTGCCTTGCTTTGTCACAGCAAGCGATTCTAAACATATTAAAGGAAGGAAAACGCAGCAAAGCTTGCAGATGAGCTTTGTCATCAGGTAACACCTTCCAAATCACAGGGGAGGACAGTGGGGAATGGATGGTATCTGAATGCCCTGTGCCGTAAAGAGGGAGAGAGGAGTAAAAAAAGGCTGACCCTTTGGTAACTTTAGAACATGCCAACTGCAGCTGGGGGGCAGCAGGGGATGATAAGGGGGAAGTTCAATGGGAAACGGGCATCAGGCAAAATAGGTTGGCACATAATGCTTTGAAGCAACACAAAGATATTCCAGTCTGTGTGTTTGCAAAGCTGCAAAGTTCCTGCCCAGCATCAACACTTCACAGAGAAGAAAATTAGAGAGTGAAGGGAATCTGGACAAATATTTGGGAATAGATTAATTATTTTTTTTTTTATGTATGCTTATTTTCTTTGAGTGTTAGTATTTGAAATACAGAAATCAAAGGCTTAAAAATAATTAGGTGTGTACAAAAGGACATAAAAATAAAATGAGTGCAACAAGAAAAGTATAAGCTGAATAGTCAGAAAAAGTGCTTGGAAGCTAGATTTACTTCTCTGCAAGGAATATATGACTTTAAACATAGTATACCTCTCCATCTTTCTACACTACTTTCCGAAAGAGAAGTGTACAGACAGACAGCTACCCCTGTAGTTTACTCTGCCAAACACCTGAGGTACTGGTGTGCAGGGGGCACGCGGTGTGAAGTCTGTCCTAGCTTTATTTTTTCTAAAGCACACTTTCATTACACGTGAACAAACCTTACATCATATAAAATGGAGATATCCAAGCTGTGCTTACTAGTTGCCCCAAAATTTACTCTGTAATACATGCAAACTATTACGTGTCCTCTTCTGTGATGGCCTGACATTAAGCCCAAGAGCTGGTGTCACCTCTTCCACAAGAGAAGAAAAAGTGCAGGCTTAAGGTGCATCTCCTGTTCCAAGCCTAGTCCCTTGTCCGGGGTATTCATGTTCAACCACCACAGCAGAGAGAAATTCTCTTGCAGGAACACCATAAACCCTGGTGGAAAGCAGGACTGATGTGTCAAGCCCCAGCCACCAAGCCTGTAGACCCAACCCGCCCCCCCAGAGACACCTAGCTCTTGCTCTTTCTTTCAACAAGTCAAGAGAAATTAAATTGCCTTCACCTTCTGAGCGGAGGCTGCTCTCTTCTCCTGCTTGGCTTTCATTTCTGCGAGAAGTCCACTGCCCATCACCTGCACTCCATACCTCCGGCCTCCTTGTGGGCTTCCTTTGCTGTCACCCCTCTCAGATTTTGCTGCATCATCTGGCTGCACCTCTTCCAGTGAATCTGGTGTCTTTAATTCCTCAGATCGCTCTGTACCACCATTCTGCTCTGCAGGCTTTACCTCCTTCTTGCTTGTGTCCACAGCTGAACTTTTTGCAGCAACCTTGGGTGAGGAGGGCTCCTCTGCCACCAACACAGTCTGGGGACGCTCAGATTTGGAGCCCCTTGATTTAATTAAATTAAGGAAGCCACTCTTCCTGGAGTCCCTTTTCTTCTTCTCATCACCTGCTTCACTCGGCTCACAGCTGTCTGAACTTTTAGTTGATGGTCTCCTAATACAAAACACAGATATTTTAAACTCTTCTCCACTCCCCTCCTCTTTTAAATAGTACCAAATGACTTACCCTGGGCAAAGCCAACCTTTTGTATGATCCATATGACGCCCCCGGCCCAGTCATTAGCTGGTGTCTCTACATTAAAAACTGGTCAATTAATACTGATCATACTGTCTTGAGGATTTCTGTGCTGGCCTTGCATATGGTATAATGAAGAGAGGCAGCTGTTTCATCTGCACTGGGCTCCCAGCTGTTTCCGACACACCACACAGCTCTGTCCAAGCTGTCTATGCATGTATGTAATGGGTTTGCCTGGCTAGGTTTTGGTAGCGGGGGGCAACAGGGGTGGCTTTTGTGAGAAGATGCCAGAGGCTTCCCCATGTCCAACACAGTGAATACCAGCTGGCTCCAAGACAGACCTGCTGCTGGCCAAGGCCAAACCCATCAGTGATGGTGGTAGCACCTCTGGGTAATGTATTTACGAAGAGGAAATAAACCCTGCATGACAGCAACTGCTGCCGAGAGAGGAGTGAGAGTATGTGAGAGCAAAAACTCTGCAGACACCCAGGTCAGTGCAGGAGGGGGAGGAGATACTCCAGGCACAGGAGCAGAGATTCCCCTGCAGCCCCAGGTGAAGACCCTGGTGAGGCAGGCTGTCCCACCGCAGCCCGTGGGGGTTAGTGGTGGAGCAGATATCACTGCAGCCCATGGAGGACCCCACATGGGAGCAGGGGGATGCCCAAAGGAGGCTGCGACCCCTGGGAAACCTGCACTGGAGCAGGCTCCTAGCAGAAGCTGCACTGGAGCCGGTTTGCTGGCAGGACCTGTGACCCCACGGGGGACACACGCTTAAGCCGGCAGTTCCTGAAGGGCTGCACCCTGTGGGAGGGACCCACGCTGGAGCAGTTCATGAAGAACTGCAGCCCTTGGGAAGGACTCACACTGGAGAAGTTCATGGAGGACTGTGTCCTGTGGGAGGGACCCCACGCTGGAGCAGTGGAAGAGATTGAGGAAGAAGAAGCAGCAGAGAATGTGTGATGGATGAACTGACTGTAACCCCCATTCCCCATCCCCCTGTGCCACTGTGGGGAGGAGACAGAGAAAATCGGGAGAGAAGTTGAGCATGAGAAGAAGGAAGGGTTGGTGGGAAGGCGTTTTCAAATTTAGTTTTCATTTCTCATTGCCCTAGTCTGATTTGATTGGTGATACACTAAATTACTTCTCATGAGTTGAGTCTGTT
The DNA here is from genome assembly GCF_015220075.1 of Falco rusticolus. NCBI lineage: Eukaryota > Metazoa > Chordata > Aves > Falconiformes > Falconidae > Falco > Falco rusticolus. The sequence goes on along the minus strand of NC_051189.1, from coordinate 69,784,575 downwards.
TTGCCTATAATGGTAATTGGTGAGTGATCTCTCCCTGTCCTTATCTTGACCAACAAGCCTTTCATCATGTTTTGTCTCCCCTGTCCAGCTGGAGAGAGGGAATGACCTAGAAGCTTTGGTGGGCACCTGGCATCCAGCCAGGGTCACCTCACCACAACATACGATTTCACTCTGCTCTGTTTCCAGAGTGTGCTACCTCCAGTTTGCACCTGCTCATTATTAAGAGGAGAACAAGTGATCCAGCCACACGATTCACATGGCTTTTGGGGGATCTTGTCCCTTAAGGGCCCTGCTTGAAGTAAGGTGGCTGTGCCAACTAGTTCTTTTCTCAACAGGGAACCCAGAGACGTCACCTTTATAGTGCAGATGCTTATCCTTAAAAAAAAACAAAAACCCAAACCCCTCCAAAAACCCCAACCACCCCAAAACAACCCACCTGCCAGTAAAAATCTTCTATAGGCATCTTACATGCAGAGTATTCACGCTTGAGGGGAAAGCTGGGCACGTAACACTTCTGCATAAGAGCACCCCAACTGGAAAGAGTGCCACTGGCACAGAAAATGGAGCAAGGATCCATAGCAACAGTCATGGCCATGGACAGGCACGCAGGGATAGTCCAAGTGCACAGGGACATCTGAAACCAGCGGCTGGCAGGCACCCAAGCGAAGCACAGGAGGATGCAGTAGTCTGTGAGCACCCCGAACTTAAACCTGGCAAACCCATTTTTCAGAGCTACCATAATTTTACCACTACACATAGTATATCACACATGGTTTCACATGTCACTCTATATATTTATAACCCACAGTGACTTTAAAACATTTTCTTTTCCTGCCACAGCTATCTACCAGTTAACAGCTACCGTTTTCCTTAATAAAATGTCACACACACTGCAGAAGGGGTCATTCCAAGTTGCCTGGAAATCGCCCTAGTTTTCTCATGTAAGTATTTGTGTGTGTGTGCATGTCTCTGCGTGTATATGTGCATGAACACGCATGAATGCATGAACATCTAGATGCATGGTTCTGTAAATATACAGCCAGCTACAAAGCAACTGTGTAAGCTGTATAACCCTTATACAAAGCTGAAGGTGACATCTTTCAGATGAATCTATTGCCTAAATCTGGAATAGTACAAATTGGTCAAACATGTCTTTAATGTGCTCTAAACCAACATAAATCTACGGTCATCAATCAAAATACTGTGCCCAACAGCAGTCCTTACTAGGCAGAGACACTTGTGTGTACTACTAGCACTGGAGAGGAGATCCTCAACCAATACACAAAGCTCTCCTTCAGCTCTAATGAACTCCACTGAAGGGTAAAAAGATGTCACCTGAATTATAAAAATACAGACTAGTCAATAATGCTCCTCATATGCTATATTAAAGCAAGTTATTTCAAAGTAGTAATTTCTAAGAGAGGGGTAACTGAATTCACAATGTCTTAACTACTAAGGTATTTTCTGATTTTGACAACAGCAACCCTGGATATTGGGAACAGAAGTCAAATACAACTTAGAAGTGCTACTTGCCCAGCTATTCGGATTTATTTATTTATTTGGAAAAAAAAAATTGAACTTACTTCGAATCCATTTTTGTCACCTTCTTAGTGAAAAATTCATCCACACCTTCATCCACTCTCCCCATGAGGCCATTCTGATCCCCTTCTGGAGGCACTCCAGCAGACACCTGACAGAAGAAAAACTCTGGTATATAATAACCTAAAAGCATATTTATTTCAGTGATAATTAACAGTTGGGATATTATAAATATTGCATGTGCCAACCAAACCTCAGTGCAGACAAGGAAATCACCACTGGAATTCCCCCTTTAGTCAGGCCAGTTAATGCATTATATCAAAAGCAAAGTAAACCAGAACAGCAGTGACAGACTGGATACTGCAATGCATGAGGCCACAAATCAAATGCCTTGGGCTTGTGAGAACAGAGCACTAGTTCAGTTAAAAAAAGAAAAAAAAAGCAATTCAGGAAAAATTAAATCCCGATCAGGTGGTGATCTGAAAAGAAAGTATTTTCAACAGCTAGTTGTTTCCCTATTCAGAGAAAAACCTATGTTCTGGATTTTGGAATTTAGACATTTAGAAACAGAGCCTCAGCAGGTTAACAGAGCCTTTTATAATTCATTCAATTCAGCACTCCCAAAAGCAAATACTCTAAATACAGAATCAGGTGCTGTACTTAAGGAACTGAACAGACTGTCACTGAGTGTATGAAAATGGAAAACCTGCTCCCTTCCTTTGGTTTCAATGCCGACGTTTTGAATGTGGGTGACTGGAGGCATCTAAACCAGGCTGACTTAGTAATACCTGCCAACCACAAAGGCCCTGTGAAGATCAGCTGGTGGCTCTGCAACCTCCTGAAGATGAAACATGCAGTCCCTGGGAAGGATTTCTCATGTGGTCTAGCAGGAGCTAGATGTGGCTTTGAAATGGAAAAGCTCTATTACCAGTAGAGAGACTTCCTTCAATTTACATGCCATATGGAAACCTTTTAGGTGACTACGGAGGACTCCACAAGACCCAACCCAGTTCTATTCTTGGTAGTACTAATGACCAGGAATCAGCATGCCGTAGAATAGCAGCGTTTGCAGTTTGAAACAATTTAAATCAAGGAATCTCCCAGCTGTCACGATAACTCAGAGCAATCCCAGCTTCCCTTTTCAGCTGGAATACACACTGTTCTGTGCCCCTAAAAAGAAAAATGAATACTCTTAAAAGCTGCTGTCAACATCAAACCTAGCCTCATTAAGCCAGGACAACAGATTGCATGCAAATTAATGCTTTGACATATACATGAAACTTCTTACTTTCCATGGCTGAACCTTGCTAGAAGCCTAGCGTTTACTTTGTTATCAAAGATAATAAGTTAGTATTTTATTGATACTTGCTGTAGCAATGTAATACTGATCTGAAAAAAGCCCACCTGGTAATGATTGCTTTGTTGCCAGACTGCTCATTTCCTATAAAAACCAGTTTTATTCTAAGCAGCACAATGTCCTTTCAGACTTCCAACTCTGCCACCTTTTTTCTGTGGAGTTTTTTTTAAGCTGGGACATCAGACAGCAGGCAGCAATGCATATAGTAACATCTGGGTTGGTCGCACCAGTGCTGGTTGTCTCAATGTAAATACTTCCCTTCTCAATTAAAAAACAGTTGACACCGACATTTCAACCGAAATGTGACAACCAAAAGTGGCTGATGCATTTCAACAGAAATGAGAAACCATTTAATATTGATACTGAAGTCCCCCAGATACTAGGCACAAACATGTAAGTATCAAAGGCAAGTGCATCTCCTGAAGGGGAATACAAGAATCCAATGATCTACAGCAAATGAGAAGATCTACCTCAGAAAGAGATGGTATCTGAAAAAGCTTCTAAAGTTTCTAAAAATGTACTAAAGATACTGCACAAATGTTGAGGGGCTAATACGGTCCTCAAGGCAGAGGATTTTCTTATAAATGTTTATTAGAATGTCTTTTAGTGACCAACATTAATGTAAAAGACTGAGCTCTGGTTTATTTCATGTTTTACACTCCTAATGTTTTAAAAAAAACAAAAAGAGTAAAATTTTTATTTGTCAATTTTTATTTTTAGCCTAAGTTTAAAAGTGAGCCTTTATGTTTCTGTATTAAATAAAAAACTGACTTGGAAGCAGAAATAACTAACATGGATCACAATCTCTTTCATACATTAAAGATTCACCTCTTTGCTGTGCTAAACCTTCACATGTGATGGAAGAACTCACGAGGTTAAGATCGCACAAAAATCTAAACGATCAACAACTGTTTCACTGTATTGCTTCAAAGCTACTTGGGTGTGGGTGGTGCTGAGGTTTCCTTCACCCCCATCCCATTCTTCTTTTTCCTCTCTGAACAGTCATTTCAGTAAAAGCTCTGACAGAACTATAAATCTTTCTTCTGCCTGCCCACACACCCCAAGTCAAAAGTTTACCTTTCCCCCTTTTTTCTCTCCATTTCCCCCTTTTTTAAATTTTTCAGCTTACAAAGAACAAACCTGTTTTCCAGCAAAACCAGAGAAGTACAGCTATGACCATGTGAGACCCCTTGAAATACTAAATGGAAATAATGGGAACAGCAAACAATCCAACAGACCTGCTTTAAGCAGTAGCAAAGGTCTAGATTTTGCCTCTCACATTTCAAGTGTTTCTCCTACTCACTGCTTTCTGTATTCTCTTAAGTGGCAAAACCAGCAGCAAATCAATTCTGCAAACAATGCCACAGTCCACTCATGACTCTGGTCTTCAAAATTTGGCCGTTTCATTCTTGGAAGCATTAAAGCAAACATCTTAAGTCTTTCAAAAATTTGTTTAGACTTGTTATGAGATCAGAACTAGTAAGGAATTAAATGGTCCATAAAACCAAGACAGGGACAAATGTGTTTAAGTAAAAAAAAAATCCTTTCGATTTCTGAACAAAATAAAAACATAATTTCCTAATTAATTCAGTATAGGTGAGCATTCCCACAATGCTGCATGAACACGGGAAGTACCACTTCTCTACAAGAAGGTTTTTGTTTCTACTGAGAAAGATGTGTGTCTTAGTTCCACGCCTGGTACCGAAGCACTTGCCTTCCCATGCCCCACTCCTTCCACAGCCCCCTGCAGATGGCACAGGATGCGCTCAGTAAGTTTGGAGGAGAGGCAAGTTTAGAACTGGGACAACGTGTGTTCTGCAGAACTGGAACTGGAAGAAGTACACACAGATGTGTTTTCACTAAAATGTGGAGATCAGTCTGTCCTGCTACCTCTATCCTTCCCTGTCAAGTGCAAGGGAATGGAAAGTTGGCTTAAATATCCCCTCTGCTTGAAGGTTTCTTCATTTCCAAGTGATGCAAAAACCATTCTACTGCCTGATACGATCTTTCCCAGCATTAGGGAAATTTTCAAGGGTCCTCTCCACCAACAGCCCTCAGGGAGCAGAAGATGCCACAGGCATTCCTTACTAGGCAGCATAACTCCAAGAAGGAACGGCTGCCACTTGATAAGGTTACTTATCATATCATCTGTGCTCTGTTGCCATGAAATAGCTCTGTAACGCCTCCAGATCTGTCCTTACATACCCTGAGGACATATCATCACAGAAATAAATCTTTATTGATGTGGTATGCCAAGGAAATGGAACTGTGGGAACTCCACACACATGTACTTGGGTTCACACCAATGCCTTTCGTAGACTGACAGTGCTCTTCTGTTTTGCTTTTGTAAGGCAGGCTCCAGCATGAAAAGCAGATCTGTGACTATGCAGATTTGCTGGCCCAAACACCATCTTTAGTTAAGGAGCTGTGGGAAGCTGGGTGTCACACTGTAGCTCCTCTGAGAACTGATAAAAATAAGAATTCATGCCAAGTTACCACATCTTAATGCAAGCAGAAAAAAGGATTAAGACTTAGCAAACCGTTACAATATAATTGAAAAGTCTCATGGTATTTTGTGCATTTCCTATGAAAGCTCCAAGTACCTTCAGAAACTGCTTCCATGAGAAAAAAAAAAAGCAAATTAAAAAAGGATAAAACATATCCTGGTTTAGGCTGTGTCAAAGAAGACAAAAAACTTGTAATAAGGATTGCACACTGAAAGACATGAATACCAGAAGAAAAATAAAGTAGTTGCTTATGGCTTTGAAAACTTTTAACAGTTGTCCTCATTACATTGCAGGACCTGACTCATGGCAAAAAGCAATCAACAGATGACATTGCCAGCAATATTTTAATGTAGACTCACTGCTGCTTGGCTGGGCTGCTGCTTTTTATTCCTTTTGGGCCTTAATTTTGTAAAGTGTTCCAGTTTTCTCCCTTCTTCTGATGGCAGCTCTGAAATGAATCCAGAAGTTCGTTTGTCCGGCCTGCTGGAAGGAAATGGTGGGTCTTCTATATGGATAGGTACTTCTTCCAGTGCTTTATCTAGATCAAATTCCATTTCTAAGAGAAATCAAAACTTTCTAATTAGGTTTACATGCTATTTAAAACAAAAGACAATGCCATTCTTCTCTTTTGTGGCAAATAATTATAAACACATCTAGAGAACTCAGCCACATGTTTGTCAGCAGACAGAGCACTGTGAACAAATATTTACTACCAAACACACTAGCAGAGTCACAAAACAAAGTAACCAGTGTGGGCCTCAAATGCAGTCCAGAGGGAGGGAAAGTAATCTGTGCTTTTCAGTTAAGATCTACCTAGAAGAATCTCAGGTAAGCAAAGAAGCAAAAATGATTTAAGACATTCTCACTTACCGAAAGCTCTGGACACTGGCCGGAGCATTCTGCTGTGGATGCTTTTCCTTTTTGATTTAGGGGTCATCTATCAACATAACACAAATCAAAAATTACTTTAGCAGACAGAAGAAATGACAAAGAATACCTTTTCCTTTCTATCCAACAAATCAGTTTTTCAAGCCTATGTATCATTTCAAGATCTGCTTGGGTTTAACACCAGGAGGGAATGGGGTTTTCTCCTCCCCTTCTCAAACATTCAAAACTTTTTCTAAATTGACATTTTGTTCAGCTGACTTTGGAAAGAACCAGGGAGGTAGTTTATTCTTCCCATTAAAACTGTAGGCTGTACATAGGATGATTATTTGAATTGTCCAAGCATTAACTCATTGATCCCCAAGTGTAAAAGAAAGAAAATATTAAAACCTCAGCCCTGCATTTGAGATCATAAGGCACAGAAAGCTTAATTACTTTGTCCAGTACTGCACAGTTAATGACAATACCAGGGACAGTCTCCCCTCTATGTTCTGGCTGTTTGATTTTTAATGCAAAATACACTTCCTCCGTTTATTTGTTAGTGCCGTGCTACTAACATTTGTTATCTCCATGCTACATGATTAAAATTCAGGTATTGATGTCTCTGGACACTGCCATACAGCTCATGGAACTTCCCTAGGAAAATGCAGTCTCGGTGCACACAGCCCTTCTTCAAAAAGCAAAAATATTGTGTCAGTGTTAGCAATACCTCCAGCAAAAACATTACTTCTGTGGACTTTAGATAGACTGAGAATATGTGGATAGTTACCTTGGCATACATTCAAGGCAGTCACTGAAAGTTATGTGCTATTATTCTTCTCATCTTCACATTCCCAGAAAAAAGGAGTATGTTGCCTTAAGAGCACAAATACCCAGACTTAAGACCTGAGTTTGTTATTTTTGGAAGAAATTTGCCCTTATTTTCTTGACTGCACTCTCTGGAAGTTTGCACGGCAAGAAAGACAGTTTTGCTACACCAAATGCATGCGTCACCACTTCTGAACCTCTTAACACAGCTCAGCATTGCAAAACTTCTAAACAGAAAGTTGACCTGCAAGTTTTCTAAAGAGTTAATTTAAAATGACAGCTTCTGCAAAGATGGGCGCCTTTTGTGGTAGAGTTGTACATGCTGGCTTTAGTGACACTCATATACTTCCATTTACTTGCTAGTCTTGAAGCCTAGCGGCTTCAAATCTGGAGTGTCAGTCAAGAAGCTGTCATGGCTCACAACTCATTACCGGGATTGTTAATCAAGTTTAGCAGTATCAATTTTATATGAGCTAGAAAAGACATAGTTGTCATTGACATTTCAGACAAATCATGAATTGTTTAAGGTAAACATTTGCTGGTTTTTATGAATCGAAAGTTCAGTGCACAGACTTACATGTACTGAATTCATATTCCCATCCAAAGTAGTCAGGAGGATTATTATGCCACTATTCACATGCTCAGGGTTATGACAGATTTTTGTAACAGGAGTTACTACCCATCTTCTCAAGACCAGAAAAGGACTTGCAGACTACAGAGCCAGCAGTGATAGCACTGCCTGGGCAACAGAGTTCTGTTTTTATTGCCATGCACATCGCTAGGAAAGAAAGATACCTTCAGCTGCTGCAGATTTCCACTTCCACATTTGACAAGCATCAGTATATGATACAATACTTTCAAAACCAGCCAGGAAATAGCTTGCCACCTGAGCAGACTTACCCTGAAACTAATGAGCAGGCAAAGTGTTACTGCATCAAAAGGTCAGACATTACTTTCAGAGTTACCAATAAATTAAACGCAACGGATTCGATGGCAAGTGGTTGGAGAGGTGCTGAACTTTCTCAGTGAAAACTGCAGTGGATTGTGCAGTGCGCAGGCAGCAGGCAGCCTCTGAACTGCACACCTCGACAACCGCCAATCCATCACCCAAACCCGAAACAACCAAAGGCTTCCAGCACCTCACGTGAGGAAGAGTTGTAGCAGCTCAGCGTTTTGGGGGACAGCAATTAGGAGTCACTATCAGTAGTCCCCCGATTTTATTTCCAGCCATAGCCCATTTCTCTTGTTAATGTACATTTGCGTGCATTTTGGTCTGCTTGCCACTCTTTTTGGTGGTGTGACTGGAAATTACATCTAGTAGGATAATGCAGCAACTCATGCGCTAAAGAAGATGAGAAAGGAGGACAGAAAACAAGGCTGATGGGAGACCTCCGATCTCTCAGTAACTTCACAGCCACGGCCAGTGTTCAGAGTGCTCCTGGATGGACACAGACAAACTGAGCTGCATTGGCCCAGGGCACCAACGCAAAACAGCATGGGGCAAGTTCTGAGGATCCTGTGCAGGTAAGTTAAATGCTCCAAGACATCCTGGACAGCCAAGAACAGAATGATTTCATCTTCCTTCCCAGACAAGAAAATGCCCCCAGATGACGCTGCAGAGCTTGTGCTGATGACCATAAGCCAGTCTCTGGATCACTGTTATAACTTACTGTCAGCTTGGCATGATCCATCAGCAGCTTGGTTGCTGGGGATAAAGGCAGAGGGACAGATATGCCTCCCATTTGCTTTAACAGCACGAATAACAGCTATACATACACTTTTATTTGAAAACCTTCTGTTTTCTAGCCTGTTTAGGAAGTGCACAGACGAAAGGCTTCTTGCCAAGTGAATTTTCTAGATCACACACAGAGCAAAATGGGTCAAAGCATTAATTTAAATAGGCCAGTGTGCTCTTTTTACAAAAGAGTACACTTAATCTCAGCTTAGTATCTCAGCCACCATGCAGTATGCTACAGCAGCAGAACACATGTCGTTACTAGAGGAGGTACGTGAACACCTAGGGCAAGACCTCTGCCTCTCACCAGCCTGAGCCCCATTTCCCATAGTACATGGAAGCAGTTCAGGTCTGGCAGACACGCACCTTCTGCCTTCCCACCCACCACCTCTGGCCACACAAGCACAGTGCAGCCCTCCTGCCTTGTGTTTCACCTGTGGTCTTTACAGGGGAACAGCTGTTAGCATCAACCTCCCCTCCTTTACTTCTTCCACATCTTCCAGGGACTTGCCATTCTAGCAGACCACCTACTGAACTTCTTCCTTGTTTTGCCTACTTAACTGCATCTCTGGGTCTCGGTAGGCTCTCTTGGAAGTCTGTGTGCACCCATGCCACTGAGATCTCTGCAGATGGCTCCATGAAGTCACCCCTCTGCCCTCTGCAGTAGATGGGAGCCAGCAAATCCCCACCACACTCCCAAATAAGGGCTTATTTAGAGTTAGACCCCCTCACGTGCCCAAGCTAACTTTAAACTCCCAGGATCTCTTCCCACGATCACTTTTCCAGATTCTTCCCTTCCAACTCCCCTCCTCGCAAAACTAGCTGAGCCTCCTGACTTTTCTTAAATTATATTACCAACTGCGGAAGTATACTAGTATCTTAGGAATTAAACCCAACAACTAAAATCACTTTGAGTGCTAGAAAACAATGTGCTTTTAGCAACAGTCTCAGATATTCTACATTCCTTCATTATACAGATAATTGAAATTACTCTTAGTGCTCAGGGATAAGCTGATTTCCGTGGTTTTCTTGTCTTCGTCCAAAGTAATTTATATTCAATCCTATTACATACAGGATGCTCTGTGACCCTCCTGTCACTTCCCTTTCAAAGGATTTCAAACAAACTAATGAACACCTTGCCCCTCCATCCTGAAATTCAGCTCCCCAACCAGTCTCCCTTCAACCTTTCTTCCTGCAAAACAACTTACGGGTTTTCAGCTTTGAGAACGCATTAAGGGCGACAGCACTAAAGGTGAGAGCCGCAGTCAAACCCCCAAGTTAATTCAACTAGACAAAGAAAACAACTGACCAAACTGAGATAACTCCTGACATCTCTTCCACCTAGTGGCAAGAAAGCCCTAGTTTATGTCCATTTTTAAGCCATCCTCTCATTAAGCTGGATGATGCTTGAATACAAAACCGTATCAATAGACTGTCTTTCTGAGCAGTAACATTTGTGCTTATACCTCCGACATCAGCACTCTGCTTTGGTTTGGTCTTAAAGCCAAGGAATGCTTTAAATTCAGATGCTACGCTAGCTGAACCTTTTTGTAAAATCCAATCTCATCCCTGAGCTGCTGCCTATTTCATTTGTAGGTGCAGATGGATGGCACTACAGTCTCCCAGGAGACTCACAAGGCAGTACAGAGGCAAATGGAGCACAAAAACGTAAACAAGTAGGCCAGAAACAGCAGAGCTAAAAAAATACTTACACTTGTACAGCAGAGAGTCTCCATGCAGCAAAAAAGAAAGAAAAAAGAATATGAATGGGGAAGACAAAGCAATAGCAGTTCTCAGGAAAGGAGGCAAAACCAGAAGTCACCAAAATAAAGAAAACTAAAGCCAAAACACTTAGAAGTCTTAGCAGGAAAGGTGACATGCAAGAATGAGATAAAAATCCCCTGCATTTGGAGGTGCTATATACTTTGTACTTCCAGAGAATAACCAGAGAAGGATGCGATCTCTCTTGTTTTATCTATAATGGGACAAATTCAGGTTTTCAGATGTTTGTTTCCAATATATGGTACTCATCAAAGGTGCCAACCTGCCACCTGCTGTCCCAGGGTACTGTGTGTTTTTCATTTTGTTGGCATCACTAGTAAGAAAAAACTGTAATGCTGTTATTTCCTAGTCTGAAGGAAGCTTCTGAATTAAAAATTGACAGCTTGTTGTAGAAAGCATGACAGCAAGGAAAATAAATTTAAAAAAAGCTTCTCTTGAAAGAATGAAAAGGGATGCAAGTCTGTTCCCCTGAGGTTTAAATAAACCTAATCCAAAGCAATGGTATTTCTCCTTCACATAAGGAGGTTTAGAGGTGCAGACTTTGAGGCGCTTTTGGCACACTAGAAGAATGCTGTTCCGTTAATAAAGCATAACCTTTCCCCTCCCCTTCAAAAAATGAAAAGAAAAAAAGGAAGCAGCACAGCCACCATATGAAATGAAGCAACGCCATATCCCATCACAAGAGATCTCCTGCGTGGCACATGACCAGTCACACTTCTCAATTTAGAGTAAGAAAAAACAATTATTACAAGTGTGGTTTTGTCTTCAAGTTGAATGGGAACTGCTGCTATAACAAAACTGCACGTATTAGCAGTGTTTGTGGCAGAAGTCAATAGTCATGGTCTGGATTAAACTTCTCAGCCAGAAAGTGCTGCATTTTTAAGTGGATATTGCACTGTTTTTTAATTATAAGCAGTGAAAACAGTCTGCATATAACACGAAGTGCATCATTTAATTGTTGAAGGGACATTAAGGTCAGTTTTTCCAATGCTTTGGCATTTTCAGCAATAATGATCCAGTTATCATGGTTCATACTTCTAATTTTAACTGTAGCTGAAAGTTTTAAAGATACCATGGGCTATCCTTGAATACCAAGAACAGTGTTCTTGCACACAGTTCCACTCCTTGATTTTCCTACTCTCCTCAGAGATTTTGCTCATTTGTTCGTGGTTTTTTCTCTTTAATTTTAGTTTTCTTTTACCTTCAGAAACTTTGGCTTTATTCAGGAGTTCTCAGCTAACAGCGATTCAGGCAAACCTCCTCATCACTCTCATTTTTGTATGCTATCCACAGACACATACACTTTTACTCCATTCCCCTGCCTGAAACCATGTTCTCTCTTGTCTGTCTTCTATACTGCTGTTCACTAGGGCTGCTCTGAGATTGCTGGAGAGACTGCACAAGCCATTGAGAAACACCTCAAACACAGAAACCATCTTAAAAACAAATCTCTAGCACACTTCAGAAATCAATCTGCAACATGGTTTCTCTTTCAGACAGCATTCATGGTAGTACTCCAGCACGTTCTGTGTATTTGACGCATAGGCAGATAAGTTATTTATATTATGCAAGCAGCTGGAAACATGATTAGGACCAAAGGGCAACGCAATACATATACAGCAGGGAGCGATCCCAGGGTTTGGGGAAGTTTACGCTCTACAGCCCTGATCCAGCAAGGGCTCATGGCAACTCCTACCTTCCACACTTCAGTGATCTCACCTAATTAAGTGTGACTACGGAGCAGCTTAAAAGTTAAAAGGTGCTAAATAGCTTGTGGGTGGGGAGTGAGGAGGGAGGCACACATGAGGCAACAGGTTAGACAAGGAAGCACATTAAGCAAAACAAAGACCAAGGGACTTGCCTGAAGTCCCCAAGGAGTCTGGCTGCTCTACAGGGAATCCAATGCCAGTCTTCAGACACCGGAAGTACTATGGACCATGAGTCCACACAACCCTTCCCCTTTGTTTGCTCTCTGCAAAACTGCAAACTAAAGCGGTTTGTCTCCCAGTGTACATGGGCCGTGGCTAAAGGCAAATGCTAATCCACAACCAAAACCTCAACCAAATTCAACCCAAACACAACCAGAAACTGGATTGGGGAATCATAACAATGGGCCAACAATGTGTCAGAAAAAATATTTTCAGGGATTCTTCCGGAACGTTTTAAAACAGCACTAAGTTGTTTCAGCTATATGTATTTTGTGGGGTATGCCTTTACAGGAAAGAGGCATAGGAAAACAAGGCATTTTATCACAAGTCTTGCTGTTTTCTTTTGCTGTAAGGAATCCTGACCTGTAAATCTCCCATGACACCATTTCAGTCCACCGACACTTTCTACGCTTCTTCTCGTCTCCCAACTATCTCTGACAGATGTCACACATCTCATCTCATTAAAAAAAAAAATAATTAAAAAATCTTCAGGTATTTTTTATAAAGCAGTCGATTGACCAGCTTTGCCTTTTTGCATGTGAATCTTTGGACACACAGGCGTCTCACCATCTGTACAGAGAGCCTTAGAAACCAGAAAGCTTCTACTGCTTACTTTAATCAGTGAAGATTTCATAATAAGTTTTCTAGGGTAAAACCCTCAGCATGGCTTGCAGAAATTCAGCTACATACTTCCCACTAGCAGTGATGGTGACCTGAATCACCATCCTTAGAATCTCCCTCTTGAGTGCTATTGTCCTTGGAAAGTTAAAGGCAATGCTAAAACCCATGACAGCTAATGGAGTTATTTTACAGGAGATAGGAGAGCAAAGCCACTAACACACTGTTTAGAAACCAAGGCCAAGCTGCAAAAGGCTGCTGTTTGTTGATACAGTTGCCCCAAATGTAGCAGCTATGCATTTTTATGCCAGCAGAGGATCTAGACCTGACCTTGTATGTCAGAGTTCTGTCCTCTATATGGAAATACTACATATAAATATTGTACATAAATATGACATGCAAATAATCCATACCTGAATTTAAGGAGTATGTTTGCTTATTTCCTTCCCTTCCTCTAGAACTGAATTTCTAGAGAACAAGCTGTGGTTTGTGGTTCAGAAATAATTCAATTAGTCTCATCTAAACCAGCCTGACCTTTAAAATTACTTTGTGCGGCTATCCTATCTGAAAGAAAAGGAGTAGCACTGCAGAAAGGTAAGCTCAATAGATTTGCCCTTGAGCTCGTTTCATTTTACTAGCCAAGAAACCTTTGCTTTTCTGCTTGCTGAGATGTGGTGCCAAGATGTGGCTCATGTACTCTGAAATAATCAGAGTATTTCAATATACTCTTTTAATTAATAATTCTGCACTTGCATCTTTCAAGTCACATATAATTCCTGTTAATAAATATGCCTGCATATAAATACCCAAAGCTTTTATTACAAAGACTAAAAAACCAGATATATGAATTAAACCAAGTAGTTCCTTAAACTATTAAACTGAATTTTTATTTCATGTTCTGAATGAGTATCTTGCAAGGAACTCTGTCTGCAACTGTCACCTGCAAAACAAAAAGCAATTATGCGTATCATCAGTTCTGTTTTCTACTTACTCATGAAGAGGACAGCAGCATCTTCTACAGCAGCTGAGCTTTAAGATGAACAAAGAGGATGGTTCCAACTAATTTATTTTAGTTAAAAACTAAGTGTAGAATGGAGACCTGCTGCAGGTCAGATGGCACAAAATATCTCTTTAAGCCACCACAACCAGTTTGCTTGTGTTGTTTGTTACCTTCAGCTGGAAAACACTGATGTAAAAGTTACTTTGTTCGTGACCTGAACTTCCATACAGTAAGAAGAAAAAATCTCTTGAACTCAGAAAATATGGAGTAGTGGACAGCCATTTATGATAATCTTAGGCCATTCCTTACAGATAACTAGTGTATGTATCAGACACCCTGGGCAATAACATCATTAAAGCAAATCTGAGGCAAGGTCCTCCTGAACAGAAATGTTTAAAGTCAGGTGGGACAGAGCTCTGGGCAGCCAAATCTAGGGAAAGATGTCCCTGCTCACGGTGTGGACTTGATGATCTTTAAAGTTCCATTCCAACAAAACCCATCTATGATTTTATGAATGGGAACTGTTGTATCTGCCTACCCTACAGCTTCCCAGGACTGAGAACCAAAACAACTTCTGAACAACAACGATCTGGATAAGGGGACTGAGCACATCCTCAGTAAGTTTGCAGGCGACACCAAGCTGGAGGGGAGCATTGACCTGCTTGAGGGCAGGAGGGTCTGCAGAGGGATCTGGACAGGCTGGACCGATGGGCCAAGGCCAGTTGTGTGAGGTTCAACAAGGAGAAGTGCTGGGTCCTGTACTTGGGTCACAACAACTCCACGCAATGCTACAGGCTTGGGGAAGGGTGGCTGGAAAGCTGCCTGGGGGGAAAGGACCTGGGGGTGGGGGTGGACAGCCGGCTGAACACGAGCCAGCAGTGTGCCCAGGGGGCCAAGAAGGCCAATAGCATCCTGGCTTGTATCTGAAACAGTGTGGCCAGCAGGACAAGGGCAGTGATTGTCCCCCTGTACTGGGCACTGGTGAGGCCCCACCTCAAATCCCGTGTTCAGTTCTGGGCCCCTCACTGCAGGAGGGACATGGAGGTGCTGGAGCGTGTCCAGAGAAGGGCAGCGAAGCTGGTGAAGGGTCTGGAGCACAAGTCTCATGAGGAGCAGCTGAGGGAACTGGGGTCGTTTAGTTTGGAGGAGACTCAGGGGAGACCTTATTGCTCTCTACAACTACCTGAAAGGAGGGTGTAGGCAGGTGGGGGTTCAGTCTCTTCTCCCAGTAACAAGCGACAGGACAAGAGGAAATGGTCTCAAGTTGCACCAGGGAAGGATTAGATTGGATATTAGGAAAAAATTCTTCCCTGAAAGGGTGGTCAAGCATTAGAACAAGCTGCTGGGGGAGGTGGAATCACCATCCCTAAAAGTGTTTAAAAAAACCACATAGATGTAGGCTGAAGGACATGGATTAGTGATGGACTTGGCAGCCCTGGGTTAATAGTTGCACTTGATGATCTCAAAGGTCTTTTCCAACCTAAATGATTCTGACTCTGTTCTATGATTCTGCATCTCTCCCTCCTTCTGACAACCTGAAGTGAACAGCTACCAAAAAGATAAATAGTCATCCAGGCAAAAAATGCCAGTCATCTTTGCACCATCATTAGACCCTTTGGGGGCCAACAATGCATTGCTTGCACTGAAGCAGTGACATTTGAAAGGAGAAATGCTACAGGGAGACTCATGACAGTGAATTAGATACAGTTTACCCTGGACGTGGAAGTGGACTAGTAGCCTCTCTGCTCAGACTTATGGTGGGAGGTTTTATCCTTGAAAACCCAGGCATACTTGAGCTGCTGCTCTTTTCTCGTTGATGTTTTTTTCCGCACATCTTTCAAGTATGCACAGTAAATCTTTATATCCTTCAGACACTTTGAGACATGCTTTGTGAATTTAAACATTAAACCCCACCCCATCCCCCCACCTTCTGAATTTTAAGTCCTGTCAGGAACCACTATATCAAGATATTGCTCATTAAAAACAGGAGGTATCTTGATAGGCAACTCACAAATATTCTAAGAGTCTGTATGGTAAACAGAAATACTTGTATATTTGAGTTTCTTCTCTAAAACAAACTGATAGAAAAGGTCAATCATAATTACCCAAGAGAGAATGGCAAAACTCAAAGGCTGGTCTCTGGGATGCCAGCACTTAAGTATGATACAGGATTTAATGTTGCTTGGTCAGATGGCCATGGCAGCACATGAGCCTGGGAAGGACAGAAAAAACATGAAAGAAGAGGAAGATGCCTGCCCTGCAAAGCAGGACTGTTCACCTACAAGCATGGAATTAAGTACTGACTGGCAACAAGGCACTGGACTATGCAATTCTCAGAGAGTACGAAAACAAACTTCCCCTGGAGTATCTAAATACTGTGGTATTGGAAATGACCCATAGCTAAAACATACAAGATAAAGAGAGGTTCTGATTAGCTTGGAATGAAACTACCCTGACTTTTCAATCACTTTGTCTTTCTATCCTGCTCATTCCTAAAAAACTAAAAAGTTTTCTTTATGATCTGCTTATGAAGGTTTTTTTCACCAGTTTAAGTGTTTTTGGTTTCAGATCATATTCCAATCCTGTCACTATTGACCTCAAAAATTCACAGTAATTTGATCTTTACTCACATGAAGCAAGACCTGACTGCAGAGATACACCCATGACTTTGCAATGAGGCTTTAGCTGACCTGAATAACAGCAGAAGAAAAAAAAAAATCTATTCACCTCTAAGTTCTCTAGTCAGAGAAGGATGTTTTAAGAGGAAGCCTGGTAAATTTATGAATAGGATTGTGTGATGCAGTTGTCAGTGATAGTAGTAGGAATGAGATCTTATTACTCAGAAGCTGTTTTCTAGCCTTTTGGCACTATGTACACTTGATTCGAGTTAGTTATTTTAAAGTTCCGACTTCAGTAACCCAGCTCATTGTAACCTTAACAATATATAACAAAATCTAATGGTACTCTATAACTCCCTGCCCTAACTCAGACTTCCTCTCCCCTCTTCCAGTGGACAACTATTCTTTACCCCTGCAATATGAGGTATCAATTTTGAAGAGCAAAATATCACAAGCCTCCTGTTCCTCTGGATGAAGTGAGAAACACGAAGCACTCTTAGTGAGCCAGACTCGTGCATGTGCTATTTTCAGTAGGCTCTCTAGATATCAAAGTAAACACAATTCCCCACACGACACAGATAGGTAACTTGTGCCAAGTTATTTATTTGAGATGCTGGAAGAACCAAAAAGCAGTAGAAAGGACCATGCAACCTATACAGAAAACTCCTCAACCACTTGAGAAGGTTAACTTGCCAGCTACTAATTGAATCAAGAAGCATTACGGCTTCAACAGAGAGTTGTGTGCTTCAGAAACAGCAGTATTAGAGGCTATTGTCATGTTGTTTGCTGTTGTCCCTCTGCCAAAGGTTACGGAGTCTAGATTTTGGCAAGAACTCCTCCAAAGGAGCTCTTGCTAATCTGCTGTGGGAAATAATGAGCAGGTTCTTACAAACAGAGGCTGTGGAAAGATGAATTCTGTATCTATTTGTGCTGAACATCAACCAACTCCACAGCTCTGCTGTCAAAAGGGATCACACAAGTGCCCCCTGATCGAGGCCATGCAAAGGGGCTTTCACCTCATAAGCTGTTAACTTCACCTGAGGTAGGTGAGTGCTCGGGTGATCCTTGCTGCTGGCTGTATGGGTGAGTGAGTGCTGGCTGGCAGGATGAGCAAACCCAGGTAGGGACAGTCATCTCTCTCTCCAAGTGGTGGACAGGTGTCCACCAGCAGACTACAGCTTGCAACAGCTAGCTAGTGCCTGCCAAGGTGACTGCCTGCAGCCTAGGCATGCACATTCCTGCTAGTAGAGCAGCAAATGGTGGGACCGAGAAGCTGGGCCTGGCACTACCTATAGACTGCAGAGCTGCACTTTCAAGACCTTTCCTTTCTGTCACAGACTAACCTCTTAGTAGTAAACTTCCTCCAAAAAACCAATCTAGGGAAGCTAAACTCTCGAGACCAGGGTTTCAATGAATGCTTTGTTACAGAACTGTCTTTTCAATGTGGCTTTTTCATAATGTGATATAAAATGATGGAAACTCGTAAGACAACTACTGCCACAAAGGATGTAATTACCATCCTGGTTTCAGCTGGGTTAATTTTCTTCCTAGTAGCTGGTACAGTGCTGTGTTTTGGATTTAGGATGAGAATAACATTGATCACACACTGATGTTTTAGTTGGTGATGAGCAGTCAAGGACTCTTGAAGCTTCTCATACTGCCCTGCCAGCGAGGAGGCTGGGGGTACGCAAGAAGCTGGGAGGGGACACAGCCAGGACAGCTGACAAACTGGCCAAAGGGATATTCCGTACCACATGACATCATGATGAACAATAAAACTGGGAGGACTTAAACTGCAAGGGTCCTACTGCTCGGGGACTGGCTGGGGATTGGGTCAGCAGGTGGTGGGCAACCGTATTGTGCATCACTTGCTTCTTATAGTTTTTTAATCAGTATTATTATTTTCCTTTCCTTTTCTGTCCTTTTAAACTGTCTTTCTCTCAACACATGAGTTTTACCTTTTTTCTGATTCTCTTCCCCATCTCACTGGAGGGGAGTGAGTGAGCAGCCGTGCGGTATTTAGCTGCCTGCTGCGTCAACGCACACCTACACATCCTCCCCTCCACCCCCAATACAAATCTGAGTCTATTAAGGCAAAACAAAGCACCAATATCATGGCAAGACAAGCTCCTGATACAGAAGTGCCACTGTAGAGAGCTTTATGGCAAGTGCTGGAGGCCGTGATGCCTGTGAAGGACCTTGAAGGCTAAAGAAGAAAGTAAGATAAGGTTGGCTGAACACCTGGAAGATAAACGGGATATGAAGCCAGGCCGGAGCGGATGCACGATGCAACGTCTCAGCAGCTGGCTGAGAACATGAAACTCACAGAGATAAGAAAGAAGAGAGAAAAAAAATGCAAGAAGTTCAGTGTGTTTGTAGCTTAGTAATTAACCAATTATATGTAGCCAAAAAGTGCGTGAACAGTATTGATTAACCAATTCTATTTCAGTATGTTGCACATGAACAGTGAACGAGGATATATAAGCATGGGTTTTGGACTAATAAAGGGTCTTCTGGTCAGATTCAGGAGTCCGTGTCTCAGTCTCCTCATGCCACCACGCAAACAGAATACCCAGCAGCTGCACTTCACAAATCTTGTTTTAATCTAAGCAGAAAAGCCTCCAGTTTTGCACTACGTTTTTTTCTTAACCAAGCATGTAGTGCTGTTACTAGAAGCAGTTTATTACATTCATTTACTTCATGTTGTGCCAATAACATACCCTAGATTATGAGAAACAGCTTTGAACTCTGATTAAGAAACCTCAGCTGGTTTAAAAAAACATACTATACATCAATTATCCATCACCTCCTTGCATTCAGAGACCAGGAAAAATACATTGAAAGCCAGGTTTCTTTTAATGTGTTTCAGCTGGGAGCATGTAATCCCTCACGAGCCCGAACAAGTCTGTAGTCTATACATGTAACAGGCATTGAATAAACATGAATAAGGACCTCTAAGGGCAGTGAGGATGCTGCAAAACTATATGTATCAAGGAACCCAGGAAAAGAAAGGTAACAAATACTCACAATTAAAATTAATGTAATCATAATGATAATGGTGAGGCTAACGTATAAAACGCAGAACTTGCAAATAAACAAGATATTCACAGGTTCTGCAAAACTATCATGCCAGCTCCCTTTGTCTCTTAGTTTCTCAGCCGTAGCACTGCATGATGGCACTGTGCTGTGCCCCTCCTGGTGATGTTTTCATAAACTGTCCTAGTTCAGGGTGAGTCAGAAGTTTTACTGGACTCCCACTGAAGTAGATATGCTCACATGCCTGTGATGGAGCCTTTTCAGAAGCCAAGAATACTCTCGCATACCATAATGCCAATTCCTAGCTTCCCACAGTGCTGTATTTACTACACATCAAAAGCCCGTTTCTGCTAATGCATACAGGAGAGAAACTGAAGTGTCACAATCAATTTAATCCGGCATTCATCCAGGCTGCTGCCTTTGCCCTCATCCCTGCCTGCTTGTTCCTGCTGCTTAGGATTTGTTTTGTGAACTCAATCAGAGGACTAGTCAGTCTGGAAACTAACCTGGGAAATAAGTCTTCCATAAAAAGCTTAATTTTCAGCTGAATCAATTCTCACACCCGGTTTGCAGTGAGGCTGTGTGAACAGTAAAAGCGTGAGGGTGCGGGCAGGAGAGCGAGCTGTGTACAGGGGAAAGTGGAAATGCTCTTCTCGGCAAGAACAATGATTTTTGCTAGATTAAGCCAGTCATAGAGCTAGAGCTTTATTTATAGCACAGGAGAACATACGGAGTCCAGCAAGAACTGGGGTTTTATTGCACTAGATATTCAATCTTTCATCCAAAATGCTGGCTATCTATGCCTGAGACAATTCTACCACAGTCAAATAGAGAGGAACAAGAATCAGATGCTGTAGTACGTCAGGGCACACCAGAGAATTCCTCCTTGAATTTTTCTTCCTACAGTATCAGTGCACATGTACGTGAGCCTGTACCATTACTTTCTCCTTCCTCCAGTGAAAGGAACTAAAGGGATTTCTGTTGTTTTAATTCTAATTTATTTTGGATGAGGGGGTAGGGAGAGAAAAGCTTTCAGGTGGTGCTTTATGAGTTTTCTTTTTTTAAAAAATAAATTTAATTCTCATGCAGTGAGTGCAATTACTCCCTTTTCTCTGAAGACACTGAGGGTCCATACACTCCTAGTCTTCTGGCACTCAAGTTCCCAAGTCTTCACTGGACTCATCTGCTAAAGCTTTGACAATGGCTAGTTAGTACATTCTGATATATATATCATATATAAAAAAAACATATACCACCAATCTACAAGTCTTCTGCTATTCCTGCAGATTTTCTTCTCTACTGTACAATAGCTGAAATCTATTGTTCAATAATGACTAAAACATTCATACATTGCTCATGGGTTTATTATTTATTTAAAAAAAAAAAACAACTTTCCTCCGTTAAGTCACAGAAACATCTCTATGGTTAAAATTAGAAATAGATGAGAAATGACTAAGATTCAGTATTCAACACAGGCAGTCCTTTTCTATTAGCTATAAGCATTTTTGCAAACATATAATTTACCATCCAAGCATTTCAATCTTACACTGAAATGCTTTGAAGAAGATTTATAAGCAGACACGTGTATTACAACCTACAATTTCTTTATGTTTCAAACAGTTCCGTATCATACCTCTTCATAATGCAAACAAACTCTGCTTTGCTCTGCAAACATACTTATCCTGGCTGCATGCTTGTTACTATCTACGTTAATAAAATTATATTGCTGAAATGGATAGTTTAAAGATTATGAGTACATGGATTTCTAATAAAAAAGCTATTTCTCTCAAAACTTTTCTTTGAATAGTGGCTCAACTATGGTGATCTCCTTTTAGTATTCTGGAAGCCAAACTAACATTCAAATAGCTAAATAAAAAGCTTTGGAATGTAACTATTAAAGACAATGTAACAAAGATGCTCCATTACCTTTTGGTGGGGAATTGAGCACTATCTAGTATCTCTTATTTCTGCAAAAAACTAATGGCTATGAAAGAATAATAAAGTACAATTAGAAGCGTTATGCAAAATTAAATCAGTTAGTATTCAACCTATACTATCATACATAACAAGATACATTATATTCAATCTCAGTAAAAAATGGTGCTTTAAAGTTACTTTTTAAATGCATGCATTAGTTTAAAATGTGTCAAACTTGTCATATATGTACAGAAAAATTTAGAAAAACTGTACTATTTTATGACATTAATTCATGACTGATTCTAAGCTTTAAAAAGCAGGCCAAATTTTTTCCTTTAATCTGGGAACAGTAAGTAATTTTCTGTATAAAGGCTCTTATTTCCATCTTATTTGCACGCAACTTTTATCTAACGACATTACCATCAATGCAGCTCTAATTAAAGGTAAACAACTAAGACAACTGTAGATTAGGGAAGCATATCAATTTACTGTACTACAGCTCAGGCAGATCAGAAGCTTTTGGGTCCATAATCACACCCTATGCTGGACCAAATGCTCCCAGTGTTTGTCAGAACTCATTTAACAGACCAGCAAATCCTCGTATGACTGACAAATCTTTCATGTTATGGGCTCTCAGGCCACTGTTAAAAGCTGGGTGAGAATCATATCCTAAGTTTAAGCTAATAAGATTTCACTGCACAGTTTGGTATTTGGTAAGTCCTAATTCCCACAACAAAAAAGTACTGGACATAACATTTAAAAGTCTGTTTTTCAGCAGCCCATTTCATGGGCCCATTTGTGATATTTCATTCTGTCTTGTCCACGTTGTTCATATATATCAAACTTCAAAGCGGATGGATGGCAGCTCCCTACCGTGGCAGGGAAACCCTCCCAGCCACAGCCACCCTGCACCTTGCTTGAGCCTAGGTAGGCAGGCTGGGAGACAGACCAGTGCCCGTTTGTTTGCTCCATCATCAGCACTGCGGGGTTTCAGATCCCTACCATGCCAGTCCAAGTTTTGTAAATAAACCTTCCTGTCTTCCCCTTTCAGTCCACACACAAGAACAAATCGCTCATAGCCATTTTATAAAAAATACATCTACCTCGCACATAGTCATTCACCTAGCTTCAGTGCTATATAACTATCTGTAATCAGAGAGTCAAAACTGAACCTGGATCCAGTTTTTCCCCACATTGTTCAAATCAGCTTCAAGGGAGGCTTGTGAATAACACCACCACGCCATGGTGTACATTGCCTCAGCCAGAATACTTATCCTTGATAGGCTTGCCAAAGAAAACAAGAACAAAGAGAGCAGACTTGCTGAGGGTAAGGGGTTTGCAAAATTAATCCAGTTTTGCAAATGATAAAAAACAGCTTCTGGAAAATGGTGGTCCAAGCTCAGTGCTTCTCCTCTAAGACCAAAATCTCTTCTTCCCCAGACATCTTGACAACTAACTGAAGCAAACTGATAGACAGGGCTTTGAATAGGCAAGTTTTTCCTGGCATCCCAGCCACATGATCACCCTCAGCACATCCATATTCTTTTGGAAACAGGAGATTAGGCTCCCAAACATGCACAACACCAAGCTGCAACTCAATGTTTCAGTTTTGAGATTTGCAGAACACACAGCCAGGTACATCATGTATTCACAAGGCTAAGATCTGTTTTATCATCACACTTTGTAATGCTTAGGGATTTCCAATGGCCAAACAAGACAGTGTTCTGGACTAATGTAATTTTGGAAGTGGGATCTAAAAAGTTATTTCTCATTTTAGATTAAAAATAATCAAAGGAAATTAGGTTCATAATTATAGTTCATAAAACCATATGCTTCTCTTTCTAGTAAAACCTTTCAGCAACTTATCTGTTTTCTGCACTGACCAGCTTACAAAGCATTCAATAACGTCCCTTTCAGAAGGTTCCTCATTTTCATGCAAATACCTATAAAACACTTCAAAGCTGCCACAAATCAGGTTAATTTTTCCACGACAGTATCTGAAATATGGGTTTTCTTGGCTACTTTCCCATAGCTAAAATACATCACTTGGAAAATGCTCTCTTTTAAGTTACTAACTCCACCCAGAAGATGCAAGAAATCCATAAGATGCTTTTACTTGCAAAAAACTCAGTGAGAACACTAGCTCAGTAAAAATCCCTGTATTATTCAGCCTCTTAGGGCTATCTATTTATCTATATATTTTACAACAGCAACCAATATCACTTGCACCCAGGATGCAAAAAGCTGCTCTTAAAAATGGATTATAGCTTTTAATAAATGGATTCTTTAGCTCTGACTAAAATTACTGCCTTGTATCTATTTGATGCTTCATTCTCTTCAGAAATTAGATATTGATGAGAATCTGGGTCACAAAAGGTATCTGAATTTCTGTGCAATATGAGGGTGAATGAAGAGAGACACAAACAGTTCTGAAGTACAGTTAGCATCCAACACATCTTTCAAGGAGAGTAAGCATCATCACACTTCGTTATTTTAGTATGACCAAAATGAAAGATAACAGCACAGTGATATGATCCTTTCATATAACCATGGTGATATGAGATGAAGACAGGAGATATTTTTAAAATTTCCAGTATTATTATTCTTAAGAGGCTGCAAGAATAAATTTAAAGGGGGAGGGTGCAGTGTCAAAACGAGCACTTAGCTTGTGTTTCTATATATGATGCCAGCACACAAAAACTAACTTGCAGGTACAGGGTTCAGATGCCACATACTTTACTGGGATGTCTCTCTACTGTAAGATTTAGGGCTCAAAATGATTACTGAATGTTGGCTGCGGAAGGCTTCTAGAACTTCACAGTACCAGTGATGAGCCAGATGATGCCACCAACACCACATGCCTCACAGGGATTTGTGATGTTCAGAAAATTCAGATAAAATATTGCATCAAACCAAATTCTGGTGAAGGAGATTTGGAAGCCAGAGAGAACTATTTTAAGCTCTTATTTCCAGTGAAGGTATGTTTTTGTTTTATAGCTAAGTGAGACCAACAGATAGCTGCCGCAGAAAGGAGCAACCCTGCTGTCCCTTCTCTTGACTGTACTTGTCTGACTCTGCAGTAAGTCTGTTCAGGGAGCTGAATCAACAAAACCTCTTCTACAAAACGATGCAATCAATTTTTCTGCCAGTTTAGTTTCCTGTGAAAGCACACTGCCAAAGAGCCAAGCAGGAGGGCAGAGGAGAAAGCCCATCCCTTGCATCAGTGACCACCTATTAGATCGACTAATTTGTGATACAGAAGCACTCCCCAAATTCCTGTCCACAGTAGAGTTCCTAAATGGACTGAGCTGGGCAGAGGGGGATCTGGGGTTGAAAACAGCAACATATTTATTCGTAATTCTGTGGATTTACATCTTGTAAAGAATCATGACATGGCACAGAGCCATCTTTTATTATAAAAAGTCACACACAGAATTTTACAAGGCACTACAATGATTTGTGTTCAGCATTTTTACCCAAACTCATACTCCTAAGTTTGAAGCTTGCCCTCTAGGATCACCTGCAGCCCAGTTCAAGGTTTTAAGACTTCCTCCATACATTCAAAATCTGATTTAAAAAATAAATAAATAAATAAATAAACTTCTGTCCATGGTCAGTAACGTCGCTTCCAGGCAGAAGCATTTTTTTGTCATGGCTCAGAGGAATCCATGTCAAGTAGAATGAAGACAAAGGCAGAAAGCGGCATGTTGTCAAAGGACAGTATGGTCTAATTTATTACTACAACTGAGCCTCTGTGCAACTGTGGCCAGTGGAAGAGACGTTTATTGTATTAGCTTGATTGTAGCAATGTATGCAAGGGAAAGGCTCTTGAGGAGGTACCAGGAAAGGAGAAGAAAAGAATAGGAAAAAGCTTTTCCTTTGCTGAACAGCAATATGCAACTCGAGCTAGGATTTATTTCTCCTAGAAGCCAATTCCTAATCAGTTTCCTGATACCATGAAATTGCCAAATGACATTTTGAAAAACATTTTTCTTCCAGTTATTTGCATGCTTAACTAAATGGGCTGAGGAATGTGTCTTACCATACAAGTATCCAGGTCCTCCAAACGTTCTATCTCTGTCAACTCCTCAACTGTGATGACAGAGCGTTTAGTTGGTTTTTCTTCAGCTAACTCAATTTCCAGCGATTCCTGCTGTGGAAGCGGTTTGCCACGTCTAGTCAAATGGTCAGCCTGGAGTCAAGGATAAAGACAGGAATACATCAATCAAACTGCTAAAAAAAGGCAAACCAAACCCAACCAGAAAGCTTACATGACTGAAGTGATCACTGATCCTAGATGACCAATTACAAAAGCAAAGCTCAGTTGTGTGTGTTAATCTTCACACAGGGTTTGTTTGTGTTTGGGTTTCCCCATCCCCACCCTCTTTTTTTGGATGGAAAACCCCTTTCATCACACATTCTAAGAAAAAAGGGAGAAAGTCTAACATGAAAAAAGAAAAGGTAAAAGGTCACATAAAAAGCCATGCTACTTTTTAGTTATAACAGTATTATGGAGGTTCCTCAGCATTTGTCCTGTCTTTATCATAAAGAAAATAAAGAGGTGGAAGAGACGCTTCGACCTGAACCCTTTTTTTTAAAAAAAAAAAAAAATAAACCAAACAAGGACAAATACAATTTCTGTGAACAACTATCATAATAATTACATAACCAAAATGTTATCACTCGCTGTTCAAAACACAGGACAACTTTTTTAAATACCTCAATTCTGTTTCTCTGAAGAAATAGGTAGGGGTTATCATAACTGAAAAGAATTCATCACTGACAGATCTATGGGATAAGATATATATTTTTTTAAATATCAAAGAGGAAAAAGTCTTAACAATAATAAAATTCATTTCTAGATCTGCATAGCAAAAACTGTTACTAAGAACATAGAGAATGTTATATAAACCACCCTGGATTGTACTTGGAATGGAGTAGGTTCATGTTGTCAGGAAAATGATGAAATATTTTCTAGTTCTGTTGATAACTAAAGGGAATATTGAATAATATATATTAAAAGCAACTATTTGAAGATCAGCTAGCCCAAATGACTTAGTCACAAATGCCTTCAAGGAGGCAGGTAGGGAGGAGCTGCAGTCCACCGTTTAACATCCACATGACCCCGGACAACCAGTGGATTGCAGTTTTGTTGAACAAAAAGGGTAAGCAGATGACCTGAGTCAATTATAGCTCACTTAGCCTAGTTTCTACTTCAGAAAAAAAGTCACTGGAAACCTTTATGGATTTATCTTTAATCACACTAAAACGGCTAGAATAATAATTAATGCTAGTCATCATCACATTGGGCAAACTCAGGTCTTGTCGAACAAGGTTTATTTTTCAAATTTGCCTCAAACACTACTGTGTCAATACAACATACACAGATACTTGTAGGTGGCTGAATCAGTAGTACATGACACTCCAATTTAAGGAGCTGGCACAGAACTATACCAGTGCATTTAACTTTTTCTGTATTAAGAGCTAGCTGCCAGCTCTCAGATTGCAGCTGTCAGTTGAAGATTAACACTAACAAATTAGATGGGAGTTCCTCTACCAGCCTTTTTGAGATCCATACTCGTCAATGTTTTCATCAGTGATATACCATCTGAAATAACCTGCAGCTAACAGAAACATAGGAGAGTTAAACAGGGAAAGGGACACATTTCTAATGCAGGCCCAAATGGGTCACAAATCAACTCAAATCAAATGTACATACTATCTTTCCTTAGGAACTAAGAGCACTGGCAATTAGCTATGGACACAATCCTGAAAAGCGGCAAGTGTCAAGTGTCCAGAAGCCATTACTGGGAGGGAGATCTAGCAAACTGAGTCCTGAAAATTATCTGTAACTGAAACACTATCAAAAGGAAGAAATTCTTACCTCCTTGGCTATGTAAACACAAGGAGTAAAGAATATGAGGAGAAAAACAATTTCAGTGCCACATACAGTGACAGCTAAAGCATTGGAATGGTCTGTCTGGTTCTGGGGACCATAATTTTAAAAGAGGCTTTTAAAACAGCTGGAGAAAGTGCAGAGGACTGTTCCTGAAGTGACTCACAAGGCTGGAGAAAATGACTTAGTGTGTTGTGCAACACCTCTGGACAGAGACAGCCCACTGCTCCTGCCAGCTGAGCCTGCTCCAGGACCCGCTGGAGCTAATTAACGTGGCCACTCACACAGCAGGCTGATGCTGCTGCATAGCTCCTGAGACCACAGGTTGTATCTTTACACAATGCTGCTCTGTATCATGACGACACACCCTCAAATAACCCAGTCTTTTAATTTATTTTAAAAGGAAAATAAAAGTGGGGATGGGGAGAGTGATTTTTTTTTTTTTCTGTGTATGAGAACTTCTATAGAGAGGAAATAAAGAGAAACATATATGGTTCCCCTATCTTGTGGGGAAAAGCATCTGAAAAAATTCACAGCTGCAAGCTGAAGCCAAAGCAATTTCAATTAGAAATGAAGAGCCATTTCAATCAGGAGAATGACCACCCACTGGCTTCTTTAAAAAAACAGTACTGGATTCTCCTTAAGAGGCTCACTGCATTAGAAGTAAAAATGTTTTTCTATGGATACACAGCTCTTTATTTAACTGTGCCTCCTGACAGCTCAGCACTTGCAAATAACAGTGTTTCCTATGTTTCTACTCTTTTCTCTTCAAACTTGATACCTACATTTCTGAGGCAGTCTCAAGACTTACCCCTTCTGGGCGCAAGGTCTCAGCAGTCCCTCCCCTAAAGAATGAAATTTCACCTCTCATTTCATGAGCTACCAACCTTTACCATCTCATCAGGACAAGTACTGGTACTGTCCTTAACTAATGACTCAATGCTGCATCCTGATGGAATTTTTAGTTTTAGATCTGACAATAGTGCAAAAGGTAATAGGACAAAAATGTAAAGCAACATCTTCTAAGGTTGCACCTTCCTTAAAACATAGAGGCAAGAATCCCATGATCATATTTCAAATTATGTCAATGATGCCAATGAAAATAAAAGCAATTTCAAAATCAAGCTGTGCTAAGGAGAAACCGAAGTAAATGGCATTGTTAAGATGCCCGGCATATTCAAATATCAGTCAGGCAAATACTCACCAGTTTGTGATGACAATGGGAAAGTGCATCTAGGATTTCATCTACAACTCGGTCAGACAGGAAAGAAGCTACTGTCAGCTTTACTTCACTGTGTGAGGATTAAAAATGAGACAGAGAAATTTTTAATTCATGCAGGAGAATTTTGTCTTTATTACACATTCAACAGTGTAACTATTATCCACAGTGCTATCACTTTATTTGAAGTAAAACATTTGAGCGTGTCAGGATACATGACTGCGGGTTTCTGAAATAAACTCATGAATCACACAATAAACACAAGAGCCTCTGTACCATATTTAACCTGCTTCTAACATTTTTCTAAGACCTGAAATGAAAACATCTGGGTAAGAAATCTGAATAAAAACCACATGTGAAACTTGGCGGGGAACACTCCACCACTGAAGTCAGAGAAACACTCATCTCAGATGAATGGGATTAGGACAGGGGGACAGTGCTGTCCCTTTAGCACTACTGCACTGAACAACTACATGCCACTCGTTTCCTTAATTCCCTCCTGTTTGTCTGCCAGCTGAAGGACAGCCAGCCATGCAGTGCTGCTTCTCCAGTCTTTGCCAAAACAACTTTGCTTCCTCTTTTTGCTCTAGGTAGCCACTTTTTGTCTCAAGAACTTCACGTCAGCCATTCTCATTACACAGATGCACACAGAACACCAACACACCCTGTACACTGAACTGAGGGTTCACTGGTTATTTCCTATCAAGGAATCGTGTACTTTGAATTGCTCCCTTGGGGTCTTTGGCCACAGGACAAATGGCTCAGGCTATGGAGGGCAGATGATTTGCAGATGACAAGCACATACGCCTGAGCTGCAGCCCAAAGCTCCATCTCTCCTGCCTCTACAGTTTCAAAGACAACTGCTACAACTGACCCTTGCCAGCAAGCAACGTGATTTTGTTTCGAGGTGTTTGTGTGTGGATGGAGTTGCATTGGATTAACAAAGCTATTTCTACCTGGGGCTGGGGTTACTGCTGCAGAAAGCCTGTGGAAAAAAAGTAAGGAACTTCTTGGAAAGGCAATGCAATTCATAGGGAGGTAAAATGGTGGCCAAGACATGGTGGGAAGAGAATGAGAGTGAAGGGATTTCCCTCAGTTACTTACATACTAATTTCAAACAATATAAGACATGAAGGGTGACAGTGTGGCACCCTCACCCTGTTGACAGTTGCAGCTTTTACAGGTGGAAGGAACACTCTTATTGTCTCAGGGTCAAGATCTGTTTGATAGAACTGAAGCAAAGAAAACTCACTCCCTGAACCATTTTAAAAACTCCGAGGGCATAGCTGAACTCTTTAACACCTTTTCTTACCAATTTTGCTGCACTCTGCAAAACTGATTTCTAAGTCTTACTGTTTTCTTCTTCTGCAAAGATAGCAGCATCACAATGCAAAATGACATGCTTTTCCATCAAGCAGAAAGGATTCCTTAGCCAAATGATAGCAACTGCAAAGGTTTAAGCACAGGGAAAGTACATTAAACTGCATAAATATATTCTCTGGTATATATTTAATGTGAAAAAAAAAGATGCAGTAAAAGGTCAGGTAAAAGCCTCTTTCTTTTCCCTTTCTGTTTTTTTAAAGAGTGAAGAGCTGTTTAGGGTAACTGTTTCTGCTCCAGGTTTGTGGTTTGAATATCCAGGTTTCCATTTTTTAAGTATGTCTGCCTGCTGTGCACAACTCCCATACAAACAAAAAGTTTTAAAGTGACTGCTACAGCTACAGGACAAGACCAAATGCAGCAACAGACAAAGCACTGCTAATGCTCAAGGCAAGTAAGTGCAATTTCCTTCTATTACAGTAATTCAGTGTTACCTGAGAACATAAATAGGTTTAGCAAAATCTGTAGGAGTCATGAAAATGTTATTTGCGTACCATAAACCAAAACTCGTACTAAATAAAACAGAAGCACATGCATTAACCATGAAGTTAACATCCCTGGAGATTTCAAATATTTGAATCTCCTGAACTAAGTTCACCAGACCTGTAGGGCAATTTCCTGCTCTTTGAATTCCTTTAAATATAGTTTCTTGTGACTCACAAAAGCATTCAAAAAATCTTCTACTACACAAACACACATAAATGCAACCCAAAATCTAAATTCTATAACTAATTTTTTTAGATTAGTCTTTTAAAGTACCTAATTTTATTGAGGATATCAATTCCAGATTGCTCCAAGAGGACATTTTTCACAAAAGTGCGTGGGATGGAAATCTTCTCAGTGCTAGCCTCAATCAGGTCTTCACGGATGTGAGCCTTCTTCATCACATTTGGGCAAAGGTTTTCTGCTGCATCCACCATAGACTCAAGGAGTGTCTGCAGCACAGCAAGCAAAAGGTAACACCAGGTACTGAGATTTTCATTAGCTAGAAGATCACAGCATTATTTTGGTACATAGCACTATGACATTTTTAGACTTGGAATTTTTACATTTTTTTCTTCCTAATTTCCAATCCATTTTGCAATCCAGCTGCAATATAAAAGGTATTATACAAAATAAAGCTAAGAGGGAACAACATACTTGTTTTGAAGATGACCCATCACTATTCTTGTTTGCCTTTTCAAATATGAAACATTTACATCTCTGTTTAACTGTCAAAACAGTAAGTTAGCTTCCCTTGCGCACCCACCACTGCTGCCTCTGCACGCTGCAGAAGCAGCGCATGCCCTGCTATGGCTGCCTTCACTCTAAACTGTGCCCCGAATCAGCGGTTTTCATCAGTGCTCCAGACCTGCCAATTCGTAACAGGCACCAGTATATGAAGAAAGGAAACTCATCAGAATTCGGCAAGCTGTAAAGAGCTGGAATACACCAGCCTACTAAGAAGTAGCTACAAGTGTGATTCACTGTGGGCATACAAATCTTTAATATATGGATCTCATTTACATACATGGAAGTCTGTAGTGAATCTTAGGTGCAGTCAACAATTTTTATTCTTCTTTAATGACTGGTCAAAACCCTAAACCAGGACAGAAGAAAAGCATGCACGCTCCAGAAACAGGACCATGTAACCCCCCAAGCCCCTCAACTTCCCTTTCCTTAAAACAAGTCTCCTCTGCTGAAGGTATGAAGTCAACTCCTTCCCTCTTAGACTTTCTCTTGGAAAAATCTTTCATATATACCTCAATGCTACGGAGTTATGTTATGGAGCCCCTTTCAACTGCATTAGATTTACCTCCTACCTGTGTCTGTGACAAAAGGTAACACTGGCTTAAATCCCATTTTATCACCTACTGGTTTCTTTTGCAAAGCCCAGCTCTGACTAGAAGGCTGAAGAACCCTCACACTACAGGCGCAGGTGAGGGCTCACAGTCCCCCACACAGTCATCCTTGTACGAGCTTGTGTCACAAAAGGTGCAGGAAAGCTCTAATGTACACACGTAAGAATCCAAATGAGACATAGAAACACTACTAGTGCCCTATACCACCGAAACATTTTTCCTCTAATTGCTTTTATTTTTCATACCGAAAAAGATTACGTAGGACCATGGAAGGTATAAAACAGTTAGCTGGTCATCTGGAAAACTACATTTTAAATTCATATTGTTTCATCTACAGGCTGATATGTACCCTGTGTACAGTAAAACAGATTTATTTGTGAACACAAAGGAGTATTTGCTGACAAGACTGGAAATGTTCTTTGTTCAAATTCTCTTCTATATCCACCTTACTCCACCCTTCAGTCCCCGTGACTCCAGAAATCTATTTTAGGTATCTTCAGAAGGCTTTCAACCTTCAATTAGCTTGTTTCAGAGACTGCAAGAGGTCAAGCCTCATCAGCACAGGATTTGAAAACAAACTCTCTACGCCCATTCCCAGCATGAAGTGCTACTTAGGAAAGGAGATGATTCTCTCCAGCAGCTGGTGCCTCTGCACACTGAAGCTGTCTCGCTGCTGCGCTCCAGTGACCATGGGGTCTCCTCAGGCTATGATGCTTCCAAAGTGTCAGGGAAAATAAAGCCACTGTCCTTGGCTCATGCTTCAGCATATGTGCAAGACCCATTTTTTTCAACTTTGAATCCTCTAAACAAGCGGGACAAGCAGCAACTATTAGAAGAAATCAGATCTTTCAACGTATGCCATGTCACCTGCAGCTTTTGAGCAGTTTTCTAAGGTCCGAAGGAAGATGGAAAGAAGAGAGGAACAGGACAGAGTCCAGTTTACTGAAATGGGCCAAGTCATCTCCAGCGAGACTGAAGGTTACAACCAAACAGAAAAAGGTACTTAAATATAAAAAGAAACAAAATCATAGTTTCACTGGAACGGTATAGTAAGTAAGCCTAGCACTAACCTCGGTACTTGTAATAGTACACAAATAATGAACTACACCCCTTGAAAACTCTATCAATTTCCTTTTTCTTCTCTATCTCAGTTCACTGGTAAGTGACCTCAGGCTGAACTCCCCTTATCAGAGCTTTTTTCTCTTTGTATAGCCCTACCGTAACTGGCAATTTTCATATGTAGATACTGAGTAAGAAACAAAACCACCATTACTGCATAATAATTTTAATGATTCAAAGCAGCATCTTTCAGTCTGTAGCTCTTAACTGACTGATTTTTTAAGTGTAGATTCACGAGGACAACACAGCAGCATGAAGTAGCCGCAGCATACAGGGAAGTCTGATCTTTACAACATTTATTTACAGGTATAAGGGACAACTGCCAATACAGCCAATATGGAGCTCGTTTCTGGGTTCCCATGCTTTCTGCATTTTAAGGACTCCTCCTGCACTCCCTCCTTCAATCCCACAGCAGATTCTGGGGCCGTAACACTAATGAAGAGCTTTTCAAGCCCCTGCTGCCATAGCCACATGGAGGATAAAGAACTTCAATGGCAGAGACAACTGAGCCAGGTAAACTACTAATCAGAATTTCTGACACATCCATTTTTTCTCCATGGCATTTATTCACTGGTGCAACTGTCTAGTCTAACTTGAAAAATCACACTCAACTTCCCCAGGAGTTACTGATCTATCACAATCATAGAAGTTATAAAGATTTGCTATGTTGAATTGCAGTTGCAGTCTAAGCATGGTCTTTCAAAATGGATTTTGTGAAGACATGCTGTGTGAAGGTGTCAGGGGGAAGTAAAAGGAAAGACTAAAGACCTTGCCTGAGAATTTTCGAATTAATTTTTACTCAAAATACTCAAGAGAATGTGCGATTTAGAAGTTGAATAGAGTTTGAATCTCTTAAGTGCACAACTGAATATAGTTTCTTCAGCGGTGGATTTTAGCTGTTGGTTTCACATTGACTATTATTGTATCTACAGAAATCTTTCCCTGCCCCCTACTTCCATCCCAAAACCTTTCAGGAATGGAAACTCATAGCTACAGATATTGACTGTGGAGAGGCAAATGTTTCAGTCACAAAGCCACAAATGCCAGTCAGCAGGCATGCAGAAAGAAGAGAACAAAGTCCTCCCCATAATTACTGACTTAACATTTAGGAGAAAGACACAGTGAGGAAAAGGACTGGAGGATGATGATATCTAAAGAAAAAAATGGAACAGGTGACTGAGCCAGCAAGCCCTTTGCACTAGGACGGAAATTAGAAGGAATAGTTCAAGCACTCCTGTCCTTACAAAACAATCTTTTCTTGCCTAAGCACCATTTATCTGGCTTACTATTTTCTCTTGGGCCTTTGCCAACTGAATAAAGCATCTCCAGGTTCTGTGTATGCAGTGACACCACCAGGACAAGAGAAATGCAAGGGCCTTGCTATAATTTCTCCTTCGGCCAACTCAACTCACTCCAAGATGTTGCTCTTCCCTATTCTAACTCCTTTCTCCCCACCTCCCTTCGCTATTTTGAAGTTACAAAAAACAAAAACAAAAACAAAAAACCAACCTTAAAAAAAAAAAATCTCTTATTTGCCTGAAGAGTGTTCACTGTCTTTACCCAATTTCCAAGTACTTTCTAGAATCGGGCTCTGGTTGCTATGGAAGCTAAAAATCAAAACTCCACTTAGAGCACATAGGATGTTTTTCCAGCAATTACAAAATGAACTGTACTTACAGAACTTATCTATATTCATAAATAATAAACTGCATATAATGTTCTGAACTGACCTAATGAAGTGAAAAAAAATCCTAATCCGTGTCCAACATTTTCTCCTCCATGCAAAGTACGCCACCACAGAACTCAAAGGAAAACCTCTCAGACTTGAGTGTAAAATTAATAACAACGAGTGATACAATACACAAAGAGCATTTTGACTTTATAGTTTCTTGTAAGGCACTTAAACTTTAACACCACACAAATCAAATGTAAAAGTTAGAATGGTAGAGCTAAAGTGCCCTTTGCTGTAAATGAGTAAAAGCATAAATGAAAGACCCATTAACTCAGTCTTATGCCAGGAACTATGAATGACATTCCAAATGCCGAAGAGGCTTTCCACTCCCCCACCCCCACTTCTATAAGCTCTCCAAAATGCGCAGGACTTATTTAAGTGCATGAGCCCTGCACAAAGGGCTGACCTGACTATTCCCATCCCAATAATAGCCTAGAAGCTCCACTGGGAAGAATCTTGTGGATAAATCACTTTCATGTCTGCAGAAATTAAAGAAGAGATAATGAATCTTTACCTTATGTCACATAATGAGGGAGTAAAATCTTAAAAATTCAGCACCATTTTCCTCCTCATTAACTTTTTAATTTCAAACCAGTAATTAGTAGTGTGGTATTATTATTGTTCTTCATTATATTCCCACTAACTGAAGTATTTTCATGTTGTTTCAACCAAGAGTTCAACCTTTACTTTCAGATTACTTGATAAATTTAAATACAGGAAAACACAAGCAAGATAGTTTAATTATCAACTTAAATTGATCTGCATTGCCTCAGAACCATATTCTAAATTTATTGGCTTCCACACAGATCCCAACAGTTGCAAATGTTTCCCCACCTTGACTTCTTCCTGGACTGATACCTTTGCACATGCTGTACGGATGACTCTTCCTTGTTTATTATATAGTAAGATCTAACATAATTGAAGGTAGAAGTTTCTGAGCAAAAGCTGGCTGAACACACAGGTGAGAAGATTTACAGACCAATGTCATCTATTTCAAGAACTGAGGTTTGACAGGCAACTTGGGAAAAGATTTCCTGTAAAGCTGCCTGCTAGTTCTTGGGGCACTCTCAACATATACAACTTACCTAAGCCAAACAGTTAAAGTGAAAATTCTGTGCCAGGTTCAAAAATGGTCACTGGGAAAAAAATTCTCCAGTGGAGTCTATAGAAAAGCAGCTTTCACTCCAGTGGGATAACTTAACTAGTGAGTACTTTTCTGCAGAGCATGAGACTTTTTAAGGTGTTTGAGAGATACCTTTAACAACGGCCTAAGGAGCAATTGGTAAGTCTTCCTCTTCTAGAAGATGAAGTAAGATGACAAACAGTGTATGCTCCTTCTGCCCACTGCAAACGCTACAGCAATTTTTTTTCATTCCAACCAGGCAAGTATCCAGGTAATAAAGTACAAAGTTAAGCTAACAATGAAAAGATAGCTTATGCACAAATATGCTTAAAAGTGTAAGAAAAGAAAAAAACATAGAAGTGTGGCACATCTGCATCTAGCACAGAAGATCGCAGATTTAGTTATTTCTGCATGTGAGAGATGGTAACACATCCATCCACAGACCTTAAGTTGCTCATCCACAACCCTTGTGACTTCTCCAGCCATGGATTCAAGTGTCTCTTGGATTGGATTGGACAGCGAACCATTTGCTCCTGCCCAAGAAGCTCCACCGAGGTGATAAAGATTTGGTAAGAGCTGTAAGACAGAAAGAATATCTTTGGCAAGTAGGCTCATCACTACCCGTCTTCAAATCTGGACAAATAGTAGGAAGCCTCTCTGCTAAATCCAAGTCTTTATAAATCATGATTAGTCACTTTAAGTACTACCTGAAGCTGATCATCTGAAGAAAATACTTTTGAAACACACTGTTATTTTGACTCCCCAAAAAGAGAAAAGCTTAAAGTACACATTGAACTGCTCTCAGTATTACCAGTATGCCGGGAAAGACTTACTGTTTTCGAGTTCTTAGCATCCCGCATAAGCCGTTCTGCAGATTTGACATCTTCCTGTACAGCATCCACACCACAATTTCTTAAAGAATTGAGATGATCTTGCACTTTTACACATATTCTGTCAATCATCTACTTGAACAAAAGAAATAGAAAAGATAAAACATCAGAAGGCTGGTCAAACACAAACTGAATTCAGTCTAGGTAGGAAACCAATAGCAGAACAATGAGATTTGTAGTGATCTGAAAATGCATAATCAGAGCTTGGAAGTATGTCCATGCTACTGAGGGAAAGCGTTGTATCTCATAAAGACAATTAAACGCTGGAAAAATAAATAAAGCTTTAACATAAAAAAAATCTAAATGCTTTGGAATATTTCCACCACAATTTCCTGCAGGATAACTGCAAATAACCAGTAAGTTACAGAGCCTCAAGTGTTGTTCTGTTTTTTGGAGCAAGTTTAATGCTGAAAACATTATCGATATACCTAGCACTTAGCTTTGAACATCCCTCAATTGTTACAAAGTTCAGACAGTAAGAGAGAGCTCTGTCACTATTCATTCAGCAACACCAACAGAGATTTCTCATGTGTAAGCAAAATGCAATTGTGCAGGCTTCTGGGGTACTCTTTCAAAATGTAAATATTCCTAGTTGCAAGGGAACTATAAGTACCAAAGTAGAAGTTTCCATCAGTCCTTTCACAGTGGGAGAAATTGAACTTAATCTGTATCTGCAACACAATTCATTCAACACGCTGCAAATACAGGGCAGGTGGTATGTACGTATCCTTACAAGACAAACTGACATATGCCCGATATATAGTCAGTTCTGATTAAGATACATGGGGCAGGGAGATACAATAGTTAAAAGTCTTTATTAGCCCACATAGCATTCAATAGAACTGGTTATTTGACATTTTGAAACAACATCTGAATGCACATATCATCATACAAAGTCTAGAGTTCTAGCATCTTATATCATTAGCAACGAGAACAAATGATTTCACAGCATGTTCCTTTTCTGCTCCACATGACTCTTCCTCTTTAAAGGCTTTTGGGTGTGAGGTTTTTTGTATAAGTACAAAAAGCTAATTAATTATTAGACAGTGGAAAGTCTCATTGGGGCATCTGGACAAACCCCCCCCCCCCACTCTGGGAATAATAATGCAATTCCACCATACTAACTAAAGAATCTTTTCCAGCTCTTTAAAAACTGTTTTTAAAATCCATCCTTATTGTACACAATTTAATATAGAAATTAGTAATCTTACTCTACTTTCAAAACAACAATAAATTACATTTACTGAAAGCTGATATGTGCGTGTGGTTACTGAGGAAAGCACAGCTGAAATCACCAAGCTATAAAAAGATCTGAGCTTAATTCATATGGAGATTATTAACTTGGGGCATTGGAACAGATAAATTACTAAAATAAAGTGATACTGCTCTTGCAGGTTTTAGTGCCTGTACATCTCCCACTTACCATCTTCTCTATCAAGAGGTTAAAGCACAATTTCAGGTTCTAGTAGTAAAACTTTGTCCCATTAAATTTTAATAACACAGGTAGAAAAAGGCCACTTTGAATTAAGATTCACCAAAAAAAAGTAAAGCAGAGAACACAGAAATTTCATTGACTCAGCTGAAGAGCAGAAGAGATATTCCTCTCCTGTTTGCTGGAGTTTCCTATTTGCATGGGAACACATCTGGTGTGAACAAACATGGAAGTAAATTTAAAAGGAAAGCCATGACAAGTTTTATTCTTATACCACCTTGCTTCACTGGTGTACTAGAGCTGAAAACAGCCCTGAGGGGTACTGCAAGAAATGCACTAGAAGAGAGAGAACTGTAAGGTACCACAGAAAACATTTGTAGTCCTCTCAAGAGAAAGGACGAAAAAAACAGATAACACATGGCATTTAGGAAACCTGGTAGTGGTTGACAAAACACAAAAGCTTACCAGCTTCAAGCAGTATTTTGGGCTGTGTTAGACAGAGAGCCTTTTCAGCTGTCCAGACTACACAGTACAGAAGACTTCTTTGCTTAGAGGGAGGAGGGAGCAAAGGAGGGTAGCTTTCCATGATACCCATAGTTCTGAAGATGTAAGGTAGACTATGAGTTACTCTCCAAGCCTGCTTACTCTGGTGGTACTACATGGTTGCTCAGTACCAGGCAGAGACTGGAACCAACTCCGACACCAACTCTGGTGAATCACCTTATGATGATGCTTGTCACACTGATGACAGTCTGCTGAAAAGTCAGACTCTCAAGCGTAAATGAACCAAACCGTTCCTGGTTCCAGCAGTGGCTCACTCCAAAACAGCTCAGGTCTTTCTCTACACAGTACTACTATACATTAGCCCTGTCTCTCACAAAAGGTATTTTTCCTTCCAAAAATATTATCATTGATAATTATTCTTGGGAAATGAAGTGTCACCCAGGAGGCACATCTTGCTTTAAGCTAGTCCAACAGAATGAGAGAGAACTCTATCCCCAGACAGATTTTATACACCAAGTAAGTACCAGTAAGGAACAAGTTCTCACCTGCTGAGTGGTACTAGTGACAATGCCTTGCTGCAGCCGGTATGCTTGCTCCTGTAGGTACTTTCTGGTCTCGTGGTTACGAAGCAAGTAGTTTTCTATCTAAAAAAGAAAAAGATATTAGGAAGCTGATTTGACTGTCCCCATTGTAATGTGCTTTTGATTTTGCCGCTGTATCAGAAACGTGGACTGACAGGAAAAAACTGCCTGAGTATTTGTTATCTGCAAACCTTATTCTGTGTGTCTCGCTGCTTAATAATCACGTTGGCAAAGAGTTGTTCATTCACGGACTAATGAAACATTGTTAAACACTGTGATTTTGCCAGTGTTTTCTGAATTAGTCTTTTATTTTGAACAGTTTCATAAGTTACAGATCCAGGTTTGAGAAACATTTGAGGGGACTCTATCCATAAAAGTGTTGTTGTAGAGACCACGATGACACAAGGTAGTCAGTTTATTACTTTCAGATGCATTCAGCCCACTGCAAAGACACAGATTTAAATAGCAGTATGGGCTGGAGGCAACATAAAATATCTAAAAGTGCCTAACTGATACAGAAGGCTCAGTTCAGAAGTTAGACTTAAGTCTAAGTAGTACATAAGTGCTCTTCAAAGACATGATTTGAAAATGATTCCTACTCACAGCTGCTGGTCACAACCTACCACAACTGTCACCAGCAGTCAACACACACCATCAGCCAGCTTAATGGCATGCAACATAACCCCCTAACCTGGCTCCATTAAACTTCTGTCAAAAAAACATGCTAGCAAACTGTTTACGGTTCATCAAAGGTGATGTACCTCATCTAAAAGGAAGAGAGGGTAAAACATTGGGTGAAGAGCCAGCATATTGTGAAGCAGAGACTAAGAGGGATAGTTACCTCTAAACCTGCATCAGCAGCAAGAGTGGCAACAGTCCAGCCATGCCCCACAGTAATGCACGGTTTATCCAGTTTGCCCACATTGTGTGCTGCAGAGATACCGGAGCTTGGGAAGTATATTATGTCCATCTGGTGCTGGACCAGGGCCAGGAGCACGCTCATTGTATTTAAGCTGTGGTCTACTGATGCTTACAGACCCTCCTGAGACGTTAGTCAGTTCAGGTGTCCCTGCACCAGGCATGACAGCTCAGTCCATGCGGCCAGACATTCCTGCATGCGTGGAATTGGCTGCATTCACAGCACCACTCCCAAGACTGTTACCTTTTTTTGGAGAGAACTTAACTCGTGTTGTGTAAAGGAAGTCTGAACCACACATGTTAAAACAAACTCAGAGCCAAAAAGTTTTAGCAACACTGAAATGAATTAAAGAAAATGCTCTTTGTACCTAATGGCTAATTAACACGTAGAATTTAAATCCCCATGGCCAGAAGCTTCACGATATTTTTTTCAGAGATGCATCCTCATTCTAGACGTGAATCTATCTACAATTATATTAAATGTAAGAAAAACATCCATGCCCACAATTCAGATTTTTAAAGCAGAATTTAGATCTTTTTCATGCATCAAAGAGAAAGGTGCTAACTACCAGCACTTTTCCCTGTGAGAAC
The DNA here is from genome assembly GCF_015220075.1 of Falco rusticolus. Classification (NCBI taxonomy): domain Eukaryota; kingdom Metazoa; phylum Chordata; class Aves; order Falconiformes; family Falconidae; genus Falco; species Falco rusticolus. Next base: position 69,743,620 of record NC_051189.1, on the reverse strand, counting down.
CACTTTACTGAAAATTCCTTTACTAATCAGGATCATAGACATTTGCTTTTTAAATCACAGTTATCTGTAAGAACTATTTATAAGTTTTTTATGACCCTACCCTGGCTGAAGGAAAACTACTCATTAAAAAAATGTGAACTGTATGCTTTCTGATTGAGCGGGAGGCTCATTTGGAGCTCGCAAGATTTAATATATTAAAAGTCAGCTGGGAATTTTATAAGTCATGCAAGTGGAACTGCTACAGATACTGTCAACACCTCTTCACCCAAAAGAACAAGTTGGTGCAGTTGTTTATCTAGGGCAACATAGTGTGTGACTTTTATATGTACAATATAAAACACAGGCACTAAATGTTTTTATCCTCCCTCAAATTAAAGCGCATCCTTTGTCTTGTACAGCACTGACTGCACTTTTTATGCCAAAATAAAAAATACGTACCCATAATTCTATGCACATGGAAATAGCCACAAGCACATATGCAATAAACATGCCAGTTTCTAACTCTCCCTATCATAGTTAGGTATACAGCAATACAAGGTCTAGTTTGCACTTACTTAGTTACGACTTTTTGATACTACACTATTGCATTCCATCAGCCTTCACTCCAACCATTCTTTGGAATAAAACTCCCTACATGTTCTTGCAGCACTTGATTACTACGTATATGCCCATGCAAATCAAAAAATCAAAGAATCTAACCTAGAATTCTTACTCAGGCAAGCATGAAGTAACAGCCGCTTAAAATTATTACTTTATTTTTAGTGGTTTTAATTCTGTACGTTTGTGGTATATGCAATACCTTTTGCAGTGCCTCTTCTGTTTTCTCAGGGTTTGTTTTAAGCGCTTGGGAAGCATCATTCATCGGTATAGGCATGAATCTCAAAGTGTAATTCCTAACAAAAAATAAAAGAAAAAGATTTCTTAGTAGTAAAAGTTAACCTAACTACTGTATCTCTTTATGAAGAATAAACTAAAGGGAGAAATAAGATGCATCTAGCTTGTCCATGGAAGGTACTAAGAAACTATTTTTCACATTTGTAAGTGGAGTAACTGGAGGCATGCGTGCTCCTTTTTGCTGCTAATTCTTCCTTGCCACTAGATAGTGGAGATTCTGAAAAGCAAAAAATGCAGTTAGATGGCCAGTGCCCAGTAACTGTCAATTAAAAAGGCCTAGCTGTTCTCTGTACCTTTGTGCACAAGGTTGGATGACGTTTTCCTGTATCGAAACAGAACAGGGACTATTAGTGCCTGCTGGCAATTCTATCAGATCTAAGTCTAAATGGAAATATTCAGTAACAGACAGATAGCAACTGAGACTGAGTTTTGAAAATTTACTATTTATTAACTTCTTGAATTTACAACAATTTGAAGATGCTAGATTTTTAATAAAAGCTGACAAAACAAGCATAGCTTCTCCACATTGCTTCATGCAAACATTTGCTCCCTGCGTTTTACTTATTTGTTTGCAAAATATTTCTGTAGCTTTGTCCATCTGCTGTGATATGAGAATAAAGATAGGGCTTTGGTTGTGAGCCAAAATTACATTTAAACTCTGAGAACATAAATTGGCTAGCATAACACAGTTAAACCTAAAAGGCTCCATGCAGTGGTATGTCCACACACCTTCAGATTTGAATAAACAAAAAAAAAAAAAAAAAAAAAGCAGGAACTTCTTAAAACCTGGAAAGGAGATTATTCTTCCTTTTTTCAATTAGTTCTAATTTCCTGCAAACATCTCTTCCTCCCACTGTCTGTCTGTTCCTCTTCCATCCAGAGCTACGTAAGTATGGTGAGAAGTCTCAGAGCACTTTAAAGTTGACAATTTCAACTGAGTCAACTCCGTTGACTTCAATGGACCCATTCCTCACTCGATGCACTAACTCCAACAACAGACACGCCAACTCCTGTGAAACTCCGAGATTCTTTCAATTCCTCTCCCACTGGCTGAGCCGCCACATGAAACACCACTCTCTGAAGGACCACAGTCTTTTGAACTGCCAAACACACCAGTTCCTCATTGATACTACCCAATGTTTTACCTTAAATGATAACAGAAGACTTCAACATTTCTTCCCCAATGTAAACATGGCTATGTACAGCTGTCAGTGCAGGCAGTTACTCACATGGAGTCAGCAAGGTCCCTGCCCTTCCACTGTGTCCAACTGCTTACTGCATCACAGCCAGAAAATTCACTTTTCTTTCTAGTTGTCTTGTCCTTCAGAAGAACTGCGCAAACTATACAGGCCATGTTGTCCTCATGTAATACTAAACAGTGAAGAACTGGCTGTCCACCAGCATAGGGAAAATTTTTAGATGTCAAAGATACCAAGCTCAAAGACAGATAATAATTACAGAACTTGTGAATTGCCTGACTACTACCTGGCAGGTGGGGTATTTATTTAGTTGAAAAGAAACAAAGGTAGATTTCCAAGGATCTCTGCAGCTGTCTGACATTTAATACATCCCATTCATTGACATCTGTAATTGCCAGCTCTCATGCTAGTAATTATATGCTAAATTCAATTTAGTCAAAGGCTTAGTGCACCTTCCCTCACCCACACATAGGTAGTGGAGGAAAATGAAAGGCAAGGAGATTTCATGGACATACAGTCACAAGAGGCAGAACTTCAGAAGACCACTGCCCTAAGGAAAGCTCTGTACTTGGTTTCCTTCCAGACAGACATCATTGTATCAGAATGCTACTTCATTTTAATCTAAAAATTAACCGGCTCTTGGGGAGGGGTTGGGGGGGTAACTTAAAGCTCGCTTTTCAACTTTGATTGTAGGAGCAATATTTATCTTCACACTTCATTTTTCTCTGCTTCCTTTGAAGTCTAAAATATTCCTCCATTCCTTTTATTAACACTCCACTTGTCTCATGTAACACTGTACACTACCAACTCAGTAATCCAGTAATTTTACAACACATTAATACTCTCAGCAAAATACCTGTATTTAAAGGATGCTTAATTTCAGAGAGGCGCTCAGACACTGGAAAGGATGTCTCAAAAACCTTTCTCTCCCTTAACATACAGCATGTGTGACAACCGTCCTACATTTCATCACATGTTATTTCCCTTGTAATAACTTCTGCTCCATTCATGACACACTCTTTGTCTTTGCTGTAGAGTGAGGATTTTATTGTCTGTTTTTACAAAAATGGGAATAATATCATCTGTTTTGCGCGCTTAGGCATGTGAATTTCATGTCACTGCTAAGGGAAGAATTCATAGCCCTCTAACAAATTCCAGCATTTCCCATGAGATTTTAGAACTTGAAACATTTCTTCAGTCAGTCCATACAGAAAAAAATGTATTTTAGAAATTAATATGGGGCAATAACATACAGTTCTACGACAGAGTGGGCTCTAGGCTATAAAGCACACAAGAACATGCTTATTTTCATATTAAAATTACAGAGATACAAGTGCCTGTTTAATGGCAAGGCTGAATAGGATGCCTTTTCTCAAATGCTCTCCTGAACTGACACCTGTCCCAGACTCTACAGAAGATCCTCTTAGCATCTCGCATCAGCTGGCTGGGACACCCCTGGGGCAACTCTGTCAACAGCCATGCTCCTGGAATTCCCTTGTAGAAACAACGTTTTCACACAACTATGAACAGATGAAGAAAAGCTGGGAGGAGGGGAAAAAAAAAACCCAAACAGTCTTCAGATTACTTCAGTCTGGTTTTAAGTCTATTACTACCCCTCCCAGTTCTCCTCAGCCTCCTCATCATACTATGAAAGCCTAGCTTTCTCCTTTTTTGTGGTTTAGTATGATTATTTTTCCCAAGAACAAATTCCAAGCAAAATGCACAACACACATACCCACAAGCATCTTCAGTATGAGCAACGATTCTTTCCTACACAATATCGATGGTTTCACATATTTTTAGGAAACATAGGGTGGAGGATGTTCTCAGTATGTCTTTGAGATGGACTGCTTAAAGGCTAATTGTTTTCAGCCAGTATTGACAGTCCCCCTCCTGCAAGTTTAAACTCTCGTTGCTTGTGGCTTAGGTTGTGATATTATCAATGGGTTTCACAATTTTAAAATGTTAGAAGAGACATAAAATTACCTCAGTATTGAAGCTAAACAAATGAGATGTCACCTCAAAGTGCACTGTCACACAATTATCTGTAGCAATTTTTTTTTTTTTTCTCCTTAGATTATTTGGTTTTGCCTTCGGATTTTCCCCTCCTTTCTAATTACTTATCCGAGCACTTCAGAACAGAAAAGTTACAGGATCATAGAATCATTTAAGTTGGAAAAGACCTTTGAGATGATCCGAGTCCAACTGTTACCCAAACACTGCCAAGTCCACCACTAAACCATACCCCTAAGCACCAAATCTACACGTCCTGTAAATGCCTCCAGGGATGGTTACTCAATCCTGGGCAGCCTCTTCCAATGCCAGACCACCCTTTCAGCAAAGAAATTTTTCCTAATATCCATTCTAAACCTCCCCTGGTGCAACTTGAGGCCATTTCTTCTTGTCCTATCACTTGTTATCCGGGAGAAGGGATTGAGCCCCATGTTGCTACACCCTCCTTTCAGGCAGCTGTAGAGAGCAATAAGGTCCCCCCTGAGCTGCCCTTTCTCCAGGCTGAACAACCCCAGTTCCCCCAGCCGCTCCTCATCAGACTTGTGCTCCAGACCCTTCACCAGCTTCGCTGCCCTTCTCTGGACACGCTCCAGCACCCCAATGTCCCTCCTGCAGTGAGGGGCCCAGAACTGAATGCAGTATTTGAGGTGTGGCTTCACCAGTGATACTAACCAGAAAATAAATTTATTTTCTTTTCTACCAGACTCTCATAAATGTACAAGCTATTGCTTTCTAAAAGAGAAATGTCTGTAAGTTGAGAAATAACCTTTGCAAATTATTATTCACTACTATCAATGGAATCACTCGAAGATGATTTGCTTAATTACACATCATTTATATAATTTCCCCCATCAGTGCAATTTTGAAACCAAGTATATAAACTACAACAGTTCCATAAAACAAATAACTTTATAAGCTCTAGCCCCATGACCCCTCCAAGGGTTAAGATGCTCCCCTAAGTAGTTACAGTTTTGCAAGACATTTCTTGTCTAGAAACTACCAATTGTATGTTACCTTCACCTTCTACAGACAGCCTTTGTTCCCATCCAAGGCATTTAATGACATGAAACAACCGCAACTGCTGCTTAATTTAAATCTGTAATTTTTTCCTCTTAAGAAAAGTAATAATAACATATAAAAAAAAAAAAAGAGATGGAGATGGAGAGAGATGAAAGTAATTTAGCATCTATCACTGGTAAGGGCTACAACTGTAAGCTCAGGGAAGCAAAATGACCCAGGCCATAGCGATTACAATGAATAATCATGGTTCTGTAAATCATCACTATTAGTTTCAGTTTGCTGGGGGAAAGAAAAAAAAAGTCAGACCACAAAGGCATGCTTCAGTAATTTTCTGTTATTATATACAGCTTCATTCACTGACTAGAATAGAATTTCTGCATGCTATCAACACAAGAGAATGAATAAAAAGGGAAAATATTCCCAAATTCAGTATTTTAATTCTAATAGCATAACTCAACAGCCTCAATGCTGATAGTACAGTATGGATGAAAGAGCCACAGAGCCTTTTCCCATCCTTTTGAAGGATGTGAAGTCATAAATTTTCCTTTAGATTAAGCACCCTGGTGTTTAAAATTGAGAGCACTCAGCGTCTTCAGATCGTTCTGACTGTGGTGAGAACTGCAGCTGCTCAAATCATTCAGGATCTAAGTCTTTGGCCTCTTCATCAGTCATTCAGTTGCTTGAGAACTTACTTTTCCAGTGCCACAGCTATGTCCTGGAAGCCCTGGGCAGTGATGTTATTCTTGTCCCATATTACAGTTCTGAGAAGTGGGAGGGGAAGAGAAAGGCAAAAAAAAAAAAAAAAGTTAAACAAGAACCACAAAATAAATCTATATTGAAACATTGCCTATGAAATTAACACAGTGCTGTATGTCCAAAACTGTATAGTGGAAGGCAACATTTAAAAAACCTGTCTTCAGTTACATGCTAAAGCCTTGAAATGACAGAAGTTAGGGACAAAGGTACTACAAAATTCAGTTTCCTTTTCTTTAAAGGGGACTCTGTACTACATTTTCCATCATTAATGTAAGAACATAGCTTTTCTGAAATACAGTTATTAGAAATATTTGGAGATAAAATTCCAGCTTTTTCCAGGAATAGCATCAAAAGTAAGTTCAAAGGTCTGCTTTGTGAGTCCACACTGAAAACTAAGAAAACTGCAGTAAATGATCAAACTCTGTTCTACATAGGCTATATAGCCACAGTTATAGAAAAGGGTATTAAAAAAATTAATGCTGATAGGTGGCCAAAATTTGGAAGCTACTGTATATTTAATTCTGTATTACCTCATCACACAGTGCCTGTGATTCCACATGCAACATAACTAGCTGCTGATATAAGCCATTAGGTTAGGTGCATAAATTATAGCTCTTTTGAATACACAACAGCAATAAGAGTGATCAAGCCTTACCCCTCCTCCCCTAATTTAGACCACTCAAAGGAGACTGCCTGGCAATTTATGAACAAGTTCAAAGATCTCATTAATAGTCAGAAGAGGCAGTCAAGCGGATAAATCTTGTTTGTGCAAGAGCACTAGTTGTAGCTGTTCTTAAAAAAAAGTCAAAAACAAACACAGATTTCTGGTGTTTAAAAGAAAAAGTTGGCAGGGTTTCACAAGTATTGACATCCTTCTGCTGTTGCAGAATTATCCCTTCTTTTTGTTAGATGGAATGGGGGGTAAGGAAGAGAGGAAAAGAGATTCTACACTTGCTCTGCAAAGATCAGATATGCTTAGGGTCAAATCTTGGGATATTTTTATCATTGGAAAGCATGTTTGTATTTCCACCTGGATGTGATTTTTTAACATTTTAAGCAGAACAAGTTACCATTGCCTTATTCTGTTTGCAATCACACCGCGGACTGTGGTTACATTATGTCAACTGTGACACTCAGTGTACTGTGAAACATTACAGTCTGCCATCTTAAAAGCCGTCAAGGCTTTATTTCTTCAGGTACTGTGGTCATTTCATTTTAATACATTCAAAAACCCTAAGCCACCTCTCCAGTGTTTTCTTGACATTTTCAATCTTCTGTTTGGGCATAGAAAAGCAAAGACCAGGACCACTGCTTCTGAACAAAATATCCAGGACTGCTCTGGGGAATTTTTCATCCCCCAGGGAACAAATGCTTGGAGATCAAGGACAAAGCGGTCTCTTCACACAGACAGTACACTGAGGAAGGTTCATCTGCACAGTCTGACAAGAGGAGGAGTCAGGATTAGCTTTCCTAATGATGGTGACATATTTAGAGGTGTCCCCATCCAGATTCATGCTGATTGAAGGTTTTACTGTTTGCTAATCACATGCTATACAGAAAAAAAAAAAGTGATGCTTTCAAGCCATCAACACCAGACATGACAAAAAGCCATGAAGTTGTTGGGCAGATGGATTTGCGGAGAAAAGAAGCCAAGGTCCATCAGCACTGTAGGCAGGGGAGAGGGGAAGGAGGGATTGTCCATGCTGCTACCCATTCTGAATTCCATGTGTTCTTAGCTCTCCTACAAACTATACTCCAGAAGACACAGAATAATTTGCTTTAATTTCCCAAACAAGTATCAGAATTTTCTCTGCTGGGAAGGCCTTCAGTAGAAGAGAGAGAGCAGAACAGAAGAGAGTTGCTAAGCACTGGATCAGGATTCCCAGAGACACTGTAGAATCCCTGCACTTAGAGGTCTTCAAAACCTGCCTGGACAAGGCCCTGAGCAACCTAGTATAGCTCTAAAGTTGAACCTGCTTTGAGAAGGACATTGGATTTGATAACATCCAGAACTCTATAACAAGGTATTATTTTTTTCTATGATTCCAGAAAATTTAGAGTGTTCTTGTTTCATCAAGAGGTCTTTCTGTTTAAATTTAGAAAAATGTAATTTTCTGCAGTTTCAGTTATGGAAACCTTTTTTGCAGAGACCATTTGCTTCTCTTATTTGTTTGTTTGGGTTTTTTTTAAGAAAGGATGAGAATCTTTCCAAATGGAGATACTATGAAGTGGCTGTACCTATAACGGCTCTGAAGAGAAACAGCTTGAGAATAAGCCAACAACTTCAGTATTATTAAGCCATTCTTTCTTTTACTGCAAACACATTTCCCTTACCTGAGCTTAGTGTTTATCTGTAGGGCTTTTGCCAGCATCTTTGCTCCCATATCTCCCATGGCATTTCCACTAATATCCACTTTTGTAAGAGAAGTATTGCTGCCTAAGGCATTAATAATGATGGTGACCTCAGTCTTCAGCTTGGAATCTGCGAGGGACAACGACTGCAGAGGCTGTGGAGCACAGAGAAGCCACTGATAACAGCAACTGATAATGCACTCATTCCTCAAACACCAACCAAAAGAAGTTACAGTTCGCCAGATTCTTGGAGACAGCAGTAAGCATTAAAGATTTATTTCTGTGTTTGCTGCAGATCCTACAACACGTGATAAATTGGGAGTCAATAACTTACAGCACTAGTGTCAAATACATACACACACACAAATTAAGCTGCAACACCCTGAAAAAAAACCCCAACATTTTGATGTGACAGTGCCTCTAATTTCTTGCGTTGTATTAAATAAAAAATACAACAGGAACCTGAAAAGAGGCAAGACATCAACAACCAGCTTTGCAAAACAACCTCCAGTGTTGAGTGGATTTTGCTTAACCAGCACGCTTCCCTGTCAGTAAGAAATAAAATTATTTAGTACTCCCCTCCTCTCCCTCAGAGAGCTTTATCCAACGGCAAATTAGGATCTGAGACATTTTTAAAATAAACAACAACAAAAACCCCTTAAACTGTATTATTATTGTTAATTCAACTTTAGGAGTGATTTTACATATCTGTTCCTTCAACTAAGGGCTTGGACATTTGGGAGGAAAGAGACAGAAAACTGTAGCAGTTCTGAAAATAAAAACACTAAGAAGAGTACCTATTAAAATAAGTCAATGGACATTATTCACAGTGGTGTTCTGAACACCTCTGATTACAATATCTTTACTACGTAACTTTTAAATACACTATGTTAAATTGAAACTACTTTAATGGGCTTTGGGCAAGTCATGTTCTAAGCCTTAAGAAAACCTCTTTTAAAAATGCCTGTATTCCCTCCATTCTCAGTGTCCCAACACTCAATGGCAGGAGCTCATTACAGTCTATCCATCACCATGCCTTGCAGAGGTATTGCAGCTGCTAAAATTGTAATTTGTCTTTGCTGATGTAAGAGAACTCCACAAAAAATTTCCCTTAAGTGTGAGTTCATAACATAGAAGTGTATTGTCATTATATACCCACTTAGGTGCCTATTGGAAGATGAATCTTAGGAGCCTAAAATCTCCAAATTGCCAGTCAGGGAAAATCAACATCTCATAAGGACAAACCATGGCACCTACATTAGATGCCTAAAGCTTAGATTAATATAAATAAACCAGCTGAATTGTGCACACCTTCCAGGGTCCAAGATGCTTGTATGGTACCTGCTATACAATGGGACTCTAGCCTCCAGATGATACCACTGGATTACAGTGATAACCAAAAAGCTTGTAACAATAGGAAATACACTTATAAATGAGGAAACGCATAAAAATTTGGAGGCACAGCAGGTTTATAATTAAAAAGTCTAACAGTAACACAAGCCACATGCTGGTTTTATTTTAAATGCAAGTTATTAAATTACTGTGTTAATTCCCTTAATCTGTCTATGTTTCCCCATTTTATTATGTTATGTACCCTAAAGAATATTAGCATCGCATTAGAATGGCACTTAAGAGCTCTTGGACAAGTTTGAGACCACCTCCTGCAACAGATTCACAGAAAAGCAGCACTATGCAGCACTTGCACAGAAATCGGCAATGACCCTGTCAAAGTGAACTTTCTTCTGTTTCTCATGTGTCGCTTTGGAAAGGGGCATTCAGGTAACTTAGCTGGATGTGCTCCCTCCCACACAGCAGTTTTTCTAAACCTCAAACACCCTCCCAGGAAAGGATTTCTCACCTCTCATATTCCAACACTGTGGAAAAAAGAGTGTATTATCGAAAACACTCCTGCATGGATTGACATCTATGCATCATTACTACCACATATAAAATACGCATGTAGCACAGTACAGCACCTGCTATATTAGCAGTGTCTTTAAAGTGGATGAACTGCTAGTTTTCTTGCAGAGCTAGCCTTATATCATTTGCTTAGTGAGCAAGGAGCAAAGACCTCTGGACTCACCTGGTGCCCTGAATGCAAACTACAACCAGAATATAACTGTATGATTAAACATACAGGCTGCTAAATATTCATCAAGTTATCTGACCATTACATTAAAAAACACTAACAAAAAAAAACCTAACAAAAAACCCCACCAAATCCAATCCCTCGACAAATAGGGGCAATACTCTGCATAGCCTACGAACACTTATTTCTTGTAACAACTTAACAGTTTTAGTTAGATAGTGAGAACACAGAAGTCTGACAAGCACTTCAGTGTCCCTGCTGCAGAAAATAAATAATTTGCCAATACAGCGAAGATGCCTTAACACAGTCTTTTTAAGGAAGGGAATTCTTAAAGTAAAGAACAGAATCAGAAATTTATGAGTGTATTCATTGATTTTGTCATACTCCTGCTGGAAAGAATTTAAGAAGTAAATAAAGCTAAAAACCCTCAAAAGGCCAGTTCTGCAACAAACACTAACCTGACAACTAAAGACACTCAGCACTGTAGTAATTCTCTGCACCCATGCAGGAGTGACTACCACTCTGAGTAACAATACAATGTACCTGCAGCGTAACATCAATTTTTGCAACAACAACAAAAAAAGACACAGCGAGAACACATTATTATAGCCTGCACAGTAAAGCATCTACTTAGAGAAGAAATAAAAAGAACCCCCAAAAAATCAATCTAAATATTACATTATTGTTTACATTAAACACCTTGCTGTGTAGGTTACTACTACCGCTTTTAAATTGTGTAGGATTATACTTGTGTCTAGCTCTATTTTTACATTCATAAAACCAAGCTACTGATCACTTAAATAATTTTACTCATGACTCGCATTAACACAGCAACGGTTCTATTTAAAGTGTGTATAAATACATGAAAATACATGGAGGAACATTTGGTATATGACTATTTTAGATTAAAGCTTCTTTCAAGCTTTCCATGCAGCTAATACACAGTTCCTAAAGTGTACCAGCCTGCAGGCAATATTGATCAAGCAGTATGCTCCGGGCAACATCATACCCTGCTCTCTCCAATTCCATCTTAATTTTTTAATGTCCTCTGGCCATAAAAGCATAGTAATGGTAGAACAAAGACCACCCTAAGATTCAAACCAGATCTCAATACCTAGAAACTTAAAGTAATTTTCTAAGCATCGAGGTACAGTGAGGACAATCCTAGGCAGCTCTCTGCAACACATGCTTTTCCCATAGCGCTACAGAGCTTATGGCCTCCGCTAGGAGATGCTTCAGAGTGATCTTAGCACCTGATGAGAATGAAATCAGATCCCTTCACTGAAGAGGATTAACAAGAGAAAAAAATGTGGGGAGAGAAGGTAACACCAACAGGATCATATGCTATATCCCAAAGGTTACTGCGTGACATGAAGGAGACACAGTTATTTTAAGTACCCAAATAAAATAACTTTCTGGTGGATTATTTCATTGTGAAACTGTTTGAAAACAGTATGAGACTACAGAGCACGTTGTGTAGGTTAGCTCAGGAAAGATGTGGTGAGTAAGAATTACAGAAGCACATCTGACCACCGAGTTGTAAAAAAGGCAAGAAGAGGAACAATAGCTGAAATCACCCATGGGCTGAAAAGAAATGGAGCGCAAGAAGTTGAAGCTGATGATGGAAGGGAGGGAGAGCTGTGAGGACGATACATCCAAAATTTAGCAGCTACTTCTTCTTATGATCTGCAAGCTTCAAAAACAGAAGCCAAGGAAGATAAACAGATGGTTGTAACACCTAATAGAGACAGTAAGGCAAAAGGTGGATTTTTTTATCCTTGAGAACGGATAATATGAACAGGACAGTAATAGAAATATGAAAAACCCAACAGAATGTTTGAGATGATGGTTTGGATACTGAAAGGTCACAAAGCATGTTGAGGTGTTTCAGGATATGGCCTGAGTACGAAGGAACGTTCACCTACAAAAGAGCAAAGGGATGAAGGAAACTGAGGGAAAAAACCCACTAAATTACAGTACTTGTGATTAATCTGGTTTCACGTAACAGTCTTCCAGATAGCTGTGAAAGATTAAGCATGAGATACAGGGCAGGACAGAGACAAACGTCCAAAGAGAGGAAGCAGGTTTTATCTGATTAAATGATAGCCCTCTGTATAGTATCAACAGGAACATGAGAGAAGGCTAAGACAGTTCCACAGCATTCCCTTTAGAGACAAGCTAGAAGAGATGGTCACACACCACAAAATGAAAAGACTAGTTTGGTACAAGTAGTAGTTCAGAGATCTACCAATACACCCCTTAAGCATGGTCCTCCGTCTGACTTGTGCAAACAAGGACTTACAGCTTTCATTACAGACGCTAACTCAATTAGAATCAGCTCTGGTACTTGTAAGCAGCACTTCACTGTGTCGCACTGACATCCCATGTTTTAAAAAATAAAGTAGGAGGTAGGCAAAGAATCAAGGAAAAACAGTACCACTAATCCCAATTAAGAGTACACAGAGAGGAGAGAGGACTAGTTTAACAAATCATTTCAAACACAGCTAAGTGGTAAGAAAAGATGAACACAGAATATGGGTCTAATGAACCTGTATGAAAGCAGACATCGAAAACCCTGGTACAAACCGCTCCTCTGAATTGCAAGGTACAGACACAGATGGGAGAAGAAAGCAAGCAGGTAGCGCGGAGACCATGAACTTGTAGGTGAGACAATAAAGACAAGAGGAATAGCAGGTGTTTAGACAACTGAACTCTACAGTCAGCTATTTCTGGAGAATGAGGAAAGCAGAGCTTGCGTGTTACTTGCACAGGAAATAAAGGACAAAGAAAGGACTAAGAACAGATGAATAAACGTTGACAAGCGTGAGAGCAGCAGCACATCTTCCCTTCTAACCAGAACTAGGATGCCAAGTAAGGCAAGAACACAAATCCAACCACACAAGTCATTCCGAGTCAGGCATGAGGGTGGAAATTAGGAAAGTGGGCAAAGATCCCGGCAAGGCACTCTAAAAGGGTTTTATGAAATGGCTGCTGTGATTAATGTACTAGAAGAACTAAAGAGCAGCACAGTGAACAGTTTATTTGCATCTTTTGAAGGAGAAAGGAGCTCTGGGAGATCACTGCAGTGACTTCGCATTTTGCCAAGCAAAAAAAAATAAATGCTAATACCCAAGAACAGCTATCAGGAAATAGTGCATTCTATTAGTTTTTAAAAAAAAAAACAAAAAACACAAAACCAAACAACATCAAATAAAAATCCTGTTATTGAAGGAGTATCACCACTCAGAGAACGCTACCATTGTAACCTCCTACCAGGACACAAAAGTTTTGAAGACATGTGCCTACAGAGCTGTATAATTTAGACCTAAAGCAACTGGGTTATGCACATCCAACTATTTAGAAAGAAAATTTTTCAACAAGCAAGGATCCGAAGACTATTCTAAGAAACATTCACCTACGTGTTCCTACATAATCCAAATTACTATTTGAAAAAAAACAAAAACAAAACGTTGGATGTGTCTGTGCAGGATCATAATCAAATCTTATGCAGCAAATTAACACATTGAAGAAAATAATCAGAAATAGGTTGTGAGGATACAAATACACATGATGATAGTAGGCAGAAGGATACTCACTGAATCCTCGTCTTGAATCATCTGAACTAAATTATCAAGTACTGGAGTGAGATTTCTGAGGGAAGAAAAGTTAGGAAGACTGTGAAATCAGCAGCTTCTCCTTATCCAGTCTCGTTATTTAAAAGAACGAAAAGCCTTACTTGGATTTCATGTTGTTAAAGTTTTTGCCTAAGGCCAAGTGTCTTATCGATCGGTTTTTACTAAGCCAGACTACAAGGGTTGAGAGGTCAGATTCTAGGCCTGTAAAGAATCAGATTAGATCAAGAATTACAACACATTTTCACAAAAGACTCAGACAGGGTCCAATTATTAACACTATATTCATTCAAATAACTATACTGGTATAATTTCCATGAGCTCTACAAAAATTTCCAATCTTCTATTTTTAAATCTTTTTCTCTTTTTTTGCCTGTTTTTCTATGAGAATAAATGCTTTCTCTAAAATGAACTCTTTAAATCTCCATTCTCATTAGCCATTGAAGACACCTCTCAAACACAGACCGGAGGCATGGTCCCTTATCCATAGTCCAACCACCCAAGTAGTTCCTTGCATTGTCAGGCAGAGTTTAAGGTTCCTTTGAGAATTCTGAGACCAGGCTAATTGCTATTTAGTCTTAGTAGGGCTGTGTACCAACAAGGTCTCAAAGCCTTCAAGTGCAAAAAGGCTAACATAATAAGCTATGAATAACATGACCTAAAAAAGAAGCCAAATTTTATTCTACTGCCGAGTAAGAGAAGTAGCTTGCTATAGTATTGTACTCCCAAACTACTAGTGTGTTTGAAGAGTCCACTAGTAATATTACAATGACTTAGGATCCAGATCCACAGGATAATTTATATGTCAAATATCTTTACTTTTTCATAGTAATAAATCTGTTTACATAATTGGGCTGAGTCCCAATTATGAGTAGCTCCCAAAGCTTTCCCCTGGCTAAGCCATCCCACCTTTCTTGGGCATTCAACTACACTGAGAATCTCTTTCTGAAATACTTTTGCATCTGGCTGTTAGAGGGGCAAACAGCAGGTGAATTCTTCCAGTTCATACATCTACACTGGAGTCTGCAAGATGAGAAGCCAGCTGGCATTCCCAGCTACGAAGCACAGAGCCTCCAAAGCAGGAGTAGTCCAAGACTTTACCAAAGACAGGCCTTCCCTGACCTGAAGTTGGTTGACTGTTTGCTTCAAATTTCACTCTCACTTCTTCAGTGTCACAATCTCAGTTTCGTTCTGTACCTGATACTTTCCCTTCCTTCTTTCACTGAACTTTCATTTCCCATTTAAATTCTCATCCTCTTGTACTTAAACCCACTTTCCTCTAGATCTGACACTTGCTGCCATCAATTTATTCTGCTGTTACATTGATCTCAAACAACAAACTTCTGGGGGTACCGTTAGCCTATTAACATTTCTTACACACTTTGTATCAATAGGAGTTCTTCGTCTGAGACATTTCCATTATCAATATCACCAATAATCATAAAGCAAGAATGACCATCCTTGATTACTTTCAGCAGAAAGAAGAAGCATTTTTCAGATTCTCAACTTGCATGACCCTCCATTCCTGTTCTGTGTACTTACCATTGTCTGAAATATCTAGGCTGGTGATATTGTGTATTTCTGCTATGCATCCTTCCAAGACTTGTGCACCTCCCGATCTTAACTAGAGACAAAACATCATCCGTTTTTGCAAACTAGTTATGGTTTCAAGATCACACAGAAAACAGTGGTAGGAGCTTTGTGAATACAGAAGGCACTACCAGCAGCCAAACCAACAGCAACAGAAGAAATTATAGCCATCAAGGTGACGGCCTATGAACACTTTCCTACTATTCTCATCCTTCATTCTCAGTATTTGCCATAAATGAGAAAAGGGACTCTCTTTCCTTTCTCTTAAAACTACTGCTCAGCAGTTAAATCGGGAAAAGACTTAAAATTGTGTAAACACAATGAATCCTTTAGCACTTGTGCCAGGCAGTGACTGCAGGACTTTGGTGTGGGTTCTCTACATGAAAGGACCAGGACATTTCCAATGTCCCATGAGAAAAATAAACAAACTTAGCCCAGCCTATAAGCATGCAACACTGCCACCCTTGAATTCAACTACAGTCAAGTCTTAAAGTATGCATCTTCCTTCAGCTCTTAGCACAATACTAGGGTGCCCAGGTCAAAGATGAGTAGCAAGTTATATGAAAAACCCCCAAACCCAACAAAATTATGTTTTCCTGTTATTGAAAATTTAAATAATTCAATTGTAAAATGGCCACAAAAGACCATAAACAAGAGAAATCAGTAATTTACATTATTCTTAATTTTAAAATAGGCATAAAAGAGAAAACCAGCAACAATAACAAAAATGCCTAGCTAGAAAGTATCAATTATGATATTATTCATCTGAAATATTACATTAATGTAAAAGAAATGTCAGGATTTAATGAAAAAACAATGAAATGGCCTAGGGGAAAAATCAGCATTAAGAATCAAAGTTATGAAAACTTACACACTTTTTCACTAATGCTACTGAATTAAACAATGCAACATATCTTTTTTCCAAAGAAGGAAAAGCATTTTCTTATTTATTGCAGCTATGCAAACTATATAAAGTGC
This sequence comes from Falco rusticolus, assembly GCF_015220075.1. Classification (NCBI taxonomy): domain Eukaryota; kingdom Metazoa; phylum Chordata; class Aves; order Falconiformes; family Falconidae; genus Falco; species Falco rusticolus. Next base: position 69,727,097 of record NC_051189.1, on the reverse strand, counting down.
ATTTCACTTTATACACATCCCCAGAAAATGACTTTGACAAAAGAGGGGAAAAGTTCTACAAAAATTCTATTTTCACATTTTCCATTTTCACTTTCCTTGCTTAAAAGAAAAAAGAAAAAAAAAAAATAAAAGTTTTTTTTCAAACATGAAATAGTCTTTTCACTTCCTGTGCATAAAAAGTAAGTAATATTTTACATAGCTGACTGACTTGGCTAAATATCCTGAATCAACCTGCTGATATTTCTGTAAATAGTCCCTTTTATCCATACTATAATTAAAGAACCACAAATGCCTTCTAGAAGGATTTTCCAATAAAGACTTGATTTGGCAGTTTTTAGAAAGCTTGAACTATGTCATTGTTTAACAGGCAGCTGAATAACTTGGCCTGAGCATTGCAAGAATAGTGGTGATCAAAGACAACATCTAAATCATAAGTCTCATCTGGAAGCGTAACAGATATAGAACATAAGGGCACCTTGCCTCTTCTGCATAAAATAAAGCCTACCAACCCTTCACCCTATCCTCTCAAGTGGCCAGATTAAAGTCTGTGGGCCAGAAATAGTGCAATTTTAACTAAAATTTATTTTTGTAAAGCATTTGTAACATTTGGTGTATGAATGCCAAAATCACTCAGCTTTGCTCTCTGCTGCTCCCTCAGCACGGGCCACCACAAGACAGCCATCGTATACAGTGTCACATCTATTGTTGCAGAATATACGGAACTGGCAGAATATATGCAGTCTTGGATTGGTCGTTGGTATGGTAAAGGTTCTACAAACTAAAATGATACTCACAATAGAATCCAAATGCTTATGCTATATATATACTTTGAGAGTTGAAGTGGACAATTCTTCAGGAGCAGCTTTCAACCTTGTACCAATAACTCTATATTCAACATTTTAAATACACAAGTTTCATGTGCACAAATGGTGTTATCTATTTAATCTGAGGGTGATGGTAACAACTTGACTTTCAGGATCAAAATTTATTGCAATTGCATTAAAATAATATATATAAAAGCAGAGATTAATTGAAGGGCTATTTCATCAATGTGAATTGTGATACTAAAAAAACCCACAACCATCTGCAACATCTCCTATATGACATACTTCTGAGACTACAAAGACAAGCTCTTATTCAAATTATGAAGAACAACCCTTCAACAATTAAAAATGCCAAGCATGTTCAAAGCTATAAGGTACCAATATGGGAAGGGCAAACAAAGCTGCTTACTGATTTAACAATTAAGTTAAAGCACGGAGGGTACTTACACAGTGACCAAGCTAAGGGAAGCAGAAGGGAAGAGAGTGAAATACATCAGTGCTGAGCAGGTAGAAATAAAAATGTAATTTTCATAGTAAAAATAATAAAAAAACAACTAAACAAGCGATATAAAATGATTAAGCTTGGAGTTAATATACCAGAAAATTATGAGAGCAAATAAAAAGTGGTGGGAGAGGGAAGGAACACAGCTTTATCCTTCCATAGTAAAGTACAGCTTGCCTGATGAAGGGAAGAGGAGGGCAAAGCTGAAGCATCAGCCTTCTAGCCTCCTAACAGCGTGTGCTTGCAGGAGCTGGGAGTAGTGACGGTCACTAGCTCCGAGCTTCCCATGACTGTTTCGGGGTGCAGATCACCCTGCCCAGCTCACATCGGTGGAGCAGGACCCTGCAGTGCTGGGCCCACTGAGAGTACTCCCAACTCCTGGCACACCAGCTCCCTGCTGCTGGAAGCACAACTTCTTTCCAAAGCACATGAGAATGGAAAAAGCTCAGTGACATGAAAAAATGTTAAGGGAAGGATCTAAGGAAATGCTCTCGGTTTGGAGGGACCAGCTACAGGAACGCAATACTCAGTTGGGCACAATTCCTTCTTTTCTATCATGAGAATCGGCCACGACCACATGTGCTTTGGTATCCAATAAAGCCCCTCAAAGGGCTCCTCCATATGCCATCCTGGGGGTTATTTAATGAAAGGATAACATTTTCACTCCTGTCAACCCTTGTTGATTTACATGCTAATTTATACTCTCATTATTTGTGTTTGTGTTTTATTAACTTATCCCTTTAAGGTTATGATTACAGGACTTGATTTTTTGTTACTTACAATACTCCTCCTTTCTCCTTCCTCCCTCTGAAAGATTATCACCCATCTGATCTCTCTACTCAGAAGTCAGCAGCATGTGTACTTGACTTGAAAGCTTTTCTATTTGGAATTTACATGTAGTGCTCTTCAAAGTAATACCACTTTTTAAAAAGCATAAAATATCAAAACAACTATGAAATGGATTCACAACAATTTGGGTTTTTTCTTCATAGGGAAACATGTGCGCATTCCAAAAGCAATCCACCACCAACCTAAGGCAAGGATTACTACACCTCAACATGTTCATCAAATTGCATGTTTTCTACTTAAAGGGAAACCATTGCATTTGAAAGGTACTTCCAGAGCAGTTAATACCCAGGTAAGGGACTTGGAAAAATTTGCCTAACAAATAAGAGACTTTCTTTGTAGCTTAAACAACAGCCTAAGCTGGTTCATGTTTTTGGCAGAGTCCACACAGTTCTCTATGTAACTGCCTCATGTAGCCATGCAGGTACCATCCTGCGGGAGTATGAACAATCCTGGGAAACAGCGTGCACAGCAAAGCACAGAGAAGCAAGAGGAAACAAGATAAAGCAAATCAAGCTGCCACAATTGTTTTCATTTATTCTTGAGATACTTAAAGCCATTTGCACAGTGCATCTTGTGTTAATGGCATGCTTCAATCAACTTTTACCAAAGTTCCCTATTGGCCTGAATTGATTAATTGATTAGGAAAGCAGAATTTCTCTCAAGGTTAAAAAGCAAACCTGCAGAAGAGGAAGCACGTCTCCAGTTCTGAAGGAAGACAATGGAACCACAAGACACGCCTTTGGGGCATACTGCTTCCTTGGACCCATTCAAATTTGGGCACCTTAGAAAGTCCTGCTGCAGGTTCCCCTGCAATCACAGCACCAGAGAGCAGAAGCTGCCAAGCAGCAAGCGAGTGCTGGCTCAGTATCTAGAACAGCTACACTGCAAGGAGGGTTTTGCCAATCTGGTGCTGCAGGTGCTTTGAACCTCTGTGCTCATTATTTAGGATGTTGTTAACACACAGCAGCTGATTTTTGCTGTTTCTCCGAGTTCTACCTTTCCCACAACTTTGGACTACAGAGAAAGAATATCTCACCCAGTGGATTTCATGGGAACTCTAATTCCACATCATTGCATCTTTTGAACACATCCTGATAAATATTCCTTACCTCACAGCTACTGAGATCTAAAGACACCTCCTTCAGATTGTGATTGCAAGCCAGGCCTAATAAAAGCGCTCTGAAAAAGATCAATTTTAGAACCGTTTAAATAAAAAAAAAAAAAAAAGCAGCTTTACATCATCATCTAAGCAATCACAGGTTAATACACCTATAATGCAAAGAACCATTTCAAACCAAAACCACACCAGCTGAGCAGTTATTTCTTAAGTGACAATGTCAGCACAAACCTGCCACACTTGGAACACTACAGCAGCTTCAAAAACTGCAGGGATGCAAGGCTAATAAAGAAACCATAAAACTAATGCTACATCAACATTTAGTAACATTCATCAGAGATGAATTTTCTTCAACATTTGCTTTCAAACAGCATCAAATGATTACAAAAGGAATGTTTGTTGTATGACTGCACTAACTCTGATTTTCCGAAAATTCAGGAAAAAAACGTGGTTTTTAAATACATGCAAGATGCAGTGCAGCCAGCCATTTCAGCAAGGCACAGTGCCTGTTACACTCGAATGCTGGGATCGTGTTCAAATATCACACAATTCTCCACTTCTGCAACCCAATAAATATTTACAGATTTCAAAATTATATTCCCAGACACTGGTATCCTTTATCTTTACGCAGAATGGCAGACAAGTGTAGCAACAACTGATTATGATTTTCATAAATCCACCTTTATAGCCTTACAGAAGTTTGTTTCCACATAGAAAAGTTAGTGTATCACATTTGTATTAATAGTGTCAAATCAAGAAGCACAACAGTGTGTGTCTTACAGAAGGAGCAAACAATTTGTGTATACCTTCTAGTATCTCTACAATAGATGCTGCTTTGAATTAGTAGTTGAACAGACTAACAGAATGACTTCCTTCCCAAACTTCATTTCAGCCAAAAGCAAGCTAACAAAATCCGAACTACTGATGCATAGACATAAAAAGCAATTCATTTTGCTGAGCCATTTGCCTACACACTTGCTATGCAAGTAGTGTGTAAAAGCTGTATTTAAAATGTGCAGCCCCGGGATGGTTTTTCATTTAAACCTATTTATATCTTTTCTGCAGGTGAAGGATGTTAATCAGACCTTCACTGTAAATTAAGGCAAATATCTTATGCTTATTTACTTCTTAAGCTATTAATATAAGACCAAAAAAAACGTGAGAGCTCTGCAAAACTTCTTAAAAAATTTTAGACAATCATTGTCTGTATTTCCTTCCCTACCATGGTTTTATTCAGTTAGTCTGGATGATGATGACTTTACAAAGAACTTCCTACACATTTTGAGGTATTGTAAAAAAATACAGTGCAACCGTAAAAAAAATGCAGATTAAAAAAAGAGACACAATGCTGCTTCAAACATACTCTTCACAGGAAGAAAAAAGGGTTGTTTTTTTCCTAACCTCTTCCCTATAAACTCATCCTAAGAAAATCTCATGATTTCTCAATTCTTTGTCATGAAAAATTACCATCATTTAAAGGCACTGAAGGCAGACATAATATAATTGTACTGAGCCACTATGTTTAAATCACACACATGGCAATACAATACATGGAAAGGTCTTGTTAATTGTGCTAGATGTAGAATGCAACAATTGGCCTTGTAATTAGCATTTGCATGAGAAGCATATCAGAAGCTTGTCACAGCACTGACAGATCAAAATAAAAGTTTCGGCAATGTCTGTAAATGAACAAAAATGCCAACACACACTTAAAACAAGGAAAAGAGAGCATAAACTGCTTCACTCAGTTAAAAAAAGAAAAAAAAAACCAACAAAAGAGCAAGCAGGGATGGAACATTAACTATATTAACTATAAGAACTAAAACCACCATTTCCCCCACTTACTATGTGGCATCATCGCAGTACAGTTTTATTACCAAACTTCTTTCCCGAAAGGCTTGACTTGTATTAACAGGTCCATCACTGTACAAGCCAGTTCATCTCCTTTGCTGACTGCACTGATTAACCAACATCTTTAAACTCACTGTTAGCATATGTGATTAAACATACCACAACTGCTGATCTAAAGGAAGTTGATAAGAAAGAAGTCAAATAACAATTAATCAGGGAGATTTGGGACTCAGGGTGTCACGTATCTGCATTTTATCTATAATCTTTTTCTGTAGGAAGGCTTGATCTTGACTCACACATCCAACTCTGTGACCTCTGGTTCATGGACACAAAGGAACTTCTCCCTTGCCACAGGAGAGTTCTAAGGCCTGTATTGTGAAAAGCTTTTTGACATGCACTGATGAAAGATGCCAGAGAAGTACTAGTCTCATACACTATGTAATTTTTATTTTTCCTTCTAGAAACCATCCCTCATATTCCATTGCAGTCTTGGCAATGACAAACACATCTGTTTCAAAAAAGGTCTTTCCATCATTTGGTCTTTAACAAATCCTATGATCCTGATTGTTCTATAGAAGTTTTGTTAAGACCAAAAGGCTAAGCAGCTGCCCCAGGATATAGCACACCCTCAGAACACCAGACAGACTTCCACAGGATGCTTTTGAAGTGTATAGCAAGCCATCTTGCGTTTGAGAGGGAAAGCAAGGTGTGCTGTAGATCATAGTTCTCTGTACTGTTATGAAATACACTCAGCTCAGACTGAAGAAAAAACTCAGGTCAGAGAGAAAGCACATCAAAGAAACTACCCAAAAAATTTTAAGAGCTCTGTCCTACTTCCTAGGCAGAGGTGAACATTGCCATCAGAACAAAACAAAAGAAGTCCATGTCAACCAGCTGAGCATGGCATGTACGCTGAGACCATCTCTGTCCAGCTGGACTTTCGACAGATGTTCCTTTCTGGAGCTGTCTGTGCTGGAAAAAGAGGTTTCTGCTCTCAGCTCATCCTACAGTATCCATCATTGCCTCTTTACTTCCACCAACACCAGTAATGCAAATAACTCCTTCCAACCCAATTCAGTCAAATTGAGCCAGATTAGCTTAAACACTATCAACAGAGTAGGTTTTGGCTAATACAGATATTTTGGCTGAAAAAGACTGGGAAGATCTCAATTGCTGCACAGCTGGCAGACAAAGGGGTCACAAGTATTTGGGATAAATTAAGACAAAAACATCTTCCATGAGCACAGACAACTGTAGAGCACTCACCTGCCAAAAGTCCTCATACCCCAGGAGATACTAAACATGCTAAGGAGAAGAGCTAAATATGAACTTTAGTGTCTGGGGCTTCTCACCTTTTCCAATCTGACTAGATTATTCAGTGTCTCACAGCATACTTTTTTTCCCTGTAGCACTGATAAGATTGTCTTGTGTACTAGTCACATACATCCTCTGTTCTTGCTTCATTGAATATAGCTCCCTGCTGCCCTCCACCACAGAATCAATAGCCCTGAATTAATCAGAATCAAGCAATGTGTTTCTCAATAATCACCTTCTGTTTGAAAACACATCAGTAACACACCTTCCTCATCCTAGCAAAGTCTAAGCAAGCAAGACAGCAACCCAGGGCATCACACAGAACAGAGTGAAAGGTCAGAGCTAAAATGATCAGCTCCCACAGTTGAATATTTATTCAAATCCAGTGCAACTTACTTAAGCATCATATTGTACTGTCCTCTCCAATGCCAAATTACTTTAAGAAAAAAAAAAATCCCCAATGTACACTACTGTTTCCTGTGTGGCCCTTGCCACTTTTCTCTCCCTTAACTTCCCCCAGAGTGTATCCAAAGCTTTCCATGTGGCACTCACTAACTACTCTTTATATACCCTACATCTCTGATTTTGCCCTTCAGCTTCCATTCATTACCTACTCCCTTGCTGAGCTACTGCCCACTTCCCTTCCTTGTTCTCCCTCTGGAGGCAGGCTCCCAACCATGCACGTATACATATATATACATACATATCTCTGTATCTGTGTCCAGGTTAGGATTTTGGAGGTGTGTTCCCCAAAATGGCGAGTGAACATGCCTAGCTGCCTACTACAGATAGGGTTGTGTATGTTAATGTGTATTATTAGCTAGCAAGCTGACACTCCAGAAAGAGCGCTTGCTTTAATTTAGCCCAATAAAGACAAGGATTCTGCCAGAATCACAGAACAACCTATCTAGGTTAGACCTATCTACTAGACCTATCTTGACTTTAAAACACACCTTTACATTTTATGCCTGGGAAGTTCAACACAGTTCAAAACTACACACTTCACAGGAAGGGTGACACAGTGCTCTGCAATTTCCCTCAGTCTGCATTAGGTCGTAAGCTGTTTCTCTCCAGTACCCAGTCCATATCACCAGAACCTGTCAGCCACAGGATGGGTAACATATAGCAGGCACATTACACTTAGCATTCCTAGAGGTTGCTGCCATCACCTCTGCCCCAAAACGGAGGGCCTAACTCTGTGCAATAGGTCTTTCCTCCCAAGCACTGCCACAGGTTCAGTTTCACAATGGCTGTTGCAATACTGCAGCCTCAAAGGAACGGCACTCACACAAGTAATCCCATTTTACTGTGAAGCAAACAGTTTTGTTCATAAGCCACAACGCAAGAAACATATCACAAAAAATGTTGATGGAAGACAAAGAGCTGTGACATTCCCATAGAAAAAATATGATTAATAGTTTCAACTGTGAGACGGAAATGACGTTTCTTGAATGTGTGATCATTATGAAACTCACCCTTGCAATATCAATAATGTACAGTGCGGGGGGAAAAGGCAAAATCCTTTCCCTTTCAGTTTTAATATGAGGCACTCACATAACAATGCAAACTAGGTTTTAGGCAACAGCAGAAAATGAAATTAAATTCTTACTTTAGAGGCTCAGGAGGGAGTTTAGTCCCCGAAAGATTAATCTGCATCAAAGCAAGTGAGCTGCTGAAAAACTGTTTGAAGGAGGGAGGGACTTCTTTTCCTTTTCTGTAAGTAAACAAATTCATTAAGTAGCAGCATCTAGACTCCTCATGCCAATAAATAGTGAACGCAAGCCATCAGAATTGTAATGATCTTTTACATGTTTAATTTGTTCTACCTTCAATACCTCTGTAATCAGTGGCTCTCAATTAGCTTAGAAATACAATGTCATCAAAATGTTGATTCAACGAACAATCCTCAGCATTGCACGGCTGCACAAAAGACATTATTATCTAGCTTCTGTTTCGTGAACTACAAAGAATGATCATTTAGGCCTGCTTCATAATGAACATACTTATGAGCAGAAGATCAAACAGGACATTACAACCCCTTGAAATTGCCTTTTCACTACTAAAAATAATTACTCCACACTGGAGTAGCTTACCCCCAATTAGGTATCATCTCTGATATGGACCCAAGACACTGATTTGAAGAAAGCAGAAGCTAATGTTAATATTTCCTACAATGCAAGTATTCTACAATGCTCAGTCTCAAAGACTTTCAAAGGAAGTTCCTCCCAGAAAAGGGCAAAAAAGGAAAAAAAAGCATTTGTAACCTTGAAAAATACAAACTTTAAAACCAAAATTTAAAGAGGAGTCATGTCAGTCAGACTTCAAAGCCTGATGTTACGCCTCTTAAGAGACAAAAGCTATATAGAGACTTTCCGCTGCATCAGTATCACAAAAAATATATTAGTCAAGGTAGCTTATTTTACAGCCATCTAGCAAAGAGTGGAAAGCGAAAGAAAACATTTTGCTTGGAATAAGTAATACCTATTTTTCAAAAAATATTTTCTCTTTAAGAGAGACTAAGACTTTTAAGACTTTTATGAAGTCTGAGATTTCTTCTTAAAAAGAAAGGTGCAACGTGAGAGCAAGAAATTATAAAACTAAATACTGCAGGAGTTGAGAGTAATGACATTCAAACTGTACCTGTGAGAAAACAGAGTCCTAGAGAGGCTAAGAACAGCTAGATGCTGAAGACATCCACGAAGGAGGGCTCCACACACCTGGTTTGAAACAGAATATTGACTTGACTTTATATTAACCCAGAAAACTACCTAGAGATAGAAGGTGGGGAACGTTCCCTTGGTATTTGAATCTCCACAAAAAAATCTTTACCATATCTAGCGCACACTCCGTGTTGGATAAATCCAGATGAACAAGGGCATTTGGCTGAGCCAAAAAATTGTACAGGCTCTGTAATTAACAGAGGAAAAAAAAGAATTTTAATATTATGACACCAATTACTGGACTGCCATTTTTCATTACATTTTAGGCTTTTATTATAAAATAGCACTACAAGAGTTATGTCTGAAACTTCTTTTCCTAATCAATACTACCTGTTTTACTTTTGAAGGCTATCATTTTTTGAAGTAACAGTGAAAAAATGTCGCTCAGGCTACATTTAGCAAACCTTACTCTTCATGCACAATTTTTGAGTTACGTTGCAATTCACTTTCACAGAAATGATAATTTAGTTAGAAATACCTCAGAATGTCATTCAGATTGCTATTACCTTTCAGAAAGGCTAATTAGTTTGTAAGTTTAGGCCAGCCCCTTTAAGCATGAAGGGAAGCAATGAATAAATGTTTAAGGGAGAACACAGAACAGGTAACAAGATTTTAATACTGATGGCTTCAGCATTGCATAGGATATGACATGTAAATGTTAGCATACGTAAAATTTCTTACTATATGCTGTTTTATTTTGCAGGGTTTTTTTAGGCTCAGAGAACAACACAGAGATAAAAGTATGACCTAATTCACGGAAACACAGAATGCTCAACTCCACATGAAATCCAGCCAAACAGAGCATGTTCTAAATTTCTAAAATAGATCCATCTTCCTAAAAATTAGGTCATTTAGCCCCTATACCTACAGTGCAAGAAAGGTCCCTGCGTTAAAAATCCATGTGCTTCGCTAGGGGTTTATTTTGATTGCTAAATAACAGGATTGCCTTACTTCAGTTGGAAAACTGTTCCACACATTCGGAGATCTCAGTATTAATCTTTTTCTTTGAACTGTATCTCTCTCTTTCTGACAGGCTAAGAAAAGCCCCACATCTTGTATTTATGTCCCTTAAAATAACGTAGGTAGACATCAGGTTTCTTTAAGCATTACCTATCAAAGTTGTACATTTTACTTCACTTTTTGTTCTTACATTATTTGCTATGTTTTTCTCTCTTAAAGAGTAATTCACTGTGCCTTTATTTACATTTAACTATTTGTTTGCTACCTTTGAAATCCCCGTCCCAGTGAAACTTTCACCTCTTATGTATGAAAAGACACCCCTTTGAGTATGCTGATGAACCTGAAACTAGTAAGATTTGTGAAAAAGTCAGAGTATAATGTCTGGCTGCACTTTAAATCATAAGATTGGATGACTCTAGTGTTGTGTATTTTAGATGATCAATACTGAAAGAATCCAAAACCTGACAATTACATGCACACAACTTTTGATGCAAAAGAGAAATACAGATGTAACAGTCAAGAATTGAATAAATAGAAATTGAGAACTAATTGGATTTTGTTTTGGAGAAAATAGAGCTGCACCTCTATGGCAATTGATAAACTGAATAAAGTAAGTTAAAAAATAGTAACATTCTTCAAAGAACCATGAGCTTCAACAGCATGTGCCAAGGAAGTACACATTTATTTACACAAACAAAAATACTGAAACCCAGAAATGTAGTCTTTCCAAATCAAAAGAAATTGTTTGTTTCCAACGTTCCAATGAAAAGTTTGCAATACACATCCTTAAAAAGATGATGATTTTTTTATTTGTGCTTTGGTCACTTTTAAACAGAACTCGGGGAGCATGGTCAGTCCACTGAAACAAGTGGCACACTTGCAGTTTTCTTGTTTACCAGCAGAAGCCAAAGACTAAAAGCGTGACCTAAATTATGTGGATTTTAGTCATGTGGGGTAATTTAATTCTCTAACTATACACTGAAGAGCAGAGATCAAAATGTTGTTTTCTATCCCCACTAGAAATGTGCTGGCAAAAAAGGATCTAAGCAAAGTGGCTTTGCCTTTCTCTTAACAATTAATTAAAACATCCATTCATTAACTCCCAAATGAGAAGAAAGCGCTTACTGAAAGATCATCGCCACGGAGCGCGTTCCCTGAGAGGTCAAGATAGATGAGCGTGTTTGTGATCAGTGAGTTGGCACTCAGTGACTGGGAAAGGCTATTCACCCCTGCCAAAAAAAAGAAACGTCAATATTCAACTTAGTTGACTCTAGAAAAAACTGGCCCAGACCCTGCAAGTGCACAATTTCAGTGAACACAGACATACACAAATGTTTAATGACCTCCTGTCACCATCGAAGCAGAGGAATACACATCACCAAGCAGATAGGACACCCTTCCCCTGCCACAGCATGCCCGTTTTTTCTGGACCATGCTCCACCAGCTGTCCTGAGGGAGCCACAGCATGTTATAGGTCCCAGATCCAGGGAAAGAGTCTTTTTGCCAAGCCTACAGTGGCTTTAACAGTGCAATCCCACTTTGAAACAGATTTTTAAAACAGAGTTTACTCCAGAATGTTGTCAGTGCCTTCCTGCAAACAATAATATTTAGATGAAAGTATCTGTGGAAAAGCAAGTACATTAACAATTATAATTGCCAGAACTTCAGAAGTGACTGATGAGACCTAGAAATTAAAAATATTTCAATTAATGTATTTGCCTGTAATTTCAGAAAAAGTTAGTTAATTAAAATATCAAGAGATGCATAGACTCCCAGTTCCTGATCAGAACAAATACTATTTTTTCACATTAAAATTAAAAAGCTCACATTGGGTACAAGACAGTCAGAGCTTTCTTCCTCTGAAATTCTTCAGCTTTTCCAAATACAAACTAGGGCATGGCTACTTCCAAGTCCTTCAAATCTAACTTTCATCTAAGGGCTCTGTAGCTTACCACCAAATTCTTAATTTATTGTAGATAGCTATTACGGCCTTTCAAGCACCACATACATAAGCATCACACAAGCATTACTGTGTCCTTTACTAGATGCAGTAGTTTTTTTGTAAGTGCCCAGCTGAAGTTGTGAAATAGGCAGGTGTTTTGATGTGGTACACAATATTGGGCAATTTCTCAAAGCTACTGACCATGAAAATGGGCTGGCATTCAATGGATAGAACACATCCGTTCTTCACTTAAAAACTGTTACAAAATGGATTTACCAGTGAGGATGTGGAGGAAGCAGCTAGCAAGGCACTGCAGACCAAAATACCCCATGTCAGTGATTTAGTTCTCCAAGCTTCCGAATATTAAAAGTCTCCCATGTTAGCAGTATTGCTCTTGGTTTAAGGAGACTTTTGATACTGAAAAGAACCAAAAGCACAGCGACATCTTTGCCAAGTTTCAAAACTTTTCCATTTGGTGTAATTTTACTTCCATCTAAACATTGCATTGTTGAAACCACACCTTATCTATACAGGTAAAATTCAGACACTTTTTGAAACTTTGAAAGATCTAAAAGTTCTATTTAACCACTAGAGCTTATAGCTCTGGGTTCACTTTAGTGTGTCTTCTCAACACCTTTTGTAAACAAGAAGTAGAAATTAATATACTGTACTGTCAACAGTTCAGCATATACTATCATGAACCAAGTCTGGGAATTCAGAAGTGTCAGAGTTTGAGGGAGAAGAAGAGCTATCAAACAATCCATAACATTGCTACTTGTTTCATGTTAAAAAGAGCCAACTGCTCTAAATCAGCCACATCAGTGAAGGCAAACAATGTGACTGATGGATTTTTCAATTAGCCTTTGGCTCAGGCTCAGAAAAGCAAGCCCTGTCTTTGAATGAGTATACTAGAATTTTCCATTTAACCAGAATCTTCAAATCAATAAATTTCTGTTTGAACTTCACTTACCTCATGCTATACTCTAACAGTAATCTCACTCTCATTTGCAGACAATCTTTTATGCTCTTTTACTAGTCTCGGGAGGCTCAGAATGTTAATAGCTCTCAGAACTTTGAGATACAAAATTTGAAGAAAGATCAGCTGGGAAGTAACCACCTGAACTTCACTTCTCAATCTTTGAAACTTATCTCAAATAGAAAGTTCTTGTTAAGTAAGGTCAAAACCAGCCCAGGATTGTACAGAATTTCTGAAACTGAAAAGCTCAAAATAATAATAATAAAAAAAAAAGGCTGGGAAAAAAAAAATCCATGCACCTTGCAGTCTATTGAAACCAAGATCCAAGGTCTCCTTTGGACTTTCCCCACAGAAAATATTACAAGTTCAAAAATGGCCTCCCAAGTTAAAACCAATTCAGTAATGTCATCCCAAATTAAAGAAAAACTGACTAAGATAGATGGGTTTGCTAGCAACCGAAGAGGTGAAGCTGAGTTTCTTCAGGTGCAGAAGGTTATAAGAACTCCAAATTTAAGATGTACATGTACTTTAAGTAATACCGAGGAGCTGCCATGGGACAATATTCACGATGACATGTTACACTGTGGAGAACAGATACTGCAAAGCAGCCTGGACTTCACATGAAGTCAGTGTTAAACACACTGGAGAATATTTTCAGCTTTTATTTAAAGACAGTCTTAAAAAAAAAAGTGTTAAAAACCTTCCAAATTCCTTTCATAACCTCAGAATTCATTTTTAATGACACGAGTTTTGTGGATGAACTTCATTAGCTTGCATTTATTCTTTATGAAGATGGAAGTGTAGCTTGAGTGTTCTCTTGACTCCATGATCACAAGCACTTGCTAAAATCCTTCAGATCGCATGAAGAAAAGCACAGGATGAATGAATGTACCAGAACTGCATGAATTTGTCAAATTCATGAACATCTAATTTCAAGAGTACATGTAAGGTGAATCAAGATTCTTAATTGCTTGTCACCAAAATTGGAGTTAGCAGTAGGAAAAAAACAACCCCACAGTTTAATAAAGTCTTTTTAAATTAAAATCATGACTGAAAAATTTAATTTAGGGTTTAATGCTTAATTAACCATAACATGAGCTACAGACACTCATAAAAACGAACCAAACAAAAACCCTTCTCCCCACCCACATTCCCCCAGGTCAACCCTTAAAACTTAGGAGAACACAGAATATGCACTTCACAGAGCAATATTAAAAGACTAAAAGAGCATGGCTCCTATCTGTTATCAACTGATGTCCTTCATAGATCATAACTCGCTCATCTTTTCCAGGTCATCAAGATCTGTGAAAAAGCTGCAATAATGTCAGCACATTTTTTCTATTTTTAATACCCACATTCTATATGAGAGACCCTTGGTTTGTGCAGTCTGTTTAAGAGGTGACTGCATCTATTATTTGTAAAATAGCAATGCAAAAAAAAAAATCCTGAAAGCTTCTGACTTGTTTCAGTAGTGTTATTACTGTTAAAATATACATAGATTTCAATTACAATATCAAATTGGAAATTTATACATTATAAAATAAAGCAGTCTTTACTCTGAGCAAATCACTTAACAGCCTTTGTCACAACACCTGATTTCATATAATAATTTCATGCAAAAATTTGGAAAATTTCCTACACGTTTTTGTTTCAGACATCTTTGTGAAGCACATATGAAACATATCATATATGCCAATTCTAAATTTATGTTTCTTTACAATACAGGTTCAAGCCCAAAGTTTACAGAAGCAAGTAAAACTTTTTGAAAGAACTGAAGGCGACAAAATCCAGCCCACAGTTTAGCAACGCAGGACTGCAAAAAAGCAGCTGCACTGTTGAGAAAACACATGAAAATAATTTACAGAATTACTTACTTTATAATCTGGTAAGAAAAGGTATTATAGGATAGAAGCCTGAAACTTTTAGAACAGAAAAAGGCGCATACTTATAAAACATACCTTTAGGTGACAAGGAAGTTTTAGATAAATTTAAGTGTTTCAGTCCCTTTGGAAGTTTGGCAAACTGGATGCTCAAAGACGACACACCTATTGGGGGAGCAAAGAGAAAATGCCCATTTTCAGGTCAATGGTGTGATCTCAGGTTTTCCCAGCAATCACATCAGGGGCAAACTGCGCTGGTGGAACTACAGGAGGAACTACACTCACTGTGAGTGTGGCCCAAAATGACTGTGTCTTTTTATGACCATACAAGACCCCTCCTTTGCTAACCACTGAACAGACAGGGAATTTTGCTGTTAACTATCCGTGAGTCACCTTAATTACTTTAAAAGCTATATAATACACACATACTTTTGAGAAGGTGCCAAAGAGAAGGTATTACGTATGTCAAATAGCACTTGGGAAATCTGGAAGGTCTGTGGTTTAGCCAAAAAAACCTGAGCAATATAAAACCAACCAGAAAATAAAACTCAACCATGGTACTTCCTGTAAAACTTCAAACTATTTTTCTTTTTTTAAAGAAAGGGCTGTCAAGGCAAGAAACAAACCCACACTGGCTAACACTGCCCTCTTATTCTGGGGTAAGCCCTAACAACCTGAAACATCAACTGAGTCATAATGGCCACCTACAGCTACCAGCGAGGACGCAGGCTTGGAAATGCTACAACCACTTGTGATCGTGATCCCAAACAGTAAAAATCTATTCAAATGCTGACACAGACTGGACTACCTCAGCGGGAAAAGGGAAGAAAAGAAAAAAAAAAGGAAAAAAATCCAAACCCACACTTTTCATTAAAGCCCTTTCTCAGTGTATCCAAGTTCCACACTCCATAAATTTAATCCACCCATTTAAGCAAAAGATTTAAGTTTAAGAGGGCACATCCTAAATAACAATGGAACCAATCCATTAAATATTTATTAGAGGAATAAATCAACACAGAGACTCCAGGCTTAACCTGAGGTGTGAAATATACTCCTCTACAGCAACCTACTCACAGAGAAAAGGGCAAAGAGAAAGCAGGTAAAGCCTTTTACTTGATTCAAAACACAGTAAATGAAAAAGCTGATACCCCTCTCCACATATGCAGACATGAAACAGTCCACTAGTATGTCACATGTTTCTCTGTTTTTTATCACATATTTTTTATCACATATATTTATATGTTTACTCTGCTTTTATCACATTTTACCTATCACTGATAATGAAAGAGCAGCTGCCTTGCGGATATTGTAAGGGTTTTTTAAATGGTCTCTTAAAAGCATGCTGTGTATGCTGGTGATAGCTGCAATGTCCACACAGCTCAAAACAACATACTGTATTTTATTTATATTGCCAAAATATTAGACCCATGATGCCTTGGCATCATTTATTCTAAAGCACAATGGTAACTGGGTGTCTAACGAACTTTCAGCAAGAATGAAGCAAGTCATATTAATAGGATTTTCTCTCATAGCTCTACTATTTTAAAAAAATAAATATCTTTTTAGCTCCTCTGAAGGACGCTCAATCTATCTTAAGCTGGCCTCAGAATTTATATTCTGCAGCTGATTGTCCACATTTGTTAAGCTGATTTAGTCACAATATATACTTTTAAAATCAAAGTAGAGTTATGCTGGCAAGAGGTAAAAAAGAACTACAATCAGAATCATTAAGGATATCACAAATGTAATTTTTGTTGTGAAGCATTTTAAGTAAGATGTGCAACAAATAATTTTACCTCTCCATCTTTGTATTTAGCTAATAATCTGCAGACCACTTATCACTCTAGCCAAGCTGAATAATTTTCACATTCTAGCAGCACTAGGGGTTAAGGATGCACCCAATTATAAGATACAGGAATCAGGTGCAGACAAGAAAAAGTGCTTCTGGTCACTCTGGCTCTTGAGCACTCTTTAAGCCACCCATTTTTGCTAACCTCATAACAGGGGTGAGAGCTCTAATGGCAGAAGTAGTGTTAACTGCATCCAGGCACACAGCTCCAAATTTGCATATTTCTAGGCTTCAGTATGTTTGTTTTGCATTATTTTTAACAAAATAGGAGATTAAATTCTGATCCTATTAGAGCCAAAAGCAAAGCTCCCATCGCTTTAGCATAGCTAGATTTTAAATCCAAGATTGACAATAAACTTTCCAGGTATAGCCTCACAAATACTGACAGTACTATAAAGCAAAGCCAATCACAAAATAAGAGGCTGGTCTCAGTGTAATTCATTTCATATGAACACTGCTTTGTATTTGAACTGAAGTCAGGTCCTATGCCTTAGTTAAACTAAGTACACTTCCCATGTTATTGGAATACACAGTTGCATTAATGTAATAATACATCTTTACTTATTGGTACGCAATAATATAAAATAGCTTAGGGTGGGGTTTTGGTCAAACAAGGCACAATGATATGGTTTTCCCCATAATTCACACAACTATATTGTTTCCCTTATGACTGCAAAATAACCTGGTTGAACTTCCAGTTCCTGCAGGTGATTTCAAGAGATACTTTCCAAAATCCATATGGTTTTACATGAATCTCCATTATGCCAGCTTTTATTTGTGAAATGCTTGCTGCCCCTTCTAATAAAGTCAAATCTACCTTGCACTCAGTGGACATCAGATCACAGGACATGTAAATCTTTCTTAAACTGAAAAGCTGCAATATTTGCACATTGCAATTATAGCTAATTTCTCTTTTAGAAAAGAAAAAGACACATATACTCCTATAACTTCTCTAATTCTCTAATGAAAAGGTCAAATCTTAATTGCATGTGTGACAGGAGAGACCGAGATAACGAAAAAGTCCTACTAATTTCTCCAAGTTGTAGTTTCTGCATCTCATTTGTATCTTGTATGTGGATACTGCAGAATGGGTCTAATCTATAGGTTTGTTGCAAAAAAAGTGCCCACATTGATACGTTCAAGGGTTTTTTTCAATTAAAAAAAAATCCCCTGCACTTTAGAGTATCTACCAAATATCTGGTCATTTGTTTTGCTTTCAGGGAAAAAATTAGTTCCTTTTGAAAAAGCCTTTTGTATAACACAATCTAAATATGCTTCTTCAAAAGTAGAATCACCAAGTAACAGCCTTTCTCCAGCTTACAACAGAAATTTTTGCAAAATGCAGTTAGGCCTACGGCACATTGTAGTATCTTGTTCTTCAGCAAAACCTAAGCTTTCATGTGCTGTGGATTCTTAAGGATGGCAAGCAGTAATCAGCAGGCAAGAGGTAATCAGAAGAATTGTAGCGATTCATGTGAACAATTTTAAATAAAAAACTACTCTGAAAAACAAAAATATTTTCATACTTGTATCTAGTCCAAAGGAAAAGACATAGAAAAAGAGGAAAGGAAAAAAAAAAAAACACCTTCCCATCTTCTTTTCCCCTCGCTGAGGAGAGACGCCTACAAAACTCTGACTTAACACCATTCTGAGTCAGTTAGGCTGTAAACAAAACGAACAGTGTTCCCATTTTGAAACATGACAGCAAAGATACTGGAAAATTTCCCCAAAACAAAGCAAATAATACAAGCAAAGGTTCACTGTATAAAATTCTTATTTTTCTTCTGGCCACACAGAAGCACAAGATAGTCTGATGCCAGAACACTGTGTGCCTGGAATGCATTAAGTGGAGCAAATGGAAATCTCACATGGGCAGCGCCGAAGGGTCAACTCCAGACTGAAAGAATGTAACCTTATTTTAAAAATAAATGCCTCTTGGGTGAAAAGAGAGTAGACAAGGGAGGGGAATGACTTGATATGTACTGAAATTATGCCTAGCGGTGCCTAGCCTGAGAAAAGCTGAGCTGTTCAGCTTGATTTTCCATCTTGTGGAGTCAACAGCACTTTGCTCCATAAAGGATGCCAGTTATGCCAGTACTACTGAACATCGCCAAGTGCTGGCAACACAATGGACTAGCACAAAGCTGAAAAAAGGAATCGTTTCAATACTGAATATAAATATAGAATTATGACTGAAATAAAAACACAAAGCCATCAGGAAAATCTAAAAGCTCCCTCATGCTTCATCTTTCAACTGATTACACTGCCTTTAAAAATGCACACCATTCTATTTACCCACTAGTCCTAAATAGTCACTGTGTTCTACCTTCCTCTAAAAGAAACCTGTATGAAAATGTAATGAAATGTAAATGAAATCCATGCCTGGTTTAAGACATTTAAATATTTCTCAACAAGCTAATGGATACATATAAACCAAAAAAGAATAGCAATTCTCAGTAATTTGTGAGCAACAGGTATTTACAATAGCATTACACACAGAACAATAACCTATTGTTCAGGCAAAGCTGAATGAAGCAGCAGTAATCCTCCCATCACATGTGTAGAAAGAGGAAAATATAAATGTTACAGTACCTCTGTCTTCAAGTGGATTGCTAGCAAGGTTGATCGTATGGAGTCCTGAGCTGGGATTATGGGCTAGGGCACTGGCTAGTTTCTGTGCAAAATCTCTGGAAGAAAAGAAGAGAGAGGGAGAAAAAAATCCTGTTATTTCCTCTATCAACAGCACATTTGAGGCTTAAAAGCATCAAGGGGATTACCAGTCAGAAGTTGTCTATCCTACTGCAGAGCAGTAGCTGATTCTTCACAGCTCTAAACAAAGCTTATCTGGCTAATTTACTATCTTTCAAAGCAGGTTATTTTATTAATTTAATTATTTATTTTATATATATATCTATAATATGAAAATTTATATGAAAATATTTATTATATTATTTATTTATTCTGTGACCCAAGAGACTGAAAGGCACTCAGTCAAAGCTCAGACTCCTTTTGATACAGGTCTGAAGATGTGAAATTAGAGTTCCACAAATAAGTGAAAACTTGACCACATCTTCCACTTCCTCCATGCCATGCATGAGTAGGATATATGCATCAACTTGCATACCACCACCTCTTTCACTCGCAAGCCAACCCCCACACTTGCAGCAGCTCTCTACCAACAGTCACTGAAACAGATGGGCTTTGCAGTATGTATATCCAGAAGGTCAACAAACCAGGACTATTTCTGACCTTGTAAGACAGCAGGAATAGCGCTCTCAGAGAACAGCAGCACACTGATGAACTGGTCTTTTCTTGCTTCTTTAATAGGAAGCATCAAAGTACATATCTGCTGACCACAGACCTAGCCAACAGGTCTCAAGAGAGACGATGGTGTATCAGTTCTACAACGCTCACAACAGCTGCACCAGGTAGCACAGATAGCTTTGAATTAACTTTAACCAAGCATGGGAGGTAGCTGTAGTAGCATCACCTACCTCTGTTCCAAATCCACTTGAAAGGCAAGGGAATGCAAACCTGTCTCATTTTGCTGCAGCTGGATTACCACCACCCACAGCACTAAATCAAAGCTGTCTTGGGTTTTCCTACACAATCACACTGTCAGACTCTGATGGAGACATGTTCCTCACATTAAGTCAGAAGGCTACCGGCTTTTACCAGCTCTCCTCAAATCTGCCCTTGTACTTATTGGGAAGCTTTCACATATTAAGAGACTAGCTGTACTGTGTGCTTTTGTTAAAACTGAGACTATAATTTCAATGCTCTTACTTCACCTAAGTTAGACACTGAGGTAGAAACAAAAAATATGCCTTGAGCTTCCTTCTATCTCTGCCCTAAAGTACATCATCTTACCTCCTGTAGCCCAGTGGTGGAGAACTACCAGCTACATTGCTAGAAGAGTGATAATTAACACTGTCCTCTTTCCTCAGGACAGATCCTGTGTACCGTGAAACTATAGATCAGTCTGAGTGCTGAGAACTGCAGTGGAGATAGCATCCTCTTCCACTATCTGGAAAAGAGTGGCAACTGGACAGCAATAGCCTCAATAGCTTTTAGTTATCTGTTGTTACAAGGTGTACTTGAGTACAGAGATGTTCCAGGGAAGTTTAGTTTCCCTTTGAAACCCTGTGCCCTTAAACAGACTCCTGGGGCTAGAACAGGTGCCAGCACTGCAAACGCATGATGATGGGCTGCCTTTAGGAAAAGCGTATTCTTTTCCTAAAAATACAAGCAGCATATGAATACAAACACTCAACAAAAAGAAATTCTGGGCTTGAATCTCTGCCACCTGACAGGCCTCAGGGTATCCTGCTTTGCTACCAGCTGCTGCTGCAGAAGACTACATATCTCCTGTAGATCCTCAGTTACATTTGCCAACACTCTGTGGATACCCTCCAGCATTGCAAATGGTACTAGATGCCTGTGCTTAGGCAACTGACTCAAGCTTCTTATGTCCAGCCAAGAAAAATGAAGGTTCGAGTCAAAAAAACCAAACAAACCCCTTTCTTCATGAGAAGTTTCCTCCTCCTCCTTTATCCCTAACAGATTCTTGTAATTACCGTATTCTGCCTACACCTCCAAGCTTGTTTACAAGCTCTGCTCAGCTTCCACCACCAATACAGGCAGGATTACCAGACCTTTTTGGACAACTGGGGTGTGTCTGAACTACCTAGCAAAGGCACAGTAAATTGACTGCCACCAGAAAGCACTGGATTACTTATGTAGGGCACATGAGGTCCAAGAGTCATGTCATGGAAAAAACTAATACAACTTCCCTACTCATGCTGGGTACTTCCCAACCATGTTGCAGCTTTGCCTTAGGCTTCCCTAACCATGTGCAGCCTCTGCCATAAATGGAGGAACCAGGGCTCTGCTCACTGGGCAACATCACTTCCCCTCCTTTGCCCGCTTTTTGTTTCAAGTCCTAAAATTCACTACTATTTGTGGCTGCACACTTCATGAACAGAGCATGCAATGCAAGTCTGACATTTTCCATAAAGCATCAAACTCACTATGTATACATTGCACAGCTATGCTTGTCTGAATTGAGGACATTCAAGCTTGGAGGTAAAGCCCAAAAAAGACTCAATTTAACTATATGTATGGCAGAGTAAGGATATTTCACCAAGGGTAAGAATACCACAGATCTGGAAATTTGAGACAAACAATTCCAAAAGAACTGTCTAGATAAAAACCCTGTAACAGAAAAAAAAAAAAAAAAAAAAAAGAGGATGTGTATGGGACCAACACTGTTAGATCTAAGAACATTCAGAGCTCAACCAGCAGAGGTGGTTGATGAGATGCAGATGCAGCAGAGATGAAATGTATCACCACTGTCAAAAGGCCCTTCAGGAACCAGCAGCAGGCACCTTTGCTGTTCCCCCTGTCATAGCTGGCCGCTCCCTTTGGAACAAGGCTGCAGAAGATGGTGTGGAAGGTGGTAAGGAAATTCTGCCTGCCAGCTTCCAGAGGCTACGCAAGCTCAACAAATAGGTAATTTTCACCAGCTCCTACAAACAGGCCTTTGCAGACTGAAGAGCCTGCCTTGCAGTTTCATGGAAATGAATATTCTGGTTATCACATATTGTCCCATTCCTCTAAGACACCTGCTGTCCTGAATGATTCTCCTTTCCCTGAAATCTGGGTATCACCTCACCAAAACGTTAATGTTTGCTATATGCACCAAAGCCGTCCAACGTAATCTGGACTGAACCCCTTATGTCTGTTAAAGAAATAGCAACGGGAATAAAATTTTCAGGAACATCTAAACAGGCAGAAATCTGATCAGACAGGGAGTTTCACCTGACATCCTGTTTTCCCCAACAGCAAGTCCACACTTCCCTAGTCCTGGGTCTTTATGACTGCTACTGCACAATAGCTTGCTGTCTCATCAGCTGGGAGGATGACAAGTGTTTATGGGTCCATGGCCCAAACCAAATCACAGAAATGAGTGGCTGGAGGTAGGAAAGAATGGAAACATCTTAAACTGACTCTGCTGCAGGAAGAAAAATGCTCTGGCAGCTCTCAGGTTATTTCTCAAAGCACTGCTCTTGGTAGCTCTTTCTTAACCCTGGTTTGGCATTCTGTCACTGCTCATTAAAAATGACTGGTAAGCTACGTGAAGGAAGATACCCAGTAACAACAGGATTTCCTCCTAGCAAGCAGATATGATAAATGGCAAAACAGACAAATGCATCCTTGACAAAAACAGACAACGCTGATGGGAGCAGATATACACCAAGGCAAAATGCCAAACACTGTGCATGTAGATGGAGACATGAAAACCAAATTCACAGGTTGATTATCTGTCAAGTCCCATTAAAACTGAACCAAGTTAATCCAAATGTGATAAATTAAGGTGAGCGATGTGCAAAGGCAGTCAATGTATCTTTTAATGTTAATTATTATCACTGGGTTTCATGGTGCATATGGCAAGAAAAACGCGATTACAATCAGGGGCTTATGTCTCACTGACAGCTATTAAAGGCAGTGCACTAGGGATCAGAAAGTTTAGCTGTAATTTCAAACTGACCTCAAGTTTCCTCTGTCAATTAGGGTATCTTCTTTTAAAGGTATTCCAATGCAAAACCCATTTTAAAAAGAAGACGACCCAAACAATGGAAGTGGAGACAATATAATGCACACCAAATATTTTTGCTGTGCTCATTTCCCTTCTTTATTTGTAATTCAGTATAGTGTTGTTTCTCCCACCTTTCTACTTATTTTTTTTTATTAACAAAAAAAATTAGTGCTAGAGTTTATCCTACCTATATGGTCTCTGACACTAACGCAAGCTACAAATACTTCCAACTGGGCTAGTTTGTCACTGGAACTTTGCTCCTGTTTCCTGTGAAGGAAAAAAACCCCAAATGCCTAGTAACTACAACTTACCATATTTAAAATATATGCAAGGATTAAATTGCATGGCTTACCTTTATGTACCTTTTTTTTAAGGCTATGGCAAGGCATTAAACTTAACTATCTACTTTTAGCTTCTTTTAAAAAGTTGCTAATGTAGAAGTCCACAGTAAGATAAAAAGAGCTTGCTTGGTAAAGAAACAATAATCTCTTACGCAATATGGAATAATACGCTTTCTTAAAACCTCAAACACTGTTTTTTAAATGATAAAAAGGTGCCCATACTTCTATTGGCAATCATATCTGGAGAGGAATGGTGTGTGCTGACTTAGGGTTTATGCTTTCATCCAATCCATTTTGTTCCACTTAACCCAAATCTCCAGGCAGAATCTTAAAAAAAACCATCAGTTTAAAGGGATTTCTTGGACATAAGGAACCTCTGGAAAACCTGATTAAAAGCTTGTGACTACAGGCTCCTCAGAACAAGGTAAACATCGAGCACAAGCTTTTTTAATGCTAATTCTGACTAACACGCTTCCCTTTTACTGGGAGTAAGCAGTAACTAATGCGACATTTCAAAGACGTTTCAAAGGAATTACTTACGTTCTAAGCCCAGCATTCTCTAGCACCAGTTCTTCCAGCCGACTGGACCTACTCACCACTCGCAGTATCTGCTCACAGACATCAGTGGACTGCCACAGAAAAACAGAACAGAGTTAAAGAACACAAACATGGAACAGATAGTTATTCAGTTATAAGCTGTACATCACAATGGGATCCACTACCAGCTACTTGTCATACATAAATAGTAAGCAAAAATACCAGAAACATCCAAGAGAGAATTAGGTTGCAACAGAGGGCTTCTGGAAAAGACTCAGAGAAGCAAGAAGCAGACTAAAAGCCAGCCATTTATGAATCAGAACACCTAATCCTAGGGAGCAGAATTTTTTTATCATGATAGTAAAAAACCCAAACCCTGTGATTCAGAAAAAATGCTAACTTGACTTTTAAAGAAATCTTGTTCATATGCCACTTCAGAAAAAAGCGGCAACTAGTGCAAAGGAGACTAAAGCCTGACCAGGAATGACAACAAAACACAAAGACAGACATTGTATAGCAGACAAAAATACCCCAAAAAAACTCAAGAGCAAAAGCACTCTAGCTACAGGTCCTCCAAACACTGCTAAGGACCAGTGCTTAAGGGCCAGTGTATTTCAGTAGGAATTCTCCCAACCTGCATAGCAGTAAATCCCATCTCATAATCTTACTGTTGTTGAAATTTGCACAGACATTTGGAAGTACCATGAATGAAACATGATAACAAAACAAGTTTGTTTGCTATGCTGATTCAAACAGATACATAAAACCTTAATGATTTAAAAGCCATAGAGTGAACTCTGTACCTCATCACCTTTTATTAAAACTTTTTATTTTGCTTCTGGATTTGTCTTTTGTTTTTTCACAGTTCACACTAACCAACACTCATGTGATGTCTAAAGCTGAATTTCAGTCATGATCATGAAGTGGTGAAACTATTGTGTTGCCTACCTTTAAAAAAAACACAACATTCATACCTGGGACATCTGTGTCTCTAATGACAATCTGACATTCTCTAGTTTGGTTGGGTTTGTGTTTAGTTGTTTGTTGGTGGGATTTTTTTTTTTTACTTTTAAACTGACTGAATCTCCTAAAAAGAAAGAGGAAAAAAAAACCCCACACCAACGCACATATAAAATCTTACTAAACCTATACACGGTAAAGTGACAATTTTTCTGAAGACTGTCAAGTCAGCCATCTTCCCAGTTCTATCTTTGCCTTCCATATTGTAATAATTCAGAATATTATTATAATGCTTCTACAGCAGTGTGATTGCAAGTGGAAAGTTTCACGCATGTACTATAAAAACACGATGGACACCGTCTATCAAACACAGTGCCAGAGCAGACTCATGAAGCACAAAGTGTTCAATGGCCTCTGGCTATGTCTGACCTCATACTGACCCTCAGCAGTGTTCCTATGGCATGGATTTACTGTCCAACAATTTATGATTTCCTGGTGGTTTTGACTGAAAATAGAATGTGTGGAAGATGAAGATTTTTTTTTTTTTTTTCCTTTAAGGAACTGATGCATTTTCAAGATTGACAAACTTCATTTGTTTTCCACACGAAGTTGCTAAGAATGCAAAAAAAACTTTCACATAAAAATATCTGATAGATAATACAGCCAGTTCTTGTTCTAAACAAACTACATTGGCCAGTCTTCTAACTAAGCAAACTATCTCATTTCATTGAACCAGAAATTGATTAACTGCATTGTACCTTTTAATAATACTGATTTTAACAGTGAACTACAACAGGATTAAAAATACTGCCAGTTTCATTCCATGCATAATTTCAAGTAAGATGTCCTAGCAAGAAAGAAAAGTTTTTTGTCTACTCTTCTGCCAAGAATTACATAAGCTAGCTTCTACTGAATTTTCATGGAGAACAATAGCTTCAGAATGCAATGAGAGCATTTTGAGATCAATAAAACTGCATCAATTTAAACAAGATCAGACTCAACCTTCATTTTAAGGACAAAAGCTTCTGGAAGCAAGTGTAAAAGCAACTTCTCAAACAACTAACTCTACTTGTGACTATAAACTTCCAAGGTTAGAATAAATAGTATATTTTGATATATTTTTAGTGTCACCTAACTACTTATTTTCTTGGCCCTTTCTTCAGTAGTCCAACTTGTTTAGATTTGCGCCCTTTTTGCTTTTCAGGAAGAAAATTGATACAGAAGAACATCTATGTCACACATCACTACATGCTTATTTACTACACAGGGTTAGCTTCAGACCACTGGGAGAAAAAAAATCCATCAAGTTGCAATGGAAATAACAAAGAAAAACCTGCTTTATAAGTGAGGAAAAAAAAAACCCATAATCCTGGTATTTTCATTCCACCTCCAAAAAGCATCTGAGATTTCTGACTGCTTTAAACTTAGTTTCCTATTTAGTCACTCAATATTGTCTGGGGGAGCTAGCAACACTTAATTAAGTAGTTTTATAGGCTACTGTTATTCATAGAATCATTTAGGTTGGAGAAGACCTTTGATATCATCAAGTCCAACCATAAACCTAACACTGCCAAGTCCATCACTAAAACATGACTCTAAGCATGACATCTACATCTATTTTAAATATCTTCAGTGATGGTGATATTCCACCACTTCCCTGGGCAGCCTGTTCTAATGCTAGACCACCCTTTCAGTGAAGAAATTTTTCCTAATACCCAGTCTAAACCTGATGTAGCTTGAAGCCATTTCCTCTTGCCTTGTCACTAGTTATCTGGGAGAAGAGACCAACCCCCACCTGCCTACACCCTCCCTTCTGGTAGCTGTAGAGAGCAACAAGGTCTCCCTTGAGTCTCCTCCAGACTAAACCACCCCAGTTCCCTGAGCTGTTCATCATAAGATTTGTTCTCTAGACCCTTCAGCAGCTTTGTTGCCCTTCTCTGGACATGCTCATCAAAATTTAGTTGTTTGTTGCTATTGCCCAACAAAATTTTCAAAATTTATTTGCTTGAAACTCTGACAAGACCTGACTCTCGGCAGTGTTTCTATGGCACAAATTAACTATCCAACAGTTTATATTTTCCTTATATGGTTAAGGGGGAAAAAATTTCAATAGATTACCAAGTTGTACTTGCCTAAAAAAGTTCACCTTGGAAAATGTAATAGCATCCTCTAAAACACAGCACAGCCTGGTAGGAGCAGGTATACTATTTCAATGTATTACTTACTAATTTCAGATCCTTGGAGGACAGCTTTGTAAACCACTGATTATACTCCAGAGCAGCAACTATAGGTATTAAGTCTCTAGAAAAAGAAAAACACTTTTACACACATTTCATATAACTGTCAGCTTTGGTCATTTGAAACAATCTCTTAAGTGTTCTTCCATATCTAATTGTCCATGCTTTTGCAATGCTAATTGCCTATAATCCTCATTACAGAAAGCTCTGCATTCTGAAAAATAAGTTATCACTAGCAGCTGTGTGTCTTTCTTGTATTTTAATACAAATTTTTGACTGGCCAACTGACATCCATTGTAGCATGAATTTTTAAATCAGGAATTTGTCTGGGCTGCCATTCTTACTTTTAGCATTACTTTTTCTTCAGCCTGTGACATATTTAAGCTTCTTAATCACCTCTAATTATAATTTACTATGACACTAAAAAGCTTTTTGGCAGTCTGATGATTTAATATAATTCCATGACTGAACGCTTCTAGGGAACACCTCCTTGTCTCATCTCTATAGTTTAATTCCCTCAGGATGCAGGAGACCTGCAAAAGGATAATGTGACTCTCAGCACAAAACCTCCTTAATTGTAAAAGGGATTTAACAAATAAAATTCTAAATTATTCCTGTTTTCTTCATCACAAGCCTCTTAATGTGATCTGCTCACTCTCTGTTCAGTTTCTCCAATAACAGACATTGATAAATGTCATGTCCATACACTAACCCCCAGCAGAATCATCCGTCAAGCACTAGCACACTATTTAGCAGCGCAGCACTTGGATCATTCCAATGTAACACATTAATATATATAATAATAATATAAATACGTATATACACCTACATTAGGACTTAACAGCTACTTAGAAAGCCCTTGTCTCTACAGTGAAACAAAAAGGTGTAATATACATGAACTTATCAGGCCAGCAAAACAGTGTCACCCAGCCTCAGCTTTTGCAGGAAGAAATTTAAAAGCATTGGCTTTTATAGGAGAAATTTAAAAGCATTGGCTTTTATAAGCTGATGTCCCTGTCCCCCCCCCATCATCATCCCCCGCCCCAGCTTTTCATTCAGGACATATGCAGGTAGGCACAGATCTACATGAAACATGCAGTACTCTTCTCCCATCTTCCTTCTTACCCGCCTTCTGTGTTTCTCTAAGAACATTCAGACACTTCAGAGTGGTTGATAAACACATAGGAAAGCCAGGAGACAAGGCAACATGGTATGGACAAGCCTTCAGCAGGCTATACTGGGAGCTGCAGTTGCTAGATTTGGAAGCACAAGCCCATCACTAAGGTAACGGTACGAAGGTGCATCAAAAGACTGTAGCCCACCAACTGCGACACCCATGCAAACAGAGCATTTTCACACTCCTGCAGAGGAACTAGTGTGTGGTGCCCTTCAGTGATTAAGCCTGTTTTCCATCTTGTTCACAGCACACATCAAGTCTCGTGGTGAATTCATTTCCACTGGCACGGCAATCAGCTTCATGAAGCATATAGATCTATTTCTGTCCACCTCATTGTGTTTGCTCCTACACACAGACACTTTATCTCCATGTAAAGCAGTAACTGACTAGTGAAATATTAGTGGGGAGGAAAAACAGCAACCTGGAGCTGTTTTCTCTTTAGGCTGGGCAGGCAGGAACTTTCCTATGGAGTAAGGAATGTTCACACACAGAAGTTTGTTCCTCCTCTGCCTTCCCCTGGCGCGATCAGTAAAAAGGTAATGACTGAGCAGCTTTGATGGCCCTCTTGCCAGTGCCTTTGCCTTGGAAGTATAATGAACATAATTTTTCAGGTGTAATTTTGCTTTATCCACTCAGTGGTAATTAGCTAGCCACAGCTGGTGGTGAACGCTGCAAGGCAAACGTTGGACAGGCTGACAGTATCACCATCACACTGGTAGAACAGAGCTGTTCATCCTGTGGACCACCAGCCCCAGAAGAGGCAGGAGGCACCAGCAGCAGCTGTATTTCAGCCATTAGCAGCAGCCCAGTTCCTCCAAAGGATCAGAGGGACAATGATTAGGGATGGCTAGCTGCAAGTGTTTACACTACCAGAGAGCTGGTAAACCAGCTCGGAGGGCTGTCAAGAGCTCAGTAACTTCTGGGCAGGAGAGTGGCTGCAGGCAGAACTTGCCTGAGGCCATCCTCTTCTCGCCTTCCCTCCCCAGGCCTGGGAGGGAAACAGCTGGAGGACAGCGGGTGCTCAGCGTGGGTGGGGAAACCATCACACTTCCAAGAAGTTAAAGGAACGTTGCTGCAGCAGGACAGGAGTATTTTAAAACAGATCAACCCAGCTGATTTGCATATCCTCATCTTTAAATAGTTTAGTCTTCTGCAGTATCCAAGAGGCCCGTTTGCTCAAACCCGAGACGAGCACAGACATTGGCGCCCATCAGTAACACCAACTGCTAACCGCCCCCTGCACCCCACCTGCCTGAACAGTGGCACACCTGCCTCTACCGCAGGAGCCTTACTGTATAGAAACTCTGCTTTATCAGATTCTACCATCCAATTTTAAGAAGAAACTATATAATTTAGTCTTTTTTTTTTTCATTTTGTTCAGATTTTTGAGAGTGCTCCTGACCAGTGAGGGTCCTTTAGGAATTTACCTCTACCTCCTTCTCTTGCATTTGTCACTGAGTTTTCCTTTCTAAAATTATATACTGCTTTATTCACTTTATTCTATTAAATTCTAGATGTAGTACCATGAATTATCTGAATTCTTTTACAGTACAGTATGGAACAACACAAACGACCATTTCCAAAAGCAGGGCCTTCTCATAACTTTCCCTCATTGAGTTATACTGAGTTGGTTTGTTTACTAAATTACTATTCAGGAAAAAAAAAAAAATTTACAAAATGCGAGTCTGTGCCATCTTAAAATGAAAACAGATTCTGTTCTACTGGAATGCAGAAAATTTGTCCAAGCTTCAACAACATTCAAGCTTATCTAATGTCTTCATGTTTTTTCAACATCTCTGTCCTCCACTGTATTTAAGATGGCAAGAAATCTAAACAGCACAAAGCAAAAAAATCTAACCAATCACACTTTGACAATTTTCTGAATTTCCAAATATGCTAAAACATACGCTACACAGATGAAAATCATGCTACTGCATTAAATAAGCCCTGTTCACTTGCAGTCTTTTTTTGTTGTCTTAAACAATTATATGGTTCACAGCACAATATAACTTCAGATAAAACCTCAGAAGTCATGCTCCCATGTGATAAGCCACGCTATGCACTCTAAGTGACAGGCGCTCTGGGAACTTAAATTAATCTATAATTTATGCCATTTTATGCTGACCTCTAACAGAAATGCTTTACTAGGAAAACCACATATTGTTTATTTTTGCAATGCACAGCCCCTGTATCTAGAGAACTG